>NC_044031.1:97557022-98236181 GCF_901765095.1 Microcaecilia unicolor
TGTCTGGTGGTAGTCGCAGTGTCACTACGCAGACTGGGAGTGAATGTGTTCCCTTATCTCAACGATTGGCTGGTGAAGAGCACCTCGGAGGCAGGCGCTCTACAGTCCATGCAAATGACTATTCAGTTGCTAGAGCTACAGGTCTTCGTGACCATTTACTCCAAGTCCCATCTCATCCCAGTACAACAGTTGGAATTCATTGGACTCTGTTGAACACAAGGACAGCTCGAGCTTATCTTCCCCAAGGCAAGGGCAGACAACTTCCTGTCCCTGGTGTCCATGGTTCAATTGGCTCGGCAGATGTTGAGACTTCTGGGGCATATGGCGTCCACAGTTCATGTAACTCCCATGGTACGTCTACACATGAGATCAGCTCAATGGACCCTAGCTTCCCAGTGGTATCAAGCTGCGGGGGATCTAGAGGATGTAATCCAACTGCCCACCGACTTTCGGAATTCCCTTCAGTGGTGGACGATTCGATCCAATTTGACTTTGGGATGTCTATTCCAAATTCCTCAGCCATAAAAAGGGCTGACGACGGATGCATCCCTTCTGGGGTGAGGAGCTCATGTAGATTGGTTTCACACTCAAGGAGCCTGGTCCTTTCAGGAAAAAGGTTTTCAGATCAGTCTCCTGGAATTGCGAGTGATCTGAAACGCTGTAAAGGCTTTCAGAGATCGGCTGTCCAACCAAATCATTTTGATTCAAACAGACAATCAGGTTGCCATGTATTACACCAACAAGCAGGGGGGCACCGGATCTCGCATTCTGTGCCAGGAAGACATCCAGATGTGGCTTTGGGCTCGCCGTCACAGCATGTTTCTCCAAGCTACTTATCTGGCAGGTGTAAACAACACTCGGGCCGACAGGCTGAGCAGGATAATGCAACCTCACCAGCTGTCACTGAACATGGGTGTCGCCCTCAAGATCTTCCGAGCGTGGGGCACCCCCTTGGTGGATCTTTTTGCCAGTCAGATCAATCACAAGGTCCCTCAGTTCTGTTCCAGGCTTCAGGCCCACGACAGACTAGTATCAGATGCTTTCTCCTGCACTAGGGAACAGGCCTTCTGTATGCCTATCCTCCCATACCTCTAGTAGGAAAGACTTTGCTGAAACTTAAGACCGGGGAACCATGATTCTCATTGCTCCTTTCTGGCCACGCCAGATTTGGTTCCCTCTTCTTCTTGAGTTGTCCTCCGAGGAACAGTGGAGATTGGAGTGTTGTCCGATCCTCATCACCCAGAACGAGCGGTCGCTTCTACATCCCAGCTTCCAGTCTCTGGTTCTCACGGCCTGGATGTTGAGAGCTTAGAATTCGCCTCCTTGGGTCTTTCAAAGGGTGTCTCCCCGAGTCTTGCTTGCTTCCAGGAAAGATTCCACTAAAAGGTGTTACTCTTTGAAATGGAGGAGGTTTCCGTCTGGTGCGACAGCAAGGCCGTAGATCCTCTTTCTTGTCCTACACAGACCCTGCTTGAATACCTTCTACACTTATCAGAGTCTGGTCTCAAGATCAACTCCGTAAGGGTTCACCTTAGTGTGATTAGTGCTTTTCATTGCCGTATAGAGGGTAAGCCTATCTCTGGACAGCCTTTAATTGTTCGCGTCATGAGAGGTTTGTTTTTGTCAAAGCCCCCTGTCAGACCTCCACCAGTGTCATGGGATCTCAACGTCATTCTCACCCAGCTGATGAAAGCTCCTTTTGAGCCACTGAATTCCCGCCATCTGAAGTACTTGACCTGGAAGGTCATTTTCTTGGTGGCCATTACTTTAGCTCGTAGGGTCAGTGAGCTTCAGGCCTTAGTAGTGCATGCACCTTATATTAAGTTTCATCAGAACAGAGTAGTCCTCCACACACACCCTAAGTTCCTGCCAAAGGTGGTGTTAGAGTTCCATCTGAACCAGTCAATTGTCTTGCCAACATTCTTTCCCCATCCTCATACCCACCCTGGCGAAAGCAGTTTGTATACTTTGGACTGCAAGAGAGCATTGGCCTTTTACGTGGAGCGGACAAAGCCCTTCAGACAGTGCACCCCGTTGTTTGTTTCTTTCGACCCCAACAGGAGGGGAGTTGCCATCGGAAAACACACAATCTTCAATTGGCTAACAAATTGTATTTCCTTCATTTATGCCCAAGCTGGGCTGACTCACAGCTCATAATTTTAGAGCCATGGCTGCGTCAGTGACTCACTTAAAGTCAGCCTCCATTGAAGAGATTTGCAAGGCTGCAACGTGGTCTTCGGTTCACACATTCACATCTCATTACTGCCTTCAGCAGGATACCTGACACGACAGTCGGTTTGGGCAGTCGGTGCTGCAGAATCTGGGGTTTAGAATCCAACTCCACCCCCCTAGACCCATTTTTGTTTTGTTCCAGGCTGCACTCTCAGTTAGTTGTTTATTGACCATTGTTAATTGTTTTGAGTGAGCCTGGTTGCTAGGGATACCCCACATGTGAGAACAAGCTTGTCCTCGGAGAAAGCGAAGATACTTACCTGTAGCAGGTATTTTCCGAGGACAGTAGGCTGATTGTTCTCATAAACCCGCCCACCTCCCCTTTGGAGGAGTTGTTACTTTTTCTATGCTTTTTAAATGAAGAGGCACGCTCACGTAACGGGCGGGAAGTCGTCCGCGCATGCACGGTGCTTGCGCACCACAAGACTCTGGCAAAACTTTTCCTTTTTGCTTTCAAAAAAAATTTCCCACTTCCTGGGCCTACTTGGACGTCGACCCACATGTGAGAACAATCAGCCTGCTGTCCTTGGAGAACACCTGCTACAGGTAAGTATTTTCGCTTTACTGAATTTCTGGAATTGTCTTTGGTGACCCAAAGGAGTAAACTGAATGCCTGCCTAACTGCAACTCAGAAATGGGCAAACAACTAACTTTGCCTGAACCCAAATAAAACGGATTATTTGGGTACCAAACACAAATGGACAAATACCAAGCTTCAAAATACCTTTTGGGAAGTTGAACTCCCCCTAAAATCACAGTTCAGGAATCCCGGGATACTGCTATGCTCATCACACACTCTGATCCCACAAATTCAAACGACCTTCAAAAATTGCGTCTATCACCTACAGCAGCTATGAAATCTCTCTCCATATATTGAAAAGACAAATCTGACCACAGAGGTCCATGCCATGATAACATCACGACTGGACTACTGTAATGCCCTGTACACTGACCAAACCAAAAGTTTGTATTAGCTCCAACTAATTCAGAATGCTGCAGCATGACTGATGGCTGCAAGTGGCGTGACCACATCACACCTTTCTGCAAAAGTTACACTGGCTACCAGTACCTTACAGGGCTAAATGTAAAACTTTGTGTTTGATTGTCAAAGCCCTCAGACAAAATGGGCAGAGTACTTAGAATAAGCTAACCCTTAACACACCTTTAAGACCTCTAAGGTCCTCTCAAGGATCACCATTATCTGTACCCTCATCAAAAGAAACTACACAATGTGATACCCACCAGCAAGCCTTCTCGGGAATAGCCCCTACGCTCTAGAATTTACTCCCAGAGGGGCTACATATAACGAGAGACTACCTCTTCAGGAAGCAGATGAAAAGCCAGGTTCTTCTCCCAAGCCTTCAGTACATAGTGACTGACTATACACCCATTCTGCACCTGGACTAGCTTTCTACACATCCTGTAACTTAGATCATTTCCTTATCTTTTGCTTAACTATACAAAGAACTTGCCTTGATTTTAGCTAACCATCAAATTATCCCAACTGACTCTATACCACGCATATTGTTTCAATCATATATCTGCTCTTGGTCCTTCAGCTATATGGTAGGCCGGTTTGTAGAAAAGCTTTAGCGTCATATCTATGTTAGTTGAATGTTCTAATGCATGCTTATTAGGTGTATCATTAGTATTATACTAACATTGTATATTATATCTCTGGTATTTGAATTCCAGGGCTGTTAAATGTAGCTATGTGGAGGTCTATTAGGTTTCAATTTACTGTTTTCAAGTTTACCTCAGTTATTATATTTGTTTATTCCTGGTTATTTTACTGTTATGCTGTTAAGAAAATTGTAAGTTTTATGTTAAACTGTACCTGCTGTACACCGCCTTGGGTGAATTTCTTCATAAAGGCAGTCAATAAATAAATACTTTATTAGCAACATGTGCACTGGAAATGGACTGAACTTTGGTTCTTAAACCCTACTTCAGTGTAATGGATGAATAGGTTTTTTTGCTCAAAAATAAGGATTTTTCCTGATATATCAAGAATTACTCAGAAGCGGCACCAGGAGATTCTGGCTTTGCGGCCTAGAGGCCAGACACTGGGTTTGAAGTTGAGTTTTCCTTATTCTTTTATAGAATAAGTTTTGCATGGTTTTTGAACCTAAACAGCTGGAGGAGTTTCATGTGTCTAGAGAAGAGGCAAGGATTCATATATCGTATCTCGCAACAATCTGAGGTTGGTTGGTCTGCGTGAGCAACAGGAAGCATTCTGTTTAGTTTTTAAGTCCTGATGCACAAAGCTTGTAGTGCTTGCAACATTTGCATTAGACAGGTTGTAGCCTGTCCAAAGCAAATGCTATTTAGCGTCTAATGCACAAATGGGTTCTGCATCCCTTTTACCGTTCTCCGTAGCAGCTACTGACAACCCTATGCAAATGCATTGTGAGCTCATTAGTATTAAAATGAGAATTCCCGTGCAATGCACAGACATGAGCACCTACCTTTTAACATGCAAAATTTTACGACATGTCTGGAGCTGTCCTTATGGGCAGCAGTCTACTTGAACTGTATAGTGCAAACATACTGCTCCCCATAAGGTAGGTGCTCAAGTGCATGGATCGACCCCCACAAAACTGTTAAGTATCCCTGGTGGTCCAGTTAACTCCCTTCCAACCCTATCACTGGTGGTCCGGTCGACCTCCTAACCCCCCCCCCCAATTGCATCCTTAGTGATCTAGTGGAGCTCCTGACACCCCCTCGCCCACCCACCAACTGACATCCCTGATGGTCCAGTGGATCTCTCCTCCCCCAATAAAAAATCTCCATGGTGGTCTGATTGACCCCCCCCCCAGGCTGGACTCCCTAAGAGCCACTAATAGCCCTGGTGATCTAAAGAGATTCCCATCCAGCCTCTCAGGATGCACCTAGGAGGGTTTGGGTGTCGCCATTATGGAAGTGGGCTGCCCTGAGGCTGAAGGGAGGAAGCAGTCCTCCAGCCTCCGATGTAAAGGTAGGAAGAAGGGATGGAGGTGGAAGGGAATCCCTCTGGAGCAGGGCTATTAGTGGCCACCAGGAGGTTCAGTCTGGCCCGGGGCCCGCTGGGTCGGGTGGGGGGGGGGAGTACAACAATGTCCACTGGACCACTGGGGATTTTTGGGGGCCTGGGGGAGCATGGGTTGGGAGGGGGTCCACTGGACCACAAGGGATCTTCCAGGAGGGGAAACACCTGGACCCCAGTGGACTCCCCCCTCTTTCAAGCTCTTCCCCTTCCTGCATAACTCAAGAAAACTCTGTGGTGGTCTAGTGTCAGTTGCATTTGACTGCATGCACATAGGGGATCCGTGCATCTCTTTTGCATGCCATCCCCTTTGTGCATTGGTTGCTGTTTGCAACTCAGTAACTTCACTGATGACTGCCATATTTAGTGGCAAGCTTTGTGCATCGGGCCCTTAAGTCTATATTTCCTTATTATACTTTTTATCTTGAATCTGCATAATTGTGGTCAAAATTGTTTATTTCCTTAATATTCTCTTTGTTAAAATTCTAAATGGGAATTTTCCATTGTCACAATGCTATTTGTGATTCTTAAATTGATAAATTTAATAAAGTGAAAGTAAAAAAATAAAAATCAGGTCAGAGTGTCTGATGAATACATCATTGTGAAATTCAGGGTAGATTGTTCCCCCCCCCCAAAAAAAAACAAAAAAAAAACACCCATAATGTTTTAAACTGAAAAAAACAAAACAAATCCAAACTGCATTGGTTGAAAGTAGATCCTGTGAAATGGCTGGCTTGGCCTGAACTAGGATGTGTCCTGTTACTACTCACCATAGAAGAAAATTCAAATCCTCTTGTTGCTTGAGTAATAGTAACAAAATCTATGTCCATTACCAAATACTTTGCAGAATTTTGTGTTCTTTCATAAAGTCACAACCTATATAACAAACTTGGTATTCTAAAAGAACACTAACTCCTAGAACTGAAACATCCTGTACGAAAAAAAGAGGAAATGGGACACTAAAACACTTAATAATAGGAAAACAGAATAAGTTGTACTGCTACAGATTTCTGCATAGAACACTCTAAACAGAATGCCTCATTTGTTGGCAAAGAAAGACCAGGATCAAGTATTGTTGGTTTAATCATGAATAGATAATGAATGTGACCGGGCAGACAGGATGGACTGTTTAGATCTTTTTGTACTGTCATTACTATGTCACTATATTGTGTGCAGACAACAGACCCTCCCTAAACATAGGGACCAACCCAAACAAGTGGATTATGTCTCCCTACCAACAGATTGGGACAGAGTAAAAAAAAAAAAAAAAAGCCCAGCGCTGACTTCACTCCCCTTGTAGGAGATCAGTGCTGCTTTCTGCTGTTTATTTTCCTGTTTACAGGAGCTGATGCAGGATTGCTAGGTCCAAGGACAGTAGTCTCTAAAACATCTCCCTCTGATAAATCATGATCTCCATATCCCGGTCTACAGTCTGTGAGTTGACTTTCCTGATAGAGCAGGTTTCCAGAACAACAGTCTGCAGGCTGATTCCCCCAACAGTAGGTACCAGTAAATGTGCCACCAAGGCTTCATCCTTCAATTCAGCAAGCTCCTAGAATTCAGCTTTGGTTTGCTCTTGTAGAGCATATGTTAATAATTATGCTCCCATGGTTCAGACCTACAGTTAGGCAGGCTTTTAGGGTTTAGCCTTCTGGTGCTGTTGGTATAGAGGTACTGGTAAGTATTTTCCCAGAGCTCCTGCCTGTGGTTAAGCAGGGATCGAACAGGAGAGTCAGATCATACTTGCATTGCCCCAATCCTTCCTTTGCTGCTTCCTGTCATCTTCTCTACAAGAGAACCCTTTCACAGTGAAGCCATTATTGTTAAAGTTACTGGAAAAAGAAATGAGACAAAGTAAGAAAGCTCCTAGCGGAGTGAATGCAGCAGGCATTCTGAGAGTTGCAGATGCCTGGTGAGGACAGGAAGCTGTTGCGCCTTGGATCAGAGCTCTCTTGAGGTATCTTTTCTCTGGTGTGTTCACCTTCCCACCCCGGTCAGAGCAGGTTTGTTCTGGCAGGAAAGGCTTCCTTTCCAGGTTCTGACAAGGAATCCTTGGAGGAAGAAGACAATGAGGTGGTGTAATCTGTTAAACTCCCTAGTGAGTTTGGATGGAGGAGAGCCTACCTTCCATTAAGAAGAAGTCTTGTTCTTAAACTTTTCTGAAAAATTAACTAATTTCTTTTGTTAGCTGGGAGGTCTCCTTGTTTCACACTGCTTCAGGCTGTTAGACCCACATTTCCAGTTTTAAGATGCCTAAAATAGGAAAGAAACTCCTGTCCTCCAGAAATGTTATTTTTTTGTAAGTCTATAAAACAGGCAAGGTGGGTGTGGAGTCAATGAAGTTAACAAAATTTTAAAATACAAACAATACAAATGGCCCACAATAATAGCAAGTGTATGTCAAACCAAAGTACGTTACGATTGATAGAAGGAAAAAGCCTCAAGGTGCCCCTGACCAACGGGTCTGGAGAGCTGCGGCCAATCAAATGACCAAGCTTTAAGGTACTATAGTTGTCTATTCTGCAGACACATTACGTGGTCAACTCAGCGCAAAGCTTAACAAAAAAATAGAGTACTTTGCTTGAATACAGTCGTCTACCCTGCAGTCACGTATCTTGCTCTAAGCACTCCCCCGGACCAACGGCCAGTGTTTCACTCCAGCTTAATTGAGCAATGCTGCTTCAGGGTCCAAGTGGTAGAGGAAAAATTACAGCATCTCAGCTTAACATCGCTGTCCGGCACCCTGTCATTTTTTTAGCCGATGATGAGGAACAGATCATGTTGACCATAGTACAGGTCATTTGATCGACCGCAGCTCTCTAGACCCGTTGGTCAGGTGCTCCTTGAGGCTTTTTCTTCTATCAATCATAACATGCTTTGGTTTCACATACTCTTGCTTGCTATTATTGTGGGTCATTTATATTGTTTGTATTTTTTGTAAATCCACAGTACTCAGAGTCTTCCATGATTACAGAGCTGGGTCTGTGCTTAATCAATTTTCAAGTTTTCTCCAGGCAATGGTATGCAGTGACTGCATGACTCAAGCTATTTGTCTTGTGCACAAAAAGTTTCAGAATCCCTTCTATAAGTCCAGATATTTCCTCCATGAATGTGCCAATACCCGATATGATTGGTCTGCCAGAGTTTCCAGGTTTGTGGATTTTGGGTAGCATGTAGAATGTGCCCACAGAAGGCTGGTTTGGTATGAGTTTCTTCAGATGTGGCAGTACTTGTTTAGGAAATGTTCCGATAAGGTCTTTCAGCTGTTTTGTATAATCCTGTGTGGGATCCTCAGTTAGTTTCCTGTAGTATGTGTTGTCTGAGATCTATCTGTGCCCTTCTTCGGTGTATTTTTGTGTGTCCTAATCACCGCCGAGCCTCCTTTGTCTGTGGGTTTGGTTGCTTTATGGGGTTCTTATGGCCACTCTTTCTGATGGAGTGAGGTTGTACAGAATTTTATTTTGTTTGCTGGAAAGTTGTGATTTTATCCTATACCCTTCTATGTAGTTGTCCAGTTTGTTGTTTTGTCCATCCTGTGGGGTGAAATATGTGTTCTTTCGTTTAAAATTGTGTTCCAGTCTGTTGGGAGTTTCTTTGTTGTGGAAATGTACCTTTAAGCGGAGTTTCCTAAAAGAATTCCTCCAGATCTGAGTATAATTGAATTTCATTCAGCTTGCTGGATGGGCAAAATGAAAGTCCTTTGGAGAGTACAGAGACTTCATACTGTGATTTGCATCTCCAATAGTCTGATCAACGGGGGTCTGCCTGCAGGACATCTGCAGACTTTCTTGATCTGGTTTGTTTAGGTTCTGATTTTCACATACCTCAGATGGACTGTAGAGTTTTGCAGTGCTGTTTCTGCTCAGAGATAAGATGTTTTTCCCTCTTTGTTTCTGCAGGAGAGAAATAGCTTTTTTTTTTTTTGCGGATAGCAATGTATTGTTTTTCCACTTGGATGTTCTGCAGATCCTTCTTTAGTTGGCTCATAAGGTGTGGATGTAGTTCCTCCATGTTCCTTATGATTTCATCCTTTCGGGTTTTTATCATTTTCTTCTTCTTGTAGAGTTGATGTATAAGTTAATTTCTTAGTTTCTAACTAGTATGTTTGCAGAGTTTGTCTGCATAGTCAGAATTGTAAGTAATAGCCAAAGGATTTTTGATCCTCAGTCCTTTTGGAATGATGTCATTTTTCTTGCAGATTGTCAGAAAGTAAAGATGACTGTTCACTTTTGTTTCTTTTTCCATAAATTTGTTCATATGCTTTTGTATGACTTCCTGGAAGCACTGTACTAGTTGACATCATCCAAGGACATGCTGTCCACATGCACTAGTTCTCCAGTTTGTCTTGTGTGAAGCTACGGAAGAGGGAGTTTCTTAGAAACTTGGGAATGAAGTAATCATTGTTAGCTACCTTGTTGGCGAGGAATCCTGTACCATTCTTGATAAGGTGGACCATCTGGAAGCCAAGGGCTCCTCATAATTTTTTGACTGTATGATCACCTGCTGAGCAAATGTATACGGTTCCTGATTGATCCCGGATCCTCACCTGTGGACCATCAGGGCAGTGCCAACACCGAGCATGGTGAAGAGTGCTGGATCGGAAAGAGAGAAAGAGAAGACAACCTGTTGGTGGATATATCTCTTTAAGGAGAGTGACTGAATTGTCAGTAATGCCTATGAACTGTATCTTTCTGTGCTATGTTCAGCACAAGGAAGTATTCAGGAGCTGATTTACAGCTTCTGCCAGAGAATCCAGCTGCTTGTGCAGGGCAAGGACTCATCGGACTAAAACCTGATAACAGGGGTTCGCTGGGGAACAGCTAGAGCCCTGATGAGGAACCAATTCATCACCCATCTGAAGCTGATGCTGCAGATCTCTAAGGGTGAGAGTATGGGATCTGCTTCTATAGTTCAGGGGTACTAGTTAGTTAGTTGTCTTTTGTGACAGCACGCTAGGACCGTAAGGCTCCATTAGGTGTAATCATACTTCTTGCAAACGAGTCCAGAGCAATTACTCGAGTGATTTTCTGTCGTATTTGTGCCAACAATTCATGGAATGACCTCCCGGTGGAAGTGGTGGAGACAAAAACAGTATCTGAATTCAAGACAGGTTGGGACACGTACATAGAATCTCTAAGGGAATGATAGGGAGACTACTTGGCATGGACAGGCAGACTGGACAGGCCATATGGTCTTTATCTGAGTACATTTTTCTCCGTTTCTAATTACTTGTGACTTGGATTGGCCACTGTTACTGAACTTGATGGACCTTTGGTCTGACACAGCATGGCAATTCTTATGTTTTTATGAATGGATACACTTTCAGAAGTTCATAAGTAGAGGAAAGATAATGGGCCATTTTATAAACCATGGCATGCTGTAAGGCTGTTATGGCCCTGGGCAGCACACTCACCTCAGGACCTGGGGCGGGGTAAGCGGCTTCCCTTGCTGCTTACTCTCAGCAGCACTCCGGGGTGAGGTCTCCTAGGATGACACATGCCAGGAACATGCCTCTCTGCACTACCGGGGAGGAGGGACTTCAGAGCTCCTGGAGCTGACTTCAGCCTCGGGGTCCTATGTAAGACAGCTGCACAGTCCATTTTGGTGCTTTGCAATAGGTTGCCTGAGCCTGCCTGCCTGCCTGCCTGGATTCAAGCCTGTCTTCAGTCTATCTTGCCTGGCTCCAGCTCCAAGCCCTGCCTACCTTGTCTCCAGTAGAGACTGGCATAGGGACAAAAATTTCACCCATCCCCACTGGAATCTAATCCATCTCCGCTTGTCCACCCTGGAATCTCCTCAATCCCTGAGTGTCCCCGCAAGTAATCTCCTCCATCTCCGTCTGCTCTGTTACAATAACCCAATGTCACGCCCCAAGGTTGACAAAGTATGTGAGCCCTTGTTCCTTTTCCAAGGTAGGGATAGGTGGTCTACAAGTCCGAGGTTCTTCACTTGCAATGACCACCATTTCCCGAGGGTTGAGACCCCAGGTTCGGGCGGCCGACAGGACTTCAGAGACGAAGAGGAAAGACAGAGGGTGGTGGTAGACTCTAGAATGTGTTGGTCAGTGCCAGGTCCAGGCAAGGGTTCACGACCAGTGGCGAGCAGGTCAGCGTCAGGTCCAGGCAAGGGTTCAAGGCTGGTGGCGAGCAGGTCAGCATCAGGTCCAGGCATGGGTTCAAGGCAGGCTGCAAACAGGTCAGTGTCAGATCCAGGCATGAGTTCAAGACAGGCAGCGAGCAGGTCTGCGTCAGGTCTAGGCAAGGGTTAAATGCAGGTAGCGAGAAACACAGGAAAGAACAACGCAGCAGGAACCTCATAAGTGAGTTGTAGCTGAGACCCTGAGCAGCACACCAAGACTGCTGATAAGGCGAGGGCATCTGACATCATCTTTGATGTCACACGGAACCGTGGCGTGCAGCATGGAGACAGGTCAGCGCAGGAAAAGAACCTGATGCAGTAAGCACTGGTCAGGCGGCAGGGGGAACAAGCTGGGGCACCCCAACTGAGGCTGGAAGAGAGCCACGGTGTGGCAATGCTCTGGTAAGACATCGCCATGACACTCACCTTGTGGTAAAGTAACTCTTAATAACTCCCCCTCTCAGTACTTATGTGGATTTCAATGCTATCAACCATATCCATTAAGTTTTTTTAGTGCTATTATAATTAGGAAAGGATAGGTAGGCTGGCCTGGCACTACGCTTCCGCAGGATCCCAACAAGACCTCTGTCCATACCTGTGGGAGTCCCATGAACATGGAGGGGATCCCTGCGAGATTCCCGCCAACTCTGTTGCCGTGCAGCTCTCTAATCTCCAGCTCCAAGCCCTGCCTGCTTGGACTCTTAACTGTACCTTGCTCACCTGACTGGACTGCTGGGGAGGAGAGGCTTTGGGGCTCCCAGAGCTGACATTAGCCCTTGAGCCTTATGTAAGGCAGAAGTACGGTCCTTTCCGGTGCCTTCGCAACAGGTTGCCTGAGCCTGCCTGGCCTTGACTCAAGCATGTCCAGTCTATCTCGCTTTGCCTTGGATTCTGCCCTTGTTTCCAGTCTTTTCCTTGTCTCGGGACCTCGCCTGTCTCCAGCTCCAAGCCCTGCCTGCCTGGATTCTTGACTGTACCTAGCTCGGCTCTTTGCGTAGTCTTGTGTCTTGCCCGAGTGACTCACCTGCCGTTAGCAGATACCCGGCGACAGCCCAAGAGCTCACCTTCCCTGTGATCATGACAGAGGCACAACAAAGGAGGAACTGTTCCCTTGTGTGGTCGTGTTGAGTTGTATTCTGGTCTTTATTGTTTGTCTGTCCTTGTTTATTGTGTGTTCTGTGGCTTTTCTATCTTGTTTTGACTGGCCCTGCTCTACCGCTGAGTTGGCTCAGTGCTGGGTCTTTGCATCTGCTTTTGTGTTCATGTTTACATTGGATCCTGCATTATGTCCTGTTTCTTGCCTTGTTCCAGCTTCCAGTCTGTTCCTGCTCTCTGTGCCAAATTAATGCTCCAGGTTTTGTCTTGTGCTGTCTTGTTCCTGCAAGCCTTGTTTTCTGGTTTCATTGGAATTATTGTTTTGAACATTTCTTGGACACTTCCAAGTGGTATATTTTTAAACTTGCCTTTAGCACTAAGGCTAGTGCTGAATAAAACTAGCCTATAACCAGCTCTGTAAGTTTGAACTCTTTGTTTCCTATGCTACATCATTTGCATAAATAACTCATTTGAGTGGCATTCAAGGAAGGGCACTGACACTAGGCTTGGGGTCCCTATCCTGCAGTGCAAGTAGCAGTAAATCTACAGAAAAGACAAAGTCCTCTTCCCAAGTTGAGCTCCTAGTCTCTCACAGTGAAACAGCAGGTGAGCAGCCCCAACATTTATATAAGCAAGTCACCATAGAAAGATGGGGCAGTGTTTAGCACTGCTGTCTCAGGGCAAAAGACAGGCACCATCAAAAACAGTAAAATGGCATAGTACATAAGTACTGCCACGCTGGGAAAAGGCCAAAGGTCCATCAAGCCCAGCACTCTGTCTCCGACAGCGGCCAATCCAGGCCCCAAGAACCTGGCAAAAACTCAAAATTTAATATCAATGGACTTTTCCTTCAGGAATCTGTCCAGACCCCCTTTAAACTCAGCAAGGCCAGCTGCCGTCACTACCTTCTCCAGCAATGAGTTCCAGAGTCTAACCACGCGCTGAGTAAAGAAAAACTTTCTCCGATTTGTTTTAAACCTACCACATTCTAATTTCATCTTTTGTCCCCTGGTTCTATTATTGTTAGAAAGCGTAAACAAATGCTTCATATCTGTTCGCTCTACCCCACTCATTATTTTATAGACCTCTATCTATCACCCCTCAGCTGCCTTTTCTCCAGGCTAAAGAGTCCTAGCCTTCTTAACCTCTCCTCATAAGGTAGTCATCCCATCCCTTTTATCATCAGGGAAATATTATAATGCCTCAGCATTGCTCCACGGTACAACGCACCTTGAGCACTGTGTTCAATTCTGGTCACCGTATCTCAAAAAAGATATAGCAGAATTAGAAAAGGTTTAAAGAAAAGTGACCAAAATGATAAAGGGAGTGGAACTCCTCCAATATGAGGAATGCTAAAGAGGTTAGGGGCTCTTCAGCTTGGAAAACAGATGGCTGAGGGGGGGATATGATTGAGGGCTATAAAATCCTGAGTGGTGTAGTATGGGTAGTAGTGAATTGATTTTTCACTCTTTCAAAAAGTACAACGACTATACAATACAGTAATGCATGGCCAAATTTCAGTGAGGATATTCTGTTTACTGATGGGTTCATCTTAACTGTTGTTGTAATCTTCCTTGGGAAGCCTGGTGTTATAAAGAATGGAAGTAAAATTAAACTCTCCTTTCATTGGGGCACATGGAACCACATCTTCACCTCTTCTCTTTTGTACAAATGGATTATTGTGTTTTGAGCATGTTTCAGGGACAAGTGGTTTTCACAAGTCAACATAATAAAAATATTTTTTTCATGCAGATCTCTCATTTATTTTAACATAACTAAATGGGCTATAAGCCCCTAATGCAGTCCATTGGTTTTCTTATATTTTGTCCTTGTGATGACTTACACTGTGCCAACCCCCCCTCCCCCCAATCACTGCAATAATGCCGCCATTCCCCTCCTGCATACTACAGTCCTATCTTGCTGCCCACTCTGGTGGTGTAGTGGCCACTGTGGCTGCAGGAAAGAATCCCACTCTTTCCTGCCCGCTGCCACTACTCTCTCCGGTGCTCTCCGCTTTGTTCTGTGCTGCGGGTGCCGGCGCTGTGTTTTCCCAAAATAGCTGCCGAGACTAAGGCGCCTCATGAAAGAATCCTACTTGTTCCTGCCTGCTGCTGATACTCTATCTCCGGCGCTCTCCGCTTTGCTCTTCTGTGCTGCAAGCGCCGCCACTGTGTTTTCCCAAAATGGCTGCCAAGAATTTGGCGCCTCAGCAGCGATTTTTAAAATATGGTGGGGTCGTCCGGGGCACAGAAGAGCAAAGCAGAGATGGAGTAGTGGCAGAAAGCAGGAAAGAGTGGGATTCTTTCCTGCCCCCATAGCTGCAGAGGCCACCACACCGCCAGGGCAGCCTTCAAGGATCAAGGTAGGTCTTGGGAGGAAGAGGCCAGTGGAGTGCAGCGCATGGGTAAGCATGGCAGTTTCTGGTACCCCTCAAATGTTGGTGCCCCCTGCCATGCATACCCTGCTTACTGTGTTCCGCCAGCCCTGCTCTTGAATATTCATTGTGGAGAGCCTGAAACTCTGACCGGCTGGGGTGCCTCTAGGACCAGGTTTGGGAACCACTGCACTAGACTACTCTAGGGACCTGCTTGCTGTTCTAATAGGACTGGCCATAATGTCTAATGCTGTCATAGAGTATAGTATGTACTGTTTTTGTTTTAAATATCTTTGAGGGGGTAGGGGGTCAGTGACCACTGGAGGAGTTAGGGGGTGTCATGCCTTAATCCATCCAGTGGTCATCTGGTCATTTAGGGCACCTTTTAGTCATGATAAAAACATTTCTAGACCAAAGCTCTAAATTTTAGTATGGGACGTTTTTGTGCCATTATGGCAAAAACACATCCAAATCCCGCTCCCAACATGCCCTGGACATGCACCCTTTTGATTTGGACACACTGCAGAAGAACTGAACAGAAAAACGTCTTTGTGTTTTGAAAATAACAATTTGGATGTTTTGGCAAATAAAATGTCCAAATGCTGCTTTGTGTCACTTTTTGGACATTTTTCTGTTTTTGAAAATGAGCCCCTTACTATCTATGCATTAGTGTTAATAAACCTGCATGGTCCTGTCACACTATCTAACCTAGGAATATTGTAACACTCCTTTTATGCAGCAGTCTGAACTATTCATAGTAACATATTAAGTGACGGCAGCTAAAGACCTGAAACTTACATCCAGCTTACAGAAATTATTTATAATGAAGAAAAAAAAGTTATTTTTCTTCTCCTATATTGGTGTAATATTTTCAAATAATGACTGTTTAATATGCGGATTGGCTGGTAAACAGGGTGTGGCTACTGTAGGGGCGGAGCCATAGTGATCCCGCTCCTGAATGGGTAGGGGGCGCTGACTAATAGGCTGCAAGAGGGTGCCAGAAACCCTAGCACAGCCCTGGGCACAATGCTCGAGAGCAGGATAGAATGACTGGCTCACCCATCAGAGAGACAGAGCAAGACTCGTCAGTCAGAAATGAAAGGTAACTCCCAGCCTGACTTCTCACAGTGTCCAAAGCCAAAACAACTGCCAGAGATGGCTTCCAATGCGACCTCTAGAAAGAAGGCTAGGCTCGTCTGCCAGAGACGTAGCAAGGCTTGACAAGAGGAGCCAGGCATGACAGCCTACACCGGACCCAGGTGCGAAAGGATGAAAGGAAGCGCAGCTCAATTGCGAGAGAAAGAAGCAGGCTTGAGTGACAGAGGCAAAGCCCGGCTAGTCCATAGAGACTGAACAAGGCCTGTCTTCCAGAAATGGAGAAGGACCCAGAACTAGAGGCAGCGCAAAGCTCGACTCCTATGAATCAGGGCAAGGCATAACATGCCGAAATGGGACAGGCACTACCTGGAACAGCTGAGCAAGCTCAAACCCCAGAAATGGCATAAGACTTGGCATCTAGAGGCAGAAGTATGGATGACCCCTGCAGATGGAGCCACAGCCTACGTCCAGGACACAGCCAGCCTCAATGTCCAAAATCGGGCAAGACTATGCATCCAACATGGAGTGAAGAGCAACAGCCAAAAACAGAAGCAGCTGCACAACTTGAGCTGGCCTAGCCCGATAGCCATAGAAGGTGAAGTCTTGGCATCTGACGCCAAAGGAAGGGCCGACTGGCAGAGACAGAACAAGGCTCGATATCTAGAGACATAGCCAAACCCTTCAACCAGAGACGAGCCATGCCCGACCTCATGCAAAGGTACTCACCTTGATACCCAGAGACAGGGCCCCATGCCACTGCAGTAGGAGGATAATACCGGCAGAGATGGCGCAAGATATGCCACCCAGAAATGGAGCGGCAAATTGAATGACGCCCAGCGATGGAGAAAGGTCCAACGCCCAGTGACGGAGCAAGGCCCCAACTTCCAGAGTCACAGTAAGTTTTGACATCCCAAATCGAAGTAATGCTCGAAGGCCTCAGCTGGAGCGAGGCTCAATGACCTGAGTCGGAGCAATTTACGACGTACCGAATTGTAGTAAGACTCGATGTCCAGAGACAGAGTAAGGATCGATGACTAAAGACCGAACAAGACCCATCACTCAGAGATGGAACAAGACCTGTCACCCAAAAACGAGCACAGGCTTGATGTCCAAAGACAGGGCCAACGTAAGTCTCTGTCCAAAGACAGAGCAAGTCTGTTCAACCAATATACATTGCGGGAAAATTATAAGCCTTCCATTGCACCAAGAACAACACTGCATATCCTACCAAGATGCTCCTGTAAAGCGACGAACAAGGAAGCTGGGAACTTACACCATACTGGCCTTGAACAAGTTCCAGGAGATATACTAAAAGAAATTGCCTACCAGAATGTTAGCAAATGCCGCTACAGGAATGCAACCACACCATGACAAAAAGTGGGCTGCCAGACCAAAGCCTGCAAGAATCATGCACCCACCATATAGAAGGTGTTGCTAGCACCCAAAGAATTAAGGTGCTGACAACTGTAGGTACAACACTCCTAGAATGCATCCCTAAGGTTGCTGAGTCCTAAAGTGTAAATTGTGTCGCCAGACCAAAGTCCTCCAAAAACTGGCACTCTTAGCTCAGAAGATGGTGGTACCACACAGGATACCAAGGCACTGCCCTAAGCAGGAGAAATAGAGAGCTTTCAGACACAATGTAGAAAATAGAGTAGCTAGTTGAAAGCCACCAGAAGAAAAACCCTATGGAAAACACAGGAAGACGCTTCTCATACCCAGTATCTTGCAAAGCCAAGACAATTCAGATACTGAGGTTACATAGCCGAACATAGGCAGAAAAAAGCATAACAGCTCACTGAGAAAACAAGTGACCCAATATAGCACTATCGCTCACGGAAAGGTTGACACCCTGCTGTGGCGACCATGAGCCTGAAACCAGCAGAGCTCATGGAAACTTCATGTAGGACCCCATGAGGCAAATTCAACTGCACTGAGGAGGAATCAAAATTCCATAAGAACTGCTGGGAAAGAAACCCAAGGGGCTGTGTGCCCCAGGTAATCAGTGCCACCGTAGCATTATAGGCAAAACAGAAAAATGGTTGGCTTTGCCAATCCCAAGCTAAGAGACGACAACCGACCTAGGTTCCAAGGGGTGAAAGAAAATGCCCAGATTGGGGAGCAGCCTGGAACTTGGGCCAACATGCTTTCAAAAAGGGACCCTTAAAAGAGCAAAGACAATGGCTAGCGAAGCACTGAACCAGGATACAGACCCCAAGCAAGAATGCCCACAGATTCAGCCAAGGAAAGGGTAGCGCAGCCATCATAGACAGGGAACGCCCAGGAGGCCTATCCCCACAAATCCATAAGGCCACCACTGCGCTGGAAGAATTGTCCCCTAAAAGACATACAGCACAAACATCCGGCCATGTTTCAAAGCCATCAAGCCCCAATAAGAGCAGTGAAAAAGAACACCGTAACAAGCACAGAGACCAAGTATTCGCTGCAGAGAGAACTACTGCATCCCAGCCACTATCGCCTGGAAGCCAGAGAGGCCCAGGCTAGGAACAATGTCCCCTTTTTTTTTTTTTAAAACAGAGCCAAAGCATGTGAAATAAAATTGTGTCTGCTGGTGAACAAACCTCCACAGAGCCCACCAAAAAAACACAGAGTTCCCCCCCACCGACCGGCATGGCAGAGTCTCCTGAACTAGCACCTCAAGTGTCTGACGAACAAGCAGCCTCAGACCTGCCAGCCAACAAGTTCCAAAAAGAGCCCGGGAATGCTGGAAAAGAAGCTCGCTGCCTAGCTTGCCAGAAATTTGGAGAGACGGGAGAAAGGCCAACTGGCTGCTTCTCAGGAGAACTTCACCAACAAAAAGCTGTGAACACAGAAGTAGGGCACTATTGCTAAGCCACCAGAGCACTACCGAAGTGGAGCAGGGGCCAGGCGGGCAGGAGAACCAAAGGCACGCCGTCCTGCACTCCCGTTGCCTTTTTTTTTTTTTTTAAGAACGCTGTTTGAAGAAAAAATGGCACCAAAAGCGCAAAAGACTGCCAGGCGGGAAGCCTGCCTAATATCCACCATGACCCCTCTGTCAGTCCAGGGAGTCAGGGGCAAGGTAAAGAGTCGCCCATAAAAGTAAAAATGTCACCCAGTGGTCAACAGGAGCACGAGCGCTGAAAAGAGTTAAGACACTTACCGTGGCAGAGTAAGAAACCAAGTCATAGAATAGCTAGAGCCTGCCTTTTTCCAGGCACCTAGACAAGCTCTTGTAAAGTTTGCCCTTTGTGTGTGTGTGGCCCATGGAAGATCAGAAAGTTGGGCAAAGTAAGAGGAAAAGGGGGGGGAACCTGACCCCACCCGGTGTACCCCCAACAGGCAGTCAAAACAGACCAAGACCCCCAGATCTACTAGGCCTGAGGGAACAGGCCAGGAGCAAATCAAATCCTCAGAGCTGCACAGGATATGTCCATCCACCTGCTGAGAGAGAATTCTGAGGTTAAGGTGGCTACACATGTCCACATATAGTAAACCTCGGAAGTTATCTCTATCTCCACCTCCTGGTAGAGGGACATAACCAGTGGTGTGCTGGAGCCGGCTCGTTGTCAAGTTTTTAAAGCTCTTGCGAGCCAGTTGTTCTGGCAGGTGAGCTGGCTCCAGTGGTGTGCTGGAGCCGGCTCGCAAGAGCTTTCAAAATTTAACAACCGACTCTTGTGAGTATAATGGAGCTGTAACAGCTAACAGAAATTATTTATAATGAAAAAACAAACAAACCACAAGTTATTTTTCTTCTATACTGATGTCAGGAAGTATTTTTTCACGAAGAGTAGTGGATGCTTGGAATGCCCTCCCGCAGGAGGTAGTGGAAATGAAAACGGTAACGGAATTCAAACATGCGTGGGATAAACATAAAGGAATCCTGTTCAGAAGGAATGGATCCTCAGGAGCTTAGCCGAGATTGGGTGGCAGAGCCGGTGGTGGGAGGCGGGTATGGTGGTTGGGAGGCGGGGACAGTGCTGGGCAGACTTATACAGTCTGTGCCAGAGCTGGTGGTTGGGAGGCGAGGATAGTGCTGGGCAGACTTATACGATCTGTGCCCTGAAGAGGACAGTTACAAATCAAAGTAGGGTATACACAAACAGTAGCACATATGAGTTTATCTTATTGTGCACACTGGATGGACCGTGCAGGTCTTTTTCTGCTGTCATCTACTATGTTACTATGTAATATTTTCAGTGATGCCATGGCTGGTAAAAGGGGTGTGACTACTGTAGGGGTGGAGCCATAGTGATCCCACCACTGGTTGGGTAGGGGTGCCGACTAATAGGCTGCAGGAGGGCGCCAGAAAACCTAAGACCGGCCCTGCAAACCAAGAAGAAAGAAAACGTGAAGGGCAGAAAACACTAAAGCCCCTGTCTACTCAGTCATGTTATAGGCATGCTAGCGTCTTTAACATGCATTAACCGTGTATGCGCCTACAATATCCCTATAGGTTCCTACACAGCGTGCATGCTAATTGTAGGCATGTTAAAAATGCTAATGCACCTTAGTAAACAGGGCCCTAAGCATGAAGAAGGAAAATAAACAAGTGAAATTTAAGATAACAATTATGTAACACTACCCCTCTCTGACAGTACTGCCAAAAGCAAGGCCAAAAAAAGCGCTGAGGGGCGACAGCGAAGACGAGTTCTCCCTGCTCTTTGGAAAAATGAAGACAGAGGACCCGTGCTCATGTATCAGGGGAAAAGGCACCAGCCCCTAGAAAAAGCTTCTACAACCTTCTTCTCCCTAATTAGTGTTCACACCAGTCTCCGATGTCAGATGACATTCCCCACCTGTCAGACCACAATTGGCCTGCTTGTCCTAGGAGAAAAGCTTTTCTTTACATCACTGTATGATTGTCTAGGAGGGTCCACTATGCCCTGACTTAGTTCATTGTAAGTTTCTATGCTACAGTATCTAGAACTCTTTCCCCCTATAGAAATCCAGTGGGCTTGGAGGGCTAATTTTTCTGAAACCCGTGTTGCAACTTGGCCCATTTTCGAATTCAATGTATCTTTTTACGGTTTTTTCCCCCTCCATACGGAGTTCAATCCCAGAATTTGTCTACGACTTAATGCATTATACCCTACCACCTTACCCAACAACGTGCTTCCTTACAAACACATTTCCTTAAGGTACACGATACCAACCAGTTCAACAGTGGCGAAGAAAGTAAACAAGAAGGGAGCACACTCCCCCGAACTCTCCTTACCAAACACCGCGCCTGCTTTGGCTTCCTGTGCCAAGTGCCAGCGCCTGAGGAAAGAGAGGCGTGGCCAGCCCACTCCACCATATGCACATTGGTTTCCGTCCCCGATAGGCGCCCGCCCGGCCTGTTCTGCGCGGAGGGTGGGTGACGTCACCGGCAGCGCGCGCCTGGGATTCGCCGGCTGCGGCCATGGCTGCCATGTTGGAGAGGAAGTAATCCGCCGCCCGGTCTCGGAGCGACAAGGGCAGGGGCTTTTCCGTTTTCAGGCCCGTGGACGTCTAGGCGGCGGGGCAGGGGGTTCCTCGAGACACCGCGCGTTCCTGCTGCGGTTGCCTGCTAAGCGTTTCCCCTGTCCGCTTTTCGCCGCCAGTGAGTCCCGGGGCGGGGGCGGCGATCTGCCAGTGAGGAGGCGGTAAGATGGCGGACCCGGCGGAGTGCAACATTAAAGTGATGTGCCGCTTCAGGCCTCTGAATGACTCGGAAGTCACGCGAGGGGACAAGCTCATTTCTAAATTCCAGGCTGAGGACACGGTGATTATCGCGGTGAGTAGCTGGGGCTTCTGCCCGGGCTTGATAAGTAAAGAGAACTTGTAGCTGGGTTTAGTGTCTCTCACCCCTACCCCTTGCATGGTTTCCTAGGGTGAACGTGGGTTTGGGGAGTCTAAGCAGTGCTGTGTAGTCTCCTCCCAGCCCTTCTCCCGAAGGTGGGAACCGAGCCAGAGAAGACAAGATCAAAGTCAGACAGATAGCAACACTAAAAATTATTAGTACTGTTCAGAATCGAAATCGCTGTCTGTACTAGGGGATAGATAGATTCGGTACTTCTAGTTGACTTTTCTCTGGCAAACTATTCGAGATCAATGATGACTGGGGCGTGTATAGTATGTTGTGTGGCTGATCAGAGAATTACTGATATTTCCTTATTTTTAGAAGAAGAGAGCGAATGAGGTCATTGGAATGCAAAATAGTTTTTCCTTGTTTTCTGGTCATTACGGAGATCTGTGGTATAACTTTTTGGTTAATGTCAACAGACAGGGTTAGTGTGTTCTGGCAAGTTTGAAGGAACGTACATGCAGGTTAGAGAATGACACCGGGTCAAAGTTTATCCCCGCCCCTATCGCTGTGTGCTCTGTCCTCATCTGCAGAAGCCTCAAACACTTTTGATTGTATATTTAAATCTTTCTATTAAAGTATAAAAAGGAACAACATTATGTGCAACTATTGTTTATAAGTCACAGATAGAAAGCAATAATAACGAGCAACTTTGTATTATTTGAATATTTTTACTGCTGTAATTGTCAAATGCACGTTTGATTTATTCTTACTGTACATCACCTTGAGTGAATTCCTTCAAAAAGGTGGTAAATTTTAATAAAAAAACTATAATAACACTCCCCACCACCACCCCTCTACCCATTCAATTCCAACAATAGCTGACTAATAATACCCCAAGGAACTCTAATCCACCCTGTTAAAATGTCAAGGGGTACAAAATACAACCAGCTCTGTATGCCCTAGCAGGGGAGAAACATACTGTATGAAGCGCTATCATGATTTTTTATTCTGTGGATGAATAATAAGTCATCAACAATCTCAGGATTCAGTTTTGCTCACTTGTCTTCCACAGTCCTTCCTGCAATAGAAAATGTCTTCTCAGAAGATGTGCTGGTAGCAGTCATGCACAGGATTCTCCCCCCCCCCCCCCCCCCCACTTGCAAAGTTTGCCAGTTGTGACCAGCACTTTTGCTTGTTTTTCAAAAAAATCAAAACATCATTGTCTGCATCACTCAAGTATAAATAACTGTCCAATTTTGAACACCTTCAAAATAGAGAATAACACGGGGACAAAGTTTGTCCCGGTCGGCTCTATCCCTGTGTCATTCTCTAGTGCTGGTAGATTTCTTTTGCAGGTATCTTTGGGTTTTATTAGTTTAGTCAGTGTACTCACAGGAATAGAGCACACATTTTTAAAGCACTGATCCTACTAGAGCTATAAGAAGTTCAGCTTATTTTCAGGCTCTTAACCTTGCATTCTTTAGTGCAATCGTGTGATTACCTTAGTAAACAAACTGTGATACTTGACTAGTTGAAGTGTAGTTATAGTGTAAGGCCTAACTACTAGATTTCCTCTTTATATGAATGATATATTTGAATGAAAGACAACAGTTACTGTTTTGTTTTATTTTTCTGAGACAGGGTTAAGAATTTTTTTTAATGAAAGATGGTTGGATTTGTCCTGACAGCATATATATATATATATGATATCTTGCCCTGGATGCTTCACAGTAAAAACAATTATTTTTCAATGTCTGTAGTAGATTTGCACCAGAAAATGCATTCAGTAAAATGTGGTATCTAAAGCAAACTTTCTTTGTCTGAATGTTCAGGAAATGTTTAAACCAAATGGAAAAAAAAAAAATATATATATATATTTTAACTTACAGATACCATTTTTCTTGTCCCTGACAAATCTTTTGTCTTCTTAAATCTCTGATCACAAATGTTCAGGCCAAAAAAGTTTTTCTTGGCCTTCTTGCTAGACTTTCCTCCCTCATGATTCAATCAGCAGTGATGATAGGCTGGAAACTAGCATAATCACATAACTGCTGGGTTATTATTTCTATGAGATAATGGTTTTGTTAGAAGCAGTCAAACCAGTTTGGTAATGCTGTGGAGATCATATTAAATATGAAATTATGATATACATACAATATACAATAGAGTAAAAACAATGATACAAATGAAAAATGCACCAAAAAAGCGCCAAAAGCCTTCAGTAAACTGGACAGAGATCTTTTATTTGCACAGTGCAGTTCAATCACACAATGACCTGAAACTGCTGCACTCGATTTCTAACATAGTTCTGGGATAAAGACTTGTTTCTCATGCCTTTTTGGCGGGCAATACTCACTTAAGAATTTTTGAAGATATACAACCTCTGAGGCAGGTGTCTTGTGCCGAAACACGGCCCCATGTTGGGTCATTATGTGATTGATCTATTAAAAGATCTCTGCCCCGTTTATTGAAGGCGCTTTTTTTGTGCTTCTGGACTGCCTTCTCTTTGTTGCTTTCTGGTCAAATGAAAAATGAACAGAAGTATTACAGTTCAGGAAGATCTGTTGTATTGATAATTCTCTGAGGAGAAGCAGGCCTATAATTCTTACAGATGGGTAACGTAGGTCCAGATTGCCAGTCCGGAGCTTGTAACAAGCTTAAAAATAGATCTTTGAGTGTGAGACACGCTCCACTGTGCATAAATGAGTGCCTTCCCACCCACTGCCAGAGTGTGGGACCAGCAGTTCTCTTTTTTCCATGGTGAGGTTTGGCTTTAGTCTTTTGTGCATTCCTTTTCTTTTTTTACTTTTTCGGGGTTTACCTTATTTTATTCCTTCCCCTTGTATTTATTTTTGCCCTTTTACAAAGTTTTTGTTTTAGCGCACTTGCTAGGCCGAGTTTAGACCTGAGCTCTGGTTGGGATTTTCCCTTTTTTTCTTTTTTGGTGCTCTTCCCTTTGTTTAGCACCATTGAGTCCTTTGATTTGGCCGTGGCTCTTTTTCCTTTCATGTCATTGAAGGTTCCCAGTGGCTTCAAGCGCTGCACTTGATGCAACAGGGCAGTCTCTGGCAAGGACATCCGTTCTTGGTGTCTACACTGTTTGGGGCCTGATCAGTTGTATTCTCTGTCTTCATATAAAGAAGAGGACACGGCCAAAGATTTTTGAAGGGGAGGGAAAACAGCATACAAATACAACAAGGCAAACAAAAAAAAGCAAACACTGGTCCTTCAGGATTGAGAAAAATGTAGTCCTTTAATATCACAAATACCCGACACGGGCCGTGTTTCGGCGTACAACCGCCTGCATCAGGGGTCAATAAACTCCTATCGGTCAACTTGCAAACTGGAGAGAATGTGGGAGGGATTTCCAGAGAGTTTTACCCTGATTGTTTCACTTACCTCTTGCGCCACAGTTTGCACGGCCCGTGTCGGGTATTTGTGACATTAAAGGACTACATTTTTCTCAATCCTGAAGGCCCAGTGTTTGCTTTTTTTGTTTGCAAAGATTTTTGAAGCCATGTTCGAAGCCTCGGAGTTTTTGTCTTTGGCGTCAACATCGGGTGTGTCAGTCCATATGGCTGTGAGACCCATACCTTCTCTTACATGAGCACGCAATTGTGGAATGCAATACCTACAGCCCTGAAAGCTTTTGATGAAATAACTAACTTCTGCAAATCTCTGAAGACACATCTATTCAACAAGGCCTACAAAGAGAACCCATAGCCTTACAAAACTACATCACCAACTCACCCAATTATTACAGTCTACCTAATATCTTGCCTAACACCTTCCTTCTCTCTTCCCTCACCTAATCTTTGTACATTACTAATTGTATCTGATATCATGTAATGATTATGTCATAACCAAACTCTGTAAGCCACATTGAGCCTGCAAATAGGTGGGAAAATGTGGGATAGAAATGCAATAAATAATACACACTGGGAGTGACCATGCGTCAAGTGGGTCTCCACCTGCCTCGCTGTGCAGACCCCCCAGAACCGATCGGCATTGGACCCTACCCTGAGGTGAGAGGATTCAGCATTGTCCTCTCTGGCACCAGGGAGCATCGATGCCAGGCATCGGAAGAAGCATTGGCATAGATCCTCCTCGACGCATGGTGCTGGGAGCTCCAGGGCATCGAGGATTTCGCTGGTCCCTGGGAAGCGTTGGTGCTGGGAAGACCACTCCCCCTCCATACAGGAGGTGCCAGTGTGAGAGTCTCCTCATAGCCAGGACCAGACACCTGCTTCAACTCCTGTACTTGACCTGAAAAGTCATATTTTTGGTGGCTGTTACTTCAGCTTGCAGGGTCAGTAAGCTTCAGGCTTTAGTGGCAGATGCACCTTATATGAAGTTTCATCATAAGAGTCGTCCTCATGCACCCTAAGTTTCTATCTAAAGTTTTGTTGGAGATCCATCTGAACCAATTTTCTTGCCAACGTTCTTCCCCTGACCTCATGCCCGTCCTAGTGAACTTGCACTACATACCTTGGACTGCAAGTCATCGGCCTTTTACTTGGAGCAGACTAAGCCCTACAGACAGTGCACACAACTTTTTTTTTTTTTTAATAATCCCAACAGGATGGGGGTTGCCATTGGGGAAACGCACCATTTACAATTGGCTGGCAGATTGCATTTCTTTCACTTATGCCCAGGCTGGGCTGTGAGCCCTGACATGTCCCTCAAGGGTCAGTGTCAGAGCCTTCTACTGCTTGATCATCTGGCGAACAGACTCAGCCTGCTCCAAAGAGAGAGAGTCTGCTAAATCGGACATACAGCACACCAAGGACCGCAAGTACAGGCTCGAGTAGAGTTGGTATGATTGGATACAGGAGATGAGCATGGAGGCCTGATACATCTGCCCAAAAGAATCCAAGGTTCTAGCTTCTCGAAGCATAGTCCCTAGAACTCCTGGCCCTTTTGAGCACAGATTCTACCATTAAGGAATGATGAGGCAACTGGGGCATGTCAAACCCAGAAATCTGGTACATGGTGTCAGTCTTCTTGGGGAGGAGAGGGACTAACAGAGGGGACTCCCCGTTCTTCATCTGAACATCCCGTAAGATCTTGTGATGCAGGACCGTCACAGCCTCTCTAGGAGGAGAGTCGTAATCCAGGACCTTGAACATCTTAGCCCTGTGCTCGTCCTCCACTTCCAAAGGAATTGGAACGGCAGCTGCCATGAAAGGCTCTCAGGTGGAGACTTCCTCCTTTCCTGTGGAGGGGAGGGATTAAATGGGATGCCATAGGACTTCTCCTCCCAGAAGTACCGTGAGCGCTCCTCATCGGTGTTAACCAAGATTTTCTTGTGGGAGGGCCTAGATGGAACCCGCCTCGATGTAGAGGTACCATGACCCTGAGAGGGGCATCAAGCTGTCTGCTCCAATATCAACTCGGGCAGATCTTCCTCCCACTGATGTCAAGGGTGTACCAACAGGGGTGGCAGTTAACGTCAAGATTGCAAACTACATCGGTGTCAGAGACCTCACCGCAGGCTGATGGCCATGGAGGACTGTAGCAAGAGACATGACTGGCCCAAGCACTCCAGACGCTGATACACTCTACTTGAACCCCGCCCTCAGGGAAGCAAGGCCCGGAATTGCTCATTGAGGGCCAACACCGGGAAAGACACTGGTGCCTGTGCAGAATCGGGCTGCTGAATCTGCAGGGCTGAGGCAGGTGCCTGGAGACTCTCGCATCAGCACTTTCTGTATGGAGTGAGAGCGGTCCTCCCAGCGCCGACGCTTCTTGGGGACCAGTGAAATCCTCAGTGCCCTGGAGCTCCCGGCACCATGCGTCAAGGAGGATCAATGCCGATGCTCCCTGGTGCCGATGAGGATGATGTCGAGTCCCCTTGTCACCTCGGGGGTAGAGTCCGACGCTTTTTGGTTCCGGGGGGGGGGGGGGGCTGCATAGCGACCGGTGTCGAGGCAGGTGGAGGCCCACTCGATGCATGGTCATTCCCAGTGTGCAAGGGATCTCGCAGCCATATGGACGGACGCACCCGATGTCAATGCTGAAGACATTGACGCTGACCCTAGGCTTAGGACATGGCTTCAAAAATCTTTTCTCTCTGAGCCTCTCTGGCTTATTGTGTTCTCTTCTTCATATGAAGAAAGAGAATACAGTTTGCAGGGGTATGATCAGGCCCCAAACAGTGTGGACACTGAACAGATGTCCTTGCCAGAGATTGTCCTGTTGCACCAAGTGCAGCACTTGAAGCAACTGGGAACCTTTGATGACATGAAAGGGCTCATCTGTGAGAATATAAGACCTGCTGTCATTTTCCATATTTTTAAATGACAATAATATGTTCTGTTAATGCGTGGACTTATTTGCCTATTAATTATGAAGATAATATTTTTCAGAAAGTAGAAAGTCACTGGAGTGCATCCTATATAGTAATTTGTACCTCAAACGTTCTCTGGCTGTCTGGGTTCGTAACATCTCCTGACCTCAGCAAGCCTCCAGCGTTCCCTTCCCTTTCATTGTCCCGCCCTCGCGTAACGACATGACAACGTCAGAGAAGGGCGGAACATTGAGAGGGAAGGGAACACTGGAGGCGAGCTGACGTCAGGCTGTTACAAACGGAACGGAAGCCAGCCAGCCAGAGAACATTCAGGTACAAATCGCTGGACATGGAGGGGAGGAGAGAATCGTGGGACATCGAGGGGAGGGGAGGGCAGAGGAGAATCAATGGACATGGATGGGATGAGAGGAGAGAATCGTGGGACACGTATGGGAGGGCAGGGAAAAGGAGAGTCGCTGGACATGGAGGGCATGGGATGGGAGGGAAGAATCGCTGGACATGGAGGGGAGGGCAGGGGGAGAGAGAAAAAAACGCTTACAGGAGAGCCTTCCTAGGGCCCATTTCATTGTTGACGAAACGGGCTTGGTTCCACTAGTTTTTAAATAACAAAATCATTTTGCATGCATAGTACTCATAATTGTGTGTTACTGAGTATTAAAGAGAGTTAGTTATTTGGCTCAAGGTAAATTGGAACTAATTTATGTGCTTCTAACTGATCACGGAGAACTACAAATCTGCAGTAATAGAAACGTAACAGAGGAGCAGTCAGATACTACAGTAAGTTGGAAGAATGCGTTATACTTATTTCTCTATGACCCTCATGTCAGTTCCCTTTAGGAACAATATGATGTAGCTATATGTATGTATATAGAGCACTCATAAATAACTCGCTTTATTCCAGCAATAAGGTTCAGAGCAGGAATCAAATTAATAAGCTGAAATCCTTGTCGGGAAGGTTAGAGAACTCAACAAAAAAACTAATTATAAATATTATAAGAAATATTCTGAAAAAGTAAAATTTAAGTAATTTTAAAAAGATAGCAGGAAGTTAAACGAGTTTCTTGTGGTAGAGATTCCAAACCTTGAGATTTTATGAAATTAACGAGTTTTCATGGAGAGATTAAAACCTCAAACCTCTTACTGAAGGGAATTTCAACAATAGAATAAGTGGCTGAGCCTAACAGTTGTATTAGACAAGATAGTCTCAGAAGAATAACTGTAAAGATCCTACTGTGGATCTCAGTTGCTTTCTCTTTCCTGCTACTGGAAAACTAGAACTTAATTGTTGACTTCTGTTCCTTCACTTTTTCATAAGTTAGGAATCTTCTTTGATTATGCCTTGTTTATACTTATATAACTTATTGTAAACTGCACAGTTCTTGTTTGATATGTGGTCTGTCAAGTTTGATAAATAAAGATTATGCTGGCTTGAATTCTATTGTTTTTCCTTCATTATTTCCCTTGGGAGTAGGTTCCAATCATCTACCACCCTTCTGGAAGGAAATATTTTCTGTTATTCCAGATTCTAGTCCCTTCCCTGATTAAGGTTCAATAACAAAACCAAAGCACTTCCTGACGAAAGTCATAACTGAATATATTTTCTTTCTATATTAGCATTCCTGAATGGTCCATTGTACAAAAGTAGACAACTGTTCTTTAAAACGTCAAATTGTGATTTTTGAGGCATTGTGCTTGAGGGATGTTCACTCATAGTTTATCATTAAGAATAGTTAGGAGTTTCTCTGTGACCTAATGGCTTCATGATTAAAGGAAAGAATGCTTCAGTGTTGGAAGAATGCTAGCTCGCACAGGGAAAGATGCAGTCAGCATAAGGAGATAAGAGTGCCTCCGATATCTGTTCTCATTGGAAATATATAGTATACAGTTTAATTTTCTCAATTTCTGAGAGTAGCTTCTTAGCCTTCCAGCTAAGATTAAAAGTAAAGTTTGAGCCAAGAGCTGGAGGTTGTCTCCTTGTTTTTTCTGCTGATTTTGAGAACTTGGCATGATTAATGTTTTGCCACATTATATGGAACTCATTTGGACACTGTCCAGAGAAGGAGAATTAAACCTCTTCTAAAAGAAGCACAGTTACAAGTATTATGATGGTCTTTGTTCATATCATGTGTTGGCAGTATTGCATGCCCCTCCTGTGATCTGGATAGACAAGGGAATCCTGCAAGGCACCTGAATACTGTAACCTCTGACTGTTTATGTGCTGTTTTTTGCATGCTGTCGGGCATACATATATTGCTCCCTGGGTATGCAAAAATGTAATTTCAGTTCCATAAGTTGAAAGTAGCAGTTTCTTTTGCCCTGAGAAAGCGTGGAAGAGACTAACTAGATGAAGCCAGCCTCTATCCCAGAAATGCTATTTGCCTTTGTTGTATTAATAGTTTTAATGTTTGTACATAAGTGGCTTCATTTATTATTTTTTAAAATTTTCTGTAATTCTGTGTGTTGGAAAAAGGACGCTGTATTTGCATTGAGAAACCAGACATTTAATGCATTTATTAAAAAAAAAATCAGTTTGGAATTACTCATGATTTTTCAGTATCATAGTCTAAATCTTCAAAGAAATTTTGTATATTGAATTTGCTGCATTAAAAGTTTTTGCCAACATCAGTTTATCAAGTTCTTTAGCAAGAGCTTCTTGGTGCAGTAATGGGTTCCTCCTACTTTTACTATTTTTAGAGTTCTGGACATCAGTTCCTTTTGCTTTTAACAATCTGCTGAATAGAAGCAGTAAGACACAGCAATGAAATCTGAATAGCACCGCACGAATTTAGCACAAAAGCTTAATATTTGGACTATATAATGGGGCTAATTTTCAAAGCACTTAGGGCCCTGTTTACTAAGCCGAGCTGTAGGCGCACAAACGTTTTAGTGTGCGCTAAAAATTAGCGCGTGCTGTTAGTCACACCCATTATATTCTTATGGGTGTCTCTATCATTAGCGCAGCTTAGTAAACAGGACCCTAAGACTTAAAAAGTGCCATAGACTACTATGTAACTTTGTAAGTCAGAGTGCTTTGAAAATACATGTCAATATGTGTTGTCTCAGATCACAAAAGACTTCTGGTTTTGCTAAACTGAATATTGTATTAAATGTTGTTTTGATATTCTTCTGTGACCATTGTTTGTTCTAATTATGATTATTTGAGCATTTCTATTAGGGATTTTCAAGGAATAATTATTTTGCAACTTAAGGGCCATGTTCACTAAGCCACACTGTAGGCACGGTAACTTTTTAGCGCGCACTAAAAACTAGCACTCGCTAATGATAGAGAAACCCATTCCTATAGGTGTCTCTAACATTAGCGTGCGCTAATTTTTAGTGTGTGCTAAAAATGTGTGTGTGCCTACAGCATGGCTTAGTAAACAGGCCCTAAGTTTGATTGGTTTCTTGACTGAATTATTATCATGACAAGCAAAAAAGCCCGTTTCTCCAAAAATGAAATGGGCTCTAGGAAGGCTATCGTCTAAGCGATTTCTCCTCTCTCCCCTGCCCTCCCCTCCCATCCATGTCCAGCGATTCTCCTTTGCCTTCCCATCCCATCCCATCCATGTACAGTGACTTGCCCCAGCCCCCACCTGCCCCCCTTTTAAGCACCCGAGTTCCAGTTCAACCCCAGCCATCACCTTCCCGCCCTCTTCTCCCACAACAGCCCTCCTTTCCTTCCTGTCGCCCTTTCTTTAAAACTTTTGTTTTACCTCAAATCACAGCGGCGTCAGTGAAAGCGGCAGGCTCAGCTCGCCTCCAGCCTTCTCTTTCCTTCCCTCTCAGTGGCCCGCCCTCATCTGACGTAATTTCCTCTTTCAGCGAGGGCGGGACAATGAGAGGGAAGGGAAGGCTGGAGGCGAGCCGATTACATAGTAGTTCATTTGCATACGGTTACGAACCCAGTCAGCCATCCATCCAGGGACGCAGATTGACAAATTATTATATAGGAGATGGTAATTCTTTTAAAAAACATTTAGATATTTTTTCCAATAGAATGAATGAAGATTTTAAATATTTATGTTCATACTTAAAATGACAGTTTATGTTGACTGAGTACCAGTATATATTTTCATCCAGCTGACTGTCACTTTGGGGCAGAGTTTCAAAGCATTAGTTCCATAGGTTACTATGGGGCTCATTTTAGAAAGAGAAAAACATCTAAACAGTGGTATAAAGCAGCATTTGGATGTTTTTGTTGCCAAAATATCCAAATCGGTATTTTTGAAACCCATTTCATTTTTCTATGCTGTTCGTCTGCAGCACATCCAAATCTCAAGGGGGCATGTTAAGGGTGGGATTTGGGCGTTCCTAAGACGGAACAAAATGAAAAAGTCTAGGAGTAAAAACGAAGACATTTTAAGCTAGACCTGTTTTTTTTTTTTTATATATATTTATTTATTAAGGTTTTTGAACAATAACATATTGACAACATCCTCCTAACAGTCATGTATCACATACAGAATGTTTAAACTTCAAAAACAGAAAGCGGTGTATCCCCAATCCTCCCCTCCCTTAGCACAAACCCCAGCTAGACCTGTTTTAATAATGACTAAGCCACAAAAAGGTGCCCTAAATGACCAGATGACCACTGGAGGAATAAAGGAACGACCTGCCTTTACCCTTCCCCCCCCCCCCCAAGATGTAAAAGAAACGGTACATACCAGCCTCTATGACAGCTTCAGGTGTTATAGCCAGTACTATTAGTGCAGCAAGCAGGTCCCTGGAGTAACCTAGTGGTCAGTGCAGTGCATTGTGGAGAAGGGGACCCAGGTCAGTAATCCACGCTAACTGTTAAACCCTTCAAAAACCATACAATATAAGGGGGTAAGGGTGAGATGTGTACCTAGGACCTAGGTGCCCCACTTCTCTGCTGGGATGTTTGTGTGGCCAGTCTACCAAGAATTCTGGTTCCTCCTACATCCCAATGGCTTGAGTTTGTGCATTTTTCACTTGGACTTTCTTTTTGGTCCATTTTCCAAAAAAAAAAAAAGCCCAGAGCACAAAAACATCTAGCAAGTGGCCATTTATTAAAAAAAAAAAAAAAAAGATGTTTTGCTGTTACTTTATAAGTCTATGTACTCTGAAAATATGCCTCCACGTCACTCCCATTTGTGTAGCTTAAAAAATAGAACAAAACATACCTTTTAACACTAATTAAATTTAACCAATGTAAAAGTTGGTCAGGTTGAATTACTTTATGTAAGAATATGTACATAAGTATTGCCATACTGGGAAAGACCAAAGGTCCATCAAGCCCAGCATCCTGTTTTCAACAGTGGCCAATCCAGGTCACAAATACCTGGCAAGTTCCAAAAAAAGTACAAAATATTTTATACTGCTTATCCCAGACTGCTTATCCCAGAAATAGTGGATTTTCCCCAAGTCCATTTAATAATGGTCTATGGACTTTTCCTTTAGGAAGCCGTCCAAACCTTTTTAAAACTCTGCTAAGCTAACCGCCTTTACCACATTCTCCGGCAACGAATTCCAGAGTTTAATTACATGTTGAGTGAAGAAAACTTTTCTCTGATTCGTTTTAAATTTACTACATTGTAGCTTAATCGCATGCCCCCTTGCCCTAGTATTTTTGGAAAGCATAAACAGACGCTTCACATCTACCCGTTCAACTCCACTCATTTTATAGACCTCTATCATATCTCCCCTCAGCCGCCTTTTCTCCAAGCTGAAGAGCCCTAGCCGCTTTTTATCCTTTCCTCTTAGGGAAGTTGTCCCAATCCCTTTATCATTTTCATCGCCCTTCTCTGCACCTTTTCTAATTCCACTATATCTTTTTTGAGATGCGGCGACCAGAATTGAGCACAATATTCGAGGTGCGGTCGCACCATGGAGCGATCCAAAGGCATTATAACATCCTCATTTTTGTTTTCCATTCCTTTCCTAATAATACCTAATATTCTATTTGCTTTCTTAGCTGCAGCAGCACACTGAGCAGAAGGTTTCAACGTATCATCAACAACGACACCTAGGTCCCTTTCTTGGTCCGTGCATGACGTAGCTATAATTCAGGTTCCTCTTTCGCACATGCATCACTTTGCACTTGCTCACATTAAACATCTGCCATTTAGAAGCCCAGTCTCCCAGTCTCGTAAAGTCCTCTTATAATTTTCACAATCCTTCTGCGATTTAACGACTTTGAATAACTTTGTGTCATCAGCAAATTTAATTACCTCACTAGTTACTCCCATCTTTAGGTCATTTATAAATATGTTAAAAAGCAGCGGTCCCAGCACAGACCCCTGGGGAACCCCACTAACTACCCTTCTCCATTGAGAATATTGACCATTTAACCCTACTCTCTTTTTTAACCAGTTTTTAATCCACAATAGAACACTTCCTCCTATCACATGACTCTCAGATTTCCTCTGGAGTCTTTCATGAGGTACTTTGTCAGATGCCTTCTGAAAATCCAGATACACAATATCAACTGACTCCCCTTTATCCACATGTTTGTTCACCCCTTCAAAGAAATGTAGTAGATTGGTGAGGCAAGATTTCCCTTCACTAAATCCATGTTGACTTTGTCTCATTAATCCATGCTTTAGAATATGCTCTGTAATTTTGTTCTTAATAATAGTCTCTACCATTTTGCCCGGCACCGACGTCAGACTCACTGGTCTATAATTTTCCGGATCTCTTCTGGAACCTTTTTAAAAAATTGGCGTTACATTGGCCACCCTCCAATCTTCCGGTACCACGCTCGATTTTAAGGATAAATTACATATTACTAACAATAGCTCTGCAAGCTCATTTTTCAGTTCTATCAGAACTCTGGGATGAATACTATCCAGTCCAGGAGATTTGCTACTCCTCAGTTTGTAGAACTGCCACATTACATCCTCCAGGTTTACAGAGAATTCATTAAGTTTCTCCGACTCAGCTTCGAATACTATTTCCGGCACCAGTATCCCACCCAAATCTTCCTCCGTGAAGACCGAAGCAAAGAATTAATTTAATCTCTCCGCTAGGCTTTGTCTTCCCTGATTGCCCCTTTTACTCCTCGGTCATCTAGCCGATTCTTTTGCAGGCTTCCTGCTTTTAATATACCTAAAATATTTACTATGTGTTTTTGCCTTCAACGCAATCTTTTTTTCGAAGTCCCTCTTAGCCTTCCTTATCAGCGCTTTGCATTTGACTTGACATTCCTTATGCTGTTTCTTATTATTTTCAGTTGGTTCCTTCTTCCGTTTTCTGAAGGATTTTCTTTTAGCTCTAATAGCTTCCTTCACCTCACTTTTTAACCACGCCGGCTGTCGTTTGGTCTTCCATCCTCCTTTTTTAATACGCGGAATATATTTGGCCTGGGCTTCCAGGATGGTGTTTTTGAATAGCATCCACGTCTGATGTAAATTTTTGACCCTCGCAGCCGCTTCTTTAAATTGTTTTTTTTTTTTCACAGTTCTCATTTTATCATAGTCTCCTTTTTTTTAAAGTTAAACGCTAATGCATTTGATTTTCTATGTATATTTACTTCAAAGCTAATATCAAATCTGATCATATTATGATCACTGTTATGAAGCGGCCCCCAGCACCATTACCTCCCGCACTAGATCATGTGCTCCACTAAGGACTAGGTCTAGAATTTTTCCTTCTCTCGTCGGCTCCTGTACCAGCTGCTCCATAAAGCTGTCCTTGATCTCATCAAGGAATTTTACCTCCCTAGCATGCCCCAATGTTGCATTTACCCAGTCAATATTGGAGTAATTGAAGTCAACAGTTTTAGCAATGAAATTCTACTAAGATACAACCGAGTATTGGAGGTGTACAATCGCTAGTAAACATGAAATGTGGAGAAAAAAAGACTTCAGAAACCATGGAGAATACTCCTTATGTAAGAACCACCTTTCAATTTTCGAGTACTCCTGTTCTTCAATCACTAGTCTTCACAAAAAAAACTCCACTCTTCTTATTCATGAAATACATGCACATACACCTTCCACAATACTCAATGGTAAAGGCTTGTACCAATTATATGCATTCGGTGAATCAAATATTACTTAGCTTGAATGTTCTTAAAGCTGTCAATCCAAACTGTCTCCAACAGCATACAGCGTTCACAAAGCCCAACAGGAGACCCTGTTTCGCCACAATTAGGCTGTTTCAAGGGCCAGAACTTTAGTACAGACAGCTATCTTCCATGTTTCTTACAGTTTGGATTGACAGCTTTAAGAACATTCAAGCTAAGTAATATTTGATTCACCGAATGCATATAATTGGTACAAGCCTTTACCATTGAGTATTGTGGAAGGTGTATGTGCATGTATTTCATGAATAAGAAGAGTGGAGTTTTTTTTTGTGAAGACTAGTGATTGAAGAATAGGAGTACTCGAAAATTGAAAGGTGGTTCTTACATAAGGAGTATTCTTCATGGTTTCTGAAGTCTTTTTTTTTCTCCACATTTCATGTTTACTAGCGATTGTACACCTCCAATACTCGGTTGTATCTTAGTAGAATTTCATTGCTAAAACTGTTGATTATATTCTACTATCCCTTTGGGGACAATCAGAGTAATTGAAGTCACCCATTATTATTGTGTTGCCCAGTTTGTTTGTGTCCCTAATTTCCTTTAACATTTCTACATCTGTCTGTTCATCCTGGCCAGGTGGACGCTAGTACACTCCTATCACTATCCTTTTCCCCTTTACACATGGAATTTCAATCCACAGTGATTCCAAGAAGTGTTTTGTTTCCTGCAGAATTTTCAATCTATTTGATTCAAGGCTCTCGTTAATATACAATGCTACCCCTCCACCAATTCGATCCACCCAATGTTGTACCCTGTAGAGCACTGGTGATCAGTGTGAGAGAGACAATTTTTTAGCAAAACACGTTTTTTGGAGTTCTTTAAGTGACCTCTCTAGTAGTACTAGTGTGTATATACACTGAGTTGTTCCAAGAGCGCTGAGCTCCATAATAATCCTGGCAGATGATTGAATGCAAACAGCTATGGAGTTAACAGTTCTTGGTATTTCCCAAACCCGAAATTTTGAGAAACTAACTTCAAATTGCAACTTTTTTTTTTCTTTCTAGCTGGGTTTGTTAGGGTGGTGTTGGCACCCATACCCTGTTTACAGCCCGCCATGAAATTCACACTTGTGGTGGCCCCATAAGATGTTCATAGTTTGCTGCTTGTGGGCATCAGGGACTCTGTTTATGCTTGATATACTGCCGTATCTGTCAAGAAGGTCAAGGCAGTTTACATAAACCAAATCAAAAGGAATCGAGAAAGGAACACCATTATATCAAAGAAATGAAAAAATAAAGGGCAAGGGAGAGAGTGTGCTGGGTTTATTGCTGTATTTCAGCTTAAGAGAAACTGATATGGCTGTGTTGAACCGTTATCCAAAATCATTTATCAAGTTTGGTCAAAGAGTTCTTCCCCAGAAACAGTGCTAAGAAGACTAGTTCTAAGTTAATTTAAAGGGAAAGAAGTCTGTTTCTTCCTTTTAATTTGTTTTAAGATTCTGTGCTCCATATGCAGTTTCCTTTCTTGCATGGCAGAGATTGCTGCAAATTAGTGTCTGCACTGTGCTCCCAGCTAGTTCTGCCTCTCTCTTTCTCTCTCTGCTTACATAGAATATAACCCACTTTCAAACAAAACAAAATGGCAGCTAAGGTTTTATCTTGTCTGCATATTTTCATTCCTGGTGCAGTGCTTCACACTCTAGATTTCTTGAATTCTGTTGTTATTTTCAGCATCAATCAAAATACATTTAGGAAACCAGTGGGAGGCAGTTCTATGCATCTCCCATCCTTGCATAAAGACAAAATTTCTGACCTTCAAAAAGTGAAAGGGATAGATCTAAACGCATTAAGGGGATCTGACGTTGGTTTCCTTTACTTGGTTATATTAGTAGTAAATGTGTTTCCTTTCATGGAGCAGGTCTTTTTCCAGAGAAGGATAAATAAAGTGCCTTTTGCAACAAAAAATTCAGTGCTGTGTGGGGCATTCTAGACTCATAGACCCCATTATACATGGAATTAGATTCAAATTACTGATGTTGATTAATCACACTTTGTAGTCTGGTTTCCCAATCTATCTGAATTCCATATTGACCCCGTATCAACCCCTTTGATCCTTGTGTTCTTCATAAGCTAATTTACTCATTGTTCCTGCTCATACAAAGTTACATCTAGATACAACTTGGCTACTGTAGTGTTCATTCCTTGGTCACTGACAATTCCTTGGTTGCTGGGACTAGCTGTCTTCTTCCTCCTGTTTTTGACATGTTCATAATGTCTGCAGGTATCTCTTGTTTTGTGCTATTCAACCCCTCTTCTTGTGGAACATTTCTGTGCTCTCCCTTTTGTTTTTGATCTCTTGTGTTTCCTCAATGGAGGCATAGCATGCAAATAGATCGTGTGCACATTCATTGGGAATATCCTGAAAACCCGGCTTGATTGTGTCCCTCGAGGACCAAGGTTGGACACCCCTGCTCTAGAAAGACACATAGTACGTAGAGGGTGTTGAGAGTGATGGCAGATGATTTTATAGCACCTCTAGTGGAACCTACTGATTGATGTATTGGAGCTTAGTTCAGGTGAAAAGATTACCTGATAACTTGAAGCTTAAATATAGCCTCTGAGGGCTTCTTGTCTGAAGTTTCCACTTCACGTATTTACTGTTTATTATCATTTATAATTGGATTTTTGGGAGGTTATTTTTGCAGCCTTGGTTTCGAGGTGGTGGTGTTAGATAGGAAGAGATCTAAACCAACAAATACAAAAAAACTATATGGCTTTTTTTAGTGAAGTAATTTATGATATAGCAAAACATCCATCTGTGCTTTTGTGTTAGCTGTTGATGCAAATAATTCTAATGGAAAATTTTCTATTCTTAATGTCAGAAGTAAAGCAAGTCACTTAGTTGCACAGATTTACAGAGCAAAATGAGCCGGCTTTTATGTAAATGCAGCCAACTCCTGTTGCTAAGACCTGAAAGTCATTTTGCATTGGATGTAAGTACTAATGCTAAGAACTTGACAGAACTTCAGCCTCTTGCACTCCCATAATCCTGTTTTTGACTGGTCTTTCAAAATTAGCTTATGTAAAATAGTAATATTCTCAAAGTCAGCTCACATCAAATACGCCTTTCCCAACTTGTTCATGCATCAAAATAGTTAGAGACAATGTTAGATATCATCCTTTCATCAGGAAATGTATACTTTTTTTTTTTTATCCCTCTGCTTTTTACAGACTAATACTGAATATCTTTAGGTCTGGTCTCATGATGCTATAATAGTGGAATCCTGCTTGTAAATTAGTCCCAACACGTCATCAAAACCCAATAAGAAATCAAATCAAAGTTATTTATATATAAGGTTGTAGTTTTGTTTTCCTACTAATCTGTTCTTCCACTACAGTCTTTAATCTCTGGCATCTGTTTAGAACAGTTAGGTCTAGGTCTTGGTGAAGGGAATCTTTAGATTCCTCATTGTAGTTAACTCTGCAATTAATGCATTAAATCATTAATTGCAATTCAAAATAATCACATTACAGTGTCTCCTGTCTCCTAAAAACATCTTTTCTGTTTTCTCCCAACTCCTGTCCTTGGTGCAATCCAACATCTTTCCCCCCCTGTCCTTGATTCAGCATTACCTACCCCTGCATCATTCTGTCTTAAAGGTGGTCTTCTGTTGATCATTGCCAGTGGCAGCATTGCATATATGCTGCCTGCTACCTGGTCCGAAGCTTTTCCCCAGACTTGTCCTGCCCAGAGAAACATTAAATGATGTCAGAGGAGGCGGGATGAGCCAGCTGGAAAGCTTCAGAGTAGGCCACAGGCAGCATATATATATACCACTTCCACTCCTAGAACCAGCAGAAGTCCACCATTTTAAGGTAGACCAGCTGGGGTAGAGGAAAAGGGTGAGTTGCAGACCCGAAGCAAAACTGGAGGGGTCACTGATAGAAGATGTGACCAAGGCATTGACCTCCAGAAGCCATGAGGAGCTTCTGCTCACCATTAAGATACTGGACAATGGGAGAGAGGAAGGGGGGGGGGAGAGAGAGAAATAATGTACCCCAGGAAAGAAAGAGATAATTGGCCTGGGGAAAGAGGAGAAGGAGTGAAGATTGAGGAAGATGTTGGATCTGGGGGTAGGAAGGAGGGAGATTTGATAACCGCTTTGATTGTAACCACAGAAAGGCAGTATAACATATTCCTTCTGATTCTGTAAAGGTTGCCAAAAATTGTGCATTCAGATTTAGACGTGTTCCCGATTTGTGTCTGTAACTTAATTGAATAAGCTAATTAGTGCTAAGTTTTAACAATTGGCACTAATTAGATTTAATTGGGACGAATGCACATAAATTTAGGCATGTTCTGAAAAAGGGAGTGCAGAAATGGGAGGGTCATGGGCATTTCAGAGTGGAATGAGGGTGTGGCTTCAAGTTACATGCGTAATTACAGAATAATGGTGTTCTGCACATAAATTTAGGCACGGGCATTTGCACCACATTTTTGTTGGTGCAAATGGCCATGCCTAAATTTATGTGCAACTTTCCGCTTGAGTGTATTCTGTAAACTGTTCTGAACTTTAGGCATGGCTTATAGAATATTGTTTAAGCAGGTTTTTCGGTCCCTATTTTTTTTAGGTGTCATAGTATTTACCCCTTTATGTACAGGTACTTGGGGCAATGGAGGAGTGGTGATTATTGCTTGTACAGATTTACATTCTCCAAAACATGCTCAGAAATGACATCTTACTTCCTGTACTGCAGTGTGTAGGGAAAAGTAGGTGAGCCTTCATAGAGGGTGTGAGAAGCAGTTTAGAATGCCTCAAAGAAAAGGGCGGTGCAGCACAAATGGAGACGCACTCCACCTTTTATGCTGTATAAACCCATAATAAGTCATTCTCATCAGGTTGCATATTTTTAAAACTTGTGTGGGTTTGGACAAAGGCCGGGTCTCTCTGTCTTGCATGAGTAATTGCTGTTGATTTAGATGTGATTCTTATTCAATTATTATATGTACCGTATTCTGCTTTAATAGCCAGCAAAGATTTAAAAAAAAAAAATCTAGTGAATTTTAATGGCTAGTCTCTGCACTGTCCCTCTGCATGTTTGGTTTCCACTAATCACTAGCGCTGCTTGGGGTGCTCTTCACTTTTTGCTGTTAGAGGAGGGAGAGTGTCATAAAGCGCTTCATAGGGGCTCTTGCCACTTTGGTAATGCACAGAAAAGAGACAAAATAAGTGATTTACAAATTAGAAATATGACATATACAAATTGAAATGGAGATGCCAAGAAGCCAGACTCCGCATGCGGTATACACTGGAAAAGTAGAAACAAACCTATGTTGTCTCCTACTGTGGAGAATACAAGAGATGCCAGGAGTGGAAAAATCCCAAGTGACTAAAATTTCATTCTTGGCACGTGCCCAGCAAATGACAGATTTACTGCTTAGGACCTGGGAGGAGGATCTGCTTGTGGGGAGGAGAACTTGCTCCTTCAACCTGATGCAGTCCAGGTGACCCACATCTGGGATTAGATGGGGCCTCGGCTAAGCCAGAGAGAAGATGACCCCCTGCCAAGTAAAGGGCCGCTACATTAAAATGTACTATTATTTATTAATTAGGATTTATTTACCACCCTTTTTGAAGAAAGTCATACAAGTCGATGTACAGCAAGAACAATCTGGACATAAGCAATAGACGATTACAGCAGTAAAAATATTCAGATACCAAAACATATTGTGGCATGGAATGCTACTTACACATTAAAACCTCTTAACAGACAGCATATAGCGTAAGCAAAGGTGGAACATATAGACAGAAAAGATTAAATAACAGGATTTAGATAGCAGCCATCCTTTTTTTTTCTAATGAAGAAAAAATGCATGTGGAGTTAGGAAAGGTGCAAGATCTCAGCTAGAGTAGGAGTGGATACGCAAGTTCTGCTACAGGATTTGGATCTGGTGTTAGCCTGGAGGCTGAGTTTATATCTTACAAGTCGGAAGTCTACTGTTAGGTTTTTATAAATTGTAAAATTAAGTATTTTGCAGCTGATTAGGTGTACAGAAAATTTAGTGTTTATTGGTGATTTTGCAGCATAGGTGCTGTTGCTGGGTATCTTTTTCGATGGCAGCACATACATATATTGTGCAGCTGAGGAGTTGTCCAAGCAGAAAGGCACAAAAAAAAAAAAAACCAGCCGAAGATTCAAGGCGCAGGGAAGAAGAGAGGTGATAGTGTGCTAGGCAGGGCTGTGGAGTTGGAAGCAATTTTGAGTGGAATTGTGTGTAAAAATGTACAGACTCAAAAACTTCACAATATATGGTAAACTTATTTTATACTTACACATTGTCCTGGATCTAAAATTAATAAATAAATACAGTACTGGTAAATATATTTACCAGTATTTTTAGATCAGGATTAAAATATAAATTATACTTTAGATCCAGTACAAAATATTTAAAAGCTAATATCAGTAGGAGTTGAGTTGAAGTCGGACAGTAGAAAAATAGAGGAGTCCATAGCTCTAGTACTAGGAGAAGGGGGATTTTTCTAGTGTTCATCTAGTAAACATTTTTTTTACTTTTTTGTTCCAGGAGTGTTTTATCGGTATTTTCAATCTAAAACCCTAAACACCAGAAGCCCCACTTACAATGTACAAAGACACGGTGAAAGGTGCATAGCATCCATTTCTGCAGAGATCAGTGTAGTCTCCATGGGAACCCAAGTCCTAGTATTTAGTGTTGCCCACAACATAACATACCAATCCTTTTAACACTGCACAAGTTAGCTCGATTTTTGTGTGTGTGCCCTATGTAGAAATGATTCACTATTCCGTGCAGATGCAGAGAAGTGCACAGAACATGAGGAGGCTGAGCACCATCCAAGACTAAGGTTCAAGGAGGAGTAAAAAGTTAGCTCATTCTACTGCGGTCAGCATTAGGATTTCAAGTCTGTATGTTCATTTTATTGTAAGCATAAGGACTCACAACTTTTTTCTTTTGGATTCCATGAAGAGCGAGGTTTAAAGAGAAAAATATAGAACTGAGGGGAGATCTGATCAAAGAGTAAAGTGCTGGACTGTTGAAAGATGGGTGTTGGCACTAGAGAGTTGCACAGGGACAGAAATCTAAAATATCCCTGCTGGAATCTAACCCTTTCCCACCTATCCCCGATGGAATCTTATCCATCCCCACAAGAATTTAACAGGTCTCCACCCATCCCCATAAGAATTTAATGGTACCTAAAAAAAAAAATTCTGGTCGTGTCTCTCTCTCTCTCTCTCTCTCTGAGCTCAAGCCGCAGCACTGTTTGCAAGGAAGGAATGGAAGTAGGAATTTGGAACACTCAGGTGCACACATGGAAGAATCATCTCTGATTCGCTGGCACTATGTGCTGAGATGTCGCCACATGCTTGTGCCAGTAGCTAGCTGACCTCCGATTCTCATGCCTGTGTCATAGCTGAGGCCTGCACATCAAACCAGGAGCAGAGAGGGTTAATGGAAGACTATTTGCATCTGCGCTGTTAAAGCAAGGAGGAGGAGAGGCAGCACTCAAAGAACTTGGTACTTGGTAGGTGACAGTCTGGTGCAGGTGCAGCTTACACTTCCACGAAGAACCCTGTAAGATCTTCCGTCCACACGAAGAACCCTGCAGGAACGTCCACGCGGTAATTCCGCAGCCCCGGAAGGGATTCCCGCAAACCTTGTTCCCATGCAGGTTTCTAGTCAGCAGTCATCCAACTGCATGCACATACATCCATGCATATGACAACGCTATTCTATGCATCCAAGGACAAGCAGGCCTATGTATTTTCACACATGGGTAATGTGATCCTGCATTGCCTGGTCTGGAGCTTATGAGAAGCTGTAAAGAGCTCTGCGGAGCCCGAGGCATGCTCCACTGCCCATATGCAAGTGGCTTCCCCCCCGCCGTGAACACTGCAGCTAGACTCATATTCGGCAAAACAAAATATGAAAGTGCTAAGCCCCTACGAGAAAAACTACACTGGCTCCCACTCAAAGAACTCATCACGTTCAAAATCTGCTTCCTAGTTCACAAAATCATTCATGGAGATGCACCAGCCTACATGTCAGACCTGATAGACTTACCACCCAGGAATGCCAAAAGATCATCCCGCACATTCCTTGATCTGCACTTCCCTAACTGCAAAGGTCTAAAATACAAATTAATGCACGTGTCAAACTTCACCTACTTAAGCACAACTGTTATGGAACGCACTGCCGCGCAACTTAAAAATGATCTACGAACTAATGAACTTCTGCAAACTACTGAAGACCCATCTGTTTAACAAGGCTTACCACAAAGATCAACCAATGTGAATATACATAACTCCTCCACACATAGTTAGAAATGTCTTATAATATCTGCTTGTTATACTACTATCATGTCTTATCATTTTCATGTTGCCAAAAATTTTCTGTAACACGAAATGTCTATTTCTATTATATTTCCACTACCCATGATGTATTGTAAGCCACATTGAGCCTGCAAATAGGTGGGAAAATGTGGGATACAAATGCAATAAATAAATAAAATAAAAGCAGTTCTTTTTTTTTTTTTTTTACCGCGGTGAGGAATGCTTACGTTTTGCTGCTATTCTTCACAGCTCAGTCCGAAAGAGCTTTTTGATGCCTTTGTGGCGATTTCTTTTCACAGCGTTTTTGTATTCTCATGTTCAGGTTATTTGTTTATTTATTTGTTGCATTTGTACCCCACAGGTTACCCTTTTCCTCTTCCCTTATTGTTTTAGTTTTCTATTTTGTCCTGCTTTTAAGTTTCCTTTATTTTCCGTGTCATCAGGCCATTTTTAGGCCTTGACTTTGGCTGGATTCTCCCGTTCTGTTTCTCTGGTGCCTTGCTCCTTTTTGTGGTGTCATTGCTTCATTTGATTTGGCTGCGCAGGTTTTTCCTTCCATGTTCATTCAAGTTCTCAGTGCTGTACCCTTTGCAATCAGACCATCTCTGGCAAGGTCACCCATTCTTGGTGTCTTCAGTGCATAGGGCCTGATCATAGCCCTTCTAACTGTGTCCTGTGTCTTCGTATAAGAAAAGGACCCAGTTGGCAGAGAGGCTCAGGAAGAACAAATTTTTGGAGCCCGATCCGAATCCTTGACATCGGCGTTGACGTCTAGTATTGCATCGGGAGCATCGGTACATATGGCTGGTAGACCTGTGGACACTGGGAGCAGTTGTGTGTCGACTGGGTCTCCACCTGCTTCGAAGCTGAATAATGTGCAGGGCCCCTGGGACAATGAGGAGGAACCTCGATGACCGGTTTCTGGTGAAGGCCAAGAATCATTGATCCCCCCCCCCCTCAATGTACGATGCCAAGAGTTCCAGGGCGCCAAAGAATTCAGCACCTGAGAAGCGTTGGCGTCGGGAGGACCACTCTCCCTTCGTGTGGAGGTCTGCAAGCAGCCAGGACCAGCCTCCCGCCTCAGCCCTAGCAGTTCTGCAGAGTGATTCTGAGCTGACGCCCAGCCTTTTCCGATGTTGGCCCTCAGTGAGCGCATCTGGGTCTTGCTGGCTGGCTTCTTGCAACAGAGTGCATCAGGGGTTATTGCACCTTCCATATGTCCCATTGCGACCCTGCTTAGCCCTCAGCCTGCGGTGTCGCCTCAGATGCCAGTGTCACTTGCGGTCCCGGTGTTGACTGCCACCCAAGCAGGTATTCCCTTGACATCAGTAGAAGAAGCTTTGCTGCAGTTGAGGCGGGAGCCGACTCCTCGATGCCCCTCTCGAGGATATCATTTCTCTACATCGAGGCAGGCTTGATCTTGGCTCTCCCATGAGGAGTTTCTGACTGACACCGATGAGGCGCTCATGGGAGTTGGAGAAGGATACATGGTACTTCTCAGAGGATGAGACCTATGGCATCCCCTCCAACCTCTCCCTTCCACAGGAAAGGAGAAAGTCTCCTCCTGAGAGCCTTTCCTTTCCCTCTTTTGTCAAGGAAATGTGTGGTCCGCTGTAGTCAGTGAGCAGATAGCTTTGAGGACACAGTTTTGTGGGTCAGGTGTGTGCTTGCAAAGGGCCTATAGTCCTCAAGGCCCCATCCTCAATCAAGAGAATGCACCACAGGAGGTCTTTGAAGCAGAAGGGTGTAAGTCAGCATAGAAAATGGCAGAGATAGGTGCTTTGTTGTGTCTTAATGCGCCATGTTATGAGTAAACTTGCTTTACATAAGCACTCTTTCATGCTGAAGTTTGTCACCTTTGCTGCTTGTGTATTTCTTAACTCTTGTAAACAAATTAACAATCCAGAATTAGGAAGAGGGCCCAGGGGCTTAGAGGCAGATGCAGCAACCAAACGTAAAAAAATCTAAATCGTTAAAGTCCCTAACGATTTTAAAATAACGAAAAATGCACCAAAAAAAAAAGTCACACATGCTGAGATCGGTATTGAAACGTACAATGTACCAAAGAATCACAATACACATTGTTAATCGGCCCCCAAATCATGCGCAGAGCAGCCAAGCGTTATGTTAGCTGCTCTGCGCATGCCACAAACAGTCAAAACACAGTCAAATCACAAGCACATGGCTCCAAAATCAAATCAAAACAAAAATAAAAAAAAAAGGGTCGGGAGGGGGCAAGGGCGCTCATCAGGAGCGTCCTGTACGGACGGCCTTGCCCCCCCCCCCCCCGCTGCTCGCCACTTTCCGCCGCTCCCCCCACCCCGAAAAAGCAAAATGCTAGCTGCCCCGGTCCCCCTCCCTTCCTCACTACTCTGTCACCTCAGCTCCGCCTCCCGACATCCTCCGTCCTGTGCCACGCCCCCTTTTGGGGTCGTCGCCGCCATTCCCCTCCTCCATCGGGCCCCCCTCCCTCTTACCGGGCCCGTGCAGCGCCTCTCTCCTCTGTCCAAAGGCGCTGCACGGGCAAGAAGACAGCTGATGGCTGCCTTCGCCCAGCTTCGATGGCGCGTCTTTCTCCTGCTTTCTCCTGCTGGGCCCGCCCCTGTCTGACGTCAGTAACCTACGTAGGTTACTGACGTCAGACAGGGGCGGGCCCAGCAGGAGAAAGACGCGCCATCGAAGCTGGGCGAAGGCAGCCATCAGCTGTCTTCTTGCCCGTGCAGCGCCTTTGGACAGAGGAGCATTTTGCTTTTTTGGGGTGGGGGGAGCGGCGGAAAGTGGCGAGCAGCGGGTGGGGGGGGGGCAAGGCCGTCCGTACAGGACGCTCCTGATGAGCGCCCTTGCCCCCTCCCGATCCTTTTTTATTTTTATTTATTTTGTTTTTCTGACGTCCTTTGGACCAATCACAGCGCTTTTAGCTCTGCTAATGCGCTGGGATTGGCTCAAAGTTTGTTTATTTTTTCTCTTAATGATTTTTCCTGCCACAGAGCTGACCTAACGAGTGGTCCAGACCTCTCGTTAGTTTTCCTGCCTTTTTCCTGCGTAAAGGCAATCGGAAAAGGTTAGTGCATGTCGTTTCAATGGGGTTTTCACACTAATTGCTCATCTCCATTCCGTTTTCGTTAGCTGCTGGCTTCCTCGGTAAAAGCCCTTTGATGCATGCAACGGATCAAATTTTCCTCGTTGGAGAGTCATTAAAGGCTCATTTAGCTTTAGTGCATCTGCCTCTTAATCTGGAGGAAAGGAAGCACAGTTTAGATTCAGCATGGAGAGTCGTAAATCACACCATTTGCCAAATAGTAGTGTAGCTGTGCTAGATAGCTTAAGCTGTGAAGGAAGCTGCCAGTACTTAAAAAAAATCTGCTGTGGCATGCATTCACTGCTGCATTAGTCTTAACTTTGGCATAGGGTTGGTAGGAATCAGGCCAAGTTTCAAAACCAGAAGCCTGAAAGGAATATTAGTACCATCTCTTCCTTCTCTGTTGTATTTTATGAGATGTTGTAAACTGCTTTGCTGAGGTTGATCTTGAAAGCTGGTAATTTGAAGTACAATAAACATAAACAAAACAAATCTTCTGCAAGTCCATGCTTTAGTATTTCTACATGTTTCACTGAGGTAACTGCGTGGAGCCCCATTTAGCATGTCTGTTGATTACCTGTAAAAGATGATGGGAAAAAGCTTCCAGAAACTTCAAATAAAAAAAAAAAGAGTTTGATTTGTTGTTTTTTTTTTTTTTTTTGTTCTATCTGTTGCCTGAATTGCCTGGACATTTTGGTAGAGCTGTAGTTTTTACATCAAGTTTGATAACTGGTGGAAGGATGACCATCTTTTTTTTCCTTCTTAAAGCAGTGCAAGGACAGAACAGAGAAAGAAAACGTTGATAGGGTAAATCTCTGAAATTTCAGGTTTAACTATAGGCAAGGCTCTTTTGTTTTATTTCTGTAATATTTTTTTTCCAGGAACTTAGCAAATTTTTATTACAGCTGCAAGACAAGAGAAAGTCAGCATGGAACAACTACTCTTAATTTTTATGGATAAATATCAGGATTTATTTTGATGGTCACTCAAGTCTTCTCTATTCTGGCATGTGGCTTTGTGGTGTGCCCTGACATGTGGGAGACTTCAGTTTCATTAGGCTCAGGCTAGTGGGGGCTGGGGATGCCACAGAGGCATTGCATATAGATATTCGCAGGGTAGGAGTCCAAGCTGTTACACAAGTAACACTGGTTAGATTCTGGAAAGAACTGTGGCTTTTGGTCCTTCGCTGAGGATTGTTGCAGTGATACTGGGCCAGATGGAGCATGGACAGGGACTGAGTTATATTTTTGGAGATGGAGGGTGGGGGTGGGATTGTGGGTAGCTATGAATGAGAGCAAACAGAGAGGTTCCAAAAGTACACAGAGTAAAGCAGCACAGAAAAGATTGTACCATTGTTCCAGTTCTGGAGGCTCTTTTTTGCTTTTCTTTGTAGCTATGAATGAGGGCACATGATGCTGTAACCCCATTAGATTCTGAATCTCAGTAGAAGGCCCAAAAGAGAAGTGGGAAACTGCCAGTTAAAAAAAAAATGAAACTGCCATTTGAACCAAGTTTTGAGATTCTGCCTAGGATTGCTACTGGGCTTTGGTTTCAGTTTCAAAATCTCTTCCAGTTGCAGACTTTTTTTCATTGTTATGTTCACATAACATGGACTTCTTATCTGTCTTTGCTTATACCCTACACACTTTCAATTAATATGTTCTGTTATGTATTGTGTTGACATTGTAAGTATATAGTATGCCATACTTTGTATTGTTGTTTGAATATTTTTACTGTTGTAATTGTCTATTCCTCATGTTTTATTCTTACTGTACACAGTCTTGAGTGAATTCCTTCAAAAAGGCAGTAAATAAATCCTAATAAATGGAAGAAACAGCAAACAAAAAAAAATTCTCTCTGTACAGAATTGGTCATGGTTTGCACTGTATTGGTTGCTTGCTGGAATACTAAACAAAAAAAAAAAAGGAAATGGTGATTATTCTTGATGAGCAGGATTGTCATGTATTTATACACTGTGCAGTGGGGGTTCGCAGAAGCGGAGAAACACCGAGATCCTATGAAAAATAACAGAAAAACAAAGGGAGTAGGAAATAGACCAGGCTAACCAGGGACGAACGAGGATAGTTCAAATGTTGGTAAAATGTTTATTGATGAAGACTCGACAGCACCGTGTTTCGGCAGTCAGCCTGCTTCAGGAGTCTAAATAAACATAATTATAGGTATTACAAAACATAATATATAAAAATATTTTTTAAATGTAAAACATATTAAATACAGTTGAGAAATAACAATGAATGCAAAATAAAAATGTAACATTCAACAATATATAGAAAAATATTTAAATACTAGTAAAATAAGCCCGTTTCTGACACAATTGAAACGGGCGCTAGCAAGGTTTTCCTCGGAGTGTGTATGTGAGAGTGACTGTGTGAGAGAGAGAGAGTGAATCTGCGAGTGTGTCTGTGAGAGAGAGTGTATGTGTGCCTGGGGACCCTCCCTCCCACCCAGTTCCAGTGTCCCCCGTTCCTCCGTGTTCCAGGGTCGTCGTTCCCCCTCCCTCCCTCCACGTTCCAGGGTCGTCGTCCCCCCTTTTTTTTTAAAGTTTTTGTATAGGTGATGTGTTCCAGACCCCCCGTCCCTCCCTCTGAATTCCAGACCCCACCTCCCTGCCTCCCTCCCTCCGATTTGCAGACCCCTCTTCTTCTCTCCAAGTTCCAGACCCCACCTCTCTGCCTCCCTCCGATTTGCAGACCCCCCCCTGCTGCAACCCTCTCGAGCCCCCCTTCCCGCTGCCAACTCTCGGGGCTTCAGAGCCCATCTGTGAAGAAAGTGACGGACACAGGCAGGCAGACGCATAGAACGTTGGGGGTGAGAATTATATAGGACGCGTCATAATGGGTCTAGTGACATCAGCTAGGGCTTCGGAGCCCATCTGTGAAGAAAGTTACAGATACAGGCAGGCAGACGCATAGAATGTTGGCGGTGAGAATTATTATATAGGATAACAATTCACCAAATGGAAAAACAACCCAATTGAAATAAATGCAACACAGGACCGACCTTTATTATATAAAATGTCAAACCATCAGATGTTAAATGAATGTTGATACAAAGCAGATGACAAAATATGGTCTAAAAGAAAACAAATATATCATCTAAAATACACATATATCATATAACATTCACTGTGCAAATGATATATTTATGAAATGGTGCTCAACAAGAGATATTAAGTTGTCCATAAAAAGAGCTTTTTTTAGAAACTCAACGTTATGTAGAGAAAAAGAACCTGGAGAGAACCAATATGGAAAAAATGGGATACTTGTAACGTCAAAAAGAACTGGTTAAAGATGTACATGAAATGTCATATTGAAAAAAGTCTGTCATAGTCTAAGGAAATGTGAACGGGGAGAATGAAAAATGTACAAATTATATCTGTAAAATAATGTTGGTGTAAAACGGTACATACATGTCTTAAAAGTGTGAAAAGATGCAGAAAAAATCTGGAAGTAGAACGTTATATATCAAAAAAATGTGGATGCCTGTGGTAACCAATGTGTAACCACTCTATAAACTGCTGAGTGTAATGTAGTACAATGTAAGAGTTCCAAGGAATGGCCAGCACAGATAGTGTTGCGGTTGAACTGTATTTATAAGAATTTGAATAGTTAAGACTGTAATACTTGAATACATGTGACACCTTTCTAATAGGTTCTTTGATAAAGGGGGGGGGGGGAGGATGGGGTTTTAGGACAAGGTGGGGGTTTGTAGGGAGGTTAGGAGAATCTGATGGACGAACATTTAGGTACGCAGTGTGTTGAATTTTCAAAAGCAGTTGACCATAATTGTACACTGTTAATTAACCTGTTTGAATAAAAATAATTGAATAATAAAATCTTGCTATATATAGTGCCCGATATAATGAGCATTCTGAGAAATGCTCAGTGTAATATGGTGCTAAGAAATTTAGATAAAAATAAGAACATTGGTGAGTACTGGAACTACCATGTAATGTGACTAAAAAGAAAGAACTGGTCAATATGAAAGTGCTCTGGGTGAAAAAAAGGAAAGAAGCATATAAGTATTCGTGATACTCTAGCAAGTGCTATGCATATTTATAATAGAAAAGGTGTGACGTAAAAATAAATACCATAATAAAGAAGTGATAATAGAATTGGTGTGAGTGCACACGTCTTACTTTGTACAGTGTGATGCTAATGGTGAATATGAAATGAGCAGTTATGCAAATGATAAACACCTAATTCTGTGGCGAAAAAATATCTAAGGAAAGTACATAATTAACTAAAGATCTACACAAAGTGATGCGGCAAGAGTGAAAGCAACAGGACAAACTCAGTCTAAATTAAAATATTTAAAAACTAAAATGTACAGAGTGGCATGTATTCAGAAGAATATAAGACAAATGAAAACGTGCTCCTTGTGGTATAAATAAAACAATACAATAATAAAGATGAGGATTTATTATGCATAGTATTATGCATACTTTGGTGACATATTTGCTGGGAAACTGTATGTGAGGTACTTGAAAAAAAGGAGTGATGTTTATGTCCATTGTGATAATGGATGTGTCTGTGGCGAAACACATGCCGATGACAGACAACAGCTCAGTTTTTTCCAATTTTAAAACACTTTCTCCAGCTTACTGTAAGACATTGCCTTATATTTTATGATGATTAATTTTCATTTAGAATTTTTTACAGCCCTGAACATATTAACTTTAATATAACGTCAATTGTGTGATTAGTAGATAGAAAACTGACAACAGTCCATATAGGCTGAAGAAGAAAAGAGGTTTTAATGCCCCTGTATAAGTCGTTGGTGAGGCCCCACCTGGAGTATTGTGTTCAGTTCTGGATGCCGTATCTTGCTAAGGATGTAAAAAGAAGTGAAGCGGTGCAAAGAAAAGCTACGGGAATGGTATGGGATTTGCGTTACAAGACGTATGAGGAGAGACTTGCTGACCTGAACATGTATACTCTGGAGGAAAGGAGAAACAGGGGTGATATAATACAGGCGTTCAAATATCTGAAAGGTATTAATCCGCAAACGAACCTTTTCCGGAGATGGGAAGGTGGTAGAACTAGAGGGCACGATATGAGATTGAAGGGGGGCAGACTCAAGAAAAATGTCAGGAAGTATTTTTTCACGGAGAGAGTGGTGGATGCTTGGAATGCTCTCCCGCGGGAGGTGGTGGAGAGGAAAACGGTAACGGAATTCAAACATGCGTGGGATAAACATAAAGGAATCCTGTTCCGAGGGAATGGATCCTCAGAAGCTTAGCTGAGATTAGGTGGCAGAGCCGGTGGTGGGAGGCGGTGCTGGTGGTTGAGAGGCGAGGATATTGCTGGGCAGACTTATACGATCTGTCCCAGAGCCGGTGGTTGGGAGGCAGGGATAGTGCTGGGCAGACTTATACGGTCTGTGCCCTGAAAATGACAGATACAAATCAAGGTAAGGTATACACAAAAAGTAGCACATATGAGTTTATCTTGTTGGGCAGACTGGATGGACCGTGCAGGTCTTTTTCTGCCGTCATCTACTATGTATGTTACTATTAAGAGGAAGAGTGCTCTTAGTGGAGCTACATCAGATGATGTCCCCTCTTTAATTTGTGACTTTACTAAGTATGCAGATCTCAGGCATCTGCCTTTATCACAGAAGAAATAGATTCTGCCCTCAAGGAATGAGTTCTTAGAAATAATGATCTCTTTAGTACCATAGTGAATAATGGCAAAAAAAAATAAAAATAAAAAATCCACTCTAACCAGTCTCTAGATTATTTTCTCCCCACTAATAAGGATGCTTGTCAGATGCCAGTGTGACTGCTTTCAAGATTTCTTCCCATCCAGAACTGTCATTTTGTCTTCTTCCTTTGCGCTCCTCCATCGTGGGTAGAATAGTTTATGAATTAACCATTTTAGTTCCTTCTAGCATTCCACTTTCCCATGCCTAAACCCAGGGCTCTGTAATAAATGAATAGCCAGCAAAATTTGACCTCCTAGGTTCCCTGCATAATCTGCCATATTGGCTCAGTTATGTGAGTGCCAGGACTTCTAATTGCTAACAACTTGCAAGCTGTCACACAGACTCGGTTGCCAGTCAGTTCTACTATCGCAGTCTGTGAGACAGCTAGCTATGTAGATGTTTAGGACTACTAACCTTTCATATGAATCTTTTTGTTTCCTGTTCTCTCCATTCTAGCAACTGAGGAACCAATGTGCTTATCCCATGCCCTCTTAATTCTGTTACTGTTTTAGCTGTAAAGAGTTTGAGGGCATTGGATAAGCATAGGGGATCCTTGATTAAAAGTGATGAAAGCAAAAAGCAAAGGTGTATGTTTGTTTTTATATTCTTGATATACCACCTTTTTGTGGTTCTTCCAACACGGTTTACATATGAAAGGCTAGTGGTTTTGTGGCATAACATACTGTTCTGAATGCGATTTTTAATTCAACTAGACCTGATAGATTTTGCTGCTGTTCTCCATTATTTTTTTTTAATTTTTGTTCTAAAGAAAGAATAATTTCGTCAAGACTGAATTTTGTCGTTAACAGATAATGCCACTTGAATATTTCTGTTTTCATGTTTTATTTATATCTGTACACCGCTTTGGCCTGTATTGTACCGTTGCATGCTGGTTCAGCTCAGGTGTGGCCGTTCCTGACTCTACTCTCAATCTTTTGGGGTTACCTACTTGTCCTTTTGATTCATTCTGTTACCTAGAAGTTATCCTAGATTCTCATCTTTCTTTCTTTCTCACCACAAATCTGTAGCTTATGCAAGTCTTGCTTTTTTGTTCTTCGCCAACTACATTCTGTCCCTCTTTCCTCCTACCCCAGTGAGAGAATTTCCATCCAGTGGAGACAGTGCATGCATATCTCTCTCATGAATATTCATTGTGGATATACTGAAAACTTGACTGACTGGGGTGCCTTCAGAACCAGGTTTGGGAACCACTGCCCTACTCCCTTATACCCTTTCTTTTTTCTCTCTTTCCTTTAAAATACTGGCATTCTTTTAACCTGTGTTTTATGGATTATGGACATTGCGTTATCTCTCTGAGGAAAAGTGATTAATCAAATTCTAATAAGTCAAATCAAACTGGGAACTTTATTCAAAATGTAACAGCATTGGCTTTTGTTAGTGAATTTTATTCCTATATAAGTAATTGCCCAAGTCTAAAGCAATTAATACTACATGATCATATACAGCCATGTGGAGGACCTGGGTTCAGTTCTTGGGTCAGATTTTTCACTTTTCAGAGGGTCTGTCTGTGTCTGGAGATGGTACAGAAGCAGCATTCACAACTCTGGTGCAAGGGGGAGGGAGTCTGGTCATTGTACAATGGTGACACCTAGTGGCCAGATTTGTCTCATGGTTGCAGGACTCTGGAAGGAGCCCTAGTACGTAGCTTCTGACTGAAGACTGTCACTGTGAATTGCCATGCTTAGATTTATTTATGTATGAAAACTCATCTCCTTTTCATCCAGCTAGACCAGTTCATTCTAGTGAGTTGTGTTCTTTCCTGACCAGCAAATGGAGGTAGAGACAGACACCACTGGTATATGGGCTGGGTCCTGCTGGAATCCTTCAGTATTACTCTGTCTACAGCAAAAGGTGAGGGTGGGCTGGTGCTGTACATAGGTGAGGTAGGCCTGATCCTCTGGGTGGCAGTCCATTGATTGTGTCCCTAGGACTGGCTGTTTCTTCCTGGGATTCAGACCAAGGTCTTTACCCCAGTAGAGCTAGGAGTACTGTTCAGTCTCCTGCCCCAGCAAGCTAGAACCCCTGGGCTGAAGCTCAGGCTAGCTGGTGCAGGGTCTAGGGTTGTCCCTCTTCTGCTCTCCCTTTCCCTTGGTCAGCTTTATTCCCTCAGTAACCTGGAGGAAAAACTTGTTAAAAACAAACAAACAAAAAAAAAGGCAGAAAAAGTGAAACCACCTAGAGCTTTCAGCAGTAGAGCGGGGAGGTGTGAGGGGAGCAGATCATCTCACTCCCCGCTACAGTGAGGCATGGTTGGGTCCTGCTGAGGCAGAGGTCCTTTGTCTGGCCCCCCCTATTCCCTGGATTTGAAAGTCTGCTTGCCTGTTTCCTTTACCCTATGAGAGGCATTGGTCTGGTGGAACAATTCAGCACATCTGAATTGTTTCTTGATTTGGTCTGCAACAATTCAGCTGAATCCCCCCACCCCTCCCCAACCCTGCAGTAGGTAGTGGTAACAATGGATGCAAGTCTGGTGTGCACATTGTGAGGGCAAGATGATGCAGGAGGCGCATTGGCCCATCATTCTTCTGGAGACCAGGGCCATTTGCTTGACTCTTGGGCACTTCCTCCTGTGCCTAGCAGGGCAAGCACTGTGGGTGATAGCGGATAATGCAACTGTGGTGACTTACATCAACAAGCAGGGTGGAACCAGGTGTGCAGTGGTGACTTTGAAGACAATGTGTTTGTGTAGGTGGTTGGAGGACAAGCTATTAGTCCTATCAACCACTCACGTTGCAGGTTCCAAGAATGTGCAGGCAAACTTCTTCAACTGCAGCTCCTTGGACCTAGGGAAGTGGAAGCTAGGGCCAGAAACGTTTCAATTCATTGTGGATTTGTTGTTGCGATCTCCTGGCCTTAAGGTGAAATACAAAATATGATCTGTTCTTCAGCAACAGGAATTGATGCCCTGGTACATCAGTGGCCTTGTGTTTTCCTCATGACCTCTGATTTAGTGAGGTTCTTGTGAGGTGTCAAAGATTTTTACCGCCATCCCCCACAACCCCCTCCTATGAGGGCTGCCGTTCCCCAGTGGGCCTTAACTTGGTTCTCAATGTCCCAGGGAAGGGGAAAGGGGACCTTAGTAGCATGCTACCCTGATGGACCTGACTCTGTTTCTAGTGATAGTCTATTCGACTAGACAAGTCTCTGAATTGCAGACCTTGGCCCAGATGCACAAAACCTAATGAGCTAGCAATGTGGTTTTTAAACTGGTTCTAGCTGGTTTAGTGAGCAAGGAGAAAAGCGAGGCATGAACAAATGGTTTCTCAAAGCTCTTTTCCTGTCATGGTAGCAGCTAACAAAAATTATATGCAAAGCTATTATAATGTACTAATAATTATACAAATGTGCATTCAAAGCGATGCACATAAGCAGCTCCTACCTTTGCTGTGGAAAATGTAACAGGTGTCAGGAGCTGCTCAGTACTCCCTAGAATGACACTGAAACAGGGAAGGGTTGGAGAGAAAAATCAAGCCCATCAGAGCTTTGAAGATCCGGACCCTCACTGAACTGCCTCCCGCAGTACTTCCAGCCTAGCACAAAGCCCCACCAGGCCATCTCTTTCTCTGCTGGTTTTTCTGGAGGTGGTGGCCCAATGATACAAAAACAGAAAGAAGAAAGATCTTTCTCGAAAGTGAAAGTGCCAGCTCCTAATAGAAAAAGTTTTCTGTGGTGTCAGGGCAGTCGTTTCAGAGACAATAGGTAGGGAAGAGGAGAGGTCCTGATCTTCCGGTACTGGGGTGCAAGGAGCAGCATGTGGGACCCATGCAGGACATAGAAATGGCGATGAAAGGGGAACCTTGCTGATGCTGCAGCGAGAGCTGGCCCTTTAGAAGCGCACCTACGATCCGGGGTGTTGGGAAGCTCCCTGCCCGGAGGAGTGAGGAAAAGATGAGAGATCCCAGGAGAGACCAGACCAGCAATGGGGTAGTGGGAGAAAGAGTGGAAAACAAAACGGCTTTCATACACACAGCTTCTCTGCGTGTATAAAAGCTGTCTGTGGCATGCGCAGAGCAGCCACACTTAGCATTTGGCTGCTCTGCGAATGCTCAGCTGACTGACTGGTTCTCCCCCCACCCCCCCATGCAGGAAATTGCATGCAAATGAGCTAGCAGCGAGCAGCTCATTTACATGCAACTTCCTTTGTACATACCTGGCTTTTTAAAAATCAGTGAGCGGCAACAGGGATCGGTAAGGTAAGAGGTACTTGCGGGGAGTTTAGTGCAACTAGGCCTTTATCCTCTAAGGATCCCTGCCTGTCTGTTTGAGAGCATTTGATTATGACCAGGACAGTCTCATCTTATTTGCCCAAGGTGGTTTCTTCTTTTTATCTCAGTTGGGCAGGGGACATATCTGACTCCTCTCACAAGGTACATATGTTGGACTTGAAAAAGGATTTGTTGCCTTCAAGTAGCGCATTAATGCCCTGCTCATCCAACAGACTTTGTTCTGTTTCAGGGCTGTGCAAAGGAGAGAAGGCCTCCATAGAGTGTTTGATAAAAAAGACCATTGACGCAGCCTACATGGTGAGATGCAAAGGCGTTCTGAAGGGCTTTGAGCTCGCTTGACTTGGGTCCAGGCAGTGTCTTTGGTGGAGGCTTGGACCTTCCTGCTGGAAGATATCTGCTGGGTGGTGACCTTGTCTTTGCTGCATTCCTTTGTGAAGAATTATAAGACTGATGTCCTGGCTGAGAGCGAAGCTGCATTTGACAGAGTGGTCAAGCAGGGAGCCTTGTCTTCCCCATTCCTATTAGGGTTTACTTTGGCACATACCACTGGTATGGTTTGGTTTAGGTGGATGAAACGGAAGGAGAAATTTTATTTATACCTATTAATTTCCTTTCCTTGTATCTTGCTAGACCAGTCAAGACCCTCCCTGGAAGATGCAGTGTTTAGAATTGTGGAGAATTATGTCTCCTCCTCCCTCACATGAATCTTTAGGGTTATAAGAATTAAGAAATTCTGCAGAGGTTTCCTATGGGGAAATATTTTTGTCTGGGTTCTATATTGCCTAGGCTCTAGGCCAGGGGTAGGCAACTCTGGTCCTCGAGAGCCGCAGGCAGGTCAGGTTTTCAGGATATCCACAATGAATATGCAGGAGATAGATTTGCATATCATGGAGGCAGTGCTTGCAAATCTATCTCCTGCATATTCATTGTGGATATCCTGAAAACCTGACCTGCCTGCGGCTCTCGAGGACCGGAGTTGCCTACCCCTGCTCTAGGCAGTAGCAATACTAAAGAATTCCAGCAGGTACCAGTCCTGATGATGTCAGTGGAAAAATTCAGTTTCTTTCATCTGCTGGTCAGGAAGGGATACATCCCACCAGGGCTGGTCCTAGGATCTCTGGCGCCCCCCTGCAGACTATGAGTAGGCACCCGCGCACCTCCGCCCCCCAGCATCTCCTTTCTCTCTTCTCCCACCCTGCCCCGTCCAGCGATTCTCCTTCGCCCCATCCCCCGCCGCCCTTGGTGCTTTAAATCTTTAATTTACCTCCGTTCCAGCAGCCGCATCATTTGAAAGCCTTGCCCCCTCTCTAGCCTTCCCTCCCTTCGTGAGTTCGTTCTGCAGTCCCACCCTCAAGGAAATGACGTCAGAAGGCGGGAGTGACTCACGAAGGGAGGGAAGGCTAGAGACAGGGCAGGGCTTTCAAATGTTGCGGCTGCTGGAACAGAGGTAAATTAAAAATTTAAAGCACCGCAGCGGCGCAGCACCGCAGCGGCGCCCTCAAAGGCAGGCGCCCCCCTTCGGTGCTTACCCCACTTACCTGGTTTGACCGGCCCTGCAACCCACTGGTATGGATTCATCTAGCAGGATTCAAGGAAAATAAATTTAACAGGTATGAATACATTTTTGCTTGTTGCTTTTTTAATAGAAAATGCAATTGATTATGGCCTTGTCTTATCTATAGGAGAAGGAATTTGGCTTTAAGTACTGGGATCACAGTTATGCTTCTGTCTCTTTTAGATTTGCAGATGGAGCTTAATGCAGCTGTGTTTTGGGAAAACGCAGTGCCTTCATTATATAGCTTTGTTTTCAATAAAAGAATCAGCATATTATTTCTAAATATGCAGTTTGGTCTGAGCTGATTATTTTTGGCATTTCTGTTCCTTCCTCTAATGTAATAAATGGAAGCAACCTTAGGAGCTAGAAGAACTTGGGACTATTCAAAAAACTGTTGAAACAGCATTTTTTGATGCAAGCTTCAATTTGACTTTGGTATAGCAAGGATGCAGAGCATTGATAAATTTGTCTATATTCTTATTTATTTGTGTATGTTAATAAAAATAAAACATATCAATTACTATGTATGTTTATTTTGTACTCCGCGCTGGATAAGAGCGGTATATAACTGGTAATAAATGAAATGAAATCTTAATTGTAATCTTTAGCTCTGTATTTTTGATATCTAGGTAGCAAAAATGCTTTTGGGGCCATTTCTATTTTCTATGTGAGTTGCTTTCTTTATTTCAGGTAAAGGTTATGTTACACAGCTGTGGGGAGTTTAAATATGACTTCTAGTTCTAGTAGGGAGGCTGCCTGTAGGAAAAATAGACCAAAGTCAAGAGGATGGAGGCAGCATGTGCCTTGGGAAAGGTTCACAAGCAATGGGGAGGAGCTAGATTTTGGGTCTGGATTTTAGATTTCTTACTCACCTTTTCCATATTTGAGCTCAAGACCAGTTATCTTCAGGTACATGAGTTATTTCCCTGTCCAAGTGGGTTCACAATCTAAGTTGTACTTTTACTGACTGCTATGCTGTTTTGTGTGGTTGGAAGTATAGAACAGGGCAGCAGATCTGTAGTTAGGGAGGGCAGCCAAGAAGAGGAAGAATCAATATATGATTGGTTGGAGGACCTGAGGGACAGTAGAAGTGAGATGATATGGGAGCTTAGAATAGTGGCATGAGGTAGGGAAGGCGAGCAGAGGCCCTTAGAATTACTCCACTGGGTGTGGAGAGCAGGGTGGAGGAATACCTTATATACTGAAATATAAACAGATTTTTTTTTTTTTGGCTAAAACAAGGCATCAAAAATTGCTTCTCTGTTTTATGTTTGAGCTTACTCTCCCTCCCTCCTTTCCTTCCTCCTGGTGTCCGACATTCCTCCTGTTTCCTCCCTCCCCCATGGTGTCCCTCTGCTGCTGCCACAACTCATCAATCTCCCCCTTCCAAACTGGAAGAGCTCCTACTTCCTTCCCCCCCCCCCCCCCCCCCCAGATCTACAGTACAGCCCTAGTGGTCTAGTGAGACGCTGGAAGTCACGGCAGCCATTTTCTCATTGTAGACTGCATGGGCAGGAACATGTAGGGATTGCTCTTGCCCCAGCTTACCACTAGACCTGGGAGGGGGAGGTGAAAAAGGAGGGTTCTATATCAGTTCGGTTGTGGGGGGGCTCTTCTGGTTCACGGGAGGGGTAGGTGGCAATATAGGGGAGGTAATAGGAGGAATGGGGAACACCATAGGGAGGAGAGGAAACTTGAATAAACATTCCCCTCCCCTTTTTTAAAGGGGAAAATGGGGAACACCATAGAGAGGAGAGGAAACTTGAATAAACATTCCCTTCCCCTTTTTTAAAGGGGAAAATGCTATCTCTGTTTATATTCGGATGGGTTTACATTTTAGTATATATGGTAACTGCAGTAGTGGCTGGAGGTGCAGGACCAATGCTGTGCTGATTGGAAGCAGCTGCTCTTAAACCCCTGTGAACAGCTTTTGAATTCCTGCAGGTGCTTGTATGAAAGATACATGTGCCTACAAATTTACGTGTCTTCATTGGCAGTGAATAAGTCAGGCTGCCTCTGGCCTGCCTTGACTCTCTTCTCCCTTCCACAACTTTCTGTCAAAGAGAGAGAGAGAGAGAGAGAGAGAGGTGATGCTGCATGTGGATGGAGGGGGTTAGGGAATAGATGGAAAACTAGATAGATTTTGAGAAGGAGACAGAAAATGGGGGGAAAAAAATCAGTGCCAAAGATGGATGTAGGTCAGGAAGTGAAAAAGAAAGGAGAAAAAAGATTACTAATGATCCTGGGGATTTTGAAACACTATTTTTTTTTTTTGAAATACCTAGGAGAAAATAAACCATTTGCAACTTCTGCTTTGGTAAGGAACCATGATAAATAAAATCTGTAGAATAAGACCTTTATTTTACCAGCCCTATTTGTGTTTGAGACCTGAATAAACTGGCACTTTAAACATTTATCTTGCATAAATGTCTAAATCCCCATTTATAGTCAGATTTGCATGTCTCAAACCCAAGTGTGTGCAGATGACAAGAGGGTATGGTCTGGACATGTTTTGGGTGAGACAAGGATGTAACAATTTGATAAATATTTAGTCCCCATTTCAAAACGGGATTAAATATCTGTCTTAAGTGATGGATGGTTAGGAGTTACACCTGTTACCAGCATGTTTAGGATTTGAAAAACAGTTATTGTGGAGCAGCACTCCGCTGGATGGATTAGGGGAGGTTACCTCTTTAATCCCTCAGTGTTGTTTATTCCCCCCCTCCCAATCAAAATGGCAAGAGAAACTAGTCATGGTGACAACATCTGGATAATAACTAATTATGGGGCCCTTTTACTAAGGTGTGCCCAAAAAGTGGCCTGCGCTGGTGTAGGCGCTATTTTTGGACATGCGCTGGTCCATTTCCTGAGCGTGCCTGGAAAAAAGCCCATTTTTTTTAATGGGCTGGAAAATGGACGTTCATCAAAATGTAAACCAGACCTTAATGCCACCCATTGACTTAGCGGTAAGGTCACATGCGCTAACTGGGTGGTAAGCGTGCAGTGCAAGCCAACTGCCGATTACTGCAGGTAAGGGCCCCGTGGTAGAAAATAGAAAATATTTTCTACTGCGTATTTTGGGCATGCACCAAAAATTAAATTACTGCCCAAGGCACGTGGTAGCCGAGTGGTAGTGCCAATTTGACGCATGTTGGATGCACGTAGGTACCTACTTGCCTTTGTAATATGGCCCCCTATGTCTCTAAGATTGCAAAGTTAATCTGTTATTTGCCATCACATAACTGGTTATATTTTCAATCTTAGAAGTATAACTAATGTGCTGGCTTTGAATGCATCGATTATATTTGTGTGTGTGTATATGTGTATATACATACACATACAAGCATGCACACATATATATAACGTGTATGTGTGTATGTAGATATATAGATATAGATATATACACACTGCTCTCCCTCCATACAAGTCGTGCTGATGCACGTGTCTCGAAGCAGCTGAGATCCTGCTCCCATTTCAGCCTCAGCAGTTCCACAACCTGTGCCTCAGCCAATCCCAGTGTCGACTGCTACCCAAGTGGAGGACCCTCTTGACGTTGGTGGAAGAAGCTTTGCTGCAGTCAAGACGAGAGCCGGTCTCTCAAAGCCGATCTCAAGGACATTGTTCTTCGGCATCGAGGCAGGCTCAGTCTCGGACATCCCATAGGGAGATCTTGTCTGACACCGAGGAGGAGTGCTCATGGGAATCAGAGGAGGATCCCAGATACGTTTCCTCTGTCGAGTCTTATCGGATTCCTTCTGAATCCTCTCCACCACATGAAAGACAATCTCCGCTGGAGAGCCTTTCTTTCCCATCTGATGCCATTTTATTTCCTTTGCAGGTGGAGGATGAGCCCAGGGCCAAGATGCTTGAGGTCCTGGACTATACATCTCCTCCTAAGGAGGCTGTTACGGCTCCTCTCCACGTGGTACTCAAGGCAGTTCTCATCAGAAACTGTGCGTCCCCTCTGTTGGTTCCTGTTGTCCCCAAGAAGATTGACACCCAGTATCGGATCCACAGTGAGCCTGGGTTTGTAAGGCCTCAGTTGCCTCACAACTCCATGGTGGTGGAATCCGCTCTCAAAAGAGCAAGGAGTACTAGGGACTATGCCTCCGTTCCCCCAGGCAGAGAAGCTAGAACCCTGGATTCTTTTGGGAGGAAGATGTACCAGGCCTCAATGCTGATCTCCTGTATACAGTCATACCAGCTCTTCACAAGCGTTTACTTGCAAAACTCGTTGAGACATCTGTTGGTCTTGGTTGATACGTGCCCTCCAGAGCAGGCTGAGCCTTTTCGCCAGTTGATCAAAGCATGTTGAAAGTTCTTGGCCAGGGGCACTTACAACATTTGATTTTGCATAGGATCTCTGCTCAAAGTATAGCAATGCACAGACTCCAAGATACAGACTTCCTCTCCAAGATACTTGAATGCGCTGTTCACAGCTGCTGCCTTGATTTTCTCTCCTCTCATGCCATCCTCGATCTGCTGCAATCCGGTTTTCGCCCTCTACACTCGACAGAAACGGCACTCAGTAAAGTCTGTAATGACCTGTTCCTTGCAAAATCCAAAGGTCACTACTCCATCCTCATCCTCCTCGACCTATCCCCCGCTTTTGACACTGTCAATCATAATCTACTCCTTGCCGCACTATCTTCATTTGGATTCCAGGGCTCTGTCCTCTCCTGGTTCTCCTCTTATCTTTCGCACCATACCTTCAGAGTACATTCTCATGGATCTTCCTCTACCCCCATCCTGCTCTCTGTTGGTGTCCTTGGACCCCTTCTTTTCTCAATCTACACCTCTTCCCTGGGCTCGCTCTTCTCATCTCATGGTTTCCAATATCATCTTTATGCTGACGACACCCAGCTTTATCTCTCCACACCTGACATCACTGCGGAAACCCAGGCCAAAGTATTGGCCTGCTTATCCGACATTGCTGCCTGGATGTCCAACCGCCACCTGAAACTGAACATGGCCAAGACTGAACTCATTATCTTTCCACCCAAACCTTCACTTCTCCTCTCCCTCTACTCTCTATTTCAGTCGATAACACCCTCATCCTCCCCGTCTCATCTGCCCGCAACCTCGGTGTCATCTTCGACTCCTCCCTCTCCTTCTCTGCGCATATCCAGCAGACAGCCAAGACCTGTCGCTTCTTTCTCTATAACATCAGCAAAATTCGTCCTTTCCTCTCTGAGCACACCACCCGAACTCTCATCCACTCTCTCATTACCTCTCGCCTTGACTACTGCAACCTACTCCTCACTGGCCTCCCACTTAACCATCTACCCCCCTTCAATCCGTTCAGAACTCTGCTGCATGTTTTATCTTTCGCCTAGACCGATATGCTCATATCACCCCTCTCCTCAAGTCACTTCACTGGCTTCCGATCAGGTACCGCATACAATTCAAGCTTCTCTTATTAACCTACAAATGCACTCAATCTGCAGCCCCTCATTACCTCTCTACCCTCATCTCCCCTTACGCTCCTACCCATAACCTCTGCTCACAGGACAAATCCCTCCTCTCAATACCCTTCTCCACCACCGTGAACTCCAGACTCCGCCCTTTCTGCCTCGCCTCACCCTATGCTTGGAATAAACGCCCTGAGCCCATACGCCAAGCCCCCTCCCTACCCATCTTCAAATCCTTGCTCAAAGCCCACCTCTTCAATGTCGCTTTCGGCACCTAACCATTATTCATCTATTCAGGAAATCTAGACTGCCCCAATTTGATTGACTGCAATTTTTTGTCCTTTAGATTGTAAGCTCCTTCGAGCAGGGACTGTCCTCTGTGTTAAATTGTACGGCGCTACGTAACCCTGGTAGCGCTTTATAAATGTTAAGTAGTAGTAGTAGACTCTCATGGCTGCGTGTTTCTGACTTGGATCATTCTGTTCAGCAGAGGTTGGTGGATGCTCCTGGGGAGGGGGGTAATCTTTTTTTGAGAAAAGGTTGAGGAGGTTGCAAACCAAATCAAGAAACACATTGATACTATTTCTTCTGTCTCCCGCCGGGCACCTTCTGAGTCCACCTCCTCATCTAGGAGGTTTTTGGCAAGTCAAGGAGCACTCCCTACTACTACTCTAGGTGTAGATACACTCCTTTGGCTCGTCAGCCTGCTCAGACTCAGCCCCAGTGAGCTCGTGCGCCTATAGCCCCTGCTTCTCCCCAGTCAAAGCAAGGGCCAAGTTTTTGACTGGCTCCAGCAGAGCATAGTCGCAGTAAAAGTGTGCATTCTGGACGACTTGCCGGTCGGGGAGAGTTTGAAATGTTTTCACCAAAGGTGGCCTCGTAACCTCCGACCGGTGGTTTCTTCAAATAGTTCGTCTCAGAGACACCCTCAGTTGGCATTCCAAACCCCCAAAGTGCCCACCGAGAGCTCATTCATTCAGCTCTCAGCACAGGCAGGCAAGACTGTGGAACTATGATTCTGATCGCACCGTACTGGTCACAACAGGTTTGGTTCCCTTTCCTTCAGGAATTACCCTTCAAAGACCCATAGAGATTGGAGTTTTTACTGACCCTCATCACTCGAGGGGTCCCTTCTGCATCCCAACCTCCAATCTCTGGCTCTCACAGCTTGGATGTTGAGAGCATAGAATTCGCTTCCTTGAGTCTTTCGGAGGGTGTCTCCCGAATCTTGCTGGCTTCCAGGAAAGATTCACTAACAGGTGATATTCTTTTAAATGGAGGAGGTTTGCCATTTGGTTTGAGAGTAAGGTCCTAGATCTTCTTACTTGTCCTACACAGATCCTGCTTGTGTACCTTCTACACTTGTCAGTCTGGTCTCAAGACCAACTCCGTAAGGGTTCACTTTAGTGCAATTAGTGCTTATCATCAACGTGTAGAAGGTAAGCCCATCTCTGGACAGCCTTTAGTTTGCTTCATGAGAGGTTTGTTTTTGTCAAAGCCCCCCTGTCAAACCTTCACCAGTGTCATGGGATCTCAATGGCGTTCTCACCCAGCTGATGAAAGCTCCTTTTGAGCCACTGAATTTCTGCCATCGAAGTACTTGACCTGGAAGGTTGTTTTCTTGGTGGCTGTTATTTCAGCTTGTAGAGTCAGTGAATTTCAGGCCTTAGCGGTGAATGCACCTTATACTGTTTTCATCACAATAGAGTAGTCCTCCACACACACAATAAGTTCCTGCCAAAGGTGGTGTCGGAGTTCCATCTGAACCAGTCGATTGTCTTGCCAACATTCTTTCCCTGACCTCATACCCGTCCTAGTGAAAGCAGCTTGCAGACCTTGGATTACAAGAGAATGCTGGCCTACTGCATGGAGTTGACTAGGTCCCACAGACAGTCCGCCTAGCTTTTTGTTTCTTTTGATATCAGCAGGATGGGGGTCGCTATCGGGAAACACACCATCTCAATTTGGCTGGCAGATTGCATTTCCTTCACTTATGTCCAGGCTGAGCTGTCTTTGGAGGGTAATATCATGGCTCATAATGTCAGAGCCATGGCTGTGTCGGTAACCCACTTGAGGTTAGCCTCCACCGAAGAAATTTGCAAGGCTGCGACGTGGTCTTCAGTCCACACATCTCACTACTGCCTTGAGCAGGCTACCCGACGTGACAGTCGGTTTGGGCATTCAGTGTTGCAGAATCTGTTTGGGGTCTAGAATCCAACTCCACCTTCCTAGGCCTGTTTTATTCTTTTCCAGGCTGCACTCTCATTCAGATAGTGTATAGTTTCATGTTAATCTGTGTAATGTCCTCGACATTGCGAGGTCCAATTGACCAGTATTTGTTGTTTTTGGTGAGCCTGGAAACTAGGAATGCCCTCTTGCGAGAATATGCAAGCCTGCTTGTCTTCGGAGAAAGCAAAGATACTTTGTAGCAAGTATTCTCCGAGGACAGCAGGCTTGATATTCTCACAGTCCCGCACACCTCCCCTTGGAGTTGTCTCTTTCATTATTTTATTTTTATTTGGTTTTGCTTTAAAATTAAACAGAGAGGACTGCATTCTGTTGGTGTGCGGGGAGGCACTCGCATATGCGCAGTGGAGCGCGGCTCGTGCTTCACAAAGCTCTGACTTTTTTTTTACTTTGGCATAAATGCCAAACTGGGTGACATAGATCTGCGTCTACCCACTTTTGAGAATGTGAAGCCTGCTGTCCTCAGAGAATACCTGCTACAGGTAAGTATCTTCGCTTTCTGGCTACATGAGGAAGATGCATTGTTGGCTTTTTTTGAAACCTGGACATTTTGAGTATCTGTATGCCAAGAAGATATAGTTGAGAATCAAGGTCAAAAGGGTCAGCCCAATCTATTATGGCATGGACCTCTGACCAAAATTTGTTTCTACTGAGGTCCATCCCATATGAAAAAGGTGGCAGTACAATTCACAGTTATAATCAATGGTGGCACCTTGTATCTGGATTTTAGGACACACAGATCTTCAGAAGGGAGTACATTCCTTAGAGAGGGGATCTGGCCACAGAAATCTCTTGTCTTCTTATGAAAACATGTTTAACTCAGACTTGTGCAGTGGATGTCAAGAGAGGTTCCTTTTCTCCTCCTGCCTGAAGTGGCATTTAGAGCTGATATCATTGGTCTTTTAAAATTTATAGAAGCACCAAAGGCCACAGAAAGAGCTCCTGTCCATGGTTTACTGCATAAGCAACAACTTCACATCTGGCAGCCTCTCTTGTCTACGTAGCCAATCTCTAAGAAATTAGATTTTAATATAAGGTGCAGTCACTTTCTTGATTCAGAAAATGCAGCTTTTCCATATATGTGTGGTAGTTGAGCCTATAAAGGGTTGTTCAGTTTGTTGAAACTCTTCAATCTGCTTGTTGATGGAGAAAGCAAAGTTGTTTACCTGAAAGAGGTATTCTCTATAGACAGCAGGATTAGTCAGGCATGGCCCCACCCGCCTTCCTTAAGAGTTGATCATGCGCTGAAGATACTAAGGGGACCACTGCATGCAGGAAGAGCTGAACGTGCTTACTACTTAACTATTTCTGACCTCTGGGAGAGCTGTTTCATCCTGTGCTATCAGAATATGTTACCCACTCGTGTGCCTGATTATTCCTGCTCTCTCTGTAAAACATCTGTTAAAGATAGACGTCTTTGCTTTCTTGTAACTGGCTATTCATTTCCTATGCATCTAAGCTTCTTTCTACCTTTTGACTGTTTGGCCATCCATGCTCAAAAAAAGTGCAGCATATAGAGAAGTTCACCAACTGTACTATACCATGAGTTTTGCAATCCAAACGTATGACACTCTTTTTGAGTTTTAGTTGCCTAATTCCAGTCTGTTTCTTAAATTTTATTATATCCCTCCTCATGTTTTCTACACCTTCCAGGGCATTTACGTTTTTTCCAGATTTTGGTATGATCTGCAGAAAGGCAAATCTTTCCTTATGGCCTTTCTGCGGTATTGCTGAAAGAAATGGTAAAACGGAACTGAGCCAATGACTGATCCCTAAGCACGCCACTTAATACACCCCGGCACTCTTTTCTTAGAATCAATGCTGCTTAACCCTTTGTTATTTATCACACATCTAATTTCCAAGACCAGTGGTTCACGTTAGGGCCTATACCTAGGACATTCAGGGGTCTTTTTACTATGCTGTGTTAGGTGCTAATGCGTGCCTAATGCAGCTAAAAATGGAGTACTGCAGGACATCCTGTGGTAACCTCAAAATGTGTGTGTGCTGAAAATGTCGTCTAATTTTTTTTTTTGAGGGGGTATGTCGTGGGCAGAGAGGGGGGCATTCCTGTGCTAACCAGTTAGTTCATCTACATTATCGCATGTTAACTGGTTAGCGCAGGGATACTGTGTAAGCCCTTAATGTCTACATAATAGGTGGCACTAAATGCTCATGCAGTAATTTCTAAAAATAGCCACATGCTAATGGCAACATTATTAGTTCGTGGCCATTAATAGATAAAATAGAAAATCAGGCATTTTATAGCTGCAGCAAACATGGCCCCAGCATGCGGGAAAGACTGGTGTAAGGGCACACTAAAACCACTTTGTTGCCACAGCTTAGTAAAAGGACCCCTAAGTTTGTAAGACACCTATATTGAATGGTATCAGAGGTCTTTCTGACATATATTGAATAGTATCAGAGGTCTTGCTGGCATCCAGGTACTCTATTTCCAGTTTTGTCTTTAACTCCTGTCAGTCAGTCAAAGAAATTGTGACCCAATGATCGAAAAGGTACTGAAAGTGGGGTTACAAATAGAGAAAAAGACTATAAAAGTTTGTAGGAGCAACTTTCAATTTTGAAAGTTTTGTATATTATAGGGTCGGTAGAATACGACTGCAAATTTTTTTTCACAGCTTTGATGTTTTTCATATTCTACAGCCTTAAAACTGCAGGTACCTAAAGTGGGGTATGTGATTTCTGGGGTTAATTACTTTTTTCCCCCGTATTGATAAATGTTTCTCATTTTGTAAAGATATAATTAGTCCATAAGTAAGGCTGAAAGTTTGCAGGATTAAGCATATAATATCCTTCTATGTTGTGGTATAAATAAGTCACAGCCCACCTTTTTGGTACCTTTTCACTCAGCTGGGCATGATTGATTGGATTTGTCTGACAGTACTTATCTAGTTTCAAGTTTTATTAAACTTTGTATCCCACCCAACTGTACTTGCCATCTGGGCAGCTTAAAGTCTAAAAGCTAGGGGAGACAAGGCAATCTAGGCTTCATCAAAGCACAATAGGGAAAGAGGGCTGGAACTACAATTTTTTTATAGGACCGGGGAGGGGGCGTGGAGCACAGAAAGCTAGCATTCTTGTATTCCTGAGCTCGGCAACTAGCTCTACCCAGTTTATTAGAGAGTGAAGAAAAAGAGTAAAGTTTAGGAGTAAGCATCTTGAAACAAAGTTTTAAGGGTAGCCTTAAATTGAGCTAGAGATGAATACTGTCATTAGTGTTGTGGCAGGGAGTTCCAAAGTTCAGGACATATACTGAGATTATGGCGTGTCTAATATGCTCATGAATGATTTCCCTGTAGGTCGGCACATTGATACTGTTTTGATTCGCTGACCTCAAAGCCCCTGAGGGGGAGGTAAGGAACTATGTGACATGAAAGATAGGCCGGTTCTTCTAGGGTGTGCGAATCTTGAATTCTATCAGTAATATCTTATAAGTGATTTGGTGTGAAATTGCTAGTCGGTGAGTGTTTTTAAGATAAGTTGTCACATGGTCATTTTTTGAGATGGTTAATGATTTTGATTGCCTTTTTTGTGCTATCTCTAGCCTGTGACAATCTTTGATCCAGAGGCCTGTGTATAAGGAATTAGTAATCCAACTGGCTAATCAATAGAGAATATATCAGAATATTTAATGCAGGGGGTTGTAACAGAGATTGGATACATCTAATCAAACAAACTTTGTAAAAAGAAGGTTGTATAACATGGGATATCTGATTTTGTACGGTAGGCTGCCTCAGATACTACTACTACTACTACTTATTATTTCTATAGCATTACTAGATGTACACAGTGCTGTACATTACACATGTAAAAGATAGACCCTGCTTGACAGAGCTTACAATCTATTCAAGACAGTCAAACAGGACAAATTAGAGATGAAGGAATTAATGTGGAATGGTAAAACAAACATGAGTACTGAACAAGTGAATAGGATTTAAAAGTAGCCTCAAAAAGGTGGGCTTTTAGCCTAGATTTGAAGATGTCCAGAGCTGGAGTTTGACATATTGGCTCAGGAAGTCTATTCCAGGTGTATAGTGTAGCTAGATAAAAGGAACGGATTCTGGAGTTAGCAGTGGAGGAAAAGGGTACAGATACTACTACTACTACTTGACATTTCTAAAGCGCTACTAGGGTTACGCAGCGCTGTACAATTTAACATAGAAGGACAGTCCCTGCTCAAAGGAGCTTACAATCTAAAGGACAGATAAGAGAGATTTACCCGATGAATGGAGTTCCTGGGGAGGAGTGTAGGGAGAGATAAGAGTGGAAAGGTACTGAGGAGCTGCAGAGTGAATGCACTTATAAATCAGTAAGAGGAGTTTGGGTCATTCCATGTCAAGTGGTCCCTGCGCGACCATCACGGATTTCGATGAAATTTTCTGTGAACATTCATACCTGTCCCCAATGAACATTGGTAAAGTTTTACGTTCGCCGAATCAATACTTGCTGAGATATAGTAATCTGTTTGACCCCATACTGCAGCCTTCTATGGTATGACTCTGAGATTTCGGCAACTTTGAGACACTATCTCCGGCAATATTTTGTTGAGACAAACAAAACTTGGCCATTTTGTACAACTTTTTGCGCTCTATTAAACAAAAAATAAAAAAATCTTCATGAGCGATTTCCATGAAGAAAACTTGGACCAAACTTGGTCCGAAAAATTTGCGGCACGAAAAAATTGTAAAGTTTGGCTTTTTATATCTCTGGAATTAAAGGTGTGATAAACGTGAAACTTTGCAGACAACAACTTATCAACACAAGGTTTTCGAATATAAAATTTCATTCTCCTAATATTTTCCATTAGTTCACAAATTGAGTGTAAAATTGATCATTTTTGCAAAAACGCCAAAAATAGGGTATTTTTAGCCCACTTTTACAAAAAATGACCTTCTGGAAACTCTAATTTTTAATCATTTTCATTAGAAAGAGCATGTTTCAGACCCCTTAAAAAAGTAGGGTTGTCTTTTCATCGCTGGCATATAAGGCCCTAGAAATAGGGACAAAGTGAAGGGGGGGGAGGGATTGGTGGTGAAAGCACTTTGAGGAGTGAGTTCAGTGTGGCAAAGAGACATTGAGGGTTTGAGCCAAGAGAGTTTGTCAAATGGATGTGGTAGTCTTGTTTGGCAAGTGAAAGTGGAGATTGGAAGGAGGTTAGCAAGAATTTGAAATGTATGAAGTTAGCAGGATTTCAACCAAAGGTGTTTGGCAGATTGGACATAGGAACGTAGGTAGCAGAATCTAGAGGTCAGCCAAGGCTGGGGTTTGGGAGGAGCAAGAGTATACAGAGTAGAGGAGATAATAGTAGTAAAGGAAGAGACAGCCTCATTGACAGAGTTAGATAACACAGTGGTTGAGAAGAAGGATGAAACACTGGTGGAGAGAGTGCAAGGGTCAGTAACCTAAAGATTCTTAAATGTATTGGTGGAGATTGGATAGGACTGGGGGTGGGGGTCGTGAGAGTGTGTTTAAATGTGAAAGTTAAAGGATGATAGAGAGGGGAAGAGTAGCCTAGTGGTTAATGCAGTGGACTTTGATCCTGGGGAACTGAGATCGATTCCCACTGCAGCTCCTTGTGAATCTGGGCAAGTCACTTAACCCTCCATTGCCCCTGGTACAAAATAAGTACCTGAAAATATGTAAACCGCTTTGAATATAGTTGCAAAAACCTCAGAAAGGCGGTATATCAAGTCCCATTTCCTTATAAGTCATTGGATTCCAGAAACTTTGCTGTCTTATGTTTTAGGAGAAGTTACATAGTAACATAGTAAATGACGGCAGATAAAGACCTGCACAGTCCATCCAGTCTGCCCAACAGTCACACGTATTATCAGTTCATGATTAATCCAACAATGAATGTGATATAAAGTACTTTTTCTTTGGCATTTCTGGGACATAGATTGTAGAGGTTTGCCCGACACTGTCCTCACATTCCAGCTTCTGAAGTTGTCAAAGCCCTTTCCAGGCCATCTTAAACCAGAGTTCAATTCCCACTGCAACTCCTTGTGACCGTGGACAAGTCACTTAACCCTCAGTTGGCCCAGGTACTACTACTTATCATTTCTATAGCGCTAATAGATGTATGCAGCACTATACATCGGACATAAAGAGACAGTCCCTGCTCGACAGAGTAGACCTTACAATCTAATTAATTAGGACAGACAAACAGGACAAATAAGAGATAAAGGAATTACTAAGGTGGGAATGATAAAACATGGGTACTGAACAAGTGAGTAAGGGCTAAGAGTTAAAAGCAGCATCAAAAAGGTGGGCTTTTAGCCTAGATTTGAAGACGGTCAGAGATGGAGCTTGGCGTACCGGCTCAGGAAGTCTATTCCAGGCGTATGGTGCAGCAAGATAAAAGGAACGGAGTCTGAAGTTGGCAGTGAAGGAGAAGGGTACAGAGAGATTTACCCAATGAACTGAGTTCCCAGATAGGAGTGTAGGGAGAGAGAAGTGGAGAGGTACTGAGGAGCTACAGAGTGAATGCACTTGTAAGTCAATAAGAGGACTTTGAACTGTATGCAGAAATGGCTAGGGAGCCAATTAAGTGACCTGAGGAGAGGGCTAATATGAGCATAGTGACACTGGCGGCACTACAGCAGAATCAGCCATGGGGGTGGCAGATCCTGAGTTACACCGCCCACATCATCCACCAAAGCAGGTCCTTGTCCCAATTCCCGACTGTCTCCCTGTAAAGACAGGAGGCAAGAGAGCTGCTGTGCTGCTTGTTTGTTGGACCATCCCAGAGGCTACCTTGCACAACTGCACATAACTGAATACAGCTGTGCAGACAGGCACCGACTGGTAGTCACAGAGACTGGGTGGGAAAGGGCCCACCCATGCTACTTGTAGCTACACTCCTGGCTACAAAAAACCAAACCCTAGATTGTGAAAGCACTTGGAACAGAAAAAAAAAGTGCTTGTATGTAATGTGTACAGTTCTGCTTACATCTAGTAGCACTATAGAAATAAGTAGTAGTAGATTGCCATATACGGGACACAGACTGTACAAGTTTGCTTAGCACCAGCTTTAGTTCTTTACAGCCAGAGTCTCCATCTAAGCACCACTCGGTACATCTACACACATGCAGCCATTTAAGGTGTGTTGTTGTTGTTTTGTTTTTGTTTTTTTAAATACCATCTGTTTTCTAATTAGAGATCTGTGTTCATTCCATGCCTTTTTGAACTCCATCACTGTTTTTTTGTCTACTACATCCATCGGGCGGACATTCCAGGCATTGACCACTTTCTCTATGAAAAAGAATTTCTTGACATTACTCCCAAGTCTGCTACCTCGCAACCTCAGTTCATGTCCTCTAGTTTTACCATTTCCCCTTCTCTGGAAAACATTTTTTCTCTATTGATACCTTTCAAGTATTTAAACATCTGTATCATATCTTCTCATCCCTTCTTTTCTCTAGGGTATACATATTCAGATTTTCAGTCTCTTCTCATATATCTTTTGGTGCAAGCCCCATACCAATTTTGTTGCCTTCTTCTGGACTGCTTAAAGTTTTTTTTTTTTTTTTTTTTTAACATCCTTAGCAAGATACCTACAAAACTGAACACAATACTTCAAGTGGGGTCTCATCAGGGTCATCAACACCACCTTTGTTCTGCTGGTTATGCCCCTCTATCTGCAGCCTAGCATCTACTACCTTGTCACACTGTTTTTGTTGCCTTCACATCCTTGGATACCATCAACTCACGGTCCCTTTCCCTTTCGGTGTATATCAGCCTCTCACCTCCTAGGATGTAGAAACAGAGAAAAATGTAGGCAGATAAAGACCACATGGCCTATCCAGTCTGTCCATCCATGTCATCTACTCTCTCTATCACTTCCTTAGAGATCCAATTTATTTGTCCCAAGCCGTTTTGCATTCAGAAACTGTTTGCCTCCACCATTTCCACCGAGAGGCTGTTCTACAAATTCACCACCCTTTCTATGAAGAAGTATTTCTTCAGTTTACTTCTAAGTCTGTCCCCTTTCACCTTCATTCTATATTGCCTCGTTCTAGATCTTCCTTTCAATTGAAAGAGTCTCGCCTTCTGTGCATTTATGCCGAGTAGGTATTTAAATGTCTCTTATATCTCCCCTGTCCCACATTTCTTCCAAAGTATACGCTTTGATGAAGACCACTGCCCATTTTAGTAGCCGCCCTCTGGACCGACTCCATCTTGTTTATATCTTTTTGAAAGTGCAGTCTCCAGAATTGTACACAGTATTCTAAATGAGGTCTCCCTGGAGTATTACCAAGAGCATCATCACCTCCTTTTTCTTAGTGGCCATTCCACTCCTTATGCACCAAAGCATCCTTCTAGCCTTCGCCGTTGCCTTTTGTACCTGTTTGGCCACCTTAATGGCCACATTTTCTTGTTTTAGCATCAAATCTAAGCTGCCAAATTCCAGACCATTCCTCTACCTTCACTAAGTCCTTCCTCATGTTATCCACACCATCAAGGGTGTCCACCCATTTGTAGATTTTTGGTATCACTCTGTGTGGGCAAACTTTACCAGACAATCTTTCAGCACTATCACTTACAAAAATGTTAAAAGGAACCGGCCCAAAAACTGAACCTTGCAGCCAGGAGTGTAGCTATGGGTAGGCCTGAGTGGGTCCTGGCTCACCCAGTCTCTGTGACTACCAGTTGGTGCCTGTCTGCACATCTGTATTCAGTTACGTGCAGTTGTGCAAGGTAGCCTCTGGGATGGTCCAGCAAACAAGCAGCACAACAGCTCTCTTGCCTCCTATCTTTACAGGGATTCATTTAGGAATCGGAGCGGGGACCTGCTTTGGTGGATGATGTGGGCGGTGTAATTCCAGGATCTGCCATCTCCACGGCTGATTCTGCTGTAGTGCTGTTCCTCCTCATGTAATGTTGATGCCTGCCCAATGACGCCAGCCCACACGCACCAATCTACCACAACTCGGGTCTCCCTGTTCACCGTTATGAGCTTAGCACTCAACCCGGAGAAAACCTACAGCAATATCGGGGAGTTTAGAGGTGCTAGAGAAATCAGGCACTCAGTAGCCCCACTACACCACAGACACAGGAGGAGCCAGGTTGATGATCTTGGGCCTCCTCTCCAGGCTGCACACTGCACCATTAGTACCATGTGCACATTGATTGCACAGCGATCAGGGCGGGCCTCATCGGGGGGCAGCTGTAGACCTCTGTAGGAAAGCAAAAGCTCAAGCCCAGGTAAAAATTGTTTTCTGTAATGCTAATTGGCTTCTGGGTGGGGGTGGACTCTGCACTGCCCAGGTTATAAAATAAAGTTTTATATTTCATTCATGTTAGTGGGTTTTTGGGTGGGGATGGCCTCTGCACTACCCAGGGAAATTTTAGTTTATATATTTATTGTTGGTGGGTTTCTGTGTAGGGGTGGGCTCTGCAGTGCTCAGGATGAAAAAGAAAGTTTTATATTTAATGCGGGTGTGTTTCTGGGTGGGGGTGGGGGAGAGAGATACAGGTTGGGAAGGGCAGGGCTGTGGGGGTGGGAGAGGGCAGGGCTGATGCTAGGCTACAGGGAGGGGTGAGGGGAGTGTGAAAGGGTAGGGCTGATGCTGGGCTACAGAGATGGATGGGGAAATAGGGAAGGGTAGGGCTGATTCCGGGCTACAGAGATGGATGGGGAAGTAGGGAAGGGTAGGGCTGATTCCAGGCTACAGGACTGGATTGGGAGGGATAGGAAGGGAAGGGAAGGGTAGGGCTGATGCGATTAGCGCATCTGGATTTAAAAAAGATTTGGTCAAGTTTCTGCTATTGAGACAGACATGTGGAAGCCACTGCTTGCCCTGGGATTGGTAGCGTGGAATGTTGCTACTAATTGGGTTTCTGTCAAGTACTTGTGACCTGGATTGGCCTCTGTTGGAAGCAGGATACTGGGCTAGATGGACCATTAGTCTGATCCAGTGTGGTTATTCTTGTGTTCTTATGAAGGGTAGACAAAGGTTAACATTTGTGAAAAATGTAAATTTATTAACTTTTGTAAATGAATTGATATTGAAATGAAAGTAAATTCTGTAAAGAGTAGTTTATATTTCCGTTGCATCCTTTAAAAAAAAAAAATCTAAAAAAAATTTATTTGGGCTTTTTGTTCTGTTAAGATGTTTGCCATTATAGTAAGCTGGTCAATTTTAAGTTATGGGATAATGTGACTTTATTTTAAAACGTTGGTGTTTCCATTAAATATGTGTTTGGGTTGCGTTGATGTAAGACAACTGTTGGGCAGATTGTTCATTTAGAAATCTGTTGTCAAGTGCATTCTAAGGCATTATTTAGTACTATCCCAAGAAATACTACTCAAATCTATATACATACCCCTGATATTCAGCCGATAGCAGACTGCTTTTGCTGTTCGCTATTGGTGCTAAACCCAGATACTCAATGCCGGCTTTTTTTGGTTTCATTTTTGAGAGTGACAACTTAACCGGTTAAGCCAATATTCAGTGCTAACCAGTTAAAGATAGGCCTGCTATTTATGTGGCCTATATTAACTGCTAAACATAGCCGGTTTGGTACTGAATACCCCTGCCTATGTTATGCGATGTAGCTAGTTAGCGGCTATCCGCTAACTGTGGATATGCATCAGGAAGTAACAGGCTATCTCTTGCTTAATATCTGTGCTTTGACGCTAAATTGCAATTTAACTGGCTAGGAGCTGTTCTTGGCCGGTTAGTTTTGAATATCGAACCCATAGTGCCCACCCACAATGTCGGGTCTGGCTATTTTGCTGCTTGCGGCACACCACTGGTAACATCCTTTTTCTCAGAATGAGTTCCATTTACCACTACCCTCTTGCCTTCCACTCAACCAGTTCCTAACCTAGGGCCAGATGCACTAAACTTAACAAGCCAGCAACATGTTTTTTAAACTGGTTCTAGCCAATTTAGCACGCAAGTAGTAAACCGGGACATGCACAAAAGGGTTCTCTGAGCCATTTTCCTGTCATGGTAGTAGCTAACGAAAGTGGAATGCAAATGAGCTAATTACTATTAGAATGTGAATGCGATGTGATGCTCTACCATTTCCAACCCCATGCACAAAAGCAGTTCCTACCTTTACCGTGGAAATTTTAATGGGAGGTGTGGACCTGCCGGTTCTTCATTATCGCAAGTAGAAGAAGGGGAGAAACAAGCAGGGAAGATGGAGCACAAAAAAAAAGTATACCAGCTTACACGCAACTTCTTTGCGTATATGAAAGCCATGCCATATGTTTCTTTTTCAAATTGCATTTTACTAGCAAGAAATTGGGGGGGGGGGGGGGGGGGGGGGGGGGGGGCAGTACCGAAATGTAAAGCATAAAAGTAATGGCGACTTACCAAAAATGCAAGGAAGACAAGGGTCCATCAAAGAAACAGCGTCTGTGGGAAATGGGTTTGGTTCCACCCCCAGCTGTTCCTGCTGCTTCATTCTATTGGCCGGCTTACATCCTAGAACGGCCATCTCCTGAAGATGGACTCTCATTGGCTGGCTGCTGTCCCAACTCCTCCTCCCTGCAGGGCTTTCCTGATGACATCACTTTAGAGCTGTGAACTGATTGGATCCGAACTTCCTGCTGTCCCCCTTCCTCAGAGAGGGGCTAAACCAATTGGACAGCATCAGCCTAGGATGTCCCGCCCACTCATTACTGTAGGGGGACACCAGGATGTTCAGATCCAATCAGTTCACAGCTCTAAAGTGATGTCATCAGGGAAGTCCTAAAGGGAGGAGAAGTTAGGATAGCAGCCAGCCAATGAGAGTCCATCTTCAGGGAGATGGGCGTTCTAGGATGTCAGCCAGCCAATAGAAGGAAGCAGCAGGAACAGCTGGAGGTGGAACCAAGCCCTGATGCTGCTAATTCCTCACAGAAGAGCGGAGAGCAGCAGAGAGGTTTTTCTCACTTTTTCCCAGCAGCGGGAGGCAGGGAGCTGCAATACAGGTATGCCCATCCAAAAAAAAAAGCGCTTTTGTGTTCTGCTATCATACATGCAGGGGGGGGGGGGAGAGGGAAGAAGGGGGTCTGAAACTCGGGGGGGGGGAGGGAGGGGGTCTGGAACTCGGAGGACGGACAGAGGGAGAGAGGGAGGGGGGCCTGGAACTCAGAGGAGAGGGGGGGGGGAATGCACCACCTGTTTAAAAAAAAAAAGCACCCCCAATCAGGCCCGTACAGAACACCTGGAAACTTATGGACAAAGTGGTGAGTTGCAGGGTAGTGGGAGAGGGGAGGGAGGACGGCCTGGAAATCGGAAGGGAAGAAAGGGGGCCGGGGGACTTGGAGGGGACAGAGGGAGAGAGCGAGGGAGGGGGGATAACCTTGCTAGCGCCCGTTTCATTTCATACAGAAACGGGCCTTTTTTACTAGTATACATAATATAACACAAATTACAATAAGTTCAAGAAGCAAATTAATACATGGGCAATAAGTAACCAGGGATTTAGACTATCTCAAGGACAAACAATTAAGGGTGGATAGGTGAGAACATAATTAGGCAGGACTAGATGGGAAACGAGATTAAGAAAAGGGTGTGGGTAAAATTCAAAAAGAGTTCTTTGTATTCAGAAAGGCCAGACTGAAGAAATGTGTTTTTAGAAGACTTCTAAAAGTTAGGTAATCATCTGTAAACTTGATTGATTTAGGAAGAGAATTCCAAATTTTGGTGCCTTGATAGGAGAAATTAGCAGCGTGAATTGTTTTATATATCATATTTTTACAGATAGGGAAATGTAAGACAAGATATTCTCTAAATGATGAAACAGCATTACAAGGGGTTAATTGAATAAGATTATTCATATATGATAGGGCTTGACCAAACAGAATTTGGTGAATGAAAACGCATAATTTGAAAGATATTCTGTCTCTTATTGGTAACCAATGTAGCTCATATAAAAGAGGAGTGACTTTGGCGAAGCGAGGAGATCTACATATAAGACGAGCAACAGAATTTTGAGCTGTTTGTAATTTTTGCAGAAGACCACCTTGAAGTCCAGCATAAATGGAATTGCAATATTCAAATTTGGTGAGGACGAAGGATTGAACCAAATTATGAAAGACAGATTTAGAGAAAAATGGCCTTGCTTCCAAAGAGAGTGAAAGACACTGAAGGCCAGTTTAGAGACTTGGTTTTCAAGGGTGAGGAAACGATCTACTGTATTGTGACTCCCAAGATTTTCATTGATGACTCAAGGGAATAGGTTTTGTTCTTAATAGTAAAGTTACTAAGATTCATAGGATGGTGAGGGTTAGTTTATAATTAGAAACTTAGTTTTATCCATATTAAGTTTTAGTTTGAAATTAGAAGCCCATGATTCTGTAAGTTTTATCCCTAGAGTAATCACGTGAGCTATGTCAAGTAATTCCTTGGGATATAAATGGTGACATCATCAGCATATATCTGTGTTGAAAGATCATGTTTTTTTCTGAAAGGTGACCAAGAGGTAACATAGTAGATGACGGCAGAAAAAGACCTGCACGGTCCATCCAGTCTGCCCAACAAGATAAACTCATATGTGCCACTTTTTGTGTATACCTTACCTTGATTTGTACCTGTCTTTTTCAGGGCACAGACCGTATTAGTCTGCCCAGCACTAGCCCCACCACCAGCTCTGGCACAGACCGTATAAGTCTGCCTAGCACTATCCCTGCCTCCCACTACCGGCTCTGCCACCCAATCTCGGCTAAGCTCCTGAGGATCCCTTCCTTCTGAACAGGATTTCTTTGTTTGTCCCATGCAACCCTTTTTTCCAGACAACCCTGGAGAAAACTCAAGATCTCACTCAATGAAGCTGAGAGCGGGGCAATGTCTCTGTCCTCACACCATGCTTTGAAGATCCACCAGACAGGAACATGCAAGCTGCAGCTGTTTTCCTTTCAGCTTACTTTCAACAGGAAGAGAAGAAAGCCCCTGAGGGAAAGTAACCTGCAGTGCCATTGGCCAAATACCCTCATTGTTAATGCTCTGGGCCCTGATGTGCAAGATTCAGCCAGAATGTGCTGTAATTCCCTAGTTTCAGAGTGGGAGTGTGGACAGTGAAGATCTCTGCACTGAGACCCTGCTCAAAACCTGTGCACAATTTTTCCTGAACTCCCCAGGTACTACTTAGGTAATAGGAAAGTGTTTAGTTTTAATGTTGATTCCTGTTAGTTTTTACCAGTTATTGTTTGCTCTTTACATCTTTTCACCATTCACTGTTGTAACTTTTTATGATAATAAATCTATTAGTTTATTAGTTCTGTCGTCCTAGACTGACTCAGAATCCTGGTAGTTTGTGTGCTTGGTCTGTGAGTGTTTGCTAGGAACTGTGGGACCCCGGGATTGTGGCCCCAGTGTCCTTAGAAACCACCAGAGAATTAACTTGCTGGTAGGAGATTCACCCAGAAGCGAGACCCAGTGCGGTGGGTGGAGGGTGCCAGGGTAGTGGCCGCAGGGTTAGCCCCAGGTGGGTGCTAGGCGTTTCATGACAGGTTGATTGCACATTTTAAATGTGGAAGTGAGGTGAGAAGCTGTGGCTCTGCCCCCATATTTCAGGAGCTACTGTTTATAAGTACTGCCTTATTATTTTATTGTCTTCTTTTTAGTAAGATGTCTTTCTTTTAGAATATCATTCTTTTGGCTTTCAGTTCCATCTCTTTCATCTTTTTATTTTTAGGCAGTCTTGGATGTGCAGTTACTAGATAGGGGAGGTTTTGCTTTACCCCTTAAGTATATGTCCTTTGTGGTCTGGACCATGTTTGAATTCACAGATTTTCACCTTTATGCTCCAGTGTTGTTCTATGTCATGCTGCATTTCACTTTTATATGTGTATAGTTCACATGATTGATGTGTCACACTATTGAGGGTTACATGTTTGACATTTGTAAACTTGACATCTATTGCTGAAAAGACACCTTTTTTAAAGTATGTTACTTTCACTTTTCAGAGTTTTAGTTTCCGAGTATAGTTTATTTTTGCATGTTTTTATTTATTCTGTGTGCGCTTATGCGGAGTCTTTTATGCAGAGGAGTGGTCTTAAACCATGCATTTAAGCGAATCTTGCACTTATCACTGGTGCGCTAAACCGAAGTTTGTCCCCATAGAAACTGATGGCGCCAACAACAGGACCGAAGTACGGCATGCAGTTAAACAGAGCATGCACATATCCGACGTGCACTTAAATGGAGTGCACTGTATTTTTGTATGCTCATGTGCAATAATTTGGATTGTATTTATATTTTTGTATGTACATTGCATAGGGTTTATCAAACCCCTGACAAAGCCTATTTGGTGAAACGTGGCCACGTTGGGTCTATTCTAATAAACATTCTTTTGGACTCCTGGTCTATTCTGGTTTGTAAGAATTTTTTATTGCATTTCTATGCTATTGGATTTTGCTCTTAACTATTATGGGAAAGTTCTGTCTATTCCCCAATAATTTGGGCTCCTCTCTATGCTTTTACTAAGACACACTGTCACCACTGTGGTTGAAGTATATGTTATGCACTAAACTGATACGACTTGCTTTTGATTAAGAGTTGTTTTCACTGTTGTAAAACAACTTTGAATATATGGATCCACTTTGATGGCTTTCATTATCACTTATTTTGTGTTCCAATGGTAATTGTCTGTTTTATCCAGTATGATTTTGTATTATGTACAATTTTACATTTATTTGGTTTCTACTTTTGATGTTTTTAATTTGAAGATTTTGTTTTTAAATCTAATTGTTATTGTTATTTTAATTTTTATGATTTGAATGATGTTAATTTGATTGTTTGTGTATATATTAGTTTCTACCCCTGACGCAGCCTGCAGGCGAAATGTGGCCACATTGGGCGATTGTTTTAATAAAGCTGCACATCTTTCCAGACTGCTGGTCTGCTCGTCTTTCTACTCCACCCATGCCAGAGGCCTGAGACCTCTTCCATTACCTGCGCTCTCCGTGCCGCCTTGCCAATTGACATGCCACTGCTGTAGTATTGTCAGACAGTACTCTTACTGCCTTGCCTTCTAGAACTTGCTTAAAGGCCACCACAGCGAGACGTATTGCCCTGCTCTCCAACCTGTTGATTGACCATTTCGCTTCCTCTGTCGACAAACGCCCCTGGGCCACCTGACCGAGACAGTGGACTCCCCCAGCCTCCAAGGCTGGCATCTGTCGTGACTAACGTCCATGTCAGGGCCTCCAAACTCATGCCCTTTTCCAGATGGCTTGTCTGCAGCCACCAATGCAGATTGTGCCTTGCCAACCCCAAGTGCAATGCACTTTGCCAAGGCATTGCTCTGTGGAGACCAGCATGCCAGAACGCCTACTGCAAGGGATGAATGTGAACTCTGGTCCAAAGGAACACCTCCAGGGTGGCTGCCATGGATTCCAGCACCTGCAGAAATCCCAGGCACAAAGGTCACTCGCCAACAGAAGAAAGCAAACCTGCTCTTGCAGTTTGATAATTCTGTGAGAAGGCAGGAAGACATGACCCACATGAGTATGGAATCAAGCTCCCAGGTACTCGAAGGACTGCGAAAGAGCACAAGACTGACTATCCAGCCCAGCTGCTCAGGAAACTGGACCACACAGCCTGTGTTGTGTTCACTCTCCTGAAAGGAATTCACCCAAATCAGCCAATCGTCTAGACAGGGATGTATCGGAATACCCTCTTTGTGTAAAACCGCCACCAGAACCACCATGACTTTGGAAAAGGTCCAAGGAGCTGTCACAAGGTCGAAGGGCAGCATGCAAAACTAAAAGTGCCACCCCAGCACAGCAAAACGCTGATGGGCTTGCCAGATGGGAATAAGCAGGTAAGCCTCCATGAGATCCAAGAAAGAGAGAAATTCTCCGGCTCGGTCCGCAACAATAACCCACCACAAAGTCTCCATATGAAAACTGAGCAGCTTGGGGGCTCTGTTCACCCGTTTGAGATCTAGGATAGGCCAAAAAGTGCCTTCCTTTTTGGAAGCCACCAAATAGATGGAATAGATTCACTGCTTCAAAGAAATGTAGTAGATTGGTGAGGCAAGATTTCCCTTCACTAAATCCATGTTGACTTTAAGTCTCATTAATCCATGCTTTTGAATATACTCTGTAATTTTGTTCTTTATAATAGTCTCTAGACTCACCGGTCTATAATTTCCGGGATCTACTCTTGAACCTTTTTAAAAAATCGGCGTTACAGGGTGGCCAACGTAATGCCGATCCATTCTGTTCTTTGAGACATTCTTTATTATTAGCAAAGGAACTACATACCCAAAGAAGCAAGAAACTGGGGGATCTTTGGGTGGTATCGTTGCTGAACAGTGTTAAATATACAGAGTAGCCCTTCCAGGCAGAGCAGGGAAATGCTTTTTCCTTTCTCTTTCTTCCCAGTCTCCTCAACTGCAGTGGGGATTGAAGTATATCTCCAGAGTAGGACCCTGGTGATCTCACAATGTTAAACAAAATGGGGGAAAGGGGGACCCTGAGGGACCCCACAGCCAGGAGACCAAGTGGAAGAAAGTACACCTGATTGATTGACTTGATACAACCTAGATCTTAAGAAAAAAACTTAATTCTCTTCTAAAGTTAGCTAAGAGGGTGGTAAGCACAGTTTCTATTCTGTAAGCGGGCCTAAAACCAGATTGTGAATTATGCAAAATGGCATGAAGCTGGAGAGACTCCGTAAATTGGCACATGACAAGTCCTTCCATTACTTTAACAAGAAGAGGAATTGAGGCTACTGGTCTATAAAATAATATTGCCATTGTCAGAGGGAAAGAAACCTTGAGACAACCTCAAAGTAAGATTCAAATTCAAATAATGTAAAAATAAATCAGGAGCTGACTTGAGATAAGTAGGGCACATATCAAGCAGACAGTGTGAATTTACGTATTTTTGTATCACGTGATTGACCTGATCAGTAGTGATTGGATGAAAAACGGACCAGATTCTATCTGCTTGAGAATGAGGCAGCAAAGGATCATGTAAATAGATGATGGTAGTCTGATTTTAACTATTTTCTGTTTAAAATAAGTAGCCAAGTGATCAGCAATAGGTGTATGATCAGTTGAATTGGTTATTAGTTGAGTGTCCAATAAACTATTAACCAATGAGTAAAGTTTCCTTTGGTTGACTACTGTATCACCAATGAATTTGGGATAGTAGGAGGTTTTTGCTTTGGAGATCATATCTTTGTAGATTTTCACAAGTTTTTTCAAAGTGATCCAGTCCGAAAAGATCATCATTGAACCAAGGCGATAATCTTTTTGGATGAGATTTGACAGTCCAGGTGCAATAACATCAAGGACTTCTTTACAAGTATTAGTATTAATCATCTATGCGGAACCGTGTCAAAAGCTTTGCTAAAATCTAAATACACCAGTCAAAGAAATTATTGAGATTTGTCTGACAAGACCTGCTTCTAGTGAAACCATGTTGCCTCGGGTCCTGTAATCCATTGTATTCCAAAATCTTTACTATTCTCTGTTTTAAAAGCATTTCCATTAATTTACCACAAAAGTCAGACTTACCGGCCTGTCGTTCCCAATCTCTTCCTTGCTTTCACTTTTGTAGAGAGGGAGCACATCTGTTCTTCTCCTCTAGGACTACTCCTGACTCTAAAGAAGCATTGAAAAGGTCTGCTAGCGGAGCCGCTAGAACTTCCTTATGTTCCTTGAGTACCCTCGGATATATGCCACCCGGCCCTATCGCTGCTTTGTCCGCCTTTAGCCAGCTCCTCACGATTATAGCCGTCTGAAAATCGTTCAGGGACTACCACCCCTCTGTTCCTATTTGTGTTTATTTTCTGCGGTTCTGCTCCTTGCCCTTCAGCTATGAATGCAGAACACTACTACTACTACTTAGCATTTCTATAGCACTGCCAGGGTTACACAGCGCTGTACAAGTTTAAACATGGGGAGGACAGTCCCTGCTCAAGAGAGCTTACAATCTGAAGGTAACAAACTAAGTAGTCAGTGTAGGTATCATGAATGGGGAAGATGGTTATGCGCCAAAAGCAAGGGAGAAGAGATGGGCTTTGAGTAAGGACTTGAAAATGGGCAGGGAGGGCGCATGGCGTATGGGTTCGGGAAGTCTATTCCAGGCATAAGGTGCTGCGAGGCAGAAGGGGCGGAGTCTGGAGTTAGCGGTGGTGGAGAAGGGTACAGATAGGAGTGATTTGTCCTGAGAGCGGAGGTTACGGGTGGGAACATATGGGGAGAGGAGGGTAGAGAGGTAATGGGGGGCTGCAGATTGAGTGCACTTGAAGGTCAATAGGAGAAGCTTGAATTGTATACGGTAGCGGATCAGGAGCCAGTGAAGCGACTTGAGGAGAGGGGTGATATAAGAGTATCGGTTCACGCGGTAGATAAGACGTGCGGCGGAATTTTGGATAGATTGAAGGGGGAATAGGTGGCTAAGCGGGAGACCAGCGAGGAGAAGGTTGTAATAGTCAAGACGAGAGGTAACGAGCGAGTGGACGAGGGTTCGGGTGGTCTGTTCAGAGAGGAATGGGCGAATTTTGCTAATATTATAGAGGAAGAAGCGACAGGTCTTGGCTGTCTGTTGGATATGGGCAGAGAAGGAGAGGGAGGAGTCGAAAATGACTCCGAGATTGCGGGCTGAAGAGACGGGGAAGATGAGGGCGTTGTCAACAGAGACGGAAAGTGGGGGAAGAGGAGAGGAGGGTTTGGGTGGAAAGACAAGGAGCTCAGTCTTTGCCATGTTCAATTTCAGATGCCGGTTGGACATCCAGGCAGCGATGTCTGAGAGGCAGGCCGAAACTTTGGCCTGGGTTTCGATTGTGATGTCGGGAGTGGAGAGGTAAAGCTGGGTGTCATCGGCATACAGATGGTACTGGAACAGAAATACATAGATAACTAACGTCAGAGGAGGGCGGGCCCAGGAAGAACAGAGAAACGTCGGAGGAGGCAGCAGTGATCGCCGATCAGCTGTTCCATCCCGTGCAGCGCCTTCACACAGAGGTGAGAGGCGCTGCGCGGGCCGGAAAAACGGAGGGGGGGTCCTGTAGAGGGGGGGAGCGGCGGCGACGAGCTCAGGGGGCGGGGCATGGGGCGGAGGGAGGCGGAGCTATGGGAGAAAGAGTACAGAGAGAGACAGGAAGGAAGGGGGACTGGGGCTGCTAAACGTTTTAGTTTTGTTTTAATTTTTATTTATACGAGCGGAAAGCGGGGAGCAGCGGCGACCTCGGGGGAGGGGGGCAAGGCCGTCCATACTGGACGCTTCTGACGAGCGCCTTTGCCCCCTCCAGATCATTTTTTGATGTATGTTTATTTTTGTATTGATGCAGGGGGAAGCGGGGAGCCACGTGTTTGTGTTTTTTTCTTGTTGCTGTTTTGGACGTTTGTGGCATGCGCAGAGCAGCCAGCTTTAGGGACTGATTACCGATGGGGATTATGAATCTTTGACACATTGTAGTTTTTTTCAATACCGCACCGAACATGTGCGACTTGTTTTTTTGGTATATGCTTCATTTTTTCAAATTCGTTAAGGACTTTAACGTTTTAGATTTTTTTTACATATGGTTGATGCATCTGGGCCCTAATGTTTAAAGGTATTAGTTTTTTTTTTTCTTTTTTCTTTTTTTTTTGGTCTGTCTGAGTAGATTGGGGACTGCTTCAGTAACTGCTTAACATTATCTTAATTGAAATAGTGCTGGGACTAAAGAGCAGACTTTAAATGCAGTGCTCCATTACTGTTACATCTTCCCATCAGAGGACACTTTATTTTCCCCTCTCCAATTGTATTTATTGGTTTTACATTACATGGCATATTCTTACAGTTCATGTGTACAGTTGTCACTGCTAACTATATTTGGAAGAGGCAGTTGTGTATCTTGTATGCTGGAATAATTAGTTCATCTCTGTTGATGTCGCCATGAGGTTGCATGATACTCAGTGGAACAGGGTTAGCGTACCCATGGGGCTATATACAGGACGGACGGACACACACACGGCTATATACAGAACGGGGACATACCCACCCACCCCATTTTGGAAAACAAAATCAGGCATAATACATTTCTCTCTTCAATTCCTGAACACAGTCTCTCCCTCATGTCAGAGTACCGTAAATCTTGCACTTGTATTGAGAATTAGTAGCTCCCCGTAGGCAAGTAACATGCAGATGCATGCTAAACAGGTATTTTATTATTCCTCTCCAATGATCAGCGGGCAGCGCGGCAAACCCATCGCCAGATCCCTTATATGGTGGTGAAGCCCGTGCCGACACTTTCAAGGCGGCACTGGAAGAGAAGGGAGTGTACTACTTCCTCCTCTGACACTTGCGTCGGGGGGGGGGGGGGGCGGGAAGGGGACTGCTAAACTACCAGGTGGGGGGGGGGGTCTTGTGTTCACAGCTCACCTTGGGGAGCGAGGGGGGGGTTAGTCCCCATGAACTTGTGTCGGGGGGGGGGTTGGGGGACTGAAGGTCCGCTGGACCTGTGTCACTGGCTTGGGATGGGGGTTTGGTGGGCACTAGGCCACCAGGGCCTTGCATTGCAGGGGGATCTGGGGTCTCATGGACCTCCAGCCCCTGTGTTTGACAGGTCTGAGGTTTTGACAGCTTGGACCTGTCAGACAAGCGCAGGAGGATGTGCTAAGGCAAAATCCTCCTGTATTTTTACCCTACGATCAGAGTTAATAGCTTGCTTAAATTTGCATGCTATTACCTCTGATCGTAGGGGCAGTAAAGCCCTGCACTGTTCCAGTGCTTTTTTTACAGCACTGTCTGGAACAGTACAGGGCTTTTGATCATCTGCACCTGAATGTATGTCTAAGTGATTATAGGGTAGTCTTAAATGAGCAGAAACCCATGGCTTGTTGGTTCACCGGTGGTCTTTCTGTTCCTACCAGCACTCTCATCCTCTGTGGAAACCTGATTTATCCAACTGACTCTCTTCGTTACCAAGGAGGTACCCTGGATTCTCGGCTCACTTTTTCCCCTCAGTTCTCTAGCTTGTGTGAAACTAGTGTTCTTATTCTCCGTTAGCCACGTTCAGTCCCCAGATACTTTGATCAAGACACTTTTCATTTGCTTATTCTTCTCTGCTGATCACCAGCTTTGATAACTGTAAGATGATTTATTTAGGATACTCCCCCTCTAATCTGAAAAAATTCCAGTCAGTTCAAAATACTACTATCAAACTCATCTGTCATGCATGTAAGTACAATCGTGTTTCTCCTCTGTTCTAAAAATTTCACTAGCTCCCTTTTGACAAATGTAATATGTTTAAGCTGCTTATACTTACTTTCAAAGCTCAAAGATTCGGTTTTCCTGATTATCTTGTGCGTCTCTAACCATTCCATACTCCCCTTCTCAACTCCTCCACTCAATAAATGACCTCCTCCTGAACCCCAAAGCTGCCTAGCTTGAATTTACTTGGCACCATGCTTTCTGTTTTGCTGCCCCTTTCTATTGGAATTCTCTTCCACTTACTACACATTCTGAGCTTTCATTTAAAAACTTCAAAATAGTTTTGAAAACCTGGCTGTTTAGACAAGCATTTAGCTCAGTTATCTAGGGGTGTTGAGCCTGCATCAATCACACTGTTTCCTTTCCTCAACACACTTTCCCAACACCCCCTTTCCCATTTTTTCTTCTCTTCCTTCCCTGCCCTGCTCCTCTTCTTTGCTGCTACGTAGCTAGGTTGAATGATCTGTTTGTATGGAAGAATGACTTTCCTGTCTGACCTTGTAGTTTCTTTTCTAACTTTTATATATTTTTGTTTAGTATGTAAACCACCTAGATCTGCATGTTAGCTTGGGCGGTATAGCAAGTTTTAATGAACTTTAAACTATTCTCAGCCCAAGCAAACCCCCAGACTGTCATTGACTGCTCAGTATTAACATTTTCAAGAGCCCTTTAGCTATAAGAAAAAACATCTTTTCAGGACCAATGTCTGTTCTGATTGTTCTTAGTTTAGAAAATTTAAAACATTATCCCGCAAATGTATATAATATATGCCCTTTTATTTTGTAATTTCTTAACTTCTGTTCTGGTTGTTCTTAGTTTAGAAACAGTAGGATCCAGTTTGCTAAGTATTTCTCAGATATAAAATGGAAGACAACCTTAAGTACACCTGACCTTTATTGTTATGTTCTAACACAGAATTTCCCAAACTGGGGGCTGCGAAACCCGTGCTTGGGGTTGCAGTCTGGGCGAGTGCTCCATAGGACATTGTTCTGCGCTGGTCAGAGCACATGCTTTCTGTAGTGGTGTGAATTGGTGTTATGTCTACAGAAAGATTGGTGAGCATTGTTGTAATGTTATGCAAGGGTTTATGTGCACAGAAACAGATTTGATAATATTCAACAATGTTGTGAGCTTTTGTGTTGTGCTTTTAATTCTTTTTCTTTTTTTTCCTTTTAGTCTAAACCTTATGCATATGACCATGTATTCCAACCACATACATCGCAAGAACAAGTTTATAATGCCTGTGCAAAAAAGATTGTCAAAGGTAAGAAAACCCATTCATATATTTAATGAATATTATGTTATTAATTTTTCAGCCTCTTGTGGCATAATTGAGGGCAACCTTCAAGAATGCTACTGGTAAGGCTGAAATTTCCAAGTTGTATTTTTTTTTCTACTACTATACAAATGCTACCTCATACTACTATTTTCATCTGCTGATCAGCGCACAGCCAGCAGAAAACATGAGAACGTAAGAATTACCATACTGGTTCAGACCAAAGGTCCATCTAAACCAGTGTCCTGTTTCCAATAGTGACCAATCAAAGTCGCAGTTTCTGGCAGCATCCCCAGAGTAGCAAGATTCCATGCTACTTACCCCAGGGATTAGCAGTGGCTCTTCCCAGTCTACCTTAGTAATGGTTTTTAAACACTGCTTTCAGGAATTTTTTAAACACAGCTGTGCTAACTGTTTTTACCACATCCTACTACTACTACTACTTAACATTTCTACAGCGCTACTAGGGTTACGCAGCGCTATACAGTTTAACAAAGAAGGACAGTCCCTGCTCGAAGGAGCTTACAATCTAAAGGACGAAATGTCAAGTTGGGGCAGTCAAGATTTCCTGAATAGAGGTGTAGTGGTTAGGTGCCGAAGGCGACAGTGAAGAGGTGGGCTTTGAGCAAGGATTTAAGAGGGGCAGGGAGGGGGCCTGGCGTATGGGCTCAGGGAGTTTATTCCAAGCATGGGGTAAGGCGAGGCAGAAAGGGCGGAGCCTGGAGTTGGCGGCGGTGGTGGAGAAAGGGTACTGAGAGGAGGGATTTGTCTTCAGAGCGGAGATTACGGGTAGGAACGTAAGGGGAGATGGGGGTAGAGAGGTAAGGAGGGGCTGCAGATCGAGTGCATTTGTAGGTTAGTAGGAGAAGCTTGAACTGTATGCGGTACCTGATCGGAAGCCAGTGAAGTGACTTGAGGAGAGTGGTGATATGAGTATATCGGTCCAGGCGGAAGATAAGACGTGCAGCCGAGTTCTGAACGGACTGAACATCCCTGCCATCATTTTAGTCGCCCTTCGCTGCACCTTTTCCAATTCTGCTATATCTTTCTTGAGATGCGGCGACCAGAATTGAACACAATACTCAAGATGCGGTCGCACCATGGAGCGATAGTGCTGGGCAGACTTATACGGTCTGTGCCAGAGCCGGTGGTGGGAGGCGGGGCTGGTGGTTAGGAGGCGGGGATAGTGCTGGGCAGACTTGTACGGTCTGTGCCCTGAAAATGACAGTTACAAATCAAGGTAAGATATACACAAAAACTAGCACATATGAGTTTGTCTTGTTGGGCAGACTGGATGGACCGTGCAGGTCTTTTTCTGCCGTCATCTACTATGTTACTATGTTATATGATATAACGGCATTATGACATCCTCACACTTATTTTCCATACCTTTCCTAATAATACCCAACATTCTATTCGCTTTCCTAGCCGCAGCAGCACACTGAGCAGAAGGTTTCAGTGTATTATCGACGACGACACCCAGATCCCTTTCTTGGTCCGTAACTCCTAGCGTGGAACCTTGCATGACGTAGCTATAATTCGGGTTCTTTATTCCCACATGCATCACCTTGCACTTGCTCACATTAAACGTCATCTGCCATTTAGCTGCAAAGTCTCCCAGTCTTGTAAGGTCCTTCTGTAATTTTTCACAATCCTGTCGCGAGTTAACGACTTTGAATAACTTTCTGTCATCAGCAAATTTAATAACCTCGCTAGTTACTCCCATCTCCCTTCTTTGTTAAACTGTACAGCGCTGCGTAACCCTAGTAGCGCTCTAGAAATGTTAAGTAGTAGTAGTAGTTAGTAGTAGATGGGACGACTTCCCTATGAAAAAAGACTAAGGAGACTAGGGCTTTTCAGCTTGGAGAAGAGACGGCTGAGGGAAGACATGATAGAGGTATATAAATAATGAGTGGAGTGAAACAAGTGGATGTGAAGCATCTGTTTACGCTTTCCAAAAATACTAGGACTAGGGGGCATGCGATGAAACTACAGTGTAGTAAATTTAAAACAAATCGGAGAAACATTTTCTTCACCCAACGCATAATTAAACTCTGGAATTCGTTGCCGGAGAACGTGGTGAAGGCGGTTAGCTGGACAGAGTTTAAAAAGGGGTTAGACGGTTTCCTAAAGAACAAGTCCATAAACCACTACTAAATGGACTTGGGAAAAATCCACAATTCCAGGAATAACATGCATAGAATGTTTGTACGTTTGGGAAGCTTGCCAGGTGCCCTTGGCCTGGATTGGCCGCTGTCGTGGACAGGATGCTGGGCTCGATGGACCCTTGGTCTTTTCCCAGTGTGGCATTACTTATGTACTAACATATCAACATTGAGTAATAATATATACATTTTCTCAGTGTCAGTTCAACCGTTCTGCACGAATGGGTTATTATACCTTCCTACCAGCAGGTAGAAGTAGAGAAAAGACTGAGTTCTACCAGTGACATCGATAGTAAGCTGTGGTGCCCTCTGGAAGATTCCAGTATTTTTTTTCTACCTTCATCAGGTGGTAGGTTGCTGTTCGGTGCCCCTGAGTCCCTGGCCTAATGTAACATGGGGTTAGGGGGAAAAAAAAAACAAAGTTGTAAAATGGGGATTTACTTGTGCTGGCGAACATTCCGCCAGTCAGCAATGTAGCTTGGAAGTTTGAGAAGGGTTTGGAACCCCAAGCTAAAGCCAGTTTCCTAGGTGACCGAGTGAGTGGGCAGTTAGCAGAGTTGGTTAGGCAGCCAGAGTGACTGGATGTGTTGTGGAGGGTGTTTGCAAGAAAAGAGGGCTAAAATGAAAGAAATAGGTATAAAGAGGGGTTTTTGAGTGACAGTGTCTGACTGAAGTGAAGGTGATAGTGAATGTATGGGTGAGAGGAGGTTTATTTAAAATTTAATTGAGTTTGGGGTTCCATTATATGTGTAGTGGGGTGGAAAAGGGAAGCAGGTTTAGAAATTTGTATGAATGAATAGTGGTGAGCTTGGGAACAGTAAGGGGGTGATTTTGGGAAATAAGATATTAGTTTAGGGGAAAAGGAGCTGAGTGATTTGAGTGCATTTAAAGTAAAGAGTGAGTTTGGCGGTCAAGGTGGGAGTGTGAGAGTGGTTTAAGGGATAAAAGTTGAACTAGTTAAAGGGATTTAGGGATACAGTATTGAAGGGTAATGCAAGTGGGTTGGTGTGTGAGGCGTTGTGGTGATATTTGATTGGAATGATAGGTATCTGAATAAGTGGACTGAGGGTGTGTTCTGTTTAGGGGGATTGGGGTTAGTGCAACAAGGTGGGGGGATGGAATTCTGGAATAGAGGCAGCGTCTGGTTTGAGGTGAGAATGTGGCTGCGAGTGTAGGACTGCCAATCTCTCTCCATAGTTTAGGAATAAAAAAAGTTTCGTTGAAGGATAGGATAAGTCTGAAAGATAAGGGAATCTTTAATTATTTTTATTTCATTAGATTATCCTGGCCACAGTATTTGTTAAATATATTCCCTTAGTGGAACTGGTTCCAGCTAATAGGAAGCTAGGGTTTTGCCTACGTTTGATTTGGTTAAGGATAGGTTTAGGAGGAAGATCAACGGCACGCCGTGGATGACAAGGGCCCCACCGCAAGAAAGGCTGCATAACGTCTTGGAGAGAGAAAGAAAATCCACCATAGATAAGTGACTGGTGGGGGACACTGGGGTTTTGGGGAACACAAGGAAAGGAAGGGGAATAGTGAAAAGGGAAAAAAATAACACATACTTACCTGAGTTTTCCTGAAAGGTTGATGTGAAGGGAGGAGACCTGCAAGACAAAAAAAACGACAAAGAATCAAATTCTTGTAATATAAGAAATAAAGAAAGTAAATAAGCATTCCTTGTTGTGTATTGAAATTTGGATTTGAAAACGTAATACTTATCTGATTGTTTATCCGATTGAGGGTAAAGGTATCTACAGAGGAGGGAGAATTGTGTTATATTTTGCATTATAAGCTTTATTTTAAGAAAACAATATTGAGCAATAATTTGAGTTATTTGTTGCATTTAAAAGGGTTATCTGTTATATATAAAAAATTAATTGTTCTTTATAACCTATAATCGGAAAGGGGTTTTCAGGCAATATTATTACAATAAAATTGTTATCATTTTAAAGAAATTCTGAAGTGTTGCATTTCTCTACAAGGTAAATTTGGGAAAGAATTCCAAAATTAGTTTATTTTTTTCCTCTTCCATTCTTTGAGAGTGGGAGACGTGGTTAGTGTCTCTGCATCACTCCCGGTGTTTTGCTGTGTAATTTCAGAACCTGGCCCGACTACAACCATCCGGTTCTGGGAGATGCACAGATTTCATCAGGAACACCGGGGGTGCATGTTAGACTAACTCATCGCTTTGCTGGTCATGTCCATGCAATGTGATTGGACCTAAGGGCCTCTTCTAGGCTTACGGATTTGTTCATACTTATTTGAGCTTGGAATTTGGTTCCACAGCCCCCATTTGCACTTGATAGTGCTACTGATGGTGGCTTGAGGCTCTGTCCCTTGGGACCTTGCTGTGGGGGTGGAGTAGCATATAATAACAGACTACTACATTCAAGTGCTGTATTATAGTAGCCATTAATGGCCCACAGATTTGAAACTGTGGGCCAATAATTTTATAGAATTCGGTTGTGAATCCATTGGGACCTGGCACTGTATTAATGGTTCACTGATTTTATTACCTTTTGGACTCTTGGCTTGCAGTAGTCTGTTCATCTAAATTATTGCCTCTGAGGGCAACTGGGGCGTCCAGGAGCTCCTAAGATAATCTAGAATTTCCTCAGATGTGGAAGTATATGTTTTTAAAATAAGTGTGCATTATCTCAGCTATGTCCTTTGCCTACGTTTTAATCTATCCTTTTGAATTTTTTATGGACAGAATCCGCTTATAGCCAATCTAGTTCTTTACCACCTGGGCAAGCAATTTACCGGTTCTGTTACCAAATCTATTAAATCTATATTTCCTATACATCAGCATTTTTATAGTACTCCTAAAGCAATGTATTTAACACCACTTGCATTGCCTGAGCAGTTTCCCAGTTGCCATCAGAGGGGCATTGGATGTAACCTCTTTTAGCTGCTCTCAGTGAGCACTCCAGAGCTATAAATCCCAGAGAAATTCATTTATTACACACTCTAACATATGCTAGATCTCCCCTGAGAACAGCTTTAGCAGTGTCCCAGAATAGTATGGGGTTGACAATAAGTTGTTGATTAGCCTTAGTGTAGGTTTCCCATTTGTTTAGGCTAAATTTTTGAAAATCTAGGGTAGTATTAAGATGTGAAGGAAATCTCCATGATTTGGGCTGCGAATAATAAGGGTACAAGAACAAGTCTGTCCATATGAGTGAGTGATCTGGTATTTTCTACTACTGCTACTATTTAGCATTTCTATAGCGCTACAAGGCGTACGCAGCGCTGCACAAACATAGAAGAAAGACAGTCCCTGCTCAAAGAGCTTACAATCTAATAGACAAAAAAATAAAGTAATCAAATCAATTAATGTGTACGGGAAGGAAGAGAGGAGGGTAGGTGGAGGCGAGTGGTTACAAGTGGTTACGAGTCAAAAGCAATGTTAAAGAGGTGGGCTTTCAGTCTAGATTTAAAGGTGGTAAATATAACAGAAACCTTCATGAAAATTGTAAAGCAAAAAATTTTTTTTATCTCATTACTCATATTGTATACATAATTATTTTTTATGCAGAATCTAATAAAGTATATAACTATTTATTTGTTGTGCTCAGTTTTTTTGGTGTATTGCTGTGGACTGAAAATCCAAGCTTTGCAGGGACACCACCTTTACATCATAGCACATCCTACCTCCATCCTAATAGTAATAGTGTTCAATAGATGGCAAAGTCCAAGAAAGATATTAAGAACTGATGTTCAAAAAAATTAAATAACAGCTACTTAGCTTAAGTGCAAATTGTGCAAAATCAAAGATCTTCTTCCTGCAAAGTTCTTGTCCACTGCAATACTTTTTTCAAAGAATCATTCCGTGCAGAATTTAAGAACAAAGGAATCACAGTTCAGCAATTTTAGTTCCCTACATGGGCCATGTTTCGCCAAACTAATGGCGTCTTCAGGGGAACTGATCTGAAATACAGGTTAGAGATTGTATAAAACCAGCACTTCATTTCACATCTAAAAATAAGTGTAGAATAGCCATACAAAACTTAAAATGTAAAATATACTCCTCTTACAACAGAAAATCCAAAATATAACTCACTGTTCAGCAGAACCAGGGAGGAGCCCCACCCTGTCCGGTTCACAAACCTACTCCCGAACGCCCACACATGCGCAGAATATATGTCAGGCATCAGCTGTTTCCAAACGGCGGGAAAAGATTAAATGAGAGCTTGCCATTCTATTTCTCTATTCAGGCCACTAGGGGCCACTGTTCGCCATCGAAAAATAAATTCTTGCTCTTTCTGAAGTAACAAACGAGAGACATCTCCACCTAAAGGTAAATCAATCTGAAAAAGCACAACAAATTTTAAATCTTTGATGTCATGATGTGCCTGTAGCCAGTGATCCACAAGTGGAGCTTCATGTTTGCTGTTTCTTAAATTACTCAGATGTTCCCCAATCCTCTGTTTAATCCGTCTACTGGTGTGCCCTATGTACCATTTAGTACATGGGCACACTATACCATAGACTACTTGTGACGAATTACAATCTGTAGACTTATTCAAGAAAAATGGTTTATTCGTCCAGGGATTAGTGACTCTCATAGTTTGCCAGGCGTGCTGGTAATAAACACATCTGCCACAGCTTCTATGACCTTTTATCTCAGATACAGAAGCAGTCCACAGTCCTGGATTGACAGATGCCAGTATCTCACCTAGATTGTGATCACGCATATAGGCAAATGTTGGTGTTTGATCAAATCCAAGAGAGGTCAACATAGACCAGTGTTTGTTAATGATGTTCTTTATTTCATTCGTTTGGCGAGAATAAGGCAGCACACATACTATTCTTTCGTCTGTACAACATGATTTAGGTGGTGGATTAACCAACCAATGTCGATCAGCACTCATTGCTCTCTTAAAAGCTCTTTTAATGATCCTATTAGGGTATGCTCGAGCTCTAAACCTCCCATATAGATCCGCAGCCGAACTCCTAAAGCTCTCCTGCGATGTGGATAATTTCTTTACACGCAGGTTTCTGTTATATTTACCAATTTTGTAATTTGAAACCGTTTCTTATTGAATACCCAGAATTACGTTTGGTAGATTTAAAGGTGGCCAAGGATGGGGCAAGATGTAGGGGCTCAGGAAGTTTATTCCAGGCGTAGGGTTCAATTTCCATTGATTTAGCACATAAGAACATAAGAATAGTCATTCTGGGTCAGACCAATGGTCCCTCTAGCCCAGTATCCTGCTTCCCAGGAGGAGTAGCCTAGTGGTTAGTGCAGCGGACTTTGATCCTGGGGAACTGGGTTCTATTCCCACTGCAGCTCCTTGTGACTCTGGACATAAGTACATAAGTAAATGCCACACTGGGAAAAAACCAAGGGTCCATCGAGCCCAGCATCCTGTCCATGACAGCAGCCAATCCAGGCCAAGGGCACCTGGCAAGCTTCCCAAACGTACAAACATTCCCAAGGAGTATCCTTAATCACACCATCTCCAAAGAACATCACACGATATGATACCCACCAGCAAGCCTTCTAAGGAGACGCTCCCACATTCTGGAATGCACTCCCCGAAAGGTTTCGCTTAACACAAGACTATACGTAAGGAAGCAGGTGAAAGTTTGGCTCTTCAACCAGACCTTTAATGGAAGAAGTAACTGTCTTGCTAGTCACACACAAGGAGTGATACCGGCTGCACATACGGTAGCAAGACATGTTTATCCACTCCTACCCTAGCTGGCATAATATTCAAGCATCTTTCTGATTGCGCATGCAACTTTCTTTAACTTAGTCCCCTTATTTTCTTACTCTTGTTACTCTGTTTTACCTATATATTTGTTCCATCTTTGTTTACACCCTATGTTGTCATTATGTATTGTGTCAACATACTGTTGTTTGAATATTTTTACTGCTGTTATTGTCTATTGCTTATGTTTAACTTATTCTTCCTATACCCCACCTTGAGTGAATTTCTGCAAAAAGGCAGTAAATAAATAAAATAAAAAGCATCACATTCTGTGTAAGGTACAAGCGCTAGTTGCATGTAAATTATGCAAGATAGTACCCATAGAACAAATAAAAGGGTTTTTACAAACAAATGCGAAACCCAGATATCAGCGTTACACTGGCAACCTTATCTGTCAGTTAAGAACTCCATAATGAATGAAAATCATTACCACAATATGTAGTATAGCTCATTTAATAGTAGAAATTACAGAAGATAGGTTGTCCTGAGCTTCCATATCTGAGTCAAATGTCTTCCATGCTCCTTAGCAAAGATTTTCAGTATTACTGGATAGAGCAGTATAAAGCACATGTTGCGCTCATAGAATTAGAATTTTTATTTATAAACCACCTTTATCCAATGCGGGAATACAAAAACAATTACATAATAAAAACACAAACAGGCAAGAACATCATCAAACAAAAAAGAGTCTGTGGAGTACAGTTGAAAAACAGGCTAGAAAAGCCCTGAAAGTTAAACAGAGAGCAGAAGTCAAGCAGGCACAAAGTAGGCCAAACAAAACATAAGGGCAGTTTATTCCATTCTAGTGGTGCTGCAACAGAAAATGTACCAGCTTTAGTCAACTCCAAGCGAAAACGTTGGAGGGCAGGTACAAGATTACACTGCTTTTGTGACCACAATTCATTTTCTGGCACATAATGCACCACCACCTTCTGATACAATGCATAGTGTCTAAGTAGCAATAATTTGTACAAGAGACAATACTTCACTGGTAACCACAAGCGTTTAAGATATACAGTCAACATGCTTGGACCTAGATAACCCAAATAACACCCACACCCCGCTGAAGTTTGTGCTACTTGGAGTGCCTGAATACAATAATTCAGCAACCCCAGATAAATCACATTACAATAGTCCATAGAGAGTATTACATACCACATTGAACCTTTTCCTACATGCTCCAGTAAGGCCGAGGAGTAGTCCTGGAAAATGTTTATAGGAGATCCTTCAAAATCATTGAATCTTATTCCTATAGTTCTTCAGGATTTCCATTTTGAGAATATTGTTGTGTACTTTGGCTCTGATGACCTGCAGCCGATGGGTCCCTTCCTGCTTAAGACCTATTCTATGTGCTCTCTTGGGTATAAATTCTCCGTTTTCAAGGACAGCTCGGGTTTTAGCCATTCTTCCAGGATCCATGTCAACCACTGTTCAGGCAATGTGTCCGGGAATCCCAAAAACCAAAGATTATATTGGCATGATCTGTTTTCGAGATCTTCCAATTCCTTGGTACAGGTTTATGTTTGGTCCTGCAATGCTATGATATCTTCCGATGCGGACTGGGACGTATCCTTCGTGGAGGGTACTTGTTCCATTTCTGTGGTGCGGCATGTTATATCTGCTTGCAGGTGTTATGAGCGACCTTCCCTAATAGCTTCTTCAGTCTCGGGACCAGGGTACCCACGACAGCCGAAGTAAGCTGATTGATATGCTCGTCTGATAGCGGCAACGTAGTGGGCCACACTGGCCGCCATCTTCTCTTTGTCGGGCTTACCTTTCTCCTTGTGTTTTTTTTTTTTTACTTTGGAAGCCCTGGACTTGCCCGATTTATTGATTATATTTGTCCATAAACAGTTGAATTACAAGATAATGCAGCTATAGCCCCAAATATATGGGATATTCGTTCATTCCAAACTTCCTATACTGCTTTAAACAGGGTTCTTGCTGATGGAGCAGCAGGCCTCTAAGCAGACCAGGAGGACATTTGATCTCGCTCATTGCATCACGTGATCTCCAGACACAAATTTAAAATCAGGATTGCTCAATTTTCTGTGCATTATCATTCTATATATCATTATCTTGTCCTATTAATAGAAACTTTGTCTTTATTTAATTTCAAATAATTATCCTGAATCCAATTTTCCAAAAAATTGTAAACACTCAGCCATCTTCTGAGACAATTCTGCTACAGATGGTAACATAGGAAGAAAGACTGTAATATCTGCACCAGAACTTTCACCAGGAATCCAGGTCCAAGTCTCAGCCTGCTTGTCTGGCATTGCTGCCTGGATGTCCCACCTTTATTTGAAATGGAACATGGCCAAGACTGAACTTTCTATCTTTCCCCCTAAACCCATCTCATCTTTCCTCTCCCCTCTTACTCTATTTCTTTGGATAACGCTGTCATCCTCCCAATCTCCTCAACTTGTAACTTTGGGGTCATCTTTGAGTCCTCTCTTTTTCTCTGCACACATCTAACAGCTTTTTTTAAACCTGCCATTTCTTTCTCTATAACATCACCAAAATTCTTCCCTTCCTTTCTGAATATTTATTTATTGCATTTGTATCCCACATTTTCCCACCTCTTTGCAGGCTCAATGTGGCTTACAATACACCATGAGTAATAGACATTTATCAGAAAATGGACATTTAGTGTTACTGCAGGATTTTGATAATGATAAAACATGGTATTAGTATAATAAACAGTTATTGTAAGACAGTTCAGAATATATAAATGCTAGTAGTAGTAGTAGTAGTAGTATAGGAGTAACTGCAGTCTCATAAGTACATAAGTAATGCCATACTGGGAAAAGACCAAAGGCCCATCAAGCCCAGCATCCTGTCCCCCGACAGCGGCCAATCCAGGTCAAGGGTACCTGGCTGCTTCCCAAACGTACAAACATTCTATACATGTTATTCCCGAAATTGTGGATTTTGCCAAGTCCATTTAGTAGTGGTCTATGGACTTGTCCTTTAGGAAACCGTCCAAACCCTTTTTAAACTCTGCCAAGCTAATCGCCTTCACCACATTCTCCGGCAATGAAATCCAGAGTTTAATTACGCGTTGGGTGAAGAAAACTTTTCTCCTATTTGTTTTAAATGTACTACACTGTAGTTTCATCAACTACCCTTCCAAAACCCTTATCTACATTTTCTTCACCTCCCACTTACACTACTTCAACTTTTTCTTCACAGGTTTCCCACTTAAACCATCTCTTTTCCCTTCAATCTGTTCAAAATTCTTCTGCACGGCTTTCTTCTGCCAGTGTTGCTACACTCATAGAATCTTGCACCTCAAGTGAATTCATTGGCTCCCTATTCAGACTCCTCTTAGTGACTTACAACTGCATTCAATCTGCAGCTCTTCCATCTCTCTCTCCTGACACCCCTCCCTGGGAGCTCCATTCTTAGGGTTGTTAACTGCCCCTCTGCAGAAATTACCTTCCTCTGTGCCTCTTTATATTTGTATATATAATAATGTGTGTGAAGTCATTTATATTTTGCTTTGAGTAGAAATACTCAGTAATGTTATTCTATCTTTTTGCCATATGTTTGTGTACAGCACTGCATATATTTAATAGCGCTATAAAAATATGTAATAGTAGTGAAGATGGGGAGGGGAGAATTGGCTTGGGGGTGGGAACTGTCTATGAAATTGAAAGTATTGAATTTTGTCGTCATGTCAGTTTTCTTCAAAATACTGAACAATGATTCAAAACGTTTGGTACACTAAATCTGAATTAGGATAAATAATTAATCAGTGAAAGAATAATAGGTAAAAAAACATCAGACAATAGAAATTAGTATGGAATGATGGTGACAGACAAGTCACAGATGATCTCATATTCATTATAGCTTATGCCTTTTTTTTCAGATTTGCTATATAAACAAGAAATTGCAAATATGTTCTACAGAAATTATGTTAAAAACGGAGGGAAATGGTGGCTTAGTTCTCTTGCATTGGAGGGTGATTGCTTCATCCCACAGTTCAAAGTACATACACACAAACACACTTTAATCTTTTTCTCTTTCATATGTTGTTATAGCTCTCCACTCTGGAGTATAATGTCTGATAGTCTCCTCAGAAATTATCAGTGCCCCTGGTCTCTTGTGATACATTAGGGAGAGGCCACAAAATCCAGCTCTTTCTGTAGGTTGGAGGAGGTGGGTGGGTTTAATATGGTGTGAGAGTAAGGTAAGAAGACGTTGCAAAATGGTGAGTGAGGCGTTTAGGAATGTGAGTCTTGTGGGGAGGGGGAAAGATGAGTGTAAGAGAGGGCATCCAACTTCCCTTCCTCACTGATCCAGGGTTCCCCCCTGTCCTGATTTTGAATCCCCCTTACCTCTGTCCTTTCTACCTCTTATGCTTTTGCTTTTCCCCCAAGCAAACACATTCCATAGGTCTTATGCTTAAGCCCACCCACCCCAAGACTGACACTTCCTATATAGCTTTACCAAATATACTACAGATAATAAATTAACCCCACCCTAATTACAACCCCATCATAGTACACCTGTTCATACCCATTTCAACAAATCAAGATGACTTTTATTCTCTGTAATAATTGTGGTGCTTTAGGAGAGACTTGCTGACCTGAACATGTATACCCTGGAGGAAAGGAGAAACAGGGGTGATATGATACAGACGTTCAAATATTTGAAAGGTATTAATCTGCAAACGAACCTTTTCCGGAGATACGAAGGCGGTAGAACGAGAGGACATGAAATGAGATTGAAGGGGGGCAGACTCAAGAAAAATGTCAGGAAGTATTTCTTCACGGAGAGAGTGGTGGATGCTTGGAATGCCCTACCGCGGGAGGTGGTGGAGAGGAAAACGGTAACGGAATTCAAACATGCGTGGGATAAACATAAAGGAATCCTTTTCAGAAGGAAAGGATCCTCAGGAGCTTAACCGAGATTGGATAGCAGAGCCGGTAGTGGGAGGCGGGGCTGGAGGTTGGGAGGCGGGGATAGTGCGGGGCAGACTTATACGGTCTGTGCCAGAGCCAGTGGTGTGAGGCGGGACTGGAGGTTGGGAGGCAGGGATAGCGCTGGGCAGACGTATACGGTCTGTGCCAGAGCCGGTGGTGGGAGGTGGGGATAGTGCTGGGCAAACTTATACGGTCTGTGCCAGAGCCGGTGGTTGGGAGGCGGGGCTAGTGCTGGGCAGACTTATACCGTCTGTGCCCTGAAGAGCACAGGTACAAATCAAAGTAGGGTATACACAAAAGTAGCACACATGAGTTGTCTTGTTGGGCAGACTGGATGGACCGTGCAGGTCTTTTTCTGCCGTCATCTACTATGTTACTTTGTTACTATGTTTAGTTTCAAGACCAAGCTTCTGGAGACTTAAAGCTTGTCCTATCTGTCTTCAGCTTGCTAGTTTAAAACAGGAGCTCAGCAAAGTAAAGCAGGAATTGAATGCACTTAAAGCAACTTCTAGGACTGCACAAAATCATACTGCACAGAATCATACCAAATTCTTACCACTGCCTCAAAGGATAATACCACCTGAGAATAGATGGTTCACAGTAGGCTCAGGCAGGCTTCGTTATGTGACACAGAAGCATCCGCCCTCACAAGTTTTGCCCCTACAGAATTCCTTTGCTCTACTACAGCACTGTGATGCTCCTGAAAATAAAACTGAGGCGGAAGAGAAAGAAAAAGCAAAGAAGGTGGAACAAAAAGATATGAAGGTACCCAAAGAGAAAAGACACCCCCAAATCACTAAAACCAAAACACATACTTGGAAATGTAGATGGAAAGTGATGACCACAAATACTCAGTCTAAGCAATAAAGTTCATGACCTTCATGCCCTAATCTTGGAGGCAGACTTGGACATAGTTGCAATCACAGAGACATGGCTCAATGGTTCCCATGAATGGGATGCAAACATACCAGGCTATAATCTTTTTAGGAAGGATAGAGAAGGGCGTAAAGGTGGAGGAGTAGCTCTGTATGTGAGAAATGATATCACAGCGACTGAAATGACAGGGAACTGGGGAAAGGAAGAAGCGATATGGATCACCTTAAAAAGAAAGGATAAAACCTCTGTCCATGTGGGTGTTGTCTACAGACCTCCGACACATTTGGAGGACCTAGATAAAGATCTGATCGCTGATATTCAAAAGTTGGGGAAGAAAAGAGAGGTGCTGTTGTTGGGAGATTTCAATCTGCTGGATGTAGATTGGACGGTTCCGTCTGCGAAATCGGAAAGAAGTAGAGAGATCGTGGATGCTTTTCAAAGTGCTTTGCTCAGACAAATGGTGTCAGAACCCACGAGGGAGGGAGCAACGCTAGATCTGGTACTCACAAATGGAGATAATGTGTCAAATGTCCGAGTGGGTGCCCACCTGGGCAGCAGTGACCATCAAACGGTTTGGTTTGATATGACGGCTGAAGAGGAGGGTGGCCACTCAAAACTCAAAGTCCTGGATTTCAAACATGCTGACTTTAGTAAAATGGGAGAATACCTGAGGAAGGAGCTGATGGGATGGGAGGAAATACAAGAAGTGGAAGGACAGTGGTCCAGACTGAAAGAAGCTATAAATAGGGCCACGAACCTTTATGTAAGGAAAGTAAATAAAAGCAAGAGAAAAAGGAAACCGATATGGTTCTCCAAGCAAGTGGCTGAGAAAATAAAGGCTAAAGAGTTGGCGTCCCAGAAATACAAAAAAACTCATGAAAAGGGACACGAGGAGGAATACCGGATGAAACTGAAAGAAGCCAAGAGAGAGATACGACTGGCGAAAGTGCAAACGGAAGAACAAATGGCTAGAAATGTAAGGAGGGGTGGCAAAATTTTCTTCAGGTATATTAGTGAAAGGAAAATGACAAAAAAGGGAATTGTGAGACTAAAAGATACTGCGAACCGCTATATGGATAATGATGAAGAAAAAGCAAATTTGCTAAATAGATACTTCTGTTCTGTTTTCACAGAAGAAAATCCTGGAGAAGGAACGCGATGGACTGCAAAAAGTACAAATGAGATTGAAGTGGATAGAGCACCGTTCACGGAAGAGAGTGTGTATGAACAACTTGAAAAGCTAAAGGTGGACAAAGCCATGGGGCCGGCTGGGATCCACCCTAGGATATTGAGGGAGCTCAGAGAGGTTCTGGCGGGTCCTCTTAAAGATTTGTTTAATAAATCCTTGGAGACGGGAGAGGTTCCGAGGGATTGGAGATCGGCGGATGTGGTCCCACTTCACAAAAGTGGTGATAGGGAAGAAGCTGGAAACTACAGGCCAGTAAGCCTCACTTCGGTTATTGGAAAAGTAATGGAAGCGATGCTGAAGGAAAGGATAGTGAATTTCCTGGAAGCCAATAAGTTGCAAGATCCGAGACAGCATGGATTTACCAAACGGAAATCGTGCCAAACGAACCTCATTGAGTTCTTTGATTGGGTGACAGGAGAATTGAATCAGGGACGAGCTATGGACGTAATCTACTTAGATTGCAGCAAAGCTTTTGACACGGTTCCCCACAGGAGGCTCTTAAATAAACTGGATGGGCTGAAGATAGGACCCGAAGTGGTGAACTGGATTAGGAACTGGTTGACGGACAGACGCCAGAGGGTGGTGGTGAATGGAAGTCGCTCGGAGGAGCGAAAGGTGAGTAGTGGAGTGCCTCAAGGATCGGTGCTGGGGCCGATTCTGTTCAATATATTTGTGAGTGACATTGCCGAAGGGTTAGAAGGTAAAGTTTGCCTATTTGCGGATGATACTAAGATCTGTAACAGAGTGGACACCCCGGAGGGAGTGGAAAACATGAAAAAGGACATATGGAAACTAGAAGAATGGTCTAAGGTTTGGCAATTAAAATTCAATGCGAACAAAATGCAAAGTGATGCACTTAGGAAGTAGAAATCCACGGGAGACGTATGTGTTAGGCGGGGAGAGTCTGATAGGTACGAGCGGAGAGAGGGATCTTGGGGTGATAGTATCTGAGGATTTGAAGGCGACGAAACAGTGTGACAAGGCGGTGGCAGTAGCTAGAAGGTTGTTAGGCTGTATAAAGAGAGGTGTGACCAGCAGAAGAAAGGGGGTGTTGATGCCCCTGTATAAGTCGTTGGTGAGGCCCCACCTGGAGTATTGTGTTCAGTTTTGGAGGCCGTATCTTGTTAAGGATGTAAAAAGAATTGAAGCGGTGCAAAGAAAAGCTATGAGAATGGTATGGGATTTGCGTTCCAAGACGTATGAGGAGAGACTTGCTGAACTAAACATGTATACTCTGGAGGAAAGGAGAAACAGGGGTGATATGATACAGACGTTCAAATATTTGAAAGGTATTAATCCGCAAACGAATCTTTTCTGGAGATACGAAGGCGGTAGAACGAGAGGACATGAAATGAGATTGAAGGGGGGCAGACTCAAGAAAAATGTCAGGAAGTATTTTTTCACGGAGAGAGTAGTGGATGCTTGGAATGCCCTCCCGCGGGAGGTGGTGGAAATGAAAACGGTAACGGAATTCAAACATGCGTGGGATAAGCATAAAGGAATCCTGTGCCGAAGGAATGGATCCTCAGGAGCTTAGTCAAGATCGAGAGGCGGGGCTGGTGTTTGGGAGGCGGGGATAGGGCTGGGCAGACTTATACGGTCTGTGCCAGAGCCGGTGGTGGGAAGCGGGACTGGTGGTTGGGAGGCGGGGATAGTGCTGGACAGACTTGTGCGGTCTGTGCCATAGCCGGGGTTGGGAGGCAGGGCTGGGGAGGTGAGGATAGTGCTGGGCAGACTTATACGGTCTGTGCCTGTGCCAGAGCCGGTGGTTGGGAGATGGGGCTGGTGGTTGGGAGGCGGGGATAGTGCGGGGCAGACTTATACGGTCTGTGCCCTGAAGAGCACAGGTACAAATCAAAGTAGGGTATACACAAAAAGCAGCAAATATGAGTTATCTTGTTGGGCAGACTGGATGGACCATGCAGGTCTTTTTCTGCCGTCATCTACTATGTTACTATGATCCCATATATTTCTCTGAGATTCCTTCTCTGTCCCTTTCCTTTCTCATCTTCCAGATTATATTCCCTGCTCCTGTTCTCTAGCCCCTTCCTCCTTTCCTAACTCCAGTCATTAATATCCCTTTTCTATAACAGAAATTCGAAAGGAAGTATCCAGAGATACAAGAAATATCAGAAAACAAGTTTATTTTTGTAAAGTAACATGAGGGACAGGGGAGATTAATCTCATGAACCCATCTACCTTACATATACTGAAGAGAAAACGACATTGACCCAGAATCTATCTCCCACCTTACCCTTTTCTCTCTATCACCTGTCTCTACCTACCTACTACTACTACTACTATTTAACATTTCTAGAGCGCTACAAAGTGTACGCAGCGCTGTACAAACACAGAAGAAAGACAGTCCCTGCTCAAAGAGCTTACAATCTAATAGACAAAAAGTAAAGCATTTAAATTTAAAATATTTAAGCAGTCAAGCACAAGAGAACAGTCACAGAAGGACAGAAGATGTTGAAGGGTGGTCAGTGTGATTAGGTGTAACTCTGGTTGGAGTAGTGGGAGAAGGTGATAGAAGAATAGAAATGGGTGAGGTAAAGTAATGAGTGGGTTGATAGGGAGGTTATATAAGACATGTCACTCTAGGGGTGGGTGGGTAGAGGGGTAGGGTGGGTGGAAGCAGGAGAAGGTATTCTCTGCAGCCTATCTGTGAGATGGAAAATGCTCTCTGAAGCTGCTGCTATAAGTTGTTAGTTTTCTCTCCCCTGAAAGAGATCCAAGCCACACCCACGAAGTTCAAACTGTAAGTGGGGAGGGTGAGGGGAGGAAATGGCAGTGCTTGATGAAAAAGAGAGCTCAGTTTGATAGGAGATATACTATAGGATGTCATTCTGAGGCCAGGCTAAGTCTAAAGCAGGAGAAGGTATTCTCTGCAGCCTATCTGTGAGATGGAAAATGCTCTCTGAAGCTGCTGCTATAAGTTGTTAGTTTTCTCTCCCTGAAAGAGATCCAAGCCACACCCACGAAGTTCAAACTGTCAGTGGGGAGGGTGAGGGGAGGAAATGGCAGTGCTTGATGAAAAAGAGAGCTCAGTTTGATAGGAGATATACTATAGGATGTCATTCTGAGGCCAGGCTAAGTCTAAAGCAGGAGAAGGTATTCTCTGCAGCCTATCTGTGAGATGGAAAATGCTCTCTGAAGCTGCTGCTATAAGTTGTTAGTTTTCTCTCCCTGAAAGAGATCCAAGCCACACCCACGAAGTTCAAACTGTCAGTGGGGAGGGTGAGGGGAGGAAATGGCAGTGCTTGATGAAAAAGAGAGCTCAGTTTGATAGGAGATATACTATAGGATGTCATTCTGAGGCCAGGCTAAGTCTAAAGCAGGAGAAGGTATTCTCTGCAGCCTATCTGTGAGATGGAAAATGCTCTCTGAAGCTGCTGCTATGTTAGTTTTCTCTCCCTGAAAGAGATCCAAGCCACACCCACGAAGTTCAAACTGTCAGTGGGGAGGGTGAGGGGAGGAAATGGCAGTGCTTGATGAAAAAGAGAGCTCAGTTTGATAGGAGATATACTATAGGATGTCATTCTATACCTACCCATCCTATTACTACCCATCCATCCTTCTATTATGTTATTTCTCATTAGAGATACTACTCTGTGTTCATCCCATGCCTTTTTGAATTCTATCACCATTTTTTTCCACCACCTCCCTCGGAAGAGTATTCCAGGCATCAACCACCCTCTCCATGAAAAAGCATTTCCTACCATTAATCCTAAATCTACCACCCTGTAACTTCAATTCATATACTCTAGTTTTACCATTTTCCCTTCTCTGGAAAATATTTGTTTATCTAAACAATTATTTATTTATTTATTTATTATATTTATATCCCGCACTTTCCCACTAAAAGCAGGCTCAATGCGGCTTACGTAGTAATAGGTAACACAGAATTTTGTTATGTAAAGTAAGAAATTAAGTATAACATTGTAACATAGTAACATGTTACTATGTTACAATGTTATACTTAATTTCTTACTTTACATAACAAAATTCTGTGTTACCTATTACTACGTAAGCCGCATTGAGCCTGCTTTTAGTGGGAAAGTGCGGGATACAAATATAATAAATAAATAAATTAATTGTTTAGATAAACAAATATTTTCCAGAGAAGGGAAAATGGTAAAACTAGAGTATATGAATTGAAGTTACGGGGTGGTAGATTTAGGATTAATGGTAGGAAATGCTTTTTCATGGAGAGGGTGGTTGATGCCTGGAATACTCTTCCGAGGGAGGTGGTGGAAAAAAATGGTGATAGAATTCAAAAAGGCATGGATGAACACAGAGTAGTATCTCTAATGAGAAAATGAACGGTATAAGAAAAAACAAAACTTAAATGTTTGCATGTCGAATGACACTTAGATGGGGACTCTGGCTGTGAAGAACTAAGGCTGGTGCTGGACAAGCTTGTATGGTCTAGGTCCCATATATTACAGTCCAGTTTAGTATGGGCTGGAGTGGGCTTTGATGGCAACTTCAGGTAGTTGGAACTAGAGAGTTGCACGGGGACAGAAATCTTACCCATCCCCGCCCGTCCCTGCTGGAATCTTACCCGTCCCCACCCATCCCCACTGGAATCTTACCCATCCCCACCCATCCCCGCAAAAAATTTAAACCATCCCAACCCATCCCCACCCGTCCCCGTAAGAATTTAACCCATCCCCACCCATCCCCGTAAGAATTTAAAAGTACATAAAAGAAAGTTCCAGTCAGCTCCTTCAGTCTCTTTCTGGATTTGAGCCACAGCACTGTAGGCAAGGAAGGAACAGAAGTTGGAACTTGGAACACTCTGGTGTGCACATGTAAGATTTGTCTCTGATCCACTGGCAGTGGGTGCTGAGAGGCTGCTACATGCACGCGCCAGTAGGTCAGGTGACATCTGATTCTCGTGCCTGTGTCAGAGCTGAGGTCTATGCACCAGCCTGGGAGCAAAGAGGATTAATAGTAACATAGTAAGTGACAGCAAATAGACCTGAACGGTCCATCCACTCTGCCCAATAGTCACACTCATGATCAATTCATCATTAAATCAACGAATGTGATATTATATACTTGATTATGGTCTTTCTTTCGTGTTTCTGGAACAAAGACCACAGAAGTCTATCTGGCCCCATCCTTATGTTCCAACTGCTGGAGTTGCCATCGAAGGCCACTCCAGCCTATTCATGTTCTCATTTGTGGGACACAGACCGTAAAAGTCTGTCCAGCACTGTCCTCATGTTCCAGCCACTGAAGTTGCTGTCTAAGCCCTTTCCAGCCCATCTTACACCAGATTGCCATGTATGAGACACAGACCATACAAGTCTGCCAGGTATCAGCCCTAGTTCATCACAGCCAGAGTCGCCATCTAAGCGTCACTTGACACATCCACACACATGCAGCCATTTAAGGTTAGCTTTTATATAACTTCCATTTTCTAATTAGAGATCCTCTGTGTTCATCCCACGCCTTTTTGAATTCCGTCATCATTTGTGACTCTACCACCTCCTTAATGGAAGACTTTCCACATTTATGCTGTTAAAGCAAGGAAGAAGAGGAGGAGGAGACAGCACTCAAATAAATTGGTATTCGGTAGATGAGAGGCTGGTGCAGGTGCAGCTTACACTTCCGCGGGAAGCCCACAGAACTGGTTTCATCCCCGCGGGAACCCCACAGGAACTGCCTCCGTCCCCGCGGGAACCCCGCAGAACTGCTTCCATTCCCGCGGGAACCCCGCAGGAACTGCCTCCGTCCCTGCGGGAATCCCGCGGGATTCCCGCGGGGACGGAAGCCGTGCAGCTCTCTAGTTGGAACCTAAGGACAGGGCCAGGCGGACTTCTACGGTCTATGTCCCAGATATGCCAGAGAGACAATGATCAAGTATTTTATATCGCACTCATTTTGGGTTTAATCATGACTTGATAATAAGATTGACTGTTGAGCAGACTGGATGGGACCATTCAGGTCTTTTATCTGCTGTAATTTATTATGTTACTATGAAAAATGATTTGATGTGTAAGTCTGTGCAAATGTAGGAGTTGTAATTATTGTTCTAGTGTTGATTTCTGCCTGAGGGAGATAATCAAGAAACATGTCCTTATCAGATTGGTCAGCTAATTTAAATCAAGATGTCTAAGATGTTTTCTTTGCATATATACACAGACCTTCAAATCTGGCAGTCTAGGAATGTTACGACTTTCAGATACATTTTCCCTTTTAAAAAACAAAAAAAAAATCAATTTAGAACATATATTAGATAAAACATTTTGTTTTATGTTTTCTTAGATGTACTTGAAGGATATAATGGTACAATATTTGCTTATGGACAGACATCATCTGGAAAGACACATACTATGGAGGTAATATTTGAACAAATACTATGTTTCATTCATGTAAAGATCCATATGGGTTTAATGTTAGTTTGCACAGCTGTTTTAAGTAAACTATTTTTGTGAACCTGAATACTATTAAACCAGAAGACAGACCTGCACAGGGGTTTTTCACCATAACCAGATACTGTTGCAGGAATGGATGCATGAATTTGTGATACTTCAGGAGTCAGACAGCACACACCAGTATGAGAGAAAAATCTTCTTTATTTGCCAGCAAACAAAGCAAGACATCAGTTCTAGCTCTCTTCTCTTTCTCTCAGCTCTCTGTGTCTTTGTCTCAGCTGCTTCTCTTCTTATGCTGTCTTCTCCTTCTTCTGTCTGTTCCTTCTGTCCTTCTCTTTCTTCTGAGCTCCTTCTGACGTAAACTGCTTCTGCTCCTACTTAAATAGGGTCCTAAGCCCTCCTCCTAGCCTAGCCCCCTTTACTCCCAATTGGTTAAGAAATTGATTGGCTACCTTGCCTCAACCAATCATTACTTTTGAAATATCAGTTACATAGGTTCCAGACATCCTAAACTGACCTCTGACCTGGGGCCCCTTAAGCCAGACATTTGGTCTCCAGTCTCTTACATGTTATTATGATTGATTTCTCATATTCCTAGTACTAACTGCTAACTAAACTCTGGCATTCATTAAAGGGGTCAAAAGCCAATCTTACTTAATAGCATACATATCAGGTTATTACTTCCAGGAGGCCAGTCCTACACTTAGCTATAATTAATCAAGGAGAAGAGAGCTGACTAGTCCTGACCTTGTTCACCTATCAGCTTATACATTGAACCAGCCAGAACTATGGCTAAGTCAAACCACATGTTGATCTCCTCAATGCAGTCCTTGCTTGACCTCTTAAACAGCAGACAAAGAGTAATACAGAATTTAACAGATATTCTACACAGACACAAACCTTATTAATTTACACAGAATCAGTATTTCTTATAAGACATATTCTAAATATCAAAAACTTGTAAATACTAATCTATTGCCTCTCTCTCTCTAAATAGTATTTTCTATCTAAGCATTTTAAACTACAATTAATCATATGTCTGGCTCATTCCTTTATTCATTCATAATAGTTTACAGCTGTGCCAGCTAGCATTGGCAATTCACAAGGGACAGAGTTTCATTTCTCACTGACCTTTCCTAACCTTAGCTCGGCCAAGCTAGACATTGAAATAATATGAACCATCTGGCATACCTTCACTTTAGTTGCAAAGTAAAAAGTTAGAATTCTAACTTCAAGCTTTTAACAGAATTAACCCTTCATATGATTTCTTATATATATATAATTATGCCATGGCTGCCTCATTCCCCCCTTTGAGACTAAAATCAGCTTATGCAGAGATAAGTCTCACAACTCAAACTCTGGAGATTATAGTGATCCTAATTAGGAATAGACTTGTGAATCACCATTACCCTACTTGTTAAGGTTCGACGGCATACTGCCGAAGCACATGAGGCCAGGAAACAAAACAAAAACCCTGCTAAAACTAAGACTATTAGGGAAATGAACAAAGGACGTATCCAGGAGGTCAATGACCACCACCAGGAGGTAAGGTCTAATCCTCCTCGGTAATCCTCCACATTAAGGCTAGCCAACTGTAGGACTTTATCCATGGCATGCCTAACTACATGCGTCCTATTTATGACAATAGTACAGCACTCTGAAGAATTTAGCACTGTGCAGAGACCACCCTGGGCTGCAAAGAGATAGTCAAGACCCATACGGTTATACCTAGAAACTATACTTAATTCATTAATTTGATCCTGCAATGCATTGACTACCACATTCAGCTCATGAACTAAAACATGGAGTAGGGATTGAAGTCTCCGGGTAGCCATACCTAGTTCAGTAATACCCGCTACCGGGCCTCCAATTGGAATCCAGGCCGTGGCAGAAAGGGCTACAAGTCTCTTTTTAGTCAGAGGATAAGTAGAATTGATATACTGGAGGGCTAATTCAATCGCCTCATCCTCTGTGGCAACGGAGGAGGGTAAGGACAAAGCCTCTCGCTTAGAGCGGTGCGGGGATAGTGGCTTAAGAGGAATAACTTTAGGAAAATAATTCAAGGTTACCAATACACAAAAATCATATGTGGCGGGAAGAATCATGTGGAGGACATTATCACAGAGCCAGTAATGACCAAGAAGAGGGTGAGGAAAGTTCCCAATAAATGTTGGCTCAGGCTGGACAGGGTACTTAGGGTGCCCATAATGCGAGCCCCTATCCCAGGGGGAACGAAGACGAAATGGAGACTTTGCACACCATAGGCGCCAATCCCCAATTGTGACAGGCTGCTCATTTGTTAGTAACTCTTCATACCCCGGGGACTTATGAAAGTAGAAAATAAGCTTGGACACTATAGTCTTCTCAGTGGTACGCTTAGGAGCCAGATAATCACCTGGGTCATAATCTACAGGTATGGTAGCAGGGCACATAGGAGTACCTGGAGAAACTACCCACACAGATTCTCCTTTTTCTGGGAGAACATTAGTATAGTTACAGGGAATGGGAAGAACAGTTGAGATGTTTCTTGTTAAACAAAACACTCCAGAAGCTGGATAGGGAGACGTAAAAACTGGCCTTAGAGAAGATTCAGAGGGGGAAGTAGCATTATAAAAGGACCACCAAGTATAATCCTGGCTCCAAGGACCTGAACTCGAAAAGTAGGGAGGTATAAGAGCTGGGAGTTGCACAGGGACAGGTACAGCTGGGACATCTGTAGTATAAGGAGAAAATCGGGAACACACAATACAAGGGGAAGTAATCTTTGCCTGGCTAATTAGTTCCTGGACAGAGTGTAACCAAAGGTTGGAGCGAGTTGGGGTATTAGGAACAAGGAGGCAAGGAGTAGAAAACAACAAAAGCATCCAAACTACTAACATTTTCTTTCTTCCTAATCTAAAACAAATACAGCAAACTAATTAAGCAATAATATTTCAACAGTCTGTGCTAATCACAGATTACTCTAATATAATGTTCTCAGTCTTTGAGTTCTTATACCAGTTGGGATAGACCCTCAACTGATAAGGATCAAGCTTTCAAATTCCAAGAAAGCCAGAATCTGGACAGAAAGAGTCTCAGTATGAAGCCGAAGTTCAGCAGCTCCTGCAGTATGCAGTTGACCCTTCTTTTCAGCTAGTAGATTCTTTGGTTCGGGTCAGGCGCAACTTCAATGGCTCCGCTGGATCTCTTTCTGCTCTCCACTGTCTAGGCTCCGTCTGATCCGTGCTGGGCTCAGTCTGGTCAGCAGACTTAATTCGAGACCAATGGACCCATGGAGTAATCCCTGCGACCTTCACAGCTGCAGGGGTAGAAAGCAAAACAGTAAAAGGTCCTTTCCATCGGGGCCCCAAAGGCTGGAGCTTCCAGTCTTTCACCCAAACTCTATCCCCTGGCAGGAAGGAATGTACCTGAGCCTGGAAGGGGACAGGGTTTATTTCTCTCACATAAGACTGAAGCTCAGAAATTATCTTACCCAGGAGGGCTACCTGCTCCTGCACCTGGGCAGACCCTAAAATCCCTATGTCTCCCTTAATTCCCTGTAAAATGGCTGGGGGCTTCCCATACACAATTTCAAAGGGAGAGAGGGCTGTTCCTTTAGTTGGGGTGCATCGGAGGCGAAAGAGGGCTAGTGGCAATGCCTGTGGCCATTTCAATTGGGTTTCCTGACAAATCTTTGCTAGGCTATTTTTCAAGGTTCTGTTTGCCCGCTCAACCTGCCCTGAACTCTGGGGACGGTAGGCACAATGCAATTTCCAGGTAATGCGCAATGCGTGGGACAGGGCCTGAAGTGTAGCTTCAACAAAGGCGGGACCATTATCTGAACCTATGGCAAGGGGCAGTCCATACCTGGGGATGACATCCCTAAGGAGGGCTCGAGCTACTTCTGTGGCTTTCTCAGTGACTGTAGGATATGCTTCCACCCACCCAGAAAAGGTACAGACCATGACTAAGAGGTATCGGAACCTACCACTCCTGGGCATTTCTGTGAAGTCTATAACTAGGGACTCAAAGGGTGTTAGTCCTCTAGACTGAACTCCTGGTGGAATACGGGGTCCCTGACGAGCATTATTCTGGGCACAGAGAGTACATCGGGCAGAGGCAGTGGCAACCAGACTATCCAATCCTTCCAGCACCACTACTCGATTGAGTAGGCGGGCTAGTGCTGTTTTCCCTAAGTGTGATAGGTCATGAGCTTGAGACACTACAGGCCAAGCTAGGTGGCGTGGCACCAGAACTCTGGTATCAGGGAGATGTAACCAGCCATCAGGTCTCCTTACTGCACCTTCTTCTTGAGCCCATTTCTCTTCCATTTGGGTATACATAGGTGTCCATTCTTGCAATCGGATTTGGAACAGGGGAGTCACAGTACTTGCTGGGGGTCCTCGAGCAGCTTCTTTGGCCACCCGATCAGCATGGCGGTTCCCTCGGGCCACTGGAGTATCTATTCTTTGGTGTCCCCTGCAGTGAATAACAGCTACCTTCTTAGGGGCCCACACAGCCTCTAGCAGCTGAAGTATTTCAGGTCCATACTTAACAGGTTGGCCTGCAGCATTTATGAGTCCCTTTTCCTTATACAAAGCTCCATGAGCATGTAGGGTTGTGAAGGCATACTTAGAATCAGTATAAATGTTGGTCACCAGTCCTGCTGCTAACTCCAGAGCTCGTATGAGGGCCACAAGTTCTGCTTTCTGGGCTGAAGTTCCTTGGGGCAGGGCTCTTGCTTCTATCACCTTGTCTTCTGTCACCACAGCATAGCCTGCCAGTCGCTTGGAGTTCTCCACATAACTGCTTCCATCTGTGAAATAAATTACATCTGGGTCCCTCCACGGAACATCTTTAAGATCTGGTCGACTGGAGTACACTTCATCCATGGTTTGGATACAGTCATGATCCGGTGGTCCCTCAGATGCTGGCAAAAGAGTAGCAGGATTGAATGTAGCCACTGTTTCCAGGTGTATCCGTGGATTCTCACACAAGCTGGCTTGGTACTTAACCATACGGTTATTTGTAAACCAGTGGTTGCCCTTATACTCCATGAGGGTGAGAACTGCATGGGGGACTTTAACAACCAGTTCTTGCCCCAAGGTCAACTTATCAGCTTCCTGGACCAGTAAGGCTGTTGCTGCAATGGCCCTCATGCAGGCTGGCCATCCTTTAGCCACTCCATCCAGCTGTTTAGACAGGTATGCAACAGGCCTCTGCCAGGATCCCATCATCTGGGTCAGCACACCCAGAGCAACCCCCTGTCGCTCGTGGACATACAATGAGAAAGGTTTCTCCACATCAGGAAGGCCTAACGCAGGGGCTTGGAGTAGGGCTTTCTTTATGGCAATGAAGGATTGTTGAGCAGTAGGTCCCCATTCAAATGGTTCCTTTTCACCCCCCTTTGTGGCTTGGTAAAGGGGTTTCGCCATCAATGCAAAATTTGGAATCCAAATTCTGCAGAATCCAGCTGCTCCCAGGAATTCCCTAACTTCTCTTCTGGACTTGGGTTGGGGAATTGCAGCTACCGCTTGCTTCCTACTAGCATCCAGTCTCCGACTTCCCTGGGAAATACAAAAGCCCAGATACTTCACTTCTGACTGACAAAGTTGGGCCTTTGAGCGTGAGACCTTATAGCCTGCATCCAAGAGTAGCTCCAGCAATTCTCTAGTAGCCTCAAAACACTCTTCCTGGGTCACTGCTGCAATCAGGAGGTCATCTACATACTGGAGTAAAACTCGCCTGGAAGGCTCAGATTTAAAAGTCTTAAGATCTTGTCCTAGGGCAGTCCCAAAAATGGTGGGGGAATTCTTGAACCCCTGTGGCAGGCGGGTCCATGTATACTGAAGCTTCCTTCCTGTTACTGGGTTTTCCCATTGAAAGGCAAAAAGCAGCTGACTGGCGGGGGCCACCCGAATACAAAAGAAGGCATCTTTTAGGTCTAGTGTTGTGAAATGGGTAGCTCCAGAAGGTATCAATCCTAACAGGACATATGGATTAGGCACTACAGGGTGTAATGAAATAGTGGATTTGTTGACCACTCGTAAGTCTTGGACTGGCCGGTAGTCCTCAGTCCCTGGCTTCTGAACTGGCAATAGTGGCGTATTCCATGGAGACTGACAAGGACGAATAATTCCATGGGATAACAGACGATTCAAATGTGCTTGAATCCCTTCCAGAGCCTTTCTGGGAATTGGGTATTGACGAAGATGGATTGGCCGGGCACTTGGAAGTAAGTCTACATGTACAGGAGGAATATTTCGGGCCAACCCTGGGGGATTATCTTCTGCCCATACCCCACTGACCTGAAAGCTGTCTGCCAGGGGTAGGTCAACTTGGCCCTGCGACTGATGCAGCCGCCATTCTTCTTCAAGAGGGCAACAGAAACTCAATATACCCTTAGGGCTGGATATCGGGGGCCGAAAGGAGACTGAAGTCTGGCCATCAGAGTCAAAAGAAATTTGGGCCCTAAGCTTGGACAGCAGGTCTCGACCTAACAAAGGGATTGGACAGTCTGGCATATGCAGGAATTCATGAGTGACTATGTGTGAGCCTAATTGGCATCTACGGGTTGTCAGGAAAGGCCTCCGGTTCTGCACCCCCGTGGCTCCCACCACTCGGACAGTTTTTCCAGACACAGGCGCTAATCGCTCCGTCACAACAGAATGTTCAGCTCCTGTATCAATCATGAATGGAATTGAGCGGCTCCCTATAGTTAGCTTGACCATAGGTTCCTGGGAGCCCAGTTTGTAGGAACCCGGTCTGTCCTATTCGTCCCATTCTGCCATCTCGGCTATCCCGATGATGTCAGATTCAGGAGGCTCATATCTTCCCTCTCGAACTCGGCCTCGGCTTCCTCGATCTCCTGGTCCCCTTCTCAGTCCCTGGCGCCTCTGGGGGCATTCATCTTTCCAGTGCCCTCTTTCCTTACAATAGGCACACTGGTCCCTCTCCAATCTTGGTCTGGGATTCTCCCCCCTTGGCCGGGATTGATTGAAGGAATCTCGGGGCCTGGCTGGTGGTCCGGGATCCCACTTTGGCTTCCCATTAGCTAGAGGTCGACCTCGGTTAAGGGTGGAATTAGTAATGGCTGCCGCTAAAAGGTCGGCCTTCTTCTGCATCTTCCGGTCAGCCTCTCGGCGCACCTCCTGATCTCTATTAATGAAAACCTTGGTTGCGATCTCAATTAGCTGGGTGGTATTCATCCCTGCGAATCCCTCCTGACGCTGCAACTTCTTCCGGATATCTGGCATACTCTGGGCCACCAATGCACTATTCACCATTCTCTGATTTTCTTGGGCTTCAGGGTCAAATGGGGTGTATGTTCTGTAGGCTTCAATTAGTCGCTCTAAAAAGGCCCCAGGGGATTCAGTCGCCCCTTGGAGAATTTCAGAGACCTTTGCCAGATTAATGGGCCTCTTTATGCCTTTCCTCATACCTTCCAGCAAGTCCCGGCAATAGCCAGACAACAGTTCATAGTGCTGCCCATCATTTGGATCCCAATCTGGAGCTGCGCGAGGAAACCGAGCTCTAACCCATCCCTCTGGGTCCTGTGTCCCCCCGGGGACACGCTCTCGCGTGATGGCCTCAGCATTTTGCAAAATCTTCCGCCTCTCCTCAGTTGTGAAGAGGGTCAGGAGAAGTTGTTGACAATCAGTCCAGGTTGGGTTATGGGTGGCCATAATGCTAGCCACTAGGTCCACCACTGCCTGAGGCTTTTCAGTATAAGAGGGGTAATGCGTCTTCCAATTCAGGAGATCGGTGGTTGTGAAGGGTACATACTGATAGGCCTGTGCCTGCATAACCTGACCCTGATTATTAGGATCCGGTCGAGTGGTAGTTACCTGGCGGAGGGGCAGAACTCTCGAGGAGGTGGGAATGGAACCTGAGGTAGAGCTAGGAGCTACCCTCCTATCATGCTCAAAGGTGATTGCAGCGGGTCTAACCCATTCAGTGGAGGTAGGTTGAACCCCTGAGGGATGGGGAGGGGTACTCATAGACTGAGAGGTGGTCACAGGTGATTCAGTCCATTGAAAGGGATGCCGGGCCCCTGATGAGTGGGTAGGGGTATTAGAAGGAGAGGCTGGGCTGTCAGGAGTTGAGGAGTCAGGGAGTGGAACCCAAAACGGGTCTTCAGAGGTTAACAGGAGAGGATTTGGCACAGAAGGGTAGAGGCCAGGTGAAAAGTCCAACCTAGGATGTGGTGGGGTTCGCACAGAAGAGGAACTATCCGGAGAAGCCTGTACTGGAGAGGCTTGAGCTGGACGGCGTGGATCTCTGGGGGTAGCACGGAACCCCAACAATGGGCCATAAGGTGGTGGCTCAAGATCTGAGGGGTCATCAGAGAGTATGGGTTTCTCAGACAGGGTAGGGGCGGAAGCCACTGATTGGGTGGTAAGCTTCCTAGGGCTCTTTCCCTCTTCTAGTTTAGATTTTCTAATCTTTCTTTGAACACGGCCTAACATGAATTTTACTGGGGATCCCATATAAGTTTTCAACCAGGAGGGAGGGTCAGTCACAAGGCTGTCCCAGGAATCTATATAGGGGAGTTGTTCAGAATATTCTGGTTCTCCTACAACTATGCTGTAGACCTTCCGGATTACTTCAATATCTAAGCTGCCACTAGGGGGCCACCCCACTCCCATAGATGGCCACTCAACTTCACACAAGGTTCTTAAAGTACTTGAGCTTAAAGTCTGTCCATAGTCATTAATTAAAAATCCTTTTCTAAAGTTCTTAAGCATACAATCTAGGGGGGTATCAATTTGTCTAGATGATGTCCCACCCATAATGCTTACAGTTACAACACACAAAAAGGGAGGGAATTTTTGAAAGTGCAGTAAGGGGTCTGCACTCTCGAGACACTAGGTAGACAGACAGCAATCGCTTCCTTCCGTTGCTGACCAATTGAACTCGCGTTAATTGGAAATGCAGCTATAAGAAGTCCGCACTCATTAATCATTCACGCATCACACATTCCATACAGAAAATCCCACCCAACAATTTCAGATTTCTCAGATACAGATAAGCTCAAGCGTTTTCGCTTCTAATCTCCTCTAGATTAGAAGGTACTAGGGCCTTCGCTGAGAGTTGATCAGGCTCTCCTTCCTCAATTTGTTTGAGGGGCTGATTTACAATTTTCTAGCTAGAATTACAATACAGAATACAGAATACATACCCGGCGAATGTTCTCCAGTCAGTTGGGTGCTGGGATTAATGCAGGATGCATCCCACCGCTGCCACCAAGAATTGTTGCAGGAATGGATGCATGAATTTGTGATACTTCAGGAGTCAGACAGCACACACCAGTATGAGAGAAAAATCTTCTTTATTTGCCAGCAAACAAAGCAAGACATCAGTTCTAGCTCTCTTCTCTTTCTCTCAGCTCTCTGTGTCTTTGTCTCAGCTGCTTCTCTTCTTATGCTGTCTTCTCCTTCTTCTGTCTGTTCCTTCTGTCCTTCTCTTTCTTCTGAGCTCCTTCTGACGTAAACTGCTTCTGCTCCTACTTAAATAGGGTCCTAAGCCCTCCTCCTAGCCTAGCCCCCTTTACTCCCAATTGGTTAAGAAATTGATTGGCTACCTTGCCTCAACCAATCATTACTTTTGAAATATCAGTTACATAGGTTCCAGACATCCTAAACTGACCTCTGACCTGGGGCCCCTTAAGCCAGACATTTGGTCTCCAGTCTCTTACATGTTATTATGATTGATTTCTCATATTCCTAGTACTAACTGCTAACTAAACTCTGGCATTCATTAAAGGGGTCAAAAGCCAATCTTACTTAATAGCATACATATCAGGTTATTACTTCCAGGAGGCCAGTCCTACACTTAGCTATAATTAATCAAGGAGAAGAGAGCTGACTAGTCCTGACCTTGTTCACCTATCAGCTTATACATTGAACCAGCCAGAACTATGGCTAAGTCAAACCACATGTTGATCTCCTCAATGCAGTCCTTGCTTGACCTCTTAAACAGCAGACAAAGAGTAATACAGAATTTAACAGATATTCTCCGAGGACAAGCAGGCTGCTTGTTCTCACTGATGGGTGACGTCCACGGCAGCCCCTCCAATCGGAAACTTCACTAGCAAAGTCCTTTGCTAGCCCTCGCGCGCCCGCGCGCACCGCGCATGCGCGGCCGTCTTCCCGCCCGAAACCGGCTCGAGCCGGCCAGTCTTCTTTTGTCCGCACTCGGTACGGTCGTGTTTTCGCCGTGTCGAGCCCCGGAAAGTCGACCTCGCGCGTCCAATTTGTTTTGAACGTGTTTTTTTCCTTCGGGAAAGCTTTGTCCTAGTCGGGAAGTGCTCCGGAAACCCCCCGCCGGGTTTCGTGTAAATCCTCCCCGTACTTCCAGCTTTTTTGCCCCGGTAAGTTTTCTTTCGTCGTCGGGGTAGGCCTCTTTTCGGCCTCGGTCGAGATTTTTTCTCCCTCTAAATTTGGTGCTTCAAATTTCGCCATTTCGGCTTTTGATTTCGCCGGCGTGATTTTTCCGCCCATGACATCGAAGCCTTCCAGCGGCTTCAAGAAGTGCACCCAGTGCGCCCGGGTTATCTCGCTCACTGATCGACACTCGTCGTGTCTTCAGTGTCTGGGGGCCGAGCACCGCCCTCAGAACTGCAGTCTGTGTTCCCTGCTTCAAAGGCGGACTCAGGTAGCGAGACTAGCCCAGTGGAACGTGTTGTTCTCGGGCTCTTCGTCGGCATCGGCACCGGGATCTTCGAGTGCATCGACGTCGTCAGCGTCCAGACCATCTTCCTCGGCCGCCCCTGCATCGAGTGCATCGAGGCATCGGGCCTCTGCATCGGCGCCGAGACATCGGATAGCTGCATCGACGTCGGTGGTACCAGGACCTCGTCTGCTGATGTCGTCGGACGGTGGTGCATCGGGTGGAGTGCAGGTGAGGGCTGTCCATTCCCCTGCTGGTGGCGGTGAGCCCTCGGGTGGGTCTCCGCCTACCCTGAGGGCTCCTGCGGTACAGCCCCCCCGAGATCGACCTTCTTCAGTCTCGGCCCCGAGGAAGCGACGGATGGATTCGACGTCCTCCTCGTCGGTGCCGGGGAGCTCCGGTGACATGCTTCGGAAGAAATCGAAGAAGCATCGACACCGGTCTCCTCCCCGTGTCGGCACCGAGAGCTCTGGGTCGCCGAGGGATTCGGCACCCAGCAGGCATCGGCACCGAGAGGACCGCTCACCCTCTGTTCAGGAGGTGTCGATGCGCTCCGCTCTGGACAGCCCGGAACAGCCTCCACGCCCGGAACAGGTACTGACGTCGACGCCTGCATCGACCTCTCAGCCTTTCTCTGCAGCCGCTCTAAACGAGAGCCTCCGGGCCGTTCTCCCAGAGATTCTGGGAGAGCTGTTGCGCCCTACCCCTCCGGTACCGGCGGTGCTTGCGCCACCGGTACCGTCGAGCGTGGCGCCGGCTGGCCCATCGCCCAGGTTGAGGTCCCCGACGTCGGTACCGCGTGCGGTACCGACCGCGGCCACCTCCCAGGAAGGCTCCCCGACTACGTCGGCGGAGGGAGCTTCGCCGATGCGGGCGAGGGAGTCTACCTCTCGACGCCCCCATCGTGGACGGGGTTCCACGGAGTCGAGCAGGGCGAGGTTGCAGACACAGGTCCGTGAACTTGTGTCTGACACCGAGGGTGAGGCCTCGTGGGAGGAAGAGGAAGATCCCAGATATTTCTCTGACGAGGAGTCTGGGGGTCTTCCGTCTGATCCCACTCCCTCTCCTGAGAGACAGCTTTCTCCTCCCGAGAGTCTGTCTTTTGCCTCCTTTGTCCGGGAGATGTCTACGGCCATCCCCTTCCCGGTGGTTGTGGAGGACGAGCCCAGGGCTGAAATGTTTGAGCTCCTGGACTATCCTTCTCCACCTAAGGAAGCGTCCACTGTTCCCTTGCACCATGTCCTGAAGAAGACATTGCTTGCGAACTGGACCAAGCCATTAACTAATCCCCACATTCCCAAGAAGATCGAGTCCCAGTACCGGATCCATGGGGACCCAGAGCTGATGCGCACTCAGTTGCCTCATGACTCTGGAGTTGTGGATTTGGCCCTAAAGAAGGCTAAGAGTTCTAGGGAACATGCTTCGGCGCCCCCGGGCAAGGACGCTAGAACCTTAGACTCCTTTGGGAGGAAGGCCTACCATTCCTCTATGCTCGTGTCCAAGATCCAGTCTTACCAGCTCTACACGAGCATACACATGCGGAATAATGTGCGGCAGTTGGCGGGCTTGGTTGATGCTCTTCCCCCTGAGCAAGCCAAGCCTTTTCAGGAGGTGGTCAGGCAGCTGAAGGCGTGCAGAAAATTCCTGGCCAGAGGAGTTTATGACACTTTTGATGTTGCGTCCAGGGCCGCTGCTCAAGGTGTGGTGATGCGCAGGCTCTCATGGCTGCGTGCCGCCGACCTGGAGAATAGAATCCAGCAGCGGATTACGGACTTGCCTTGCCGTGCGGATAACATTTTTGGCGAAAAAGTCGAGCAGGTGGTAGAGTCTCTCCACCAGCGGGACACCGCATTCGACAAGTTCGCCCGCCGGCAGCCTTCAGCTTCTACCTCTACAGGTAGACGATTTTTCGGGGGAAGGAAGACTGTTCCCTATACTTCTGGCAAGCGTAGGTACAATCCTCCTTCCCGACAGCCTGCGGTCCAGGCTAAGCCCCAGCGCGCTCGCTCTCGTCAGCAGCGTGCGAATCAGCAAGGCCCCGCGGCTCCCCAGCAAAAGCAAGGGGCGAGCTTTTGACTGGCTCCAGCAGAGCATAGCCGACATCCAAGTGTCAGTGCCGGGCGACCTGCCTGTCGGAGGGAGGTTGAAAGCTTTTCACCAAAGGTGGCCTCTTATAACCTCCGATCAGTGGGTTCTCCAAATAGTCCGGCAAGGATACACCCTCAATTTGGCCTCTCAACCTCCAAATTGTCCACCGGGAGCTCAGTCCTACAGCTTCCAGCACAAGCAGGTACTTGCAGAGGAACTCTCCGCCCTTCTCAGCGCCAATGCGGTCGAGCCCGTGCCATCCGGGCAAGAAGGGCTGGGGTTCTATTCCAGGTACTTCCTTGTGGAAAAGAAAACAGGGGGGATGCGTCCCATCCTAGACCTAAGGGCCCTGAACAAATATCTCGTAAAAGAAAAGTTCAGGATGCTTTCCCTGGGCACCCTTCTCCCCATGATTCAGCAAAACGATTGGCTATGCTCTCTGGACTTGAAGGATGCCTACACACACATCCCGATACTGCCAGCTCACAGACAGTATCTGCGATTTCAGCTGGGCGCACGCCACTTCCAGTACTGTGTGCTACCCTTTGGGCTCGCCTCTGCGCCCAGGGTGTTCACAAAGTGCCTAGCTGTGGTAGCAGCGGCGCTTCGCAGGCTGGGGGTGCACGTGTTCCCATATCTCGACGATTGGCTGGTGAAGAACACATCCGAGGCAGGAGCCCTGCAGTCCATGCAGATGACTATTCGCCTCCTGGAGCTACTGGGGTTTGTGATAAATTACCCAAAGTCCCATCTTCTCCCAGTGCAGAAACTCGAATTCATCGGAGCCCTGCTGGATTCTCGGACGGCTCGCGCCTATCTCCCAGAGGCGAGGGCCAACAACTTGTTGTCCCTCGTCTCGCGGGTGCGAGCGTCCCAGCAGATCACAGCTCGGCAGATGTTGAGATTGCTGGGCCACATGGCTTCCACAGTTCATGTGACTCCCATGGCCCGCCTTCACATGAGATCTGCTCAATGGACCCTAGCCTCCCAGTGGTATCAGGCCGCCGGGGGTCTAGAGGACGTGATCCACCTGTCCACGAGTTTTCTCGAATCCCTGTATTGGTGGACGATTTGCTCCAATTTGACTCTGGGACGTCCCTTCCAAATTCCTCAGCCTCAAAAAGTGCTGACCACGGATGCGTCTCTCCTGGGATGGGGAGCTCATGTCGATGGGCTTCACACCCAAGGAAGGTGGTCCCTCCAAGAAAGCGATCTACAGATCAATCTTCTGGAGTTGCGAGCGATCTGGAACGCTCTGAAGGCTTTCAGAGATCGGCTGTCCCACCAAATTATCCAAATTCAGACAGACAATCAGGTTGCCATGTACTATGTCAACAAGCAGGGGGGCACCGGATCTCGCCCCCTGTGTCAGGAAGCCGTCAGCATGTGGCTCTGGGCTCGCCGTCAAGGCATGGTGCTCCAAGCCACATATCTGGCAGGCGTAAACAACAGTCTGGCCGACAGGTTGAGCAGGATTATGCAACCTCACGAGTGGTCGCTCAATTCCCGTGTGGTGCGACAGATCTTCCGGGCGTGGGGCACCCCCCTGGTGGATCTCTTCGCATCTCAAGTGAACCACAAGGTCCCTCAGTTCTGTTCCAGGCTTCAGGCCCACGGCAGACTGGCGTCGGATGCCTTCCTCCTGGATTGGGGGGAAGGTCTGCTGTATGCTTATCCTCCCATTCCTCTGGTGGGGAAGACTTTGTTGAAACTCAAGCAAGACCGAGGCACCATGATTCTGATTGCTCCCTTTTGGCCGCGTCAGATCTGGTTCCCTCTTCTTCTGGAGTTATCCTCCGAAGAACCGTGGAGATTGGAGTGTTTTCCGACCCTCATCACGCAGGACGAAGGGGCTCTGCTGCATCCCAACCTCCAGTCCCTGGCTCTCACGGCCTGGATGTTGAGGGCGTAGACTTTGCCTCTTTGGGTCTGCCAGAGGGTGTCTCCCGCATCTTGCTTGCTTCCAGGAAAGACTCCACTAAGAGAAGTTACTTCTTTCATTGGAGGAGGTTTGCCGTCTGGTGTGACAGCAAGGCCCTAGATCCTCGCTCTTGTCCTACACAGACCCTGCTTGAATACCTTCTCCACTTGTCTGAGTCTGGTCTGAAGACCAACTCCGTAAGGGTTCACCTTAGTGCAATCAGTGCATACCATTACCAAGTGGAAGGTAAGCCGATCTCAGGACAGCCTTTAGTTGTTCGCTTCATGAGAGGTTTGCTTTTGTCAAAGCCCCCTGTCAAGCCTCCTACAGTGTCATGGGATCTCAATGTCGTTCTCACCCAGCTGATGAAACCTCCTTTCGAGCCACTGAATTCCTGCCATCCGAAGTACTTGACCTGGAAGGTCATTTTCTTGGTGGCAGTTACCTCGGCTCGTAGAGTCAGTGAGCTTCAGGCCCTGGTAGCCCAGGCCCCTTACACCAAATTTCATCACAACAGAGTAGTCCTCCGCACTCACCCTAAGTTTCTGCCGAAGGTTGTGTCGGAGTTCCATCTGAACCAGTCAATTGTCTTGCCAACATTCTTTCCCCGTCCTCATTCCTGCCCTGCTGAACGTCAGCTGCACACATTGGACTGCAAGAGAGCATTGGCCTTCTATCTGGAGCGGACACAGCCCCACAGACAGTCCGCCCAATTGTTTGTTTCTTTTGATCCCAACAAGAGGGGAGTGGCTGTAGGGAAACGCACCATATCCAATTGGCTAGCAGATTGCATTTCCTTCACTTACGCCCAGGCTGGGCTGGCTCTTGAGGGTCATGTCACGGCTCATAATGTTAGAGCCATGGCAGCGTCGGTAGCCCACTTGAAGTCAGCCACCATGGAGGAAATTTGCAAAGCTGCGACGTGGTCATCTGTCCACACATTCACATCTCATTACTGCCTGCAGCAGGATACCCGACGTGACAGTCGGTTCGGGCAGTCAGTTCTTCAGAACCTGTTTGGGCTTTAGGATCCAACTCCACCCCCCGAGGGCCCTGTTTGTTCTGTTCCAGGCTACACTCTCAGTTAGTTGGTAAATTTTTTTAGGTCAATCTCGGTTATGTCCTCGCCGTTGCGAGGCCCAATTGACCAATGTTGTTGTTTTGAGTGAGCCTGGGGGCTAGGGATACCCCATCAGTGAGAACAAGCAGCCTGCTTGTCCTCGGAGAAAGCGAATGCTACATACCTGTAGAAGGTATTCTCCGAGGACAGCAGGCTGATTGTTCTCACAAACCCGCCCGCCTCCCCTTTGGAGTTGTGTCTTCCCTTGAAGTGTATTGTCTTGCTACATACTGGACTGGCCGGCTCGAGCCGGTTTCGGGCGGGAAGATGGCCGCGCATGCGCGGTGCGCGGTGCGCGCGGCGCGAGGGCTAGCAAAGGACTTTGCTAGTGAAGTTTCCGATTGGAGGGGCTGCCGTGGACGTCACCCATCAGTGAGAACAATCAGCCTGCTGTCCTCGGAGAATACCTTCTACAGGTATGTAGCATTCGCTTTCTACACAGACACAAACCTTATTAATTTACACAGAATCAGTATTTCTTATAAGTCATATTCTAAATATCAAAAACTTGTAAATACTAATCTATTGCCTCTCTCTCTCTAAATAGTATTTTCTATCTAAGCATTTTAAACTACAATTAATCATATGTCTGGCTCATTCCTTTATTCATTCATAATAGTTTACAGCTGTGCCAGCTAGCATTGGCAATTCACAAGGGACAGAGTTTCATTTCTCACTGACCTTTCCTAACCTTAGCTCGGCCAAGCTAGACATTGAAATAATATGAACCATCTGGCATACCTTCACTTTAGTTGCAAAGTAAAAAGTTAGAATTCTAACTTCAAGCTTTTAACAGAATTAACCCTTCATATGATTTCTTATATATATATAATTATGCCATGGCTGCCTCAATACTACATATATATTTCTTATTACATTGTTTTTCTTTTTCTTTAATTTATAAAGGGTTCACTTCATGATCCAGATGGGATGGGAATTATTCCAAGAATAGTACAAGATATTTTTAATTATATTTACTCCATGGATGAAAATTTGGAGTTCCACATTAAGGTTTGTAGTTTTAATTGTATATGCTATATGGTTAATATTGTATGTTTGTAACATTTTGCTATGGGATTCACGCATTTGTACATATTGCATTATTGTCTGTGATTTGGGATATTTTCAGTAATTCAGAAGAACGGAAGAACAGAAAGCAACATGCTGTCCTTCTTTTTAACTGAGGATAAGGTGTGGAAATTGAGGTCCCTCACAGAACCCTCCACTTAAGCCATGTACAAGACTGCATGCAGTTTTTAGCTACTTTATCTGACGAGCTGTTCACGAAGTCCATAGTGGTACTTGGTGCCAAACAGGACAAGTATGTCATAGTCCTTTGGAAAGGGTAAAAGCCTTTTACTACTGGTGTTCCTATTATTAAACATTTTTTAATAGTGCTGCTAGGCAAACAGTCTATAGATACATAAAAATAATCCTTGCTCTGTGGAGTTTATAATCTAGTTGAAACATGGTAGCTGCAACTCAGCAATGAGCACTGCAAATGCAGGTAAGTGATCAAATTTGGTTGTGACACAAAATGAAAAAGCTTTTATAGATCGCTAAAGTATTTCCTTATATTTCCTTTATATTAAAAAAAAAGATTTTTAAAGAGACTTTATTTGAATATTTTCATAAACTCACTTAAGATTTTGGTTGTCGTTTGTTTATAGGAAGAGTGACAAGTGATTTGAAAAAATGCATTGAGGTGCAGACCTGAAATAGCTTTGTGCTATAAGAGGTTTAATGACCTGGTGATAGTGTTTTCTGATGTCTCCCCCCCCCCTCCCCCCCCCAGAAAAAGGGATATTTGAGCTTGGTTATACTGTTTCAATATTGCCACGTTATTTACCTTACCCTTTTTTCTCTATAAATATTACAAGGCATTTATGATCAGACTCTGATTTTTATGCTTGACTTGACTGCTTGGGGATTGGGTCAGTCCGCATTTTTGGATTTCCCGTATTCTCAGGCAGGTTTTTCTGGCTTCTCTCCCCCTGCTCTTGGCCTTGCCCGCTTACTCCCTCTCTAACCTGAAGTCTTCGTAGTCCAGCGGCTGCAGCAGCCTTACTCACTAGCTGCCTCCAGCATGCACTGGGCCTTTCCCCTTTGACCTGTACCTCCCCTTTTGATGCAACTTCCTGTTCTCGGAAGGGGTGGTACAGGTCAGGACTGTGATGACTTCAGGACTACCAGTTAGACAGGGAGCAATTGGGCACGACCGGGAGTGGAGGGAAGATGCCGGATTGTGCAGGGAGGAGTAGCCATGGAGAGACCTTGGGCCTGGGAGATTGGGTGAAGGACCTGGAGCGAAGGGAGAGCGCACAGGCCTGGGAGATAAGTGGGGGGGGGGGGGGGGGGGCGATTTTTGGGCGGGGTGGCAAGAAAATTTGAAGGGTCCACATTCTCTGGTGGTCTGGATTTTCGGACTTCTACTGTAGCAAGATTAAAGATAGCTACTTATCTGAACATTGTTGCTTTTTAAATTACACTCATATAATGCTGTCTAAACATTGTTTTTGTTTGTTTGTTTTGCTGTTTTTTGAATATATGGTTTGAAGCTTCCTTTTTTTGTAACGTAGGAAATGATGACCTATTTAGTCTGTCTAGCAGCAATTTGTTCACTTGGGTAGATGCATGTTGAAACTCCAAAATGGAACAAAACACCTTGACTCTCTTTCTCCATGTCCTCACTCAGTCTGTTTAAGTAGTATCATTGCCTTATAGTTTTGCAGATGCTACTCTGTGCAGGTGCCCTCTCTCCCACCAAACCTCCCACACTTTCTGATAGAGCCACTAGTTCTTGAATTGCAGCTCCTCTCCCTGAGGTTTCATACTTTTGCCACCAGGAATCTTCTTTGTTCATCCTATGCATTTTGAATTCTTTACTATTAGCATTCATCACCCTTTTGATGAAGAAATATTTTCTGGTGATATTCCTGAGTCTACCATCTTGAAACATTTTTTTTGTAGCCCTCTAATTCTAGAACTTCCTTGCTTGAGAATAAAACCAATAGATGAAAGGAGAGGACTGCGAATGAAGCAATATGAGTCTGAAGAATCTTGAGCTCCTACTTTTAACTGAATTTAGTTGAATATTTTACTTTTTCTGATAAACCTTAACTTACCGGTGATATTTTTTTCTTTTTTAGGTTTCATATTTTGAAATATATTTGGATAAGATAAGGGATCTTTTGGATGGTATGTGGTTTTTTTTTCTCCAAATAACCTGAGTTTTAAATTTATTTTTTTCTGAATTAAATGACTAAATGTCAGTCAAGTAAAGCTCTTAAAATAGCTGCACTTAAAGAGTTAAAGCAGGTGTTATTAACTTTGCTTTGCTTTTATGGATTGCTTGATGGATTTTGGTTGTCCTCACTGAACCAAACACTCATGGGTTGCTAGGTCTTTCCTTCATATCTTTTTATTGAATAGTTAGTGATCATAAAATGTGTAATTTTGACAATACTAGAAATCAGTTTTGCATTCAGCCATGGATAAAGTACAGGAACAGTTCAGGCTTCATCACACAGCCCTGCTAATATTGATTTAATTTAATTATTTGGATTTTGCTCACATCTTTCAGTAGTAGCTCAAGGTGAGTTACATTCAGGTACACTGGGTGTTTCTCTGTCCCTGGAGGGCTCACAATCTAATTTTGTACCTGAGACAATGGAGGATTAAGTGACTTGCCCAAGATCACAAGGAGCAGCAGGATTTGAACTGGGCACCTCTGGATGTCGAGACCGGATTGCTTAATGGGTTTTGACTGCTGCTGTAACCACTAGGCTACTCCTTCACTCACTTCTAAGAGCAGAGGGTAATTTTGGCCTCTGTGTCTACATAATTTGGTAATTTTTTTTAGCTTTTTGGCTACGTGTGCAGCAATGTCAATTAGTGCCAAACTGATAATTGATTTTTAATGATATGGAGGGCCCAACTTGGATTGGACTTGATCATTAGATTCTGTGTAAAACTTATTACATATAGTTAAGGCTTCTGATATTAGGTTTTAACTTTAATCACTGATAAAATACTCTGCAATGCTTAAAAAATAGTATAGGAGTTGATAAACACTGTTTAACCACCCCCCCCCCCCTCCAAAAAAAACCTCCCAAACCTCCTTCCCTATTACATTCTCACCCCAGCATACTCTGGGTCATCCTTTGTCTTTTCCACACTGACTTCTCAGCACAGATGTATGCATTTGATTTAGCTGGAAAAGATGCCCAGCCATTGTACCCTCATAGAATCCCCTAATTAGCTGGAAAATAAACCCTTAAGAATAGAAGCCCTACATATGATGATGATTTTCTATCACAACCAGCCAGATGGATTTAAACTGGTGACATGTAAGTGACAGGCTCTATGATCTTCAACAGCCCTCCTGAACTATTTATTGAATACCATTGTTTCATTTTTGTTTTTTATCAGGTGTCGTTTTACATATAATATTTGGAATACAAATAATATACCAAAAGACTTGATCTCGTTAAGATGACGTTTGCATAATCTAAGTATTCTGGCAAACAAGTTCATCATCATGAAATTGACCATACTTTTTTTCTTTCAGTTTCAAAGACTAATCTTTCTGTTCATGAGGACAAAAATAGAGTTCCTTATGTGAAGGTATGAATAAAGTATGCATGTGCTGAAGTTTAAAAAAAATTATATTATACTTATTTAACTTTTCCAATTCCTTCAAAGGGTTGTACTGAACGGTTTGTGTGTAGTCCTGAAGAAGTTATGGATACCATTGATGAAGGAAAGTCTAATAGACACGTAGCTGTTACAAGTAAGTTGATATTTTTTTATGAGCTTAGTCTAATTCAGAAACCTTAAGAAAAATAGAATTAATTTAATACTCTAACAGTGCTTAATAGAGCAATCTTGATTCATTTAAAGAGCTACTGTTAAGTTGTCTACATTCATGTAGAGTTTTCCCCCTCTCATTGATATTAGTCTTCCTAAAATACAATTGAAATAAACTTCTGTGAGAATCCAAGATAGCATCAGAACTGGGTGCTTCAATGGGCTGCCGTCAGCAAAGATGAGCAAACAGAAAATTAAAATTTGGATTGCTTCTGCTGTTCTTTGCGACCCTTTCAGAAAACCACTGAGTAGCTGAGAGCATTCTTCCATTACGTAGCTTCCCACTATTCCAGAACCTGTGGGATAGTTGTGTCCATCAACCAGCAGATGGAGAGAGAGAACTGAAAATTGAGCAGAGACATATCTCTCTTAGTATCCAGTATTTTCTGTCTCCAGCAGGTGGATGGACACACTTTTCATCCTCGTTCTGAGGACTTTGCTTCTGGTTCATTTGGTTAGCAAATCCACAGTTGAGCTTTATGAGTGGCTTGAGTCTGCAGAGACATATCTGGAGGTCTTCAGATCCCTGTCTCTAGTGTTCTGGGAATTTACTTCTTCCCTCCTTTCACTTCTCCCCTGTTTCCTGTGGAGCTGTCTTGTTCCAGCACAACACCTTAAGAAAAGAATGGATGAGGAAAGAGGTTTACTGGACAGAGTATCTTTTGTGGTAAGACTTGTGGAGACTGAGCTTGGGGGGAGCAGCCAGCAGTGGTAAGTCCAACTAATGCTTGACTCGGATCTGCTTGGAGGGCTGCAAGTTTTGCTTGGTGTAAGGGAAGGATCCTGACTCACTACTTTGAACACGTTGTGCTGTGCTTGTGACAGTTGGTGAATAGTGACTCCTGTGTAGGCAGTTAAGCAGTGTTTTTTCTGTGAGACATGCCGGCTGGTGTTGGGGCGTTGCAGTGTGTGCAAGCCGGGAATCCCATGGGACATGGAGGAAACGTTTGATGGCAGCATATCTTTGGATTTGGTACAGCTTCCGAATATGCTGGGGTCTTTGGGTTCTCCAGCAGGGCTGATGCGCAGTTTAATACAGGAAAGTATGGGAATGGACACCATTTTGTTGGGGCCAACTGGTAGTGAAGAGCAGCCTCTGATCACACGCGGAGCACGGCCGCCATTTTACAGCTTTAAGGCCCAACAGAGCATTCGGCTGCATCCGAGATCTTTGTTTTCTTCAAAGTTTACATTGCTCTTACACCAGGCCTATTTACTGAAGCAGGTACAGTCAAGAGTTGCTGTAAGGTGCTTCAGTTTCTCACCCCGCTGCCCTTCCAGCTCCGAAGAGGTCTTGTTCAGACCTCCAGGAGTGGGCAGATGAGGCTATCTCTGCTTCTCTCTCCTTATGTGGCCTCGATGTATTCAGATGAGCCATTAAAGGAGGGAAAGCTCCCCCCTGAGGAGAGAGATGATCCGAAAATATTGAGGTGGTTTCACCAAGAGGAGCTCAGTACTCTTATTTCTGAGGCACTGGTGGTGCCTTCCATTGATGAGCCTTCTGATTCGGCATCAGGAGTTCCATCTTTGTTGATCATGAGGGGCTTAGAGGTTCTCTTAAGGCCTTCCCGATGCAGCCAGATATTTAGGACCTGATTACAGCAGAATGGGTGTCACCGGATGGGGCCTGAGAGTGGGCAGAGCCATGGCTCACCTTTACCTGTTGGTTCTGGAGGAGAAAGGTAAATTGAAGATTCCTAGGGTGGACTGTCTTGTTACGACAGTGACTAAGAAGACCACCTTGCTGGTGGAAGGGGGTATTGCCCTAAAAGACCTGCAGGATAGGAAGCTAGAAGGCTTGCTGAAACACGCCTTTGGAATGGTCTCTCTGGGCCTTCAAGCGACAGTGTGCAGCTTGTTCATGGCAAGATCATGCCTGAAGTGGCATCAGCAGTCAGCAACTCAAGATGGGTGCCATAATGCCCAGCTGGAAGCTGGGTTGGCTTGTTTGGTGGATGCTATTTATGATATGTTATAGGCTACAGCCAGCAGTATATCTTTGGCTGTCATAGCACGTCTGCAACTCCGGTTGTGCATTGGGCAGCAGATGCAGCGTCGGTGTTACATCTAGTTAAACTTCACTTTCAGGGCAAGTGGATGTTTGGAGAAGATCTCAGTAACTTTGAGAAAGAACTGGGGGAAACTAAGCCATTGCAGTTGCCAGAGGATAAGCCAAAAGCCTCTGGTTGTCCGTCTTCATAAGTACATAAGTGTTGCCATGCTGGGACAGTCCGAAGGTCCATCAAGCTCAGAATCCTGTTTCCAACATTGGCCAATCTAGGTTACTAGTACCTGGCAAGATCCCAAAACAGTACGGTACATTTTATGCTGCTTATCCTAGAAGTAAGTAGTAGATTTTCCCGAAGTCCATCTTAATAATGCCTTATGAACTTTTAGGAAGCTATCTAAACCCAGCTAGACCTCGTAGACCTCCCACCCAGAAACGCCAAAAGATCTTCTCGCACCTTTCTTAACCTACACTTCCCCAGCTGTAAAGGACTGAAATACAAACTAACACACGCGACCAGCTTTTCCTACATGAGCACGCAGCTGTGGAACGCACTACCAACACACCTGAAAACGATCAACGAAGTAATTAACTTCCGCAAATCTCTGAAAACCTATCTCTTCAACAAGGCCTACCCTGATAACCCATAACTAACTATAACACAACACCCACACACCTTTACTCTGAAAGTCTCTTTCTATAATTGCTTGACCAGACCCTCGCGTTTGCCTTGAATCCTTTGTAACACCAATTGTACTCTTTACCCTGGTATGGCAATGCCATAACAGGTCTTTGTAAGCCACATTGAGCCTGCAAATAGGTGGTAAAATGTGGGATACAAGTGCAATAAATAATTAAATAAACTGCTTTTACCACATTCTCTGGCAACGAATTCCAGAGTTCAGTTACACAGTGAGTGAAGAAATATTTTTCCCCAATTCATTTTAGATTTACTTCTTTGTAGATTTATTACGTGCCCCCTAGTCCTAGTATTCTTGGAAAGGGTAAACAAGCAATTCATACCTGCCCATTCCACTCCACTCATTATTATTGGGGTGATATTATCTGAGGATCTGAAGGCGACGAAACAGTGTGACAAGGCGGTGGCCATAGCTAGAAGGTTGCTAGGCTGTATAGAGAGAAGTGTGACCAGCAGAAGAAAAGAGGTTTTAATGCCCCTGTATAAGTCGTTGGTGAGAACCCACCTGGAGTATTGTGTTCAGTTTTGGAGGCCGTATCTTGCTAAGGATGTAAAAAGAATTGAAGCAGTGCAAAGAAAAGCTACAAGAATGGTATGGGATTTGTGTTACAAGACGTATGAGGAGAGAGTTGCTGACCTGAACATATGTACCCTGGAAGAAAGGAGAAACGGGTGATATGATACAGAAGTTCAAATATTTGAAAGGTATTAATCCGCAAACGAACCTTTTCCGTAGATGGGAAGGCAGTAGAACTAGAGGACATGAAATGAGATTGAAGGAGGGCAGACTCAAGAAAAATGTCAGGAAGTATTTTTTCATGGAAAGAGTGGTGGATTCTTGGAATGCCCTCCTGCGGGAGGTGGTGGAGATGAAAACAGTAACGGAATTCAAACATGCATGGGATAAACATAAAGGAATCCTATTCAGAAGGAATGGATCCTCAGAAGCTTAGCGGAGATTGGTTGGCAGAGCCGGTGGTGGGAGGCGGGGCTAGTGCTGGGCAGACTTCTATGGTCTGTGCCCTGAAAATGGCAGATACAAATCAAGGTAAGGTATACACAAAAAGTAGCACATATGAGTTTATCTTGGGCAGAATGGATGGACCGTGCAGGTCTTTTTCTGCAGTCATCTACTATGTTACTATTTTATAGATTTCTTCAGGGGGCTTTGATCTCAATTTCAAGACAACAGATGATAACAGCCTGGTTGCCATCAATATGGTCAGAAGTCCCACTTTCAGGCACGCCAGTCTTCCTTTCATGCGGTCAGGAAGTTCTCCTCTCATGTAGAGTGCTCAATGCCTCCTGAACTTCGCAATGATGCGAGGCTGGTCCACTCTTTTCTTCCTTTGAAGGGAAGACGTCTTCAGGAGTTTCGGGAGGAGTGGACCAAATCATATCAGACCAGTGGGTTTTAGATATTCTTAAAGAAGGTTACTAATGAAAGTTTTCTCACCCTGTTGCTCCTCTCTTCTTGCAGTTTCCTTGTTGAAAGGGGAACCAAGGCGGTTGAGGTTCAGTCCACCTTAGATTACTTGCTGGCACTCCGGTACATTGTTCCAGTTCCCCAGGCCGGACAGGGATAAGACAGATACTCAGTCTACTTCATAGTCCCAAAGCAGGAAGGCACTTTTTTCTGGTCTTAGATCTCAAAGGTCTAAACCGCATCCTCCGAGTGTCCCACTTTCGCATGGAGACACTAAGAGCAGTCATATCCTTGGTTCAAGTGAGTGAATTTCTCATTGCCCTTTGATCTCAAGGAAACAGAAAACAAACCAGAGTACAATCTTATAGAGAATTATGGGAGGACCGACCCCAAAGTACATCAAGGATTTATAAGAAAAATTTTTTGTGATGGAGAGGTCCTCAGAGTGTTAACTCACCCAAGCGAAGCAGTACTCAAAGGTAAATTCTGCTTCTAAGGATGGACAAGTTTCTCGATCATTGGACTTCTCTAATGGTTAGTGTGATAAGCAAGCACAACCAGTGCTAATCAAATTTTATTGTGGTAACTCTTAACCTCAAGAAAATAATTAAACTATAAACTTTAAGGTCTGTCCTCTTACATCACCAACCTCATACACACTACTCACTTCTCTCTACGTACAGGATATATTTTTTGTTTTTTACTCCCATTCACATCATTCATTATGTATCAACAGCCCAGGAAAATATATATATATAATTTTTTTTTTTTGCATTTGTACCCCACATTTTCCCACCTCTTTGCAGGCTCAATGTGGCTTACATTACATTTGAATAGTGGAAATCTATAAGAAAATATACATTTAGTATTGCTTAAGGATCTAAACCAGTCTCACAATTAGTCTGTGAATGATAGAAAGCTGCCTGAAAATGATCTTAAAGACTTGTTTGTTATAGAGATACCAAAGCTCATTAACCATAAGATATTATGTAATGTACACGTAGCATATGTGGATAACTTGTCACATATTAACATAGATCTTCAACATATCTCCTTACAGACAACCATCCTAAAAGATTTTCATACATATACACTCCCACTCAGTGATACTTGCACTCTGAATGTGCTGACAATTCTAAATATTAGATGTCTGCAATCAATTCAGTTATCAGTTAATTCTATCTTTGTTACGATTGATGTTATGTCACTGTATACTGTGATACCGCAGGAGGAAGCACTCATTGTAACAGAAGAAAATTTGAATAAATGACAAGGTTTGCAGCGGGTAAATACTGGATTTCTAATGACACTTGCAGAACTAGTTATTTTAAAAAATTTCTTTTAGTTCGAACAACAATTCTATGAACAACAAGGAGTGGCGATGGGGGCTTCTTTAGTGCCATCGGTAGCTACCCTTTATCTGGCTAAATTTGAGGAGACATATATTTACGAAGCAGAAGAATTAAAAAAACATCATAATCTACAAACAGTTTCTGGACGACATTTTCTTTATCTGGAATGGATCACAACAGGGTCTTACAAATTTTGTTGAATGGATGAATTCTCTTCAGCGTAATTTGAAGTTCACTTGCCATTCTAGTCAGAATGGACTAGAGTTTCTCGATGTATGGATATTCAGAGAAGAACAGAACTAACACTAGTTCTACAAGTTCATTTTTTAATTCTATCAGTACTCGGGGATGAATACCATCCATTCCAGGCAATTTGCTACTCTTTGTCAAATTACGCCATTATATCTCCAGGTTTATAGCAATTTTATTCAGTTTTTCTGACTTGTCAGCTTTGAATACCATTTCTGACTCCCAATCTTCCTCGGTGAAGACCAAAGCAAAGAATTCATTTAATCTCTCTGGTATGGCTTTGTTTTCCCTGAGTGCCCCTTTTACTCCTCGATCATCTAGCGGTCCAACTAATTGTTTTGCCGGCTTCTTGCTTTTAATATACTTTTTTTCAAAGTCCTTCTTTGCCTTTCTTATCAGTGCTTTGCATTTGACTTGCCATTCTTTATGCTGTTTTTATTATTTTCATTCTGATCCTCCTTCCGTTTTCTGAAGGATTTTCTTTAGCTCTAATTGCATTCTTCACCTCACTTTTTAACCATGCCAGCTGTTGTTTGGTCTTCTTCCCTCCTTTTTTAATACACGGAATATATTTGGCCTCAGCTTTCAGGGTGGCATTTTTGAACAGCATCCATGCCTGATGTAAATTTTTGACCTTCGCAGCTGCTCCAAGTTTTAAAACTTGAATTTTCTGCCACAACATTAACAAATAGACTCTAGAAGACACAGCAGGACCTAGTTTGGTCCTCATTCACACCCACCCCTAGCACAACTCTTCATTTATAGCCAGTTATTCTAATTAGGATAACAAGGGAGGAGTGCTTACAGAGTTTTAATTATATTTCATTACTTTCTAAGAAGAAAACACTAAATATTTCACACAATATACCATATATGCTAAAGGATTTTTTATATTAGACTAATATCCTTAATACCTTATTATTCTAATTAGGACTAGAGAGTTTTCATTAGAGTTTTAATTACAGTTAATTTCTGAAAAGCAAACACTAAATAAATTACAAATTATACCATATAATCTTATGATTTTTTTATATTCATCTGAGATCCCTAGTACCTTAAGAAGTTTTAATTAAACAACTGTATAATACTAATATGCAGAGAGCAGTCCAACAGTGAGAGGGGTGCTATCCAGTCTTTTGCATTGAGTGTCACATGTATGATCATATCCCAGTTGGTGAGAGATCTTATGTGTGTGCTCGATGCAAACAGCTCCTAGCTCTCAGAGAACGTGTTCATTCTCTTAGAGCTAGAGTTGCTGACTTGGAAGATGTGAGGGAGACAGAGAGGTACATAGAGGAGGCCTACAGGGACGTTGTAGAGAAGTCCCACCTCTAGTCTGGCAGCCCTTGTGCTGCCTTAGAGGAGGGAGGTCTAAAAGGAGAGTATCACCCTGGTGCAGCTGGAAGTAATCTGTAGCCAGAACCAGCCCACCAGGGGATGCAATATTCTCTCGTACCGAGGATGTGTCTCCAGGAGCTACTGCCTAAGAGGGAAGGGTTAGGATGGCTTCTGTAGTTGGTGATTCGATTATTAGGCATGTAGATAGCTGGGTGGCTGGAGGACATGAGGATCACCTAGTCACTTGCCTGCCTGGTGTGTCACCTAGATAGGATTTTAGATAGTTCTGGGGAGGAGCCGGCTGTCTTGGTACATGTGGGTACCAATGACATAGGAAAATGATATAGGAATTGACATGGAGCAAAACATCTAAAATTGGGATGTTTAAAAGCACAACTTGGACATTTCTGAAAGAATTAACATCCTTGCCACCATGCAACATTTTTTGGATATTTTTTGTTTTGAAAATTAGCCCCATAAATTTATCTCATTTTTCAATGGGCAATCAATGCAGACATCTCAATACTGGGGAAATACGATCACTTTGCTTTTTTAGTGTCAAATGTGTTGCTGCTGTATTTTCTATTAATTGAAATTATTGTTAACAGTTTTTTTTTGGAAGACCCATATATAAACTGTTGCAATAATCTAATCGATTGGTGATCATTGCATGGGTCAGTGCCAGGAGGTATGCTTCTGAAAGATGGATTTGACCTGTTATAATTGGGGGGGGGGGGGGAGGGGAATATACAAAGCAAGTATGTTCCACCAATAAAACATGCTTACTGAACCACCAGCCAATCCCCCAAGCTTTGAACAGAAGAACTCATTCTCAGTAAAAAGCCCACAAGTTTACAGTTGCCCCACTATTCTTCCAGACCTACTAAAGAAGACATCCTCTGATTTACCAGGATTTAATTTAAGCCTGTGAAGATGAAACCAAGAGGGTAGTGTTTTCAAACATGTATTAACCTCACTTCACTGGTAGTAAGGATCTCTGTCTAAACGTGGTAAGATCTGAATTTCATCTGCTAATAGAGGACTTTTGAATCCAAACACCTCCATTGCTAAAATCACTTAGCTCAAAAATATGTTGAAAATTAAAGGAGAAAGTGTGGAACCCTGGAGTGACCCACAGCCGAAAGAGAATGAAGAGGAGTAAGCTTGTTTTCCAAAGAGCTTGCTATAGTCGATCAAACAGGAACAAAAAAAAAAAAAAAAAATTAAGACCCCCCCCCCCCCCCCCCCCCCTAAACTTAAGGTCAGATACTTTATACCAATTACCTAAAGTTGCTGGAAAAATAAAATGCATGGGTGAAAGGGGCTGGCTCTGTTCTGTCAGCTTTCAAACAATAGGTAACCAAAATTGGGAGTTGTTGCCCCTTTATGGAAGGAATCATGAGCTGCTTTCAGAAGCATCCTTCAAGCCATATTTTGCTGGCCCTTAGCCCATGAGATCATGGATTGGGTTCTGATCCTGAGCTAAAACTACCCTGTTGTTGGAGACTGGAGGAGGAACAGGAGTACCTAGGTCAAGATTCTAGTATGGGGGTTCTAGACTTTGGAGGTCATAGTCATAGTCCTCCCTCATCTCAAGGACTTTCTGATGTTCCAGCTGAGGTTGGGTTCTCAAGCTGTGTTGCTTGTTAAAGCTTTTGTTTGGCAAGGGAAGGGGTTAGATTAATATCCTGCTAAGGTGCAGGTCTTAGTCACCATCGTGATTTGCCTAGTCTTTCACCAAATGTGGTATACAGTCTGTGAACCTCTTTGATAGTGAGGAGTAATTGTATTCATTGCTTGTACAAGATGTGTGAGTCTTCAGGTCCTGGATAGGGTTCCTTGTTCTCTCGTTAGTGTCATCTTGTCCCCATCTGGTATCAACATGTAGTGGGAAAGGTGATGGGATTTGATATACTGCCTTTCTGTGGTTACAATCAAAGCAGTTTACATATTATGTATAGGTACTTACTTTTTTATCTGGGGCAGTGGAAGGTTACGTGACTTGCCCAGAGTCACAAGGAGCTGCAATGGGAATTGAACCCAGTTCCCGTGATTCTCAGTCCACTGCACTACTGCTCCTCTGTTCAGAAGGTATTCCTTGCTTTCTCCTCTGTATGGTCTATGCAGGATGCAGTTGGAAATCCATAGGAACTCCCATGCAGTCAGGTCATCATGACTTCTAGTTCTCATCGTAGGGAGCCTCCTATCAGAAGGCACCCTATTTTGATGATAATCCTGTAATGGAGCAGTGGTGAATCACAGGCAGCCTGTAATTCTTTATTATTCTTCAGCCTTCCATACATACTCTGCCCCTTCAGATCCTAGTGGGTGTCTTATTTGGATGCCTTTGTAATTTTTGGGAGTTCTCACTTCCTTAGAAAGTAGTCTGATCTGGTCCCCACTTTATGCCAAGCAGCTGTAGTCTTCCAGCTTTGTCAGTGGTGGGGGTGGGGGAGTTGCCTCCTCTAGGACTGGGTGAGTGCTGCCCTAGTACATTCCCTTTTGTTCTCCCCACAGGCTCGAGCAGCTTTAGTGTATTGGGCTCACTAGCGGCCTGTGATAGTTTGCCAAACAGCTTTATATCAAGCCATAATAAACTAAACATAGGGGGTTGCTTACCTTTCCTCTGATGATTGTCAAAAATCTACCAGCCTTGTCATCCCCCTTTGGCACATCTAGACTTCTAGTTTCCTGATTTCAGTTTACCACAACCTTCTCAGGGGCAGGTGTATGCCATATGCTGGGTTCTCGTGGGTGAAGCTCAGGACCAGTCCAGTCTCATTTGGCTCAGTGACTGGTTCTCTTGGGGCTTAAGACATTGAGTTTGAATTCTTGCTTTGTGTAGGTATCCAAGTTGACCCTAGGATAGTCACAGTCCTAGATTTGAGGGTCATGTCTATGGACATAGGAACCTTCTCTGCCTATCTTGCTGTTCACTCTACCTTTGGTGAGGAAAGAGTTGTGGTTCCCTTGGTCAGTTACCAAGGCAGTGCAGTAACTCTGTTTATCTGCAGTGTAGTCTTTTTGGTGCCTATGGCATTGCAGTCGAGGTCCAATTGGCCCAGGGTGGGGTCAGTCTCTTTCCCTGGTTTATGCATTCCCGGGCATTAATTCTTGTGCAGCTCGTATATGAGGCTTGATTGGATGTTTGGTTCTAGTCTGCGGTCTTGTTGTGGCCTGGTGACTGGTTGCAGATTCTAGTTCTTCTGAGCCATAATCCTGTGTTGAGTGGCAGTCAGCTGAACTTGCTTGAGTCTAGGCTTCAGGATCTCACTTTTCCCTGTCTATTAATTGCCCCAGGAGTTGTTGAGGTGCTTTTGTACATATTCTGATCATTGTATTTTCTTTCTTGTCTCTCTGGTCCTATTCTGTTGTCCTGAGGTGGCTGTGCAGCAGACCATAGGGAACTTTTTGGATATACTAGCATCCTCAGGTTGGTGCAAAGTTGCCTTTCAGAAATTGGTCTGGTTCGGCCTGGGGTGTGTTAATCTCTCTCTCTCTCTCTCTCTCTCTCTCTCTCTCCTCTCTCTCTCTCAGTTCAAATGGCTCTGTTGGGGTTGTGCACCCCAAGTAAAATTATGACATTGAGTTAGGAGTCTAATTCCTTCCTTGATTCAGACTGTCCTTAATGGTTTGCTCACCTTACATAGAGTGGTGTTCTGTTTCCTACTTCATAGTGTTCTCATGAACATTTCCTTAGGTTTGAAGCTTGCTGTGTTTCAGGCTGTTCTCTTGGACAGCTTCTCGTGTGTGTTGGGGGGGGGGGGGGTCAGAGTGGGGAGAGTTGCAGTGTGTCCAGCGTGCTATTGGCTTCTCTCCACCAGGAATTAGAACCTCTGGGGTAATGCATTTGATATACCACCTTTCTGTGATACAATTAAAGTGGCTTACATATATTGTATACAGGTACTAAATTTTTATGCCTGTGGCAGTGAAAGGTTAAGTGATTTGCCCAGGATCACAAGGAGCTGCGATGGGAACTGAACCCTGTTCCATGGCCACTGTGCTAACCATTAGGCTACTCCTCTACTCCACTTTGGTTTGTCCCATTCAGCTGGACTGGTCTAGCAGGATGATAAAGAAGTTAAAATTTATTTTTACCTGCTGATTTTCTTTCCTTGAGTCCTGCTAGTCCAAGATCCACATGGGAAGACTGCAACTGGTGATTGCTCCTCCTAATGTTGCTTGGTGTCTGAGAAGCCCTTCAGCGTTCTACCCTTGCTGGGTCCAGTCTAGGACTTTCCCATGCCCGAGTCAGTGGGAAGCTGACATGTTTTTAAAACTTTGTTTTTCAAAACTTGAGTCTTTAATTTGATTCTTTCAGCTTGGTTTGGGGTTTTCCTCTCTCTTGTTTGCTCTCTGTTTTTGCTCCCTTGTTCTGCTGTCTGATTGGGCTTTGTCTATGAACTGGCTCTTGGGTTTGCTCTCTGGCCTTTTTCTGGACTTGCTCTTGAGCTTGAATAGGGATCTGTACTCCAATACTGCTATCTGAATGAGCGATTTTGATATCGGGCCACGAAATGTTTAGTGAAAACTGTTCCCCATCCCCAACAGGGTCTTTTTCTCTCCTTTAAGAAGCATATGGAGAGAGAAGTGTTTGGAGTTGAAACTGCTACTAAGCTGTAACAGGTTTTAACAGAGAGTTGGATTCTCCGAGGGAAAAGCAGGCCTATCTATTCTCACAGTGGTAACGCAGGCTGCGCTGCCTGGTCCGGGTTTCATGACAAACATAAGAAGAGCTTTGTGGAGCGTGAGACACCTCCACTGCGCATGCATGAGTGCCTTCCTGCCCGCCATGTGAACGGTCAGTTGCTTTTACCGGGTGAGGAGAGGGTGTACTTTTTTCACCGTCCACACTTGCTCGGTCCAAGAGCTTATTTGTGCCTCTGGCATGTTTTTTTTCACCTTTTTGGTGGTCCTTCCCTTTGCGGAGCTTTGTTTACCTTTTCCTTTTAAAAGTTTCCTTAATTTATCATCGTCACCAGGCTGCTTTTGGACCTTGGCCTCGCCTGGGTTTGCTCCCTATTTTTTCTTGGGTACCTCGTCCCTTTTTCCGGCACCTCTGCTTCTTTTAATTTAGCTGACAAGTTTTCCCGTCCATGTTCACTAATTTCCCAGTGGCTTCAAGTGCTGTACCTGGTGCAGTCAGACGATCTCTGGAACAGACACCCATTTCCAGTGTTTAGGGCCCAGTCATAGCTCTGAAAACTGCAACCTTTGTCTTCATATGTTTCATATTCTTCATATTCTTACCGATGCTCCTGATCCCAATGAGATGCTTGACGTCAATGGCAACTGCGAGGAACCGGACTTGGCTCCAAAACATTTCTCGTGTTGATCCTCTTTGGAAAGTTGGATCCTTAAAACACGCGAAACCTTTTGGAGCCAAGGCCCTGTTCCTCGGCATCGAATTCAGAGGTGTCGACATAGACGTCAAGCATCACACTGGCATCGGGGGCATCAGTAAGCATGGTTGCTGCTAGACCTGCAAACACTGGGAGCAGTGGTGCATCGAGTGGGTCTCCACCTGTCTCGAGGCTACTGCTGTGCAGAGCCCTTGGGACTGTCCATTGTCAAACCCGACCCCAAGGCGACATGAGGATTTGACGACATCCTTGTCGGCATTGAGGAGCTTTGGTGACAAGCTTCAGGTGAAGGCCAAGAAGCATAGTCATCGATCCCCTCGACGCATGATGCTGGGAGCCAGGAGTTCCAGGGAATATGCCTCGGCACCCCCAGGTAGAGAAGCTAGAGCCCTGGATTCTTTGGGAGAAAGATGTCCAGGCTTGAATGCTCATCGCTCTTCACAAGCGTCTACTTGTGAAACTCAGTACACAAGTTGTCGGATCTGGCTGAGATGCTCCATCTGGAGCAGGCCAAGTCATTTCGTCAGTTGGTCAGGCAGCAGAAGGCATGTCAAAAGTACTTGGCCAGGGGCACTTGTGACACTTATGATGTGGCATCCAGGATCTCTGCCCAGAGTATAGCAATGCGCAGACTCTCACAGCTGCATGTTTCTGACTTGGAACATTCTGTTCAACAGAGGTTGGCGGATGCCCTATGCTGGGAGATAAACTTTTTGGAGAGAAGTTTGAGGAGGTTGCAGACCAAATCAAAAAAACATACTGATACTTTCTCTTCCCTTTCTCGCTGGCACCTTCTATATCTACCCTCCTCAGCTAGGAGGAAATTTGGAAGGAGGAGTCCCTGTTACTATCAGAGGCGTAGGTACAAACCCCTCGGCTCGTCAGCCTGTTCAGGCTCAGCCCCAGCACACTCATTCACTTCATCAGCATACACCTAAGGCCCCTACTGCTCCCCAGGCAAAGCAAGGGACTAGCTTTTGACTGGTTCCAGCAGAGCATACCACATTAAAGTGGTCTGTCTCAAACGACTTGGTTGGGGGGAGGCTGAAAATTTTTCAAAAACGATGGCCTCTTATAACCTCTGACCCAGTGGTTCTTCTTCAAATAGTCCGTCTTAGATATGCCTTCAGTTGGTACCTGAAACCTCCCAAATTGCCTACCGAGAGCTCACTTGTTCAGCTCTCAATATGAGCAGTACCTACAGAGCACTCTCAGCCCTTCTGAAGACCCACGTGGTCGAGCCCATTTGACCAGGGGAGAAAGGGCAGGTATTCTATTCGCAGGTACTTCCTTGTGCAAAAGAAAACAGGGAGGATGCGTCCCATCCTAGACCTAAGGTCCCTGAACAGATTTCTAGTCCAAGAAAAGTTCAGGATGGTTTCCCTGGTCACCCTTCTCCCAGTGATTCAGAAAGACGATTGGCTATGCTCTCTGGTCTTAAAGGATGCATATACTCCATCATGATACTTCCAGCCCACCAGAAGTATCTGCGATTTTGACCTCGCCTCAGCTCCCAGGGTTGTCACCAAATGTCTAGCGGTAGTTGCACCACTGCTTCACAGACTGGGAATCCATGTGTTTCCATATCTCGACGATTGGCTGGTGAAGAGCACCTTTTTGGATGGAGCTCAGGAGTCCATGCAAATGACTATTTAGGTACTCGATCTAGTAGGGTTCATTTTAAATTACCCCAAGTCCCATCTTCACCCTGTCTAGCAATTGGAGTTCATAGGAGCCCTACTCAGTACACAGCAGGTTTGAGCCTACCTTCTGAAGACAAGAGCGGGAACACTTGTCACATCGCTTCCAGGGTCCAAACCTCTCAGCAGGTCATAGATTGTTGAGCCATTTGGCTTCCACAGTGTATGTTAAACCCATGATACGTCTTCACATGAGATCAGCTCAATGTACCCTGGCTTCTCAGTGGTGTCAGGCCACGGGGAGTCTGGAAGATGTCATCCAAGTGTCCCCAGAAGTTGTATGCTCCCCTCAGTGGTGGATCATTCGATCCAGTTTGACTCTGGGGCTTCCATTCCAAACTCCTCAGCCACAGAAGGGGTTGATGACAGATGAATCTGTCCTGGGCTGGGGGGCTCATGAAGGTGGGCTTCACACCCAAAGTGTTTGGTCCATCCATGAAACAAATCTTCAGATCAATCTCTTGGAACTCTGGGTGATCTGGAATGATCTGAAAGCTTTCAGAGATCGTCTGTCTCATCAAATTTGCTCATCCAAACAGACAATCAGATTGCTATGTATTACACCAACAAGCAGGGGGACACCAAATCACGCTCTCTGTGTCAGGCCGTCTGGATATGGCATTGGGCTTGCCAGCATGGCATGTTCCTTCATACCACTTATCTGGCAGGCAAAAACAACACCCTGGTCCGACAGACTGAGCAAGTTAATGCAACCACACAGTGATCTCTCAATATGGGCATTGCCCACAAGATCTTCTGAGCATGGGGCACCCCCTCAGTGGATCTCTCTGCCACTCACATCAACCACAAGGTCCCTCGGTTCTGTTCCAGGCTTCAGGCCCATGACAGGCAGGAGTCAGATGCCTTCTTCCTCAATTTGGGGGCAGGTCTGCTGTATGCGTATCCTCCCATACCTCGAGTGGTGAAAAACTTTGTTGAAACTCAAGACTGCAGAACCATGATTCTGATCACGTAGTACTGGCCATGGCAGATATAGTTCCCTCTATTTCTGGAGTTATCCTCCGAGAACCATGGAGATTGGAGTGTTTTCCAACCCTCATCACGCGGAACGAGGGGTCACTTCTACATCCCAAGCTCCAGTCTCTGGCTCTCACAGCTTGGGTGTTGGAGCCTACAGTTTGCTTCCTTGGGTCTTTCAGAGGGTGTGTCTTGGGTCTTGCTGGCTTGCAAGAAAGACTCCACTAAGAGGTGCTATTCTTTCAAATGGAGGAGGCTGCCATCTGGTGTGAGAGCAAGGCTCTAGATCCCCTTGCTTAAGCTACACAGATCCTGGTTGAATACTTTTTACACCTATCAGAGTCTGGTTTCAAGACCGTTAGGGTTCACCTTAGTACAATTAGTGCTTATCTTCGTGTAGAAGGTAAGCCCATCTCTGGTCAGCCATTAGTTGTTCACTTCATGCGAGATTTTCTTTTGTCAGTGCCCCCTGTCAAACCTCCGCCTGTGGACCTTAATGTTCTCAGCTGATGAAAGCTCCTTTTGAGCCACTAAATTCCTGCCATCTGAAGTACTTGACCTGGAAGGCCATTTTTTTGGTGGCTGTTACTTCACCTCGTAGGGTCAGTGAGCTTCAAGCCTTAGTGGTGAATGCACCTTATACTAAGTTGCATCACAACAGAGTAGTCCTCCACACCCACCCTAGGTTCTTGCTGAAGTAGTGTCTGAGTTCCATCTGAACCAGTTGATTGTCTTGCCAACATTCTTTCCCCGACCTGATGCCCAATCCTGGTAAAAGCACGTTGCACACTTTGGATTGCAAGAGAACATTGGCCTACTACATGGAGTGGACCAGGCCCACAGACAGTCTGCCCAACTTTGTATTTCTTTTGATCCCAACAAGATGGGGGTCGCCATCAGGGAAACACACCATTTCTAATTGGCTAGCATTTCCTTCACTTATGGCCAGGCTGGGCTGGCCCTAGAGGGTCATGTCACGGTTCACAAATGTCAGAGCCATGGCTGCGTCGGTAGTCCCACTTGAGGTCAGCCTCCGTTGAAGAAATTTGCAAGGCTGCGATGTAGGCTTCAGTCCACAACATTACACTACTGCCTTGATAAGGGATACCCAATACGACAGTCAGTTCGGCAGACAGGTTGCAGAATCTGTTTGGGGTCTAGACTCTAACTCCACCCTCCTAGGCCCATTTATGTTCTTTTTCCCAGGCTGCACCTCATTTAGATTGTATATAGTTTCAAGTTAATCTGTGTTACGAACCTTTATGTAAGGAAAGTAAATAAAAGCAAGAGAAAAAGAAAACCGATATGGTTCGCCAAGCAAGTGGCTGAGAAATAAAGGCTAAAGAGTTGGCGTTCCAGAAATACACAAAAACTCCAAGAAAAGGAACACGAGGAGGAATACAGGATGAAACTGAAAAGAAGCCAAGAGAGAGAGATACGTCTGGCGAAAGCGGAAGAACAAATGGCTAGAAATGTAAGGAGGGGTGACAAAAATTCTTCAAGTATATAAGTGAAAGAGAATGGCTAAAAAGGGAATTGTGAGACTAAAAGATACTGCGAACCGCTATGTGGATAATGATGAAGAAAAAGCAAATTTGCTAAATAGATACTTCTGTTCTGTTTTCACAGAAGAAAATCCTGGAGAAGGACTGCGATGGACCTGCAAAAAAGTACAAATGAGATTGAAGTGGATTAGAGCACCATTCACGGAAGAGAGTGTGTATGAACAGCTTGAAAAGCTAAAGGTGGACAAAGCCATGGACCGGATGGGATCCACCCCATGGATATTGAGGGAGCTCAGAGAGGTTCTGGCGAGTCCTTTTAAAGATTTGTTTAATATATCCTTGGAGACAGGAGAGGTTCCGAGGATTGGAGAATGGCAGAGGTGGTCCCTCTTCACAAGAGTGGTGATAGGGGAGAAGCTGGAAACTACAGGCAAGTAAGCCTCACTTCGATTATTGGAAAAGTAATGGAAGCGATGCTGAAGGAAAGGATAGTGAATTTCCTGGAAGCCAATAAGTTGCAAGATCCGAGACAACATGGTTTTACCAAACGGAAATCGTGCCAAACGAATCTCATTGAGTTCTTTGATTGGGTGACAGGAGAATTGAATCAGGGACGAGCTATGGACGTAATCTACTTAGATTTCAGCAAAGCTTTTGACACAGTTCCCCACAGGAGGCTCTTAAATAAACTGGATGGGCCTGAAGATAGGACCCGAAGTGGTGAACTGGATTAGGAACTGGTTGACGGACAGAAGCCAGAGGGTGGTGGTGAATGGAATTCACTCGGAGGAGGGAAGGTGAGTAGTGGTGTGCCTCAAGGATCGGTACTGGGGCCGATTCTGTTCAATATATTTGTGAGTGACATTGCCGAAGGGTTAGAAGGTAAAGTTTGCCTATTGCGGATGATACTAAGATCTGTAACAGAGTGGACACCCCGGAGGGAGTGGAAAACATGAAAAAGGATCTGAGGAAGCTAGAAGAATGGTCTAAGGTTTGGCAATTAAAATTCAATGCGAAGAAATGCAAAGTGATGCACTTAGGGAATAGAAATCCTCGGGAGACGTATGTGTTAGGCGGGGAGAGTCTGATAGGTACAAGCGGGGAGAGGGATCTTGGGTGATAGTATCCGAGGATCTGAAGGCGATGAACAGGTGTGACAAGACGATGGCCGTAGCTAGAAGGTTGTTAGGCTGTACAGAGAGAGGTGTGACCAGCAGAAGAAAGGATGTGTTGATGCCTCTGTATAAGTCGTTGGTGAGGCCTCACCTAGAGTATTGTGTTCAGTTTTGGAGGCCGTACCTTGCGAAGGATGTAAAAAGAATTGAAGCAGTGCAAAGAAAAGCTACGAGAATGGTAAGGGATTTGCGTTACAAGACGTATGAGCAGAGACTTGATGACCTGACATGTATACTCTGGAAGAAAGGAGAAACGGGTGATATGATTACAGACGTTCAAATATTTGAAAAGTATTAATCCGCAAACGAACTTTTTCTGGAGGTGCGAAGCGGTAGAACGAGGAGGACATGAAATGAGATTGAAGGGGGGCAGACTCAAGAAAAATGTCAGGAAGTATTTTTCACGGAGAGAGTAGTGGATGCTTGGAATGCCTCCCGCGGGAGGTGGTAGAAATGAAACGGTAACAGAATTCAAACACGCGTGGGATAAGCATAAAGGAATCCTGTTCAGAAGGAATGGATCCTAAGGACCTTAGCCGAGATTGGGTGGCAGAGCCGGAGGCGGGATAGTGCTGGGCAGACTTATACGGTCTGTGCCAGAGCCGGTGGTGGGAGGCGGGGCTGGTGGTTGGGAGGCGGGGATAGTGCTGGGCAAGCTTACACGGTCTGTGCCCTGAAAGGACAGGTACAAATCAAGGTAAGGTATACACAAAAAGTAGCACATATGAGTTTATTGTAGGGCAGACTGGATGGACCATGCAGGTCTTTTCTGCCGTCATTTTACTATGTTATGTCCTTGCCGTTGAGAGGCCCCAGTTGACCAATGTTTGTTGTTTTTGTGTGAGCTGGATGCTAGGGATTCCCCACTTGTTAGAATAGCTAGGGCCTGCTTGTCCTTAGAGAAAGCGAAGGTACTTATCTGTAGCAGGTATTCTCCGAGGACAGTAGGCCTTAATATTCTCACAATCCCTTCCAACCTCCCCTGGAGTTGCTCTTTATTATTTTTCCTCTTTTGCTGTTATACTCAACTGAGGTGACCGCATTCGTGAGATGTGCAGAAGGGCATTCGTGTATATGCAGTGGATCGTCTCTCGCAGTTCACAAAACTCTTCTTATGCTTTTCTTAAGACCTGGACAGTGCATCACGCCCTGTGTTACCCACTTGTGAGAATATAAGACCTGCTGTCCACGGAGAATACCTGCTACAGGGAAGTATTTTTATTTTACAGTTATCCTGGAAAGTTCTGAATCTTCGAATTTGTGTGGGGCTACACTGTTATTTGAATTAGACAGAATTCTGTAATGAGACTTTTTTTTCATGCAGTAATTCACTGTTGTTGGTTTAAAAAAGTGGCCTATTTTCTGGCCCTCTATAGTCTTATCCAGAACTGGCATTGACTTATTCTTGAAGATGTAGTTAGAAGTCTGGCTTTCGATGGAGAAGTTTTTCTGTGATACCATGCTAAATGTTTGATTAAAAGCAGAAGGGGATATTTTTGATAAAATATTAACTATATAAAGGATGGATTGCTTTCCACGGATGGGGTGGTTTAGCAGCCTGAATTAGTAGTTTACTCAGAAGCAAAGTAACTTTTTTGTGTTCTTCTTTTTCTGTTGGGCCTTTCTTTTATAGTAGGTTAATAGAGGTTGTTGAGGCTTGCTTTTAAAATTCACCTCGTTAATTGTTTTTATTTTGTGATGATTTCATGATATTCATTTTTTTAATGCAAGTATTTATCAACTTGTGTTTTTAACTTAAATGCATTAATAAAAAGAGAATTTTAAAAATTCTCAAGATTTTTACCCATTATTTGAAGTGTAATATGAATAAAAACTTTTTTCCGTAATCCTATTTTACGTTTTCATGATCTACCTGTAGTGTAGAGGGCATTGTGAAGTTCCCTTTTATTCTTTTCTGTCAGGTACATATGTAATATAATATTGACATGTAACAAATGGCAGACCTAGAAAGGAAATCTCTAAAAACAATTACCAAAGATCTAAGAAAACCCAATACAGTGCATTAAATTGATTATCATTGCATTACAGACATGAATGAGCACAGCTCTCGGGAGCCACAGCATTTTTCTTATAAATGTCAAACAAAACACTCAAACAGAACAGAACTGAGCGGAAACTTTATTTGGTTGATTTGGCAGGTAGCGAAAAGGTGAGGTTTTCTGCCTTTATATTTAGTTGTGAGTACCCAGTGGTTTGAAGCTTTGATAACAGTAAGGCATCACTCCTCTTAAAATCAATAAAAGCCATGTGGATCATTTATGCATACTTTTTTATGTAGGTTAGTAAAACTGGAGCAGAAGGTTCGGTACTAGATGAAGCTAAGAATATCAACAAGTCCTTGTCAGCACTTGGAAATGTCATTGCAGCTTTAGCGGAATGCAGTGTAAGTTAAGCCTAATGTTTCTTTTAAAGTACTAACTGAGAGACTGATATATTCAACTGTGTGCGTTAACATTAAGCATTTATGTGTATTCACAGCAATGTTAATGAAATGCCATAGTCATTTCTGACTCGGAATAGTATTTCCCTAAGAAACCTCTTAACATAAATGTACATTACCAGAAATATAGATTGTTTAATTCTTACTGTTCTAAACATTGCCATGGCAGTCTTTAAATAAATCTAAGAAATTCATTTTATATATCTGAAATATTCATATGCATGAAATTTGAAAGCCTTTATATTAAAATAATAAAAGTAAAGATATCCTGTTCCTTCACTACTCTGTATTTAGTGAACTATATGATTGAGTATGTTAAACATAATCTCTGTCCTATATGTGTGTATCTACTTGAAGCCATCTTATAGGCTTATATTCCATATCGTGACAGCAAAATGACTAGAATTCTATCAAGATTCACTAGGAGGCAACGTAGAACCACTATTGTAATTTGCTGCTCTCCCATCGTCCTACAATGAGGCTGAAACAAAGGTCCACACTGCTATTTGGTCAAGGTTGGCTAAAAAGTTTAAAGAATAGCAGAACACCTTTAGTTGAATTTCAGCATTTATGGGAGGAAAGTTATCAATATGGGCTACTTTCTAGATGTATTATTTTACTATTAACCCCAGTTGTAACTAGATCTCATTGTATAAATGGGACCTGTGCTACAATAGCATAACTATGCCCCTTAGTTTATCATTTTATTACTTTCACATATTAGCTAATTGTTAATGGGAATTATATTTTGGGGGGAAGGGGTACGAGGCAGTTTTCTTTTTGCTTTGAGCATCCAGTCAGTCTGAGCCTTCGTCCTCAAGTACCTGGGATTTTTTTTCCCTTATTTATATCCTTTCACAACTTGCTCCGTCATTGCCATGAAAAGTCTTCAGTTGAAGGCCATTCACCAGGGCTCTTCCATAACCCTGCAACTATGGTACCTAAGTCCAGCCTCTAGGTGTCGCTGTTGTGTATTGATAGCGACTCCACTCTCTACCTCCACCTTCTCACTAATGGAGGTTATGAACTTTATCTACCTAGCTGACATGGAATTTATATACACATCCTCAGCACTCTGTCCTCCGGAGAGGTCTGGAATGTTTTATTTTAAATATGTAGTACCACATAATTCTTTTTCAGTTGTAGTGTTACAGAGGGTCCTGAATGCAATTCCTTGACTGAGTTTTCCACATCTCTAGTCAGTGGGACCTGGTGATGCTGTGGAGAGTCATGGTTACTATTAAGAGCAACAACTTGTGGCCAAATTTAGACTCATGATACAGGTGTCTGAAAAGGGTCTTGCTTACCATAGGTGCTATCCTAAGGACTGTTAAATGATTAGACTACATATAGTGGAAATATGGGTCTGTTAAAAGAAGTGTAGTGGAAGTATGGGTCTGTTAAAAGAAGGGAAGATTCCCTGGTAGTTGAGAATGAAGTTGCCAGATCCCAGCTGTCAGATGGAATTAAAAAAAAAAAAAAGAGAGAGAGGAGGAACCACTAGGCCAAAAAAAACCCACTTGTGAGTATGAGGAATAATAGACATAAGTTGAGTGGACTGTCAGGCCAATGTTAACTCTTTGGTGTCTTGACTATAAACTATGCAAAGGATTCTTTGGTCTTTTAAAAATTTGGTTTCCAGTAAGTGGCTGAAATTTCTTAATTATATTGAAAGTCCAAAGTTATGTCTGAAATTTTAATACTTGAATAGTTTGTAAATATCTGACTTAATTTAAAAGTTTGGATGGGCTGTTACGGAGTTTTTTTTAATCTTTTGTACCTAGCTAGCGTGTTTGAATGTGGTTGCTACAGTTTTGTGAATGGCACTTAATTTTTTTCCATTGGTGACTTAGAAGACTGTACAGTATTTCAAACTTTTCCTAACATTATTTTATTTAATTACTCTAGAGCTAAGACTATTAAGAATACTGTTTGTGTCAACGTGGAGCTTACGGCTGAACAATGGAAAAAAAATATGAAAAGGAAAAAGAGAAAACAAGACCCTGCGGAACACTATACAGTGGCTGGAAAATGAGCTCAACAGATGGCGCAATGGTAACATCATATTAAAGTTTATGCACTGTACTTATTGCATGATATAATACAAAGTTGCAGAACACCTCTTAAGGCTATAGTGCTCTAACAATCTGTGCCATAGAAATCTGTTTGCATGTGTAGTCAGGCTTCCGCAACTGGCATCATGATTGTTGCAGTTGTCTAGGTCTTACTGTAAATTAGTAAGTGGAATGACATTTCAGCCATCATGGTGTGGTTTTCTTCAGGGTATGCTGTGACGTCTGTGGTTTGTGATTATATGAAGTGGATTATCAAAGCTGATTGGCTTGGGTTTTGAGGTGAGTAGTTTCTTCAGGAAGGAAGGAGATTTCCCACAGAATCCCACCACCATCTGGCCTCAAAAAGAGGTGTCCTGCATATACTAGTAAACAGAGCGCTAAGAGTTTGCGTCCTGGACACCTTGAGGAAGAAAAGGACACCTTCCGGATACATTCTTATCTAATAGCTATAGCAGAAGGGCCACTTCTAAAGCCCTAAATCTTCTGGACAACCCAACCTGCCAAATCAACAACAACCAACAGCCACTAGATGATGACCCCACAACTGAACAAAAAATTCATAGTGCTCCTCTGTCTAAGGAGTGATGGATCACATAGGAAAACTGCTAAAGAAGAATAACATCAAAACAGCCTACAGTGTACCACAAAAGCTGTCATCCACACTCACACATGTGAAAGACTGGTTGCCTCTGCTGCAAACCCCTGGAATGTACAAAATCCCATGCAGTGGCGGCCAGTTGTACATTGGTGAAACTGGACATACCATAGAGAAAAGGCTACAAAAACATAAGAGACATCACAAGCTTTGCAACATGGAAAAATCAGCTATAGCCCTTCATATATGCGGGTTGTAAGGTCCAGCTTCTGAAAAAACTCCAGACTGCCCAGAACACAGCGGCCAAATTGATATTCAACAAAACAAAGTATGATAGTGCTACACCTCTTCGACTGAAACTGCACTGGCTCCCTATCATGGCCCGCATTACCTTCAAACTTTGTACACTGGTCCACAAGATAATCTACGGTGATGCCCCTGGTTATATGATTGCCCTAATTGATCTTCCAGCCATGAATAGTATCAGCTCATCTCGTGCCTATTTGAATCTTCATTATCCTAATTGCATTGGTCTTAAATATAAAACGTCCTACGCGTCCAATTTCACATACTCAAATGTGGAATTCATTACCAAAGAGAGTGAAGACGATACATGACCATCAGGAATTCAGGCGAACTTTAAAGACCTATTCATTTGTAAGGCCTACCCTTCTGATTCTGCTTAGCTGCTTCAACCCTGCACTGATTTATAAGACTGTTATTTCCTTTGTCTTTTATTGTTCCATCTACCTCTACCTTCCCTTACCCAATTTCTAATTGTACCTTTTTAACACCGATCCAATTCGGTGTCTTGTAAGCCCCATTGAGTCTGCAAATATGTGGGAAAATGGGGGATACAAAAGCTGCAAATAAATAAATAATAAGACAATGAGATTTGAAAAGACACAAATACTTGGAGAAAGAATATCATTGGTGGCTGAGAAGAATTAGAGGGGTCGTTTTACAAAGGCGTGCTAGCGTTTTTAGCGCTCCAAAAATAAGCGCGTGCTAAACGCTAGAGCCGCCCATATATTCCTATGGGCATCTCTAGCGTTTAGCGTGCACGTGCTAAGAATGCTAGCGCACCTTTGTAAAAGTACCCCAGAGGCAATAGAGAGAACAAGACACCTAATAACTTCAATGGAGACAAAGGGCTCATCCTAAACAAAATATGGCAACTATTCATTCAAAACAAATTTGGCGCAAGAAGGTTCCCCTCTCCAGAGGCAGAGCTGTCCCAATGAATTTCCAGCCTCATTCCTGCCAAAATTTAAAATGGTGGCCAACGGAATTTCCCTCCAAAATTCAAATTTATGACCAGTGAACTTTCCTGCCGAAATTTCCTTCCTTCCTGAAGAAACTACCCACATCAAACCCCAGCCAATCAGGTTTGAGAACCCACTATAAAGACAAACTGCAGAAGGAGGATACAGCATGATGACTGAAACTCAGTTCCTGTTACTAAGATACAGTAAAACCTGGACAACTGCAACAATCTCTTTGCATGTGTGGGGGTTTTTTTTTTTTTAAATAATAAAAAGAACATTCAGAAAGCAATATTCAATAGTCTGATCATATAAAGGTATATGAATAACTTCCCAGTATATATTTGTGTATATTCTTCAGCAATATCCATATAATTCTGGTTGAGAAAATTAAGAAAAAGGGATAGGAGACATTGTTCTGCTGTGGACTGGGTACTTGTTAAAAGATAGAAAACAGAGAGTAGATTTAAATGGCCATTTCTCTTAATGGAAGAAGATGAATAGTGGAGTGCTCCAGGGATCTGTGCTGGGACTGGTGCTATTAAACTTATTTATAAATGATCTGTAAATGGGAATGACAAGTGAGGTGACTAAATTTGCAGGTGACACAAAACTGTAAGTTATTAAATAACATGGACTGTGAGAAATTATTGGTAAACTGCATCCAAATGCAGATGAAATTTAATGTGGACAAATGCAAAGTTATACACACTGAGAATAATATTTTAAATTATAACTACTTAATGCTAGGTTCCACTTTAGGAGTCACTACCCAAGACAAAGATCTAGGTGTCATCATGGGCAATATGTTAACATCTGCTCAGTATGTAGGGGCGGCAAAAAAAAGCAAACAATGTTAGATTTGGATAAGTTCCTGATGGAAAAGTCTATAATCTATTAAGATAGACATGGGGAAAGCCACTACTTTTCCCTGGATCAGTAGCGTGGAATCTTGTTACTGTTTGGGATTCTGCCAGGTACCTGTGGCCACAGTTGAAGACAGGATACTGGGCTAGTTGGGGCTGATTGGACCATTGGTCTGCTCAGTATGGCTATTATGTTCTTATGACTCTGGACTGCTTGATAATTCTGTGATCTGATTTAAACACTATCTGTAAAAATTGGCACTGACCCCAGCACATCTCTAATACTTACCTCACTTTGAATACTACTACTACTACTTAACATTTCTAGAGCACTACTAGGGTTACGCAGCGCTGTACAATTTAACAAAGAGAGAAAGTCCCTGCTCAAAGAGCTTACAATCTAATAGACAAGTGAACGGTCGGTCCGATAGGGGCAGTCAAATTGGGGCAGTCTGGATTCACTGAACGGTAAGGGTTAGGTGCCGAACGCAGCATTGAAGAGGTGGGCTTTAAGCAAAGACTTGAAGACTTGAATAACTTTTGACCTTACAGTGACTTTCCTTGGCAACATTTGTTTCTTTAGAGGGGTAGGAAATTAAATAAAAGCACTAAATGTAGCCAGTATGCAATGCTGTCTGCGTAAGTACTTTTGAAAATAAAGCCCCTCAGTTTCTTTCAGGTCCTTACGTGAGCTATGAAGAAAGATACACAGCAAAAAGGTTAAGTATTTTATATACTGTACAATAATGGCTGAAATTCTAACCACTTTAATACCCAGTACCCAGGCCAAGGGTTTTTGGGGGGCTTTCCTCTGACCAAACTTGACAGTGCTGCTTTTACACCAGCAGGATTTGCTTCCTTCCCCTCACCCTGGAGCTCAAATACATCATGTTTGTGATATGCACCAGTGAACAAGATAGTTGAACCCACATTGTCTGTGCCACAGTGTGCAGCACTATGACTGAGTCTCTGGGTTGGTCCAGTGATCTCATTCATATAATTTGATGTGCAATTTTTATTGGCACTGGTGAACTTTAAGGTGGCACATTGTAAGTGTCCATAGAAATCTGCTTTTGTTCAATTCACAAAGCTCTTTGTACTCCAGCAGTTGATAGCCATATTAAAAAAAAAAAACACTTTTATTTATGAGTTTTCAAAAAGGTACAAAGAGTAATATATTGTGATAAAGTCACATCCAGGATAGTTGGGTTAAGGCAGTTTCAGTAGGAAATACAAGTCCCAGAAGGCATGGCATGTAAGGAGCCAGAGGGTGAGATGAAGAACCCGGACTGGACTCCTAGCTGCAATTGGGGAAGACATGGGTGTAAGCTGGCAGGTTGTGTAGAGTGGCTGCCACTAGGTGGAAAGAGAGTTAGGAAACCCAGTGTGCAGGAGCTTATCATTGGTCTCATTAGTCTAATGCTTAACTCAGCTGGTATGGGTGTGGGGAAGCTAATGGAAGGAGAATGATTGGTTGTGGTAGCTGAAGCCAGGGATTGATTAGGCAGGTGGGAAGGAGTCTCAGGAGTTCAGTTCAGGAGAGTGAAGCAGAAGGAGAGAAGCAGTTGCAGGCTGAAAACCTTGGGCAGGGAGGTTCCTAAAGTATTTGCAGGCTGAAAATCCTTGGGCAGGGAGGTCCCTAAAGTACTGAAGCAGGATGAAAATCCTTGGGTAGAGGGAGTCCCTAAAGTATTGAACTCTCCTGAAGGTAAAGAGGATAGAAGGTAGAAACTGCTGCTTGGTGACTGAACTGTGATGATGAACTGAAAGAACTGTTTGTCTTGGGAATTGAACTACTGTTTATTGTGCACTGGATAAAGATCCCAGACTGGAGCTGACTGTAAGCCTGTATTGAATCCTGGTATGTGCTGATAGCCTGCTGCTTAAAGGGGACAGTTGGCCACACACTTTCAGGTGGCTTATATGTGCTTAAGATTGAAGGTGAATGCTGCTGTTGGAACTGTGTACTAGAAACCTGCATGGAATAAAAGTCCTTAAGATTGAAGTTACTGGTGGACATCTATTTCTTCATTATACCGGGAGCCTGTGGCTGGAGGAGATTGTTCTATCCTTGGCTGCACAAGAAAGGTACCTGGTTACAATATATGTTTACAAGAAATGAACAAGTACAATACAGTATAATCATATTTTAACATTTTTGTTCCACAATATCACGTTTCTCCAAGGACAGGCAGGATGTCAACCCTCACAAGTGGATGATGTGATCTGGTGGCATATAGTAAGGGAAAAGCTTCCATACCTTTGAATGATTTCAAATTTCTTGAAGGTTTTTGAGATTCTGCCATGCATGTACAGCACCTCCCATGCTATGTTGGTTCATGAAGCTGCCTCAGGTTTTGTTTTCCATGAAGCCATACAGACATACTTCCCATCACAGTAAAATACTATTTTCAAAACAAGTATTTTATAGGTTAAGGTTTTGTTTTGTGTGTTGGCCTTTTCGTTTTAACACTGAGTCATTTGATTTTGTTGCAGTTAATTTTTAAGTGAAAATACCAGAAAAAGCCATTAGTGGCTTAAAAAAATGGGGAAGGTGCAAAAACATATTATTTATCAAATTTGATAGACTGCATATCTAACAAGATAACTATGTAGTTCACAAAAAAATTTAAGCAAATACAAGGAATAACCAGAAGATTCCAGGAACTGGTGGCTATGTCCGTCTACCAGCAGGTGGCAATAGAGATTGCAAAGCTAAAGGCAGTGATACCAGACGATCAGCTCCTCCTTCACTTCGGTATATCTCTATCTGTAGCAGGTGATAGACTGTGTCTGTTCAGCTCCTGGATTCGTCTCTTGGGCCTGCTCCTGGGCCTTTTGGCCAGTTGAGCTTAGGGGGTGTTTGGGCTCTGTGCCAACTATAGGGGCATACCTGGTGGCCTGGGTCCCTGCCCCACCACCTCTTTCTTTCCTCCCAGAGTTTGGGCTGTTGTTTGGATGTAGCCTTCCTCTCCAAGAAAAAAACCCAAAACAAAACAACTTCTAGTCCACAACAGACCTGTGTTTGCTGCTGTTACCAGCTGTAAAAAAAAAAAAAAAAAAAGAGCAATTCAGACACAGGCTCTGCAGCTGCAACAGGGCAGCAGGTTGCTAAGAGGAGTCTTGGGGGCAACGTCTCTAAAGTCGCTGTGTGTGTGTGTAGCCTACTGAGCAGTTTGATGGCAGGCTTGCCTGGGAGGTTCCGCTGTCGGCAGGAAGTCTGACTGCGCGTCTCTGGTAAGTGCATTTTTTTTCTGCCATTGGGGGATGCACAGTATTGGTGGCAGAGACCATCATAGGAGGCTCGTGTTGTGAGCAAGCGTTGGCGGCAGTGGGGACGGGTGTTGCTGGGTGCATAGAGGCACTGCCAGGCACCAGGGACTTCTTTCTCCCAAGCGGGATTCCTGCTCTGTTCCAGCTCTGAGGCGTTGAATGAATGCACCATTTTCTTTTGGCGCATCCGGATGCGGCTCCCGCTTTCCGGCTGTTAGCTGCATTGGCGGCTTTGCCTCTGCTATGGGACCCCTTCAGGCTTTGTACTGACCTCTCCTGATTCAGGGTAATTGTTTTGTGCCCTGATTTCATCCTCCTTTTTCTACTTGTCCACTGGTTGATTAGGTAGGAAAGCCGGTGCTGGGCAGACTTCAGCCTCGTTGAGGGCACAGACCGTAGAATAGATTTGGATGGGCTGGAGTGGAGCTATTCAGAAATTTTGGAACTGGGCCAGTGCCAGGCAGACTTCTACAGTCTGTGCCCTAAAAGTGGCAAGGATAAATCAAGATCAGATATACATATGATGTATCACTTCATATCATATGTAATGAGTTTATCTCATTGGGCAGACTGGATGGACCATACAGGTCTTTATCTTCCGTCATCTACTATGTTACTATGTTTATTTTTAAAAAAGTGATAAAGTTCAAACTGTAGACCCAACAGGGGCTGTGTTTTGTCTGCGAAGCCTTCCTCGGGAGTCTCTGTTAAGCAAACATATGCTCATCTATACTCTCAAATGATAAGGGAAAAAGCCTCTTAAAGAGCAGCAAACCATCTCTCGAAAAAGTAAGAGCATGGCGATTAGAGTACCAAGTGTCACTGTGATTGTGAGCCCTCCAGGGACAGAAATGTACCCTACTGTACCTGAATGTATACCACTTTAATAGCTTTCAGGCTTGCAGGCGGTATATAAGAAAATAATCAATCTACACCCAACACAACAATTGGAATTCATAGGAACCTTTCTAGACATGACTCAAGCAACTAGCTTTTTTCCAAGCAACAAATCTACAGCTTGATTTCCATTGTGGAGGAAACAGTGGTGTACCTAGGGTATTTGCCACCCGGGGTCAGTCATTTTTTAATACCCCCCTCCAAAATCCAGGACTAGGCATACCGAGAATACAAAATTCTAGGGGACCCATAGAGTAATTCTACCATACCATAAGCAGTCATTTCTACAAGTCACACAAGGATAAGGAAAGCATCTTAAATACTGCAGTGAGCACTAGAACATCAATTCACCTATTGTAAAACGAAACTAGCCAGAATAGTACAGATTGTCGATCCTGCACAGTCAGTGCCAACTGAAAGCCATGCCTTTTTCACAGACATAGGTACACCCAAATCCACTATAGAATAAGAAACCATACACTTTCTATTTAGACAAAAATTAAACTGAACCCCCAAGATGCCAGATTCTGCATACAATGCAACACACCACAGAAACAGAAAATGTCCCCTAGTACTGTGCAAAACATAAAGACAGCAGATGTAAATTTGAAAAAAACTAACAAATACCTATCACCACTTTACAAATTAACAAATAGAAATAAAAGAAATATAGAAAATAAAATAATACCATTTTATTGGACTAATACATTTAGCTTTCAGAGGCCAAAACCTCCGTCCTCAGGTCAATACAGTATACTGCTGTTACAGTATCCTATCCTGACCTGAGGAAGGGGGTTTTGTTCTCCGAAAGTGTCAAAATGTTTTAAAATTAGTCCAATAAAAAGATTACTTTATTTCCATGTTCTGTTATAAACATTTATTAACACAGCTACAATACTACTTTATCCTAAAGCAAAAAAAGAAAAAAATATATTTTTACAGTTTGTTGTCTCTGGTTTCTGCTTTCCTCATCTTCTCTTCACTCTCTCCCTTCCATCCAACATCTGCCTTCGCTCTCTCCCTGCCCCTGCCATCCAGTGTCTGTCCTCTCTCTCCTGTCCCCTCTATCACAGTCTGCCCCCCCTCTCTCTCTGCCCCTTCCAACCACTATTTGACCTCTCCCTTCCATCTAGCGCTGCCCTCTGTCTCTTCCCCTTCCATCCATCATCTGCCCCTTTCTGCCCTCTCTGTCTCCCCCCTCCTCTCTCCCCCTTCCAGCCACTGTCTGCTCTCTCTCTCCCTTCTATCCACTGTCTGCCTTTCTCTCTGCCCCTTCCATCCACCATTTGCCCTCCCTTTCCCATCCATCCAGCATCCAGGGTCTGCCCTCCCCCCCCCTCTCTCTCTCTGCCCCCTCTTTTCAGCTCCCAGTTCCAACCCCAGCCCACCTCCTACCTGCCCCCCAGTTCCAGCCCCACTATCCCACCAGTCCCCAGTTTCAGCCCCAGCCCTTTTCTCCCACCAGTCCTGAGCTTCAGCCCCAGCTACTTTCTCCCTGTCCCCACAGTTTTAGCCCCCAGTTCCAGGACTAGTCCCCTTATCCCACCTACCCTCTTTTTCAGCCCCCAGTTCCAGTCCCCTTCATCCACCTGCTTTGCATTATGGCCCCTCTTTTCAGCCCCATCCCATTATCTCACCTGCCCCCCTTTTCAGCCCTAGACCCACCTGCCCCCTTCTCAGACCCTAGTTCCAGCTCCAGCCCCCTCCACGACCCAGCCCCCACCTGCCCCCTACATTTCATAAACCTCGGAATCGGCGGTGCAGCGCCTCGTGTCTGCCTGTGAAAGAAGCAGATCGTCTCGTCGCCGGGCCTGCCCACCCTGATGGAAATAGGAAGTTACATCAGAGGATGTGGATAGGCTCCACACCTAGGGTGCATAGACTTTTTTCAGGAAGACTTCAGGTAAACTTCCTAGAGCAAAGAGCAGTATGGAATATTCTAAAGGCTTTCAGAAATCAGTTATCCAACTAGATTATCCTGGTTCAAACAGAAAATCAGGTAGCTATGATTTACTTAAACAAGGTTGTATTTCCTGTGCTGGGAGACTATCAGAATATGGAAATGGGTCATTTCTCATGGAATGTTTCTCAGTGCCACATATCCGGCAGGCAAGGATAATGTCCTGGCAGACAAACTGAGTCAAGTCCTCTGATCCCAGAAGTGGATAGCAAGGGCACCCCCCTTGATAGATCTTTGTCACTCCATTCAACAAGAAAGTTCCTCAGTTCTGTTCTAAGATAATGTCTGGGGCTCTACCGAATATTTGTATTTGATTTGATTCGACCTCGAATACATTATTCGTATTCGACTGACTAGTGATTTAAATTCAAATATAAATAATCCAGGGCTCTACTGTTCTAAATCCTGCTGAAATAAACATTTGATCTCTGATTTCATGTTGCTTCTTTTATTATTTATGTTAAAGCTCAATGGCCATTATTCGTATTTGGCCGAATAATAATTTTTATTATTCGTGTTTGGCTGAATAGTAAAATATGCTGTTTGGTACAACTCTATTAATGTCACATGGCAGACTAGCTTTGAATGCCTTCCTTTTGTGTGTGTGTGGGGGGGGGGGGGTCTTCTGTATGTGTATTCTCTTTTTCTCCTCAAGCAAAAATCATTTTGTAAATCAGACAGGATGGGAGAGCCATGATTTTCATAGCCCCTTATTGAATGAGACAGATCTGTTTACCACTCCAGTCCTATAAGACTGGAGTTTTTCCAGGGCTGATCATGCAAGAGGCGGGCACACTATTGCATCCCAACATCGAGTCCCTAGCCCTCAGTTTGGATTTTGAAAGGTTGACATTGGCTTCTGTGAATTTGGCTGTTAGTATCTCACATGTTTTGCTGGCTGCCAGAAAGGATTCTGTTAAGACAGCATATGGATTTAAACGAAAGAGGTTTGTCATCTGGTGTTAGGTTGAGGTCATAGATCCTTTTACTTGTCCCACACAGATCCTGCATGAATACCTTCTACATTTGTAAAGGTAAGTCTAAAGAGAAACTCTGTTAGGGTACACCTTAGTAGAGTTGGAATTTATTGCATGGAATATAAACCCATCTTTGTACAGCCTTTAGTTGTTTTGCTGTATACAGGGCTTGCTTATGTTGAAGCCTCTCATCAAGCCACCTCTAGTGTCATGGGACCTCAACATTATACTTACCCAGCTGATAAAAGCTCCATTTGAGCCACTAGACACTTGCCATTTGAAGTACCAAACCTAGTAGGTCTTATTTTAGGTGAGCGGTTACTTGAGCTTGCAGAGTTAGTGAACTCCAGGCCCTAGTAACTGATCCACTTTACAAGTTTCTTCCCAGGGTTGTATCGGAGTTCCATCTTAACCAGTAAATAGTCTTTCCATCAACTTTTTACCTAAACCTCATGCCCACAAAGGTGAAAGCACACTTTGGTTTGCAAGGATGCTTTAATCTGCTATCTAGAGTAGACTAAGGCCTATAGAAAGTTTTGTTCTTTTGACCCAAATAGAATAGGGGCTGCCATTGGCAAACATACACTTTCCAATTGACTAGTGGGCTGCGGTGATTTAAATTTGCTGATGATACAAAGTTATTCTAAATTGTTAAATCACTAGAGGGTTGTGAAAAAGAGCAATAGGACCTTATGAGATTGGGAGACTGGGAATCCAAATGGCAGATGACATTTAATGTGAGCAAATGCAAAGTGATGCGTGAAGGAAAGAGGAACCCAAACAATGGATACATAATGCAAGGTTCCATATTAGGAGCCACCATTCAGGAAAGGGTTACCCAAAGATGTCATTGTCGATAATACGATGAAACCCTCTTCTCAGTGTGCAGTGGTGGCTAAGAATGCAAATAGAATGTTAGGAATTATTAGGAAAGGAATGGAGATCAAAACTGAGAATATTGTAATGCCTTTGTATCGCTCCCAAGTGCGACTTCATCTCGAAAATTGTGTGCAATTTTGGTGACTGCATCTCAAAAAAGATATAGTGGAATTAGAAAAGGTACAGAGAAGGATGACAAAAATGATAAAGGGGTGAAACCGCTTCCCTTTGAGGAAAGGCTAAAGGGGCTAGGGCTTTTCATCTCGGAGAAGAGACAGCTGAAGGGAGATATGATAGAAGTCTATAAAATCCTGAGTGGAGTGGAACAGGTAAGCATAAATTGCTTGTTTTCTGTTTCCAAAAATACAAGGATTGAGGGCACACAATTAAGCTACTAAGTAGTAAATTTAAAACAAATCATAAATATTTCTTCACTCATCGTGTTATTAAACTCTGGAATTTGTTTACAAAGAAAGTGATAAAAGCAGTTAGGAGAGTAGGTTTTAAAAGAGGTTTGGATAAATTCTTAAAAGAAAAGTCCATAAACCATTATTAAGATGATCTTGTGAAAATGCACTGCTTATACCTGGGATAACCACTGTTGGAAATGGGATACTGGGTTTAATGGTCTGTCCCAGTATGACAGTTCTTATATTCACTTATAGCCAGGCTGGGCTGACTCTAGTCATGTCATGGCTTATAATATTTTAGACTATGACCATGTTGATAGCCCACTTGAGGTCAGCCTCCATAGAAGAGATTTGCAGGGCTTCAATGTGGACTTCTGCCCATACATTTACATTACACTGTTCCCTGGATCAGGACTCCTGACGTGATATTCAGAAAGTCCTCCAGAATATAGAATCTAACTCCACCCCCCTGGGCCCTTCTCTTTCATTTGCAGGCTGCTTTCTGTGAGGAAAAAAAGGAAAAAGTGATAAATATGGCTTGTTGCTACCAAAGATATTGGTGTCTGCCTTTTGTGGCATCATCTGTTTTCTCTTTTTCTGCTGTAGGAAGTCCTATATGTGAGAATTAAGCAGTCTTGCTTGTCAACAGAGAAAATGAAGTTATTTGCCTGTACCAGGTGTTCTCTGAGGAGAGCTGGACTGAAATCCTCACAACCCCCTTGCCTTTCCAACAAACTGTATTTCTTTAGCCTATAATAGAGTGAGGAGGTCCTGTGTGATGAGCTTTCTAGAAAGGTTGCTGTGGTAGTGTTTCCCATTCCGGGTTCTGTTGATTAAAGTCATTCATATGCGAGGATTTCAGTCCTGTTGTCCTTGAAGAGCACCTTCTACTGGTAACGTACTTTTTATTTGGAAGAGTTATTTTTATCTCTGAAGTCTGGGTAGAGAACTTTTACACTTCAGTGAATTTTACTTTACATTAAATGATAGGTCACTGAATTGAGTGGTTTATTTGAATACCATACTGTTAAATTTTTGAAGCCTAAATGGAAATGTTTTTCAATTTTATTCCTTGCAGCTTTAGTTCCTGCGGACTACCATATATTTTCTTATTAGTAATTTTCTGTTATTTACTACTATTGTACAACATTTAGGATTGCTGTAAGATTGAAAACAAATCTCTTATCCCTCTCTGTAGGGTGCATGGTACTAGTTGGTGGTAATCTTTTATTGCAAGAAAATTGCATTCATGCATACCTCTTCTTACAGGGGAAACTGTGCCTGTTGAAGAACGGTTTGATAAAGAGAAAGCTAACTTGGAAGCTTTTGCTGTGGATAATGTCGTCACCAATGATAAACCAACAGCACCAATTGGTGTTAATTTTACTGATGCTGAGAGACGAAAGTTTGAAGAAGAAGTTGCTAAACTGTATAAACAGCTTGATGATAAGGTATGTATTCAAGCTTATTCACTTTAAGGGATGTCTGATTAGAGTGAAAATCTGATACTGACAGACAAGGTCATACAAATCTTCATAATTGTAATTATAGTGATCAAACTGCAGCATCAACTGAGACGTGACTTCTGCAGTTTTCAGAGAGTGAAGCAGGTGAAGATACAGGAGACCTCAGGGTAGATATTAAAGATTTATCTGTGCTCATTCCCACAGATTGTCAGATTGTAGTTCTCTTTTCCAAAGTCTGAATGTTTTGTGATGATTGAGATCTGAGTGTCCCAGAGTGTGTGCAGAATATAAGAGAGAGGTGGAAATGGAAAGAAGTATGAAGAGGAACTGTAGTGGTAGGTTAATAGAAATTATATTATAGAAAAATGAAGGAAAGAAGTAGGAATGCAGGCTGTGAAATCATACTGTCTGAATCCAATTCAGATTGGTCGGGTACAACAGAATTCTATTCCGGAGTTGTTAACTGAGATGGAGCTGTTCTTGGCAGTTTCAGATTTTAAAATTAATGTAGAAAAAACAGAGGTATCATCCTCCAAGGATTGTCTTCTATACAATTTATGACTGCAAGTGAAGGTATATGATACTTAGGATTCCGGATTTCGGACCGGTTAGAGTTGCTGTTTGAATTGAACTATCTACCCCTACTGAAGCAGATCACACAGGAGCTGCAGAGAATGGGCTAAGCTGATGCGGAGATGGGTGGTTAGAATTGCACTTTTGAAGATGATGGTGGTATCATGTTACATATTTTTATTTCTCCGAGGACAAGCAGGCTGCTTGTTCTCACAATTGGGTGACGTCCATGGCAGCCCTAGAAATGGAAATCTTCCTAGCAACAAAAGTTTGCTAGAGCCTTCGAGCGCACGGGTGCGCAGCCATCTTCCCACCCGTCGCGCGAGAGTCCCACTTTAGATCTTTTTTCTCCGCGGTAAGAGAGTGCTTGCGGTCTCTCTCCATTTGCCCTTAAAGAGCCTTCGCTGATTTTTCAGGTTTTTTTTGTCTCATTTTCCGTCATTTTCTTTTTCTTTTACGTTGTTTCCCTTAAATATTAAAAAATAAAAAAAAGAAACCTTTATTTCTTAGTTTTGATCCTTTTAAGTTTTCTTTCACTTCCATCGCGACCCTCTTAGGTCGCGCATACACGTTTTTCTCCATTTTGTGCCTTTATTTTTGGCACAATCGAGAATTTTGATTTCGCTGCCACTATTTTTCCGTCCATGTCATCGAGGATGTCCAACGGCTTCATGAAGTGTACTTGGTGCAACCGGACTATCTCAGGTACCAACCCCCACGCATGGTGTCTTCAGTGCCTTGGGCCCGACCATTGCCCAGATGCATGTAAGTTGTGTCTTAGCTTAAAAAAGCGGACACAGGCGTCGAGACAGCTCAGTGGGACCAACTTTTTGGAGCTTCATCCGGTTCTTCGTCGTCGACATCGGTACTGAGGTCGGTGGCGTCGATATCGGCACCGGAGATGGCATCGACTTTGGGAGCACAGGTAATGGCTGTCCGGGGACCACACGCTGGGAGCTGGGAGCTGTCGAGTGGGTTTCCACCTTTCTCGAAGACTCCTGCTATGCAGGCCCACCGGGACCGACCCCAAGGAGGATGAAGCCATTAAGTAATCCTACGATTCCCAAAAGAGCTGAGTCCCAATATCGGATTCATGGAGAACCTGAGTTGATGAAGTCGCAGTTACCTCATGACTCTATGGTTGTGGATTCCGCTCTCAAGAGAGCCAGGAGTTCTAGAGATTTTGCCTCAGCGCCCTCGGGACGGGAATCTAGAACCCTGGACTCTTTTGGGAGGAAGGCTTATCAGTCCTTTATGCTTGTGTCCAAGATTCAGTTATACCAGCTTTACAGGAGCATCCACATGTGGAACAATGTGAACCAACTGGCGGACTTAGTCGACAAGCTCCCTCCAGGGCAGGCCAGGCCTTTTCAGGAGGTGGTCAGGCAGCTGAAGGCGTGTCGTAAATTCCTGTCCAGGGGTGCTTATGACACTTTTGATGTTGCATCCAGAACCGCTGCCCAGGGTATAGTGATGCGCAGACTCTCATGGCTGCGTGCCTTTTGACCTGGACAATCGAGTTCAGCAGCGGATTGCGGATGTCCCTTGCCGGGGAGTTAATATTTTTGGTGAAAAAGTCGAGCAGGTGGTCGATCAGCTCCACCAGCAGGAAACCGCTATGGACAATCTCTCCCGCCGGGCACCTTCAACTTCTACCTCATCAGGTAGATGTTTTTTCTGGGGAAGGAGGAATGCTCCCTTTGCCTATAATAAGCATAGGTAGAATCCACCTTCCCGACAGCCTTCTCAGGCTCAGCCCCAGAGTGCTCGTTCTCATCAACAGCTTGCGCCCAAACAGGCCCCTCTAGCTCCCCAGCAAAAGCAAGGGACGGGCTTTTCACTGGCTCCAGATGTGCATAGCCGCTATAAAAGTGTCTGTGTCGGGCGATCTGCCGGTCGGGGGGAGGTTAAAATTTTTTCACCAAAGGTGGCCTCTCATAACCTCTGACCGGTGGGTTCTCCAAATAGTCCGGCTCGTTTACTCCCTCAATTTGATCTCCAGACCGCCAAATTACCCACCGGGAGCTCAGTCCTTCAGCTTCCAGCACAGGCAGGTACTTGCAGAGGAGCTCTCCACCCTTCTCAGCACCAATGCGGTCAAGCCTGATCCACCGGGGCAAGAAGGGCTGGGATTCTATTCCAGGTACTTCCTTGTGCAAAAGAAAACGGGGTATGCGTCCCATCCTAGACCTAAGGGCCCTGAACAAATTCCTGGTACAAGAAAAGTTCAGGATGGTTTCCATGGGCACCCTTCTTCCCATGATTCAAGAAAACGATTGGCTATGCTCTCTGGACTTAAAGGATGCTTATACTCACATCACCATACTTCCAGCTCACAGGAAGTATCTTCAATTCCGTGTGGGAGCGCAGCACTTCCAGTATTGTGTGCTGCCCTTTGGTCTCGCATCTGCGCCCAGGGTGTTTGCAAAATGCCTGGCAGTAGTTGCAGCGTCGCTACGCAGACTGGGAGTGCATGTGTTCCCTTATCTCAACGATTGTCTGGTGAAGAATACCTCGGAGGCAGGAGCTCTACAGTCCATGTAGATGACTATTCAACTGCTAGAGCTACTCGGGTTTGTTATAAATTACCCCAAGTCCCATCTTCTCCCTGTTCAAAGACTGGAATTTATTGGAGTTCTGCTGGATTCACAGACGGCTCGCGCCTATCTCCCCGAGACGAGAGCAGACAATCTTTTGTCTCTAGTTTCCATGGCCATAGCGTCTCAGCGGATCACAGTTTGGCAGATGTTGAGACTTCTAGGCCATATGGCCTCCACAGTTCATGTGACGCCCATGGCCCATCCTCATATGAGATCTGTTCAATGGACCCTAGCTTCCCAGTGGTATCAGGCTGTTGGGAATCTAGAGGATGTAATCCAGCTGTCCACCGAATTTCACAATTCCCTTCAGTGGTGGACAATTCAATCCAGTTTGACCTTGGGATGTCCTTTTCAAATTCCTCAGCCTCAAAAAGTGTTGACAATGGATGCATCCCTCCTGGGGTGGGGAGCTCATGTAGATGGGCTTCACACTCAAGGAGTTTGGCCCCTCCAGGAAAGAAGTCTTCAGATCAATCTCCTGGAGTTGCGAGCGGTCTGGAACGCTCTAAAGGCTTTCAGAGATCGGCTGTCCTATCATATTATCCAAATTTAGACAGACAATCAGGTTGCAATGTACTACATCAACAAGCAGGGGGGCACCGGATCTCGCCCCCTGTGTCGGGAAGCCGTCAGGATGTGGCTGTGGGCTCGCCATTACGGCATGTTTCTCCAGGCCACATACCTGGCAGGCGTAAACAACAATCTGTCCGACAGGTTGAGCAGAATAATGCAACCACACGAATGGTCGCTCAATTCGGGCGTTCTACTCCAGATCTTCTGAGCGTGGGGCACCCCCTCGGTGGATCTTTTTGCCACTCAGGTCAATCACAAACTCCCTCAGTTCTGTTCCAGACTTCAGGCCCACGACAGACTAGTGTCGGATGCCTTTCTCCTTCATTGGGGGAAGGGCCTTCTGTACGCATATCCTCCCATACCTCTGGTGGGGAAGACTTTGCTGAAACTCAAGCAAGACTGCGGAACCATGATTCTGATTGCCCCCTTTTAGCCGCGTCAAATTTGGTTCCCTCTTCTTCTGGAGTTGTTCTCCGAAGAACCGTTGAGATTGGAGTGTTTTCCAGCCCTCATCACTCAGAACGAGGGTGCGCTTCTGCATCCCAACCTCCAGTCTCTGGCTCTCACGGCCTGGATGTTGAGAGCGTAGACTTCGATGTAACAAAAGAGAGGGAACAAAGTACAAACTAAAGTCCAAACAAAAAAAACAGCACCACGGGCCTTTAAAAATGGAACACAGTTCTTTAATGAATGAGCCTTGACAAAAAGACCCGACACGGGCCATGTTTCGGTGACTAGCACCTGCGTCAGGGGTCACAGTGATGACGTGGAAAACTTGGGGAATAACTCGAATATATTCCTCTACAATATATTATTCCTTACCCCACATCTCATGTAGTAAAAGCTACAAAGCACCAAGGCACTTTCACTTTCTGTATCGAAATGGATGAAAAGCCATCATCCATTTTGATACAGAAAGTGAAAGTGCCTTGGTGCTTTGTAGCTTTTACTACATGAGACGTGGGGTAAGGAATAATATATTGTAGAGGAATATATTCCTCCTGTGCATTTGTGCTGTGGAGATATTTATTCAAAAGCCATCTTTATTGTCATATAAGATTGCAATGAAAAATGTGAATGAAAGCAACAGATAACACCAGTAACAGCAATGTCTCAAAAACTCCCCCACCCCAGGCCTCTTCCCATCATTTAGAGCAAGAAGAAGTTAGTGTAAAACAATTTTATTGAACAAATAGAAATCTTTCAATTACAAAACAAAGCTGCTGTTCCATGCATTACAACTTTAAACTCGACCCCAAAACCCACCCCCACCACCTCATGGCTACACGTAAAATCTCGAACAAACAACAGAAACCACAGGTTGTGGAGAGCCTAGTTTCTTATGACTCCCTACTGGCAATAAGAGCTACAGTACAGAAACCACCAAGTACAGACATAGTGGCTGAGAGGTGCAAAGGGATAGACCCAAGATTACCTATACCCTCCCAGACTCTCATTAACCTTCCACCCTCCCTCCCACCCCTACTCTATGGTTATAAAGCCAACTAGCACCAACCAATGTGGTAGGAGAGATTAGAGCCGTGGCATAAAAGATGGCATGACATTAAAATGCACCCGAAAGAGCACCTAGCTGACTTGAGGATATGACTACCAGCCCAGGGGGCTAGACTGTGAATATACTGCCCCCCCCCCCCCCAATTAAATAAAGATTGCATTGTGATTTAAAATGTAGTTGTGAGTCCCTAAGCTCCATTAAAAAGAGAGTATGGAACTGATTAGTGGCCTAGTGGTTAGGGTGGTGGACTTTGGTCCTGGGGATCTGAGGAACTGAGTTCGATTCCCGGCACAGGCAGCTCCTTGTGACTCTGGGCAAGTCACTTAACCCTCCATTGCCCCAGGTACAAATAAGTACCTGTATACAATATGTAAGCCGCATTGAGCCTGCCATGAGTGGGAAAGCGCGGGGTACAAATGTAACAAAAATAAAAATAAACAAAAATAAATTGTGTCATAACCAATAAGAAGCCTCTGGACGAGTCCAGCATTGAAAAATACATTTCTTGTTCACTAAGCGTGCTTTCTGTATCCAAAGATTTTGTTGTTTAGTCCCATTCTCAAAGCTGAAGTGTATCCAAAGAGAATACCTCCAGGAGAAAATAAAACCTCTTTCCCCTATATTTGTTCCAAGTATCTGACCACCAATGTTCAGAAAGATTTAACAGCTGAGCACTCCCAAACAGCAGGATAAAAAGTGTTATATTTTTAAATATTAGTTGTCTAATGTAATTTTATATATTCATTTTAATGTGCCTTTAAATGTTTATATTATTTTTGAATCAAAAGAGACTCTCAATGTTTATAATTCATGTCTATGGTTTACATGTACATTTTTATTCACATTGATGTTTTATATATTTTATAGAGATATATATTTTTTAATAATTTTAATATTTTTAAATTTGTTATGTTTGTTGTTCATTATAGCCCCTGACGCAGCCCTTTTGTTGGGCAAAACACGGCCTGTGTCGGGCATTTGTCTAACATACGGTATCTTCAATAAAGTATTTTGGATATTATACTGATCTGCTGGTTTGTTCTCCACTTTGGATTTTGCAGATCGTTTGCCTTGTTGCTTTCTGGGACCCATATTATAAAGTTTGACATCTGGTATACTAAGACCCTTCCCCCTCTAGTTCCCCACTAAATGCAGAAATGGTGTGAAGCCCAGCCCAGCGCATCCCAAGATACACTGGGCAGGGCTGGGCGCTGCCATTTTGCGGCGTCAAAGAAAGAGGAGGGAGGCAGGCTACCTCCCTCCTCCTACCCAAGGAGGGGGGGGGGTGGGTGAGGCTAATGCTGGGGGGTTAGGGGGGGCTGGAGATCTACCGGATCTCCAGCCCTCCCTGAACTGTGTCGGGTGGGGGGGGGGTTGGTCACCCACTGGGCCTGAACCTGGAGGAGGGGGAACGGAGGTCCGCCGGACCTCCTGCCCCCTGTTGCTGGGGGGGGGGGGGGTCTTTGGATTTGCTTTGTTGGGGAGATGGGGGGCCTGCTATCTTGTAAATGCATGCTGGACAGGGCTCACCATTCCTCCCCAATGGTCTGCAAACCCTGACGCCAGCGTAGGGTTTGCTGTGGCTAGCGACCCAGTCTTTGGCGCGCTGGTTGCTGATCATTGGGGATGAATATGTTTAGCCCTGTTTTACATGCATTTGCATGCTAGTTGCATTCAGAGCCCTTGAGCGCATTGTTTCACGCGCTCGGGGACTCTGATCATGGGGCGGTAGCAAACGCTGGCGCTAGTATGGCACTAACAGCCTCTAGCGCTGGCGTTTGCTTCTGATCATCCCCCTGTCAGTATCTTACCCACCCAGCAAAATCTGGATAGCAGGCTAGAGAGACCCTTCAAGTCTCTGGCGGATAAATGTAAGGGCAAAGTTTGTAAAAAAAAAAAAAAATAAATAATAACCCCCAGTCATTTGGGAGAGATGATCACACTGAATAGAGAGATGTGACCCAATAGGGAGAGCAGGAGGCCAGCCCATTGCCCCAACAAGGTTTTAGTAAAGGAAAATAGTTTGGAAACATTTGCTTTATATAAATGGATTAGGTTAACAGAAAGCTGAATACTTAAATAAGAAAAAGATGTTTGAGACCTCTTAAAGGGACATCTCAACTGAGCTCACTCTTCATCCGTTAAGAGTAAGAACCTCTGACTTAGCATGTCATCCGGACTGGCAAAGATGTTCAGGGATCCTGCAGAACTTCCAGAAGGTCATCAGCGAAAGCAGAGATTTTAAAATGCTCTGAGCCAAATTTAACTCCCCGCACACCCTCTGTACCTAAAACATCTCGAGTCAGGGGATCTAGAACCAATACAAACAAGAGTGGAGAAAGGGGACACCCCTGTCTTGTTCCCCAATCTATATCAAATGAAGCAGAGGACGTCCCATTCACCCACACCTCCGCTACCGGGTCATGATAAAGAGCCCGAAGTGCTGCCAGAAAAATTCCAGTGAAACCATATGCTACCTAAACATCAAACATAAAAGGCTGTACTCAGTGAAACACATTCTCTGTATCAAAACTGATATGCAGAGAAAATGCTGAAGAGCACTACAACATCTCCAGAAAGTCCAAGATCTTCCTCATATTCCTCGCTACTGAGCATGATCTCACAAAGTGAACCTGAGGAGTGGTGATCAGGCAAGGCAAAACCTGAGCTAGACGTTTCGCGAGAATTTTAGCAAAAAGCTTAGTTTCATACGGGAAAAGCAAGGTGGGTTGATAAGAATCCGCATGGTGAAGATCTCTACGCGGCTTTAACAGCACCATTGTCTGAGCTTTGCTTAAAGTGGTCGACAAGAACCCACTTTGGATAAAGGAATTAAATACCACCAACAAGCAAGGGGCGATTTCCTTCACCAGAAGTTTGTAGAATTTCGAAGACAATCCATCCACCCCTGGTGATTTGTGAAGCGGACTATCCCGGGTACCCCACCAGACTTCGTGATAGCTCATTGAGAATATCCTGCTGGGCCGCAGTTGCCTGAGGAAGCTACTGACCAGAAAGATAAGCCCCGTACTCCAAACCCACATCTTCTGCAGAAGAATACAGCTGTGTGTAGAATTCATTAAAAACATTACTGATGCCTTAATTGGTACAAGGATAATTCCCCCTTGAGTCTTTCAACTGCGATACGTGAGACGATTTCCCCCCTCCCCCACCTGCTTCATCAACCGCACAAGTAGCTGCCCATGCATATTGGCATACTTGTATGGTTGGTAACGGTATAGGTATAAGACTTCTGGATTTTAGAGTGATTCAATTGATTTAAAGTTGTTTGCGAGGCCAAGAGACAAGCTTTAGTAGAAGCATTAGGATGAGAACCAAACAGCTGCCTATCTCTCTTAACCTGTGCCTCCAAGTGAACCTCTTTTCTTTTATGTATGGAGTAAGATACAGTGGCACCAATAACAGCCTTGGTGGCTTCCCAAAAAAGCACAGGGTCAGTCGCAAAGCTAGCTCCATTATGAACCGTATATTCCTTCCACTTCTCCTGTATATAAGTATGAAATTTAAAATCATAATACAAGTCTCTAGGAAATTTCCAATAGTCTATCCCTGGGCCTTGTGTCTCAAGAGAGGGTTATCCAAATTAAAGTGTGGTCTGTAAAGTGTGATCTGACACTTGAGTGGGACCTATCTCTGCCTGCTGCAGAACTGAAGACCAAGTGGTAGGGATTAAAAGGTGGTCTATTCGAGAGTGATGAGTGAAGTCCCTTTCTCCCGGATGAAATAAACGCCAAGAGTCTAACAAATCAAGGGAAGAACACAATCAAGGCATCCTATGATTATAATTTACTGGCAGTACATGGGAGGGATTGGAGCTATCCACCAAAGGGTCAAATACAGAGTTAAAGTCACCCCCCATGACAATTGGAATATGGTCAAAAGAGTGCATATGTCTTGTCATACTGGTTAGGTACATAAATATTAACTAATAACAGAGCCTTTTGATTTAAAAGCACCTGCATTATTATATAATTATTATTATATAATTATTATATAATGTCCTAGCGGATCCATTGTAGAGTGCTGTTTTTCCACTAATAAAGCTTTGCTGAATAATATAATTACCCCAGCTTTTCTATTTTGTGTGGAACTCTATCTCCAACTCACCATCAACACAATTTTTTATGTTCCGAGGAAGTCAGTTTAAAACCTGCAGAATTTACTTCGTTTAATAGGAGAGACAATGCCTCCAACATTCCAAGATACAATTTTAAACATAATCTCCCTCAAAACCCAGAAAGATCAGGGACAAGCCCTCCAAAAACGCTCCACTTATGGCAGAGGAAGAGTGCTCCAGCCTACACCCTCCCCCACAAGAGAACAACAATACAATAACCCCCAAGCCCACCCCAACAAATAGGGAACCTCTAATGAAAAGACCAACTCCCGTTGTATTGCTCCCCAAATACTGACTGGGACCACAAACCTCCCCCACATTGACCACCACCGCTGAACAAGGAGTGTACATACCCCCCAACAGCCCTCCCCAAACCCTCAACTAGTTCCCTATCGAACTCCTTAGCTTCTAGCCTATGAGTTTAATAATTGAACCCATCACATATTGGCACCCCTCCATTGAACCCAAGAAAAAAAAAAAGCAACACTGTTAAGGTGCTTCCCACACAGGCAAAAACCAGCAAAGGAACAGCACCACTATATGGTGCTGGAAACAGCATGTCAATGTGATAGCAAATTTGTGTCACCAATGAGCAAAAAAAAAAAAACAAGGACACAGATATATGTGTGGAGATGACAGAGGCAATCTCAGATATACTTGCACAATAAGTACAAACAGTAAATGTCCAGCTAGGAGCACAAAGGCAAGAATTCGCAAGACTGCAAATGAAACATTTATAATGTGCTCTCAGTAGACACAAAAGAAAGGGATGTAAGAAGAACAAAGGTGGTGGCTGTCAGGAGAGTGTAATAGTGTAGTCGCAGTTGTTCGGAGTAGCACCAGTGAACCCCATGGTTCTCCTTGGAGGGAGGTACGCAAGGGGGAGCAACACCGAACCAAGTTAAAGTTAGCTACATGTAAGAAAATAAGCACGTATGCCTCAAATGAAAACAGCACAGATACATGTTTAGAGTTGACAAACGCAATCTCAAGTACACTTCTATATTGAGTACAGATATGTTTTTAATTACCCCTCTCTAGACCCCTGCAGGACCCTTGCCCACGGAGGTGGAGAGAGGGTTTCAGAAGGCGCAGAATCCCTTAAATATGACCTCTGTTTTCTGGCTCCTAATTTCTAAGAGCATCTTAGTGCATCTATTCTCCCACATACTGTATTAATGAGTGGGATTTTTTTTTGCCTATGTGGGTATTATAGAGGATAATTTATCTGTGTAGGTGTATTAGGAGAAAGAAGGTATGTAGCCAAGAAATAGACACAAACAAGGGAGACAGGTGATAACATTTATTTCAATCTTACCCAATTACAATTTCAATTAGTCTGGTACTCTCATCAGTCAAAGTGTCAGAACAACCGACCGTAGTTCTGCCCTCTGGGTAGAGTTGGAAAAATCCAAACTCCTCCCAGATTGGCAGCTCTTATACAGTGGTGGAAATAAGTATTTGATCCCTTGCTGATTTTGTAAGTTTGCCCACTGACAAAGACATGAGCAGCCCATAATTGAAGGGTAGGTTATTGGTAACAGTGAGAGATAGCACATCACAAATTAAATCCGGAAAATCACATTGTGGAAAGTATATGAATTTATTTGCATTCTGCAGAGGGAAATAAGTATTTGATCCCCCACCAACCAGTAAGAGATCTGGCCCCTACAGACCAGGTAGATGCTCCAAATCAACTCGTTACCTGCATGACAGACAGCTGTCGGCAATGGTCACCTGTATGAAAGACACCTGTCCACAGACTCAGTGAATCAGTCAGACTCTAACCTCTACAAAATGGCCAAGAGCAAGGAGCTGTCTAAGGATGTCAGGGACAAGATCATACACCTGCACAAGGCTGGAATGGGCTACAAAACCATCAGTAAGACGCTGGGCGAGAAGGAGACAACTGTTGGTGCCATAGTAAGAAAATGGAAGAAGTACAAAATGACTGTCAATCGACAAAGATCTGGGGCTCCACGCAAAATCTCACCTCGTGGGGTATCCTTGATCATGAGGAAGGTTAGAAATCAGCCTACAACTACAAGGGGGGAACTTGTCAATGATCTCAAGGCAGCTGGGACCACTGTCACCACGAAAACCATTGGTAACACATTACGACATAACGGATTGCAATCCTGCAGTGCCCGCAAGGTCCCCCTGCTCCGGAAGGCACATGTGACGGCCCGTCTGAAGTTTGCCAGTGAACACCTGGATGATGCCGAGAGTGATTGGGAGAAGGTGCTGTGGTCAGATGAGACCAAAATTGAGCTCTTTGGCATGAACTCAACTCGCCGTGTTTGGAGGAAGAGAAATGCTGCCTATGACCCAAAGAACACCGTCCCCACTGTCAAGCATGGAGGTGGAAATGTTATGTTTTGGGGGTGTTTCTCTGCTAAGGGCACAGGACTACTTCACCGCATCAATGGGAGAATGGATGGGGCCATGTACCGTACAATTCTGAGTGACAACCTCCTTCCCTCCGCCAGGGCCTTAAAAATGGGTCGTGGCTGGGTCTTCCAGCACGACAATGACCCAAAACATACAGCCAAGGCAACAAAGGAGTGGCTCAGGAAGAAGCACATTAGGGTCATGGAGTGGCCTAGCCAGTCACCAGACCTTAATCCCATTGAAAACTTATGGAGGGAGCTGAAGCTGCGAGTTGCCAAGCGACAGCCCAGAACTCTTAATGATTTAGAGATGATCTGCAAAGAGGAGTGGACCAAAATTCCTCCTGACATGTGTGCAAACCTCATCATCAACTACAGAAGACGTCTGACCGCTGTGCTTGCCAACAAGGGTTTTGCCACCAAGTATTAGGTCTTGTTTGCCAGAGGGATTAAATACTTATTACCCTCTGCAGAATGCAAATAAATTCATATACTTTCCACAATGTGATTTTCCGGATTTAATTTGTGATGTGCTATCTCTCACTGTTACCAATAACCTACCCTTCAATTATGGGCTGCTCATGTCTTTGTCAGTGGGCAAACTTACAAAATCAGCAAGGGATCAAATACTTATTTCCACCACTGTATACCTTTTTTCACTCATTAAGACAGTATATTCTACCATGCAAATACCATCCGCCTTCAGTCACTGACCACAAGCTAAGCACAAGGTAGATCGGAAGCCCAAATCTCCCCCTTCTTACAATTTCTCAATACCTGTAACATCCTTTTTGGTAAACAACTCTCTGACTAATGCAGGGATAGGTATCCATTTTATGAAAAGGACTCCATTTTAAATTCAATTGCTTGACCTAAGTTTTAGTTATTCAAGTCATTTAATCCTTCATCTAACCTTTAAAACTGTATCTGGATGTTACCCCAGATCCTGATAAGGCTTGTCAGCTGGGCCCTGCTTCAGCAAGTACTCAGCTGCAAAGCCATCACCAGATTTTCTGGCCTAATCAGTGCTTCTTAGCAGCCTAGGCTATAGAGCTTGTCCCACCACTATTCCAGTGGAGGGGTCTCTAGTTGTAACACATATTAACATTCCCCTCTTCACCCTATCCCATAGGGTGACATAAGGGTTGTCTAGCATGGTACCATCTATTCCAGAGGGTATCCTGCAAAGTTATCAAATGTAAGGGTATGAACGAAATCTGGCATGATAAAAATTTTGGAATCCGAGTCACAACATGGATACTATCTCTGGCTCATTCTAACCCCTCTTGAGTCACAACATGGATACTATCTCTGGCTCATTCTAACACCTCTTGGGACCATACCTGCGGTTCAGCAACAAAATACAACCACAAGGGTAATACCATTAAACCTATTAATTTGCAGGTTTGATTATATTCTTTTCTAACAGTATATGCATATGTTACTAAAAAGTATCAAGCTGATTAATACATAGGTTATGTACTGATTATATGCTGATTATACATTTGTATTGGTTACATTGTTATATCTCTTCATTACCCTCTTGGCCTCAATCATGTTGTCACCCCTCTTGAGACTTGCTCTGTCTCAGTGATCTTAGGAAGGAATAGCAGTTTCGATTAAGCATTGTTATGGACTCAACAAATATATGATTAGTACTGTGATGGCCGGCTGTCTTAGGTTGTGGATGGAATTTCTGGACCTTACAACATGACCATACAATCATGAGCACTAAGAAGTGGATAGCAACTATGAAGTTGCATCATATCGCAAAGATAGTAATAGCAATTTCAGTGGGTCATTCCCATATATCCTGATTGAAGCAATGCCAATTTGAATTACATAAACAGAAATAACGGGGAAAATCTTACAGAAACAATAAGAACAATATGGGTCCAATTACGAACGTGCATTCATTATAGAAAATGTGTCATTAGCTAAAAAGGAAGACATAAGAAAATAAAAATAAAACCTTTCCAATATGCATATATACAGGATTACTGATAAACTGAAAATAAAGCAAAATATGAATCTATAATGTTCATAAACAGGAATCAGTCGCTGCTGGCCTGCTGAAGGAAGTGGCTGGTAACATCTGGTTCCGCGGCTGGGTAAACCCGTGTATCTTTCACATGGACCCAAGACTTGTGGTCCAGTAGTTTGCAAGGTGTAAAGATTATTGCCACGACCTTGGGGGATCTAACATCATTTGGGCCTGGATAGATCTTGAAGACGTAATACTTGCGGTGTACAAACTTGGATCTTTCCATGTCTTTGTCCTAGGCATGCACAATCATAATTTGGTGGGCATTGGCAGCCTGAATTGAATAAGCAGAAGTAATAGATCTATTTCAAGAAACATGCTAACATGGTAACATGAAAATACACTGTTAATTAAATGTAAAACCAAAAGGCAAACCATAAAGGCCATTTACAAAGGACTGTACTGAAGTAATTAAACATGAGAAAATAAGATTGAAGGAAAGATGTGCATTAATAGCAATAGTGGAAATCAAATTATTTAGCTCCTGATTAGTGGGGTCAAAAGGCAAAATCTCATATTATTCAAGGAACAGGGGTTTGCAGACCATATCCCCACTTCTGGCTTGCATAATGTGTAAGACAGATTGGGACAGATAGGTAATAAGAGGAGGTAGGCAGTTTATACGGTGACGTATGCATGTACAAATTCAGGAAAACAAGATGCACAAAAACAGTCAAAATCGCGGGCATTGTGTTGCAATCACCAGTAGGCATGGAATCTTCACCTGCGAAGACTACCATTCACCAAGGGTTGGGCCCTCAACTGCAGGAGGCCTGCAGGACTTGCGAGTTAGATAATTCAGACATAAGGACAGAGGACCAAGGTTCTTGCAACTCCAGTAAGTGGAGTGCTGGTGTCTGTTCCTCATGGACCAGTTGATGCATGTGGTGAAACTCTCGCACCATAGGATTGTGCATCTCACACCGGATAAGATGGGTGGGTCGACAGCCTGGAGATTCCTGAAGTAGTGGTTAGTGTTGGGCGGGACTGAGGGGGAGGGTGATGAAGTGTGAAGGTGATCAGGTGATGATCAGAGAGAGGAAGAGCTGAGGCGCAGAATTTGGAGGGTGAGCAGGTAGAGGAGAGGACGAGGTCAAGACAATGGCCAGTTTGGTGAGTAGGGGTGGTGGAGCTCAGCTGGAGGTTGAAGGAGGATGTCAGAGTGAGGAACTGAGAAGCATAAGAGTCGGATGGGTCATCAGCGTGTATGTTAAAGTCTCCAAGAATGAGGGACGGAGATGAGAGTTCAAGAAAAATGGAGAGCCAGGTATTGAAGTCAGTAAGAAAGGAAGAGAGGGACTTATCAGGGGGGCGGTAAATGACTGCAACTCTGAGTGGCAGCGGGTAGAATAGACGGATGGAGTGAACTTCAAAGGATGAGAACCAGTGAGATTGCGGTAGGAGGAGGGGTTGAAAACTACAGGAGGGCGAAAGTAGAAACCCGACGACTCCTCCGCGGCCAACTGGGTGGGGAGTGTGGGAGAAAAGATAACCTCCATGGCATAGGGCTGCGACTGAGGCAGAGTCGTCAGGGGTGAGCCAGGTTTCAGTTAGGGCGAGCAGTTGAAGGGAATGGGAGACGAAGAGATCATGGGTGAAGGAAAGTTTGTTGCAGACCGAGCGGGCATTCCACAGGGCACATGAGAAGGGGAGGAGGAGGGGAATAGAGATGAGATTGGAGACATCCTGGAATCGTTTGCATGGATAGGACGAGGACAGGTGTGGAGGACCAGGATTGGGATTAATGTCCCCAGCGGAGAGCAGGAGAAGGAGTAAGAGAGTACGGAGAAGAGTAGGAGAGGTACGACGACAGCGACGAAGGCGAGATGTACTCAGAAAGGAGATGGATGAATAGAAGGAAGGAAATGTTTAAGGTTGAGAGCTGAGAAAAAGGAAGAGGAAAAAACAGATGGTGAGATGACAAATACAGATGGTGGAGATTGTGCTCCTGCAGTGTACAGTGGTTTAAGATGGAGAAACAAATTAGGAAGGGACAGTGCCAAGAAGAAAAAGTGTACTGGAGCCATAAGTAGTAACTGGGAGAAAAATAGATGTAAAGAGAAAAATGCCCGGCACCTAGAGCGGAGGCCGTGAGTGGATTGGAGTGGACCTGGGAGTCACCCCGGAGAAGGCTATAAAGTATATGCAGATGAGCTGCAAGTCCTCCACAGCACCTGAAAGGCAGCCGGTGGTAGAGCTGGGCACCTCTCAGCTGAGGAAGGCTTACCAGGGGTTAGGCCGAAGCCAGCATTCCTCCCCCTAAGGGTCGCTTGATCTGAAGGGAGTTATCATTTACATCCTCCTCTTCAGAAAGTCTGTCCAGAATGTAATCTTGCTCCTTATCTTAAGGCTCTTCAAAAAGCCCTGTTTGAACCTTTTAAGAAGACCACTATCAAAGATCAGACATTATAATCAGATTTTCTGGTTGCTATCTATTCTGGAAGATGGGTTTCTGAACTTCAAGCCCTCTTTTGCAGGGATTCCTTTCTCTGTTTCTCTGTATATTCTGATGGGCTTATATTCGCGTGTATACGGTATGTTGTGTATATGTATCCAGTTTCTTATAATCAGTACTGTAGCTTCAGAAGAATAATACAGTAGCTCTTGGTATTTTTAGAAGTTAAGTTTTGGCAGAGATAATGAAATAGTGGTAAGATCGCTCCTTTTAGTTCTCTCTCCTTCCATTTTACGTCCAAGATTTTTCTCTTCCAAGCTTCCTCATTCTCTCCATCTTTTCCTTATCTTCCATTTCTCCTACCCTCATTGTTGTCTTTTCTCATGGGTTGCTTTTCTCACTTCTTTCAGCCCCCTCACTCATCCCTCTACTCTTATTTTCCTGTCTCCTTCCCTTCCCTTCCTTTCCTTTTTTTTTTTTTTAAATATATCCCATCTCCTTCAACACATAGCAACATAGTAGATGATAGCAGAAAAAGACCTGCACGGTCACCTATTTATATCCATATATCGTCCCTCATCCCACCCCCCCCCCCCCCCCCCTCAGCATAATACTTAGCTGCCAAATATGGTATACAGTCTGTGCCAGCGTGGCAAAAAGTTTCAAAACTCATGTGCTGGCACTTCCTGGCTGCTAGTCTCACGTATTGCAAGTTCAGTGTAGTGTCCCATTTTTTTCAGAAATCGGGGCCAAGGCTCGAGACTGAACTAAACACGTTTCCTATATAATAATTCTCACCACCAACGTTCTAATGTCTTGCCTGTGTCCATGGCTCCTTCGGCGTTGCTGAGCTAGGCTCCGTAGCCAGGCTGACATCACTCACAGCTGATTCCCCCCCCCCCCCCCCCCCCCCCCCCACACACACACACTGCCACGCGCAAATCTGGCATCAAACAAGACAGCAAAAAAAAAAAACCAGCCTTGCGCAGCTAACCGAAAAGGCTTGAGGCTGCCGCCCTCCCAAAACACTACTGACAGGGACCACAACCTCCCTCCACAGATACCGGCGTCAGCAAAAAAAACAGAAACAGCTCCACACTGCCTGACATGAAACACTCCCTCCACAGTTTCCAGTGTGCAGGACACCGCGCTCAATTATGGAGTACCGGTAAGGAGGGAGGTGACGCTCACTAACTTTAATGCATGTTCCCTGACTTTCAAAAACTGTCTTCACCCACCTCCGAGACACTGCCCGCCCCTGTTGAAAACCCTCTCTCAGTCTCTCTCACACACACACACACAATGTCTGTCACACACGCACACACACTTCCTTGCGATGTCTGCACATATGCCGCTACCCTCCCCCCCTTCCGAGTCTGGCCCCGCCGATCCCCCTCCTTGCATGTCGACCCCCCCCCTACAAAATCGCCACTCCCGCCCCAACCCCTCTGTCTCACACACACAGAGGAGTGGCCTAGTGGTTAGGGTGGTGGACTTTGGTCCTGGGGAACTGAGGAACTGAGTTCAATTCCCACTTCAGGCACAGGCAGCTCCTGATAACTCTGGGCAAGTCACTTAACCCTCCATTGCCCCATGTAAGCCGCATTGAGCCTGCCATGAGTGGGAAAGCGCGGGGTAGAAATGTAACAAAATAAAAACACACAATGTCTGTCACAGACGAACAAACTTCCTTGCGATGCCTCCACCCATGCCGCTACCCTCCCCCTTCCGAGTCTGGCCCTGCCGATCCCCCTCCGTGCATGTCGACCCACCCCCCCTCCAAAATCGCCACTCCCACCCCTACCCCTCTGTCTCACACACACACAATGTCAGCCACAGACGCGCACAAACTTCCTGCCGATGCCTCCACCCATGCTGCTACCCTCCCCACCCCTGACTGGCCCCGCCGATCCCCCTCTGTGCACGTCGCCCCCCCCCCCTCAAAAATCACGTACCCTGCACCCCTCCCTCCCTCTCTCTCACAGACACATTCTGTGACACACACACACACTCTGTCGGTATCTCACACACAGTGAATCACTCTCTCTCTCTCACACAGCCTTGCTGTGTCTCTGACTGTGACACACACACACACAATCGACATTCTGTCTTTCTCTCTCTCTCTCTCTCTCTCTCTCTCTCTCTCTCTTTCTCTCTCTCTCTCTCTCTCACACACACACACATTGCTACGGTGTAACACACACACACTCCATGTCTCTCACTCCCCCCCTCCGAGTCTGGCCCCACCGATCCCCTTCCGTGCATGTTGACCCACCCCCTTCCAAAATCACCACGCCCACCCCTACCCCTCTGTCGCACACACACACAATGTCTGTCACAGATGCAGACAAACTTCCTTGCGATGCCTACACCCATGCTGCTACCCTCCCCACCCCTGACTGGCCCCACCGATATCCCTCTGTGCACGTCACCCCCCCTTCGAAAATCACCTATCCCGTACCCCACCCTCTCTCTGTCTCACAGACACATTCTCTGACACACACACACACACACTGTCGGTATCTCACACACACAGTGAATTACTGTCTCTCTCTCACAGCCTCGCTGTGTCTCTCTGTCTGTGACACACACACAATCAACATTCTGTCTTTCTCTCTCCCACACACTAAGTTGGCCCACACACACACACACACTCTGTCACAGTCTATCTCTCTCTCACTCACACACACACACACACAGTCTCTTTCTCATACAGTCTCACACACACACAGTCTCTCTCTCATACAGTCTCACACACACATATACACTCTGTCACACACACACACTCGCACATTCACTCTCTCTCTCTCACACACAGTCACTGTCAAACACACTCTGTCAAACATACACACTCAAAGGAAAACCTTGCTAGCGCCCGTTTCATTTCTTACAGAAACGGGCCTTTTTTACTAGTATTTATATAAACTGTATGGCTTATAGTTAATGTAATTGCTGTTATGCTTTCTTGTGTGCCTGTGTATGGAGCATGAACTTATAACTTCTGACAACTTGCTGTCCCCCAAACCTGTGATTGTCAGTGATGTAAGTACAAGTTCCAGGCCCTCCTCACCCCCAAGCAAAATTTTGCTTGAGAGTACCCATAATGGTGAGGGTGGTGGTGGGGGAAATCTCTCCCCCTTGCACACCCACCTAATAAAACCTTATGTCAGTGAGTCCCAGACTGTGGATCTGGTCTCCAAATAGGGCCACGTGAGTGGATGGGGGTCACAGAAACAGTTCTTCTCACCAGTCTCTGGACCTTCACTGTAACTTGCCTACTAGTGGCAGTCAGCATGGTGCCTGTAAACAGTGAACACTTATAGGCCCTGGTTTCTTGTGAGCAGGCTTCCTATTAGACTGGAAACCCATACACGGTATTGGGGACTGTTGCCACCACTGCTACTGTGGCTGTCTTGCTTTGGAAGGGGAGGGGGAGTAAAGGCATTCTGTTGTTTTTTTTTTTAAATAAATTTTTGCTGGAACTTTTCAACAGCCTAAAACATATTAGAAGCAGTATAAAGTACTCTTGTGTTTAATCATCTTCTGGAGTCTCGTGAATTTTTAGTTGTTAAAATAAAAAAAATTGGTCATATTGTTGAAATGTTTGAGAAGCACTGCCTTATGCCCCTATTAAGGCTGGCAGGAGGTGAGTGCAGCAAACACTGAATTTATCTCTAACAGTGTTGCCCTGCTATGGATCGCCTCCTTGAAATGAATCACCTAATTGTCTCTGGCAGCAGGAGACTCACTTAAGTGAATCCTCTCCTCCAGCTATGAGACCAAGTCTCAGTATGAGAGCTGCAGAATAACACAGATCTTATTCCAAATCTTGGCCCTGGCTGGAGGAGGTTATGCACATAAGCACTTTTTTTGCTATTAGGGATGATGTAAATTCATGTGAAGTAGGATATTGGGAGTTGGCACACCAATACCATTAGAGATAAGTTAATTGCTTGCTTCACTCTGTCCTTGTAGTTCAAGGTTGTTTCCCCTTTTGACTGTGCCCCCACCCCCTACACACTGCAGCGACTTGGGCAGTATTTATGCCAATGGGTGGAACATTCCTTATGTATTACCATTATTCATGATGTATTGTAAGCCACATTGAGCCTGCAAAGAGATGGGATAATGTGGGATACAAATGCAACAAATAAAAATAAATAAATAAGCAGAACTAAACCAGTAGGTAGCACAAATTAGTCCTTGTCAGGACTATTAAGAAAAAACAAACAAACCTGCTTTCTGTACCTTGCTTGTTCTACCACTGCACTTCCAAACACATGATCCATGTCCTTTGATCCTACTTGTACATATTATCTTTCTCTTTGAGGTACACCATACACACAGTCTCCCCAGACCTCTCTGTACACATGATTGCTCTCTTCCCCCCCCCCCCCCCCCCAAACCTCTAGCATTTATACACTTCAAAGGGAAGTACAGGTGGTTGATGTTCAGTTCCTGTGGGGCTACAGTCAGCTTCTGAACAGTAGAAGGTATTGGATCTTTCCTATGTACCAGTCCCAGGTTTTTACTGCCTTAGGCACAGACTTTGAAACCACTCCCCTCACCACCTCTCACATGCACATTTCCAAGAGCACCCTTTTGTAGCCACATTGTACTCAAGATTCATCCCGAAGAATGCTTTCATGATTCTTCCCTCCCCCCCCCACCCCCCCAAAATTATACTTCCATTCAAATGGGACAAATGGGGGCATTACCTGTGATTGTGTGTGGCCATATTCTGCCTGGGAGGAATTCTGTTAGGCAGCAGCAGCAAATACCCTCAAGCATCTCTTGGGAAGGAGGAAGGCAGAGAAGGAGTACAGACCCATACTTGGTAGCAGACTTCTTGTTCTTAGGCTCAGCTCAGCTGCCTGTAGTAGCAGGTGTCATCCATATGTACTATAATGGAGCTGCTGCTACTGTGTGTGCTTGTTGCCTTTTTTGTGCTCGATGCTGACAATTTCCCTATCCATAACAAGTAATAGTAGCAGCTGATATGCTGTCAGTTTTGCCACTGCTGCCAATCTGCCTGATCTGAATGCTGTAACCTTAGTGATACTAACTTCTCATCTGCAAGTTGTAATCTTGGCCAGAGGTAAAACAGCCAGTTAGCAACCCTAGTCTAATAGAAGATACGTGTCAAGGACAATACAGTCAGCAACCAGGAAGTGCTGGCTTATGATTTTGTTTAGCTTATTTATTGATATGGCCATCTGACATAGCAAAGCCGTTTGAAAATGTTTATGGTTTTGATGTAAACTCTACACAGTGATGGTCAGCCACTCCTGCCTGTCCTAGATGATGATGGTGTAAGTTACTGCTGTAATGCATGAGTAGCCACACAGCGGACTTCCAGTACCTGTGCATGCTGCAAACACAGCTATGCAGACTGTTACACCGTGTAACAGTCTGTATGGCTGTGTTTGCAGCATGCACAGCTACTGGAAGTCTGCTGTGTGGCTACTGTCATGCGTTAGAGCAGTAAATCCTTCTTATCTGTTCCCTTCTCCGCTACTGCCAACTCCAGACTTTGCTCCTTCTGTCTTGCTGCACCCTACGCCTGGAATAGACTTCCTGAGCCCCTACGTCTTGCTCCATCCTTGACCATCTTTAAATCTAGATTGAAAGCCCACCTCTTTAACATTGCTTTTGACTCATAACCACTTGTATCCACTCGCCTCCACCTACCCTCTTCTCCTCTTTCCTCTACACATTAATTGATTTGTTTGCTTTATTTTTTGTCTACTAGATTGTAAGCTCTTTGAGCAGGGACTGTCTTTCTTCTATGTTTGTGCAGTGCTGCGTACGCTTTGTAGTGCTATAGAAATGCTAAATAGTAGTAGTATTGTTCATTGTAAGACCTGAGGTGCAGTGGTGGCTCACATCAACTTAAGTACTTCTCCTAGACTTGCTTTTCCCAATACACACACTCCCCTTCCACCTTCTTTGATTTGCTTTATTAAATTTAATTTCCTCATCGTCCATGCCAAATCAGTTTGGATAAGAGGGTTGTTTTCCCCCTTTGCCAGCAGATGGAATCACTGCCCCAGGGCCTAGCAATTCTGCTGTATAAGCACATATGTGGAGACAGAGAAGTACTGGAGCAAAAGGCAACGTTGGCCATCTGTGAGAGGAGTGAAGTCAGCGCAGAGCTTTTTTTTCCTCTGTCTGCTGGCAGGAGGTTAAAACCAACTTGTCTGGGGAGAGTGGTGACGTCACGCTGAGAAATGGCGGTGTGAGTTAACAGCTCCGCATGCCTCCCATACAAATACAGCAAATATAGCGGATTGCTGATAGATCTTATTGAGCGATTTATATATTTACTTACCTGAACCTGCAGCGTTTGTGATAATGGCAGGGAAGGAAGACGCAGCATCGAGGAAATCCTTGAAAGTGTTTAGTTATCAGCCACAATCTTCCGGCGGCAAGATGGCATCTGGTCCAGGCTCCTTGCGGGCCGCAGGTGAGCATTCAGAGAATGCTATGGCAGAAGATTTTAATCCCAGCAACTTTCGGGCGCTGCTCGAAGAGATACGGGTGGATGTAAAGGCGGGTTGGGATGATTTTACGAAACTGGCTGCGGAGCTCAGAGGTGAACTGCTGGAAATGGGTCGACGCGTGGAGGACGTCGATGATCGGGTAAAGGAACAGCAGGAGGCCCTGAACTCGCTAGAGAACTTGCTAAAAGAACAACAAGAAGTGAGTAAATTCGCTTATGGATAAAATAGAAGACTTAGAGAATCGTGGAAGGCGATCAAATATCAGAATCCGAGGCATTCCCGAACAGGTGGACTATTTAAATTGCGAAAAAGTCGCACAACAAGTTGCAAGCATGCTGCTTTCGGAAGATGGTCCTGAGGTGAGCCCGGAGGACATTAAAATAGATCGTGCTCACAGAACGCTTACAAGAGTGCGGGACAATGTGCCAAGGGATATATTAGCATGTTTCGCGGATTACAAAATTAAGGAAGCCATCTTGAAAAAAGCCCACCAAAAAGATAGCATTAAATGGGACACGTTCCCTATTGAGCTCTATCAAGATTTGGCCCCAATGACCTTGAAGTGCCGAGCCGAGCTGAGCTCCGAAATTACACTAGATACCTCCAGGATCAAGGAACACCATACAGATGGCAACATCCTTTTGCCTTGGCATACAATAAGGAAGGAAAATGGATCCGCATTCAGTCTGTTGAAGAAGCGCTCGTGACCTGGCCGGAAGTGGAGGGCCCGCCGCCGAGATCGGACGACAAGATGGAGGAGGAAAGAAGGCCGAATCGCCAGCGATGGACACGGGTGACGAGAGGCAAAGGACGCCTCACCCGACAGCAATCAATACAGCAATTGCCCACGGTGGCTAAGACTGTAACTTGATAAGTAGTTCCGGGACGCTACTACAGATAAGCAGTTAACAGTATCTTGCGCTATATTTGTGTTAGTATTGTTTTACGATGAGCGATAGGAGGCATGTGTTAAGTCATCGCTCTCTTGATTTAGTGGTGAGATAATTTTGATCCACTGGATATATGGGACCGGGGGGGGGGGGGGAGACCAGGGTAACACAGGAATCTGGGAATATATGGTGCGCTATATCGGAGGGAGCTTCTAGGGAAGTGGGACATAAACTTTAAGGTCCAATGACACGCATAGTTTGTATGACCATGAATGTTCGTGGTCTGAACTCCCCTTTAAAACGCCGGCGACTATTTAAAGAGGCCAATAGATTGGGGGCAGATGTCCTATTGACACAAGAAACGCATTTGCTGGAGAGGCATGAGCGTCTAATGCGCAATGCCCGATATCCTCACCAATATATGGCTTCTAATAAGAAACAGAGGAAGACAGCGGGGGTGGGGATATTATAAGTACATAAGTAGTGCCATACTGGGAAAGACCAAAGGTCCATCTAGCCCAGCATCCTGTCACCGACAGTGGCCAATCCAGGTCAAGGGCACCTGGCACGCTCCCCAAACGTAAAAACATTCCAGACAAGTTATACCTAAAAATGCGGAATTTTTCCAAGTCCATTTAATAGCGGTCTATGGACTTGTCCTTTAGGAATCTATCTAACCCCTTTTTAAACTCCGTCAAGCTAACCGCCCGTACCACGTTCTCCGGCAACGAATTCCAGAGTCTAATTACACGTTGGGTGAAGAAAAATTTTCTCCGATTCGTTTTAAATTTACCACACTGTAGCTTCAACTCATGGGAACCGATCACAGTGAAACGGGACTCTGAAGGGCGATTTTTATTAGTGGTAGCCAAATTGGGGGGCCAGATCTGTACTATAGTAAATACGCCCCTAATCAAGCACAGGGAGCGTTTTTTGAGTCTGTTGGCACCCAGCTCTTAAAATATGTACAAGGGGAAATCCTCATGGGTGGAGATTTTAATGTCACTTTGGACCCTAATATGGATAACATGGGGGAGGCAGTGGGATATGCGCAGCTAGAGAGAGAGCGATTAATTCGATTTCTTAACCAGTGGGGGCTAGTGGATATATGGAGGGTGTTACATAATGATGAAAGGGACTATACATGCTTCTCAGCTCCACACAATACACATTCAAGAATAGATATGTGGATGGGCAGTGCAGGCACATTGACACAGATAATTTCTGTAGAGATACAGACCCGTGTGTGGTCTGATCATGCCCCAGTGGTATTAGAATTGAGAGGTGACTTGATGGAGCGGGGACTGAGGACATGGCAATTTCCAGATAGTTTACTCGATGATCCTAAACAGGCACAGCGTGTTGAATTAGAACTTAAGGAATTCCTTCAGTTTAATGACACCCCAGAGATTACTTCAGAAATTTTATGGGAAAGTATGAAGGCCGTGATTCGGGGGAAGGTGATCTCCATACAAGCGCACTTAACTAAAGATCATAGGGAAAAAGAGAGGGAGCTTAGATCGACTATTAACCAGCTGGACACCCTGGTAAAACGGCAGCAGGACACACCCAGTCAACTAGAGGAACTACATAAGGCACGGCTACAGCTGGCGTCCTTAGAAAGTATAGAAACAGGAGCAGTTGCAAAGGGTACAGCAAGAATATTATGAGTTTAATAATAAAGCAAGCAAACTTCTAGCGTATAAGCTGAAGCAGTTAACAGACCGTAATAATATATGTAGTGTCAGGGATAATACAGGGAGATTGCACGAGCAGCCGACGAAATACGACAGGCTTTCGTGCAATTCTATCAGCAACTATATCAGCCGGAGGGTCCACCTCCGCTGGAGGCTATTCAGTCTTTGCTGGATAATGTGGACATGCCCACCTTGTCAAGAGCTGAGGGGCTATCACTTTCGACCCCTATTGAGTTAGAGGAAGTAGAGGCTGCTATCAAAGGGCTGCCCAGGGGGAAGGCCCCGGGGCTGGATGGATTTGGCAATCGGTTTTACAAAAGATTCCGCACCATTCTGGCCCCCCTATTGCAGAGAGTTTTTAATGATATCAAGAAAGATGCCCTGCTTCCGCGCTCTTGGAGACTAGCCAATGTGGTATTGTTGCTCAAACCGCATAAGGATCCGCAAAGTTGTGGTTCATACTGTCCAATATCCCTTTTAGGGACAGACTATAAAATATTCACCTCCATCTTGGCTACACGCCTGCAAACAGTTTTGCCCCGCTTGGTCCATGAGGACCAAGCGGGCTTTATCGCGAATCGGCAAACCTTTGATAACACCAGGCGGGCACAATATATATTGGATCGGGTGCAAACACTTGGTCATCCAGCGGTGTTTCTTTCTTTAGGTGCAGAAAAGGCTTTCGATAGGGTGCTGTGGCCCTTTCTATTCTGCCTTTTGGAACGCATTGGATTGGGCGGGCAATTCATGCACTGGATCACAGCACTCTACCGACAACCGATGGCCCAATTGAAGATTAATGGCACAACCACACAACCTTTCGAGTTAAAAAGGGGCACGCGGCAAGGATGTGCGTTGTCCCCCCTATTGTTTGCTCTCTCTATGGAACCTCTGGCGATCATGGTTCGAAGAGAGCCGCGAGTGCGGGGCATCAGCATAGGTAGGCAGGAAACAAAAATTATGTTGTATGCAGATGATGTGCTGTTAAGGCTGACAAGCCCCAGGGACTCCCTACAGGCAGTAATGGACATCCTCAAGATATATGGGGAGGCGGCTGGCTTAAAAATTAACCTACAAAAATCTGAAATTATGCCCCTTCAGTTTCCCATGGGGCTACAAGCAGAACTACAACCTCTGTTTCCGTTCAGCTGGTCCCCACGCTCTATTCGGTATCTGGGGGTCAGTTGGACCCCAAATACTGCAGATTTGTATCGGGAGAATTTTACCTCTAAATTACCAGAATTATTTACTGAGTTGGAGAGATGGGGGGCTTGGGATTGACATGGATGGGCAGAATTGCGGCAGTAAAAATGTCCTTACTCCCTAAGTTACTCTATCTATTTATGGCAATTCCAATAGCAATCCCGAAGGCCTTCTTCCAGGTGCTTGACAGGAAAGTCTTTGCCTTTATTTGGCGGAAAAGACCTCCGAGAGTAACTAGGAAGGTCTTATACCAATCTAGGAAGGATGGAGGGATGGGGGTTCCAAATTTCTGGCTATACTATAGAGCGGCATTATTTCAACTGTTGGCCGTTGGACAAGTAGGGATAACCAAGCCGTGGTTGTATGCGGCGCAGTGGGGTTGCGGGGGGTGCCGTTGTGGGTGGCTCCCATTAGAGTCGTTAAGAGGGCTGCTCTCGGGGTTAAAGGGTCAGATGAGGATAGCGCTTGGTGAATGGGCGCGATGTAGAGCAGTGTGGTTCCCGGGATGGAAATATCATATGAACACCCCTATAATATTTGCACTGGATTTCCCGCCAGGTAGAGGAGAACGAATATACAGACATTGGTCAGCTTTATCGCTGCGGGTGTTGGGACAGTTGTGGGATGAGGGGAAATGTCAGTCGTTTCAGGCTCTGAGAGAGGAGTATGGATTGACTGATAGAGACCACTTTCATTATATTCAGGTTAGGGATTTTATGCATCGTAAGACTAAAGACAAGCTATTGTTGACAGTAACAGAACTGGAACGGGCGATGGGCTTGGGGGCAGGGAGGGGTGGCATATCCATGATTTATAAAGCGCTCTTACATCAATCTTCCCCCTTGTCCCAATATACTGATAAATGGGAGACTCTTTTATCCGTCCATTATGAGCGGGATAAATGGCCCCGTATATATAAAACTTTACTGAATCTTTTATCCGTCCATTATGAGTGGGATAAATGGCCCCGTATATATAAAACTTTACTGAATTTTTCTGTGGCAACACCTCTGGTGGAGAATTGGTCCAAGATGTTATACCAGTGGTATCTCACCCCCCACAGAATATCACGTATATTTCACACGGAGGTCTCAACTTGCTGGCAGGGCTGTGGAGCCCGGGGTACATTCTGGCACATATGGTGGGACTGCCCGACCATAAAGCAGTTCTGGACAGACTTAATATCACACCTCCACACTAAGCTGGGGATAGCAATTACGCCGAGCCTGGAGCTTTATTTACTTAACATACCAGTGGAGGGCATACGTCGCTCATTTCATGGTATTCTCTCTCATGTACAGCACGTATTTTAATTGCTAGATATGGGAAACAAACAGTGATCCCTATGTTGGATCAAGTCTTTAAAAAAGTGGATTACTGTTGTTTAATGGCTAAAATGACAGCTGTGAAGCGGGGACAGATGGTAAGATTTCTCAAAGTGTGGACAATATATATGAACTGGAGAGGGATCTCTGTTTGATAGGTGGAGGATTCCTTCGGTTTGAACTGTTGAGCCCGACTGTTCTTACCCTGGAGGTAGGGGGGGGGCGGTTGTGTAGCATTTGTTGTCAACAGCGCATTTTGACTGTACATTAAGTTGAAGTATTGGATATTGTATTGAACTTGTTTATGTGAAATAATAAACATACATATAAAAAAAAAACAACCCAACTTGTCTGGACAGGTCTGGCAAGATTTAAGGAAAAGAAATTAACAAATAAGTTTTTAAATCTCACCATACCACCACAAGACAGAGAAAAGTGCAAGAGTTCATGTGTTTTGTGGCTCACAATCATTGAGAGCTACTTGATACTGAAAGAGAACAGTTATTTGGAGGTGGTACCAAAATAAAGTCTCCAGGAAAGATTGGGTGGGAGGAGGGCAGGGAGTTGTTGGATGGAATGGTGTTGAGATAAGATGGTGGACAACCAAGGCTGGGCAAATCTGTGGTGCCAAGTCTCTGTGACTTGAAATTTCCTGCGGCGCCTGGTATTTTCATGCTTCTACAGCTGCAAAAACAGTAACAATCTCTGCAGCATGCGGTTTTCAATGAATTTGAGTAACATGGTGCTGGAACTCTCACACCTTGAGACTAGCTGTGAGAATTCCTGCACTATATGGCTCAAACTCATTGAGAATCGTGCAGAGCATAAATGGGACCTCAAAGTGAGGTCGGAAAGGGGGGGTTTTGGAATGGTGGCTGGGAGAGCAAATGGGTAGTGAGGTGGGGCTGAGATTACTAGGAATGAGATGGGAGAGGGACTAAAGAGTAAAAGGGGAGTGAGACACTTGAGTCAGGGAGGGGGGATTGAGAAAGGGCGACTGTGGGGAATAGAAGGGGATTTGAGAGAGAGTGATGTAGATGAGATAGAAGGGAGGGTGGATGAGAGGCTATGTGAAGACACGATGGAGGACTGAAAAAAGAGGCTTGAAGGGGATGGGGACTACTCTGCTGATTGTGTGCTTTTGCTAGCACCATGTAATGGTGTATTAATGTGCCTGATGTACTAAGGATTCTTTCACTTAGAGTGAATTTCCTAAAATGCACAACTAACCTGCATGTGCTAACCTGCATTAGTGTGTGTGATTTACTTCAGGCTCCATTTTATTCAATGGGACCTATTTACTACTAACCTATGTTAATGATGTTAGCGTGTTCACACTAATGTGATAGTACAGTTTAGTAAATCTAGCCTAGTTTAGTAAAACAGCCTTAGTAAATCAAGTTTTGGAGAAGTTGTAGATGTTCTCAGAGAGGACCCTCCCCACTCTTCACCCTTTTCTGGTTTTGCTCCTAAATTCTGAGAAAATGTGTCAAGGCTTGGTGTACACTGACTGGTGGGAGTTGAGACTAGTTGGGATAGTGATGGGGAGTGTATTGGTGGAAAAGTATGTAATGGAGATGAGATGATGGGAGAGAGTGTAGAGGGAAGAACGTATTAATGAAGATGAACTGAGGGAAATGTGTGGACTGGGAGGAAGAGTAGAGTATAGATTTGTTAGAGGGAAAGAGAAGGTGGGGAGTGAGACAGGCTGAGGGAGAGAGAGAGAGAGAAAGTGTGGGAAAGCAGACTTTATTTAATTATGAAAGTTAATTGAGTGCACGAGCAGCTGAGTGAGCTGCAACATTGGAGGTTAAGGCCCTACTACCTACCCCCCCCCCCCCCACCCTTTTTGCCCAAGACTCTGGCTGCTTTGGCCAACAATGACCCTGGCTCTGACTTTAGTTTTTTGCCAGAGTGACCCTTCTTGTAAATGGCGTTGATTGGTGCCCTCTCCTTCTCTGCCCATATACAGCAGACAGCCAAGATCTGTCGCTTCTTTCTCTATAACATCAGCAAAATTCGCCCTTTCCTCTCTGAGCACACCACCCGAACTCTCATCCACTCTCTCATTACCTCTCGCCTTGACTACTGCAACCTACTCCTCACTGGCCTCCCACTTAACCATCTATCCCCCCTTCAATCCGTTCAGAACTCTGCTGCGCGTCTTATCTTCCGCCTAGATCGATATGCTCATATCACCCCTCTCCTCAAGTCACTTCACTGGCTTCCGATCAGGTACCGCATACAGTTCAAGCTTCTCCTACTAACCTACAAATGCACTCAATCTGCAGCCCCTCACTACCTCTCTATCCTCATCTCCCCTTATGCTCCTACCCGTAATCTCCGCTCACAGGACAAATCCCTCCTCTCAGTACCCTTCACCACCGCCAATTCCAGACTCCGCCCTTTCTGCCTTGCCTCACCCTATGCTTGGAATAAACTCCCTGAGCCCATATGCCAAGCCCCCTCCCTACCCATCTTCAAATCCTTGCTCAAAGCCCACCTCTTCAATGTCGCTTTCGGCACCTAACCATTGTACCTCTATCCAGGAAATCTAGACTGCCTCAGTCTTGATTGACTGCACTTTTTGTCCTTTAGATTGTAAGCTCCTTTGAGCAGGGACTGTCCTTTGTTAATTGTACAGCGCTGCGCAACCCTGATAGCGCTTTAGAAATGTTAAATAGTAGTAATAGTAGTTCTGCTGGGCCATTCGTGAAGCAGAGGACAAACTAGAAACAATCTCAGAACACTGAACTACTGGGAGAGCAGAACGTATGTGAAGAATTGAACAGATCAGAATTTGAGCAAATAATTTTTTTTCTTTGCTATTTTCAGAATAATCTATCAAGGTTGAGCATTTTCAGATGTCCAGAGCTACAGAATGTTGCTGTATCTTTCAGCAACAAACAGATGCCAGTATTTGCAGTTTAAGTTTCTTACCACACTTGTGCTTTGATTCTATAGTGATTCTATGCAGGAATAATATTGGAATATATGTTACTGTTTAGACACTGTTGCAAAAGAATGAAATTGGGCCTGTTTCCTAAATTCATATGCTGTATTCAGAATCTTGACACATTTGCAATGCATTGATATTCGAGCAGAAAATACTTTAGCTTTATATTTCCTGTATCAGTGTGTTAGAACAGTCTTGATTTTATTTCTGCATCTTAACAATGTCTGTAAGAATTGTCAGGTCAAAGGCTTTCTGATATTTTAATTTGTTATGTCCAATAAAAAAGGTATCATCTTATTTTCTTTTCCATGTTTTATTTCTATTGATTACCTTTAAAAGTGGACTAACACGGCTACCACACTTCTCTACTTTAGGACGAAGAAATCAATCAGCAGAGCCAGCTGGTAGAAAAGCTGAAGCAGCAAATGTTAGATCAAGAAGAGGTAAGTTGTACTCTAAAGATATTAGTGGAAACCCTCATCTTGGTTTTTATGGTGAGTTTTATGTTCAGTGTCTGACTTGAAAGGAGGAGCAAAATAGGGTTGAGGATTTAAAAAAAAAAAAAAACTTTTTAAACATTAGATGAGACTTTTATACACAGCAAATTCATTGTTGGGTCAGAGGATCTAGACTGACAGCCCAGTGCTTAGTATTCTGTGCTGCTTGGTGAGTCTTACCAGTATTTTTAATCTCAGATAGCTGCTTCTTGAATCAGCCAGTTTGGGAGTCTTATAAGCACTTAGCCATGTGGTGTATAGAGAAAGTACAATCTTGGTTGATTTATGATACATGACTGATGAGATAAGATGAGTCTAGTGCTCATTCTATAGGAGATAGAAAACCAGAAATATATTAGCAACTATTTAAATTCTGAAGGAAACTGGATAAGTGTCCTTGCAGAGAAGTATAAGCAAAATTAAAATGCATCCTGAAACAGCATTGAGCTACCAATCTGGAGTATACCTGAGACTTATAAATTAGCTTCTCTCTATTGACCTGCTGTGGGATGAGTAATGTCACCTCCTCTAGGAGTATTACATTGGCTCCCTGTGCTGTTTAAAACTCAGTTTAAGTTACTGATTCTCATTTATAAGGCTCTGTCTGGTATGGCTCTCCTGTATTGGACACATGCTGCAGATTTATGAACTGACCTACTCTTAGATCTGTGGATTCATGGCAATTAGTTGTGCCTTTGTTGACAAAGTTATATTACTCAGATACAAGGGAGAGTGCCCTTTCTATTGTTGGGCCTCTACTGTGGAATAAGTTACCAAGCAGCTTAAGCCTTCTGCCTAATTTGATTGAATTTAAGAATCAGCTAAAAATACTCATTTGTGCAGTCATGTGACTAAGCAGAGTCAGGAGGTGAGGTACAGTACAAACTGTGTTGTCCTTTATTTCTGGTTCATTGTTATTTTATTGTGAATGTTTTTATTAGAACCCGCCTAATTAATAGGCAGACTACAAATGGAAAAATAAATAAATAAACAAACCACTTTTCATCCTTATGCTTACTCATTTCTGATTGTCATAGTAACTGTGTTCATTCTTTGGTATCTTGTTAAACAAAACCAGTGCAGTACCTTTTACTAAAAAACAAACAACCAACCAAACAAAAAAAAAAAAAACCTCAAAACAAAAATTGCTATGACATGTACTCTGTATTTCAAAGGGTTAGATTTGTAAAATTGAAATTGAACACCGTAAACCGAAATTATTATGTCATAAATAGTCTGATAGAATCTCATACAAGGTATCAGTATACCAAAGTTTGCAAGTTTGTGCAGTAAATGCTGCACTGGTGAATATCACCTATGTGTACAGTTTTGTAGTACTTGATAAGCTAATTTCATTATAAGCCCAAGTGTTAGGTATTTAGGTTTTAAATGTGCTTACTGTCAGGAGTTTGAGATCAGATTTTGGCATATGATTATGTTTAGTGAAATAATGGAAGTTTGTCATCTTTATAATTGCAGCTTCTAGCATCCACAAGGCGGGACCAGGACAATATGCAGGCAGAATTAAATCGCCTCCAGGCTGAAAATGATGCTTCTAAAGAAGAAGTGAAGGAAGTGCTGCAGGCCTTAGAAGAACTTGCAGTGAATTATGACCAGAAATCTCAGGAAGTAGAAGATAAAACAAAGGAATTTGAGCTGCTCAGTGATGAACTCAGTAATAAATCGGTTAGTAGTTAGGGTACGAAGCTCGCATGTCTGAAGCAGTTTTTAATAAACAATGTTTTATTTTGTTTATATTTTCTCTTGCTTTAGACCACTTTGTCAAATATAGATTCAGAACTGCAAAAACTTAAGGAAATGACCAACCATCAGAAGAAGAGAGCAACAGAGATGATGACATCTCTACTGAAAGATCTTGCAGAAATAGGAATTGCAGTAGGAAATAATGATGTAAAGGTAAAAAATATTTGAATCATAAATATGTCAGATTGAAGAACATTGTTTAACATTGTGACCTTCATTTACAGCTACTCAGTTATTCTTCCTCTCATTCTAACTCTGTTTAACACTCTTCCCTGTTCTTGCCACCATAGTAACAGTAATCAGTCAGGAGCCACAAATCTTGGCTTCTTCAATAACCCAGTATATATCATTTTTAGTTGATCCATCAAGTGTTGCTGTAGTGATGTGACTGACACATCCTTCCCTCTAACGGGATTGGGAGGGGGGTTGATGTTAATGCTGTCATCACAGTATCTTTAGCAAAGGCTGATTCAAGAGTAGAAGGTGAGCTTGGGAACCAAATCCTGATCCACCACATGGCTATTTTGCATTCTCAATAATAGATTAAATAATTAAGTAGCTATGTAAAGCAGTGTATTAGCATTCATAAAAGTTCATATATAAGCTTTATTTTGACTGGATTCCAATGTGTAAATAGCAGCTTTTGCATTTGTACATTTTCCAGTATGTGCAATAGCAATTCCAGAAAGTGGCCATTTACATTTGGGGGATACACAACATGTCTAAATGGCTAGGGGTTAGTCAGGGCATGGAGAGAGATTGGTTTGGGCAGGCCTACAGTATTTAGGCAGGTATACAGTATTTACATGTATTCCCCATATTGTCCCTAATGTCTAGTTGGAGCTGGAGCAATCTAAATTGCTCCTTCTTATCCTGGTCTCAGATTCAAAGTGGTACTTGAGACCTCTAGTGGTCATATCTGGTACTACTCCTAGTGGTCAGACTGTCAAATAAGGGTTGATTTGAATCATTGAGAAGGGTTGACCTAACAGAGAAGGATAAGTACGATATTTTGCCTTTCTTTTCCCTTGTAGCAGAGAACTGGTGTAAACGCTGGTCTGAAGAGAAACTGAGCAGAGTTCACACCCACACATCCCTAAAAGCATCATCTTAGTTGAAGTGGAGGAGTAGCCTAGTGGTTAGTGCGGCAAACTTTGACCCTGAGGAACTGGGGTCAATTCCCATTGCAGCTCCTTGTGACTTTCGAAAATAAGCCTGATAGCCACACATGCTTCTTAACAGTATATATAACTGAATACAGTAGAGAGCATCCCTGAAGCTAGGTCTCAAGCCCACTTTTGCAAACAGGAAAAGTACACCCCAGCAAAAGGAGTGAAGCAGCAACTCCCAAGTTTAACAATCAACAGTTATCAAGATGTATTTGACATTACAGAGATATCAGTTCAACGGATCTTAGCAGAAATGAACCACCGCATCTTCTGTGCTTTATCTGGGACTCGCTGTTGAAGTTTAGAGCGAGTAGCTGGAGTCACCACCACTGAAGATGATGTAGATGAGGGAGGAACTCCCTCAAACCCCTGCGGGATCCACCAAGCCTCAGAAGTAGTTTTCACTTGTGAGTCTTGCCTGCAAACTCAAAAAACAAGGCAAAGGGGAAGCTCCAAAGCTCCTTTTGTAAAATCTCCAACACCAGTTTAAAATCCTTCTTCTTAAGCAAATTAAGTGTAGAAAGCTCTTGGAACGGAGCATCCCAATAATGTAAAACGCCCTTTTGACGAGCTTGCTAGTAGATGCACTCCTTCACAGCATGCTGGGCAAACCGCACCACAGTGTCCCTAGGGTGAATTTTTTTTGGGTGGGGTGGGGGGGGAACTGATTCAGTGCATGATGTATGCACTCAAGCTGAACTGGGGCTGCATCCCCATCTCTGCCAAGAAGCTCAGTGCAAAGCTGCTTGCACAATGGCAGGAACATACTTCACTCCTGTTGGCTCGGGCATGCCGCAGAATTTCAGATTTTTCCACCACCCCCAAATCATCAAGTTAAGTAGCATATCTTCATATTGCATACAAAGAGATCATCAGCATGGGTCTCCCAAATCTTCCACTCTCACACCCAAATCTGTGAGGTCCCAACGCACAGTCTCAATTTTCTCTAAAATCTCATCCTGCATGCTTTTCAGGTCTTGGTGCATTTCCGTAAAATAACACTTAAAACCTTGAGACACACTGAGAGGGAAGGTGGTCTCCAGTTATTCAGCCACCGACTGCAAAGTGTCCGACTCATACAGGGAATCAGGGCCTGAGGACGCATGGCACGAGGAAGGTTTGGGTCCCAGCTTATGGGGGAGCTTACTGCCCTCCTTAGTAGCAGATTTAGTTTGGGAAGCTATAATATCTTCTCTCTAACGCAAAGGCAGATAGCAAGGGATTAAGCTCATTTAAGTTAGCGGGTAGGCAGGAGCTTGGGGATCAGCCTGCCACTCTGAGCTGTGATGTCACTTCCTCCCCCAATTAGGCACAGATATTTTTAACACAAATTATTATTCGCAGCGTTGCAATTATATTTTTAAATTTGTATATTCTATATGACAATTGAGTGTTCTGGCACACATGCGCAGATTGGTTTTTTGCCTGCCGTGCGAGCGCATCTCCCCAGTTCCTTTTTTTCCACGACGAGGTGCGGCAGGTTCCTCCTGTGCTCGTTTAGGCCCAGAAAGAGTCTTCACCTTTTTGCGAGTTTTTGCGGTTTGTTTGCTTTCGTTTTTACCCAAAAAAAAAAAAAAGATTTCTTCCTTTTATTTTATGTTTGGTATTTATTTCCTCAATTTTATTTCTTTTTCGACGCGGCCGGCCTTTAGGCCACACGGTCAGGTTTCTTCCCTTTTTGTGCCCTTTTCTTTTTTGGCACAATCGTGTCGTTTGATTTCGCCAAAGCCATTTTTCCTCCCATGTCATCGAAGACACCCAGCGGCTTCAAATGTTGTACTCTGTGCAACCGGACCATCTCAGGTACCGATACTCATTCGTGGTGTATCCAGTGCCTTGGGCCCGACCCTAGCCTAGCCGCTTGTAGTCTGTCTTCGTATGAAGAAACGGACTCAAGTGTCTTGAGAAGCCCAGCGAGAAAAACCTTTTGGGGCTCGGTCCAGTCCTTCGACATCAGTACCGAGGTCGGCGGTGTCGATATCGAGGGAGGCATTGACGTCGGGAGCAGGGGTAATGGCTACTGAGAGACCAAGTCACACGGGGAGCAGTGAGGTGTCGAGTGGGTCTCCACCTGTCTCGAGGCCTCCTGTTATGCAGGCCCCCCCCCCCCCCCCCCCCCGGGACCGACCTTCATCTGACCCGACCCCGAGGAGACGTGAGGATTCCACGTCGTCCTCATCGGTACCGAGGAGTCTTGATGACTGGCGTCAAGTGAAGGCGAAGAAGCTCAGTCATCGATCTCCTTCGACACATGGTGCCAGGAGCTCCGGGGTGTCGAGGGACTCGGCACCCGAGAAGCGTCAGTGCCAAGAGGACCGCTCCCCTGTATACAGGAGGTGCCAATGCATCAGCCTCCTGGCAGCCCAGTACCTGCTCTCGAACCTCGGCAAATTCTACTTCTGGTTGTTCCACCGATCCCGCAGCCTTCTCTGATGCCAGCTCTCGACGAGCGCATCCAGGCCCTGCTTTCAGAGCTTCTGGAAAGACTGCTACACCAGTCTGCTTCGGTGTCGGGGGTCTGCTGCAGCGACGTCTGGACCTTCACCTGCGGTGAGGTCCTCGTCCTCGGTGCCACTTGTGGCATCGGTGTCGGTTGCCACCCAGGTCAACTCCCCTTCGACGTCGGTGGAGGAAGCTTCGCTGCAGTCCAGGCAGGCATCATCAGCCTCTCGACATCGCCATCGAGGACGTCAATCCTTGGCGTCGAGGCAGGCTCAGTCTCGGAGGTCTCTCAGAGAGATTTTATCCCATACTGAGGAGGCGTGTTCGTGGGAATCAGAGGAAGATCCCAGGTACTTTTCTTCTGACGAGTCCTATGGGATTCCCTCTGAACTTTCCCCTCCACCAGAAAGGAGACTATCTCCTCTGGAGAGTCTGTCCTTTACATCTTTTGTCCGGAAAATGGTTATGGCTATTTCTTTTCCTATGGAAGTTGAGGATGAGCCCAGGGCTGAGATGCTTGAGGTCCTGGACTATCCTTCTCCACCTGCAGAGGCTGTGACAGCTCCTCTACATAAGGTACTCAAGGAAGTCCTTATGCGGAACTGGTCATACCCTCTGTCTGGCCCCGTGATACCGAAGAAAGTTGGTTCCCAGTATTGAATCCACGGTGAACCTGGGTTGATGAGGTCTCAGCTACCCCACAATTCCATGGTGGTGGACTCCACCCTGAAAAGAGTCAAGAGTGCTAGAGACTATGCCTCTGCGCCCCCAGGCAGAGAAGCTAGGACCTTGGACTCTTTTTTGGGAGGAAGACATATCAGGCCCGATGCTCGCCATCCGAATTCAGTCATACCAGCTCTTCATGAGCGTCCACTTGCGGAACTCGGTGAGGCAACTGTCCAGCTTGGTTGATGCCCTCCCTCTGGAGCAGGCCGAGCCTTTTCGCCAGGTGGTCAGGCAGCAGAAGGTGTGTCGTAAATTCCTTGCCAGGGGCACTTTTGACACTTTTGACATAGCATGCAGAATCGCTGCCCAGGGTATAGTGATGCGCAGATTCTCATGGCTGTGTGTCTCTGACCTGGACCATTCGGTCCAGCAGCGGATGGCGGATGTACCTTGCCGGGGGGACATCCTTTTTGATGAAAAAGTAGAGGATCTTGTTGACCAGATCAAGAAGCACAATGATGCTATGGATTCTCTCTCCTGCCGGGCGTCTTCTGCTACAACCTTCTCAACTAGGAGGTATTTTGGGGAAAAGAGGAGTGCTTCCTATTCCTACACTCCGGCTTCCCGACAGCCTACACAGGCTCAACCCCAGTGCTCTCGTTCCCGTCAACAGCATGCACCTAAGACCCCAGCAAAAGCAAGGGATGGGTTTTTGACTGGCTCCAGTTCAGCATAGCCGCTGTAAAAGTGTCCATTCCGGACAACTTGCCGGTTGGGGGGAGGTTAATGTTTTTCAGCAAAGGTGGCCTCTCTTAACCTCTGACCTGTGGGTTCTTCAAATCGTCCGGTTAGGGTACACGCTCAATCTGGAATCCAAGCCTCTAAATTGCCTACTGGGAGCTCATTCTTACAGCTCCCAGCACAAGCAGGTACTTGCAGAGGAACTCTCCACCCTTCTAAAGGCCCATGTAGTCAAACCCGTTCCACCAGGGCAAGAAGGACTGGGATTCTATTCCAGGTACTTCCTTGTGCAAAAGAAAACGGGGGGATGCGCCCCATCCTAGATCTATGGGCACTGAACACATTTGTAGTTCGAGAAAAGTTCAGGATGGTTTCCCTGGGCACCCTTCGTCCCGTGATTCAGAAGAACGATTGGCTATGCTCTCTGGACTTAAAGGATGCTTACACACACAACCCAATACTTCCAGCTCACAGGAAGTATCTTCAATTTTGGCAGGGAACGCATCATTTTCAGTACTGTGTACTGCCCTTTGGCCTGGCATCTGCTCCCATAATGTTTACAAAGTGTCTAGCTGTAGTCGTAGTGTCACTACGCAGACTGGGAGTGCATGTGTTTGCTTATCTTGATGATTGGCTGGTGAAGAGCACCTTGGAGGACGGTGCTCTGGAGTGTATGCGAATAACTGTCCAGGTGCCAGAGTTACTGCGGTTTGTAATAAATCACTCCAAGTCCCATCTCACTCCTGTCGATTTGAATTCATTGGAGCACTGCTGGACACGAAGACAGCTCGGGCTTATCTTCCCGAGACAATGGCAGACAACCTCCTGTCCCTAGTGTCCATGGTTCAAGCGTCTCAGCAGATCACAGCTCAGCAGATGTTGAGACTTCTGGGCCACATGGCCTCCACAGTTCATGTAACTCCCTTGGCACGTCTACATATGAGATCAGCTCAATGGACCCTAGTTTCCCAGTGGTATCAAGCTGCGGGGGATGTGGAGGATGTGATCCAACTCTCCACCGATTTTTGAAATTCTCTTCAGTGGTGCACAGTCTAGTCCAATTTGACCATGGAATGACCATTCCAAATTCCTCAGCCTCAAGAAGTGCTGACGACGGATGCTTCCTTCCTAGGGTGGGGAGCTCATATAGATGGGCTTCACATTCAAGGAGCCTAGTCCTTCCAGGAAATGAGTCTTCAGATCAACCTCCTGGAATTGCGAGCGATCTGGAACGCTCTAAAGGCTTTCAGAGATCGGCTGTCCAACCAAATCATCTTGATTCAAACAGACAATCAGGTTGCAATGTATTACACCAACAAGCAGGGGGGCCCCGGATCTCGCCCTCTGTGTCAGGAAGCCTTTCAGATGCGGCTTTGGGCATGCCTTCACAACATTTTTCTCCAAGCTACTTATCTGGCAGGTGTAAACAACAGTCTGGCCAACAGACTGTGCAATGTAATGCAACCTCATGAGTTGTCACTGAACATGAGCATAGTCCGCAAGATCTTCCGAGCGTGGGGCACCCCCTCAGTGGATATTTTTGCCACTCAGATCAATCACAAGGTCCCTCAGTTCTGTTCCAGGCTTCAGGCCCACGACAGACTAGCGTCAGATGCCTTTCTCCTTCTTTGGGGAACAGGCCTTCTATGTGTGTATCCTCCCATACCTCTAGTAGGGAAGACTTTGCTGAAACTCAAGCAAGACCGGGGAACCATGATCCTGATTGCACCCTTCTGGCCACACCTGATTTGGAAATTGGAGTGTTTTCCAACCCTCATCACCCAGAACAAGCGGTCACTTCTACATTCCAACTTCCATTCTCTGGCTCTCACAGCCTGGATGTTGAGAGCTTAGAATTCGCCTCCTTGGGTCTTTCAGAGGGTGTCTCCCGGGTCTTGCTTGCTTCCAGGAAAGATTTGACGAAGAGGTGTTACTCTTTCAAACAGAGGAGGTTTGCCATCTGGTGTGACAGCAAGGCCCTAGATCCTCTTTCTTGTCTTACACAGACTCTTCTTGAATACCTTCTATACTTGTCAGTCTGGTCTCAAGACCAACTCCGTAAGGGTGCACCTCAGTGCAATTAGTGCTTATCATCGGCGTGTAGAGGGTAAGCCTATGTCTGGACAGCTTTTAGTTATTCGCTTCATGAGAGGTTTGCTTTTTTTCAAAGCCCCCTGTCAAACCTCTGCCAGTGTCATGGGATCTCAATGTCGTTCTCACCCAGCTGATGAAAGCTCTTTTTGAGCCACTGAATTCCTGCCATCTGAAATATTTGACCTGGAAGGTCATTTTCTTGGCTGTTTCTTCAGCTCGTAGGGTCAGTGAGCTTCAGGCCCTAGTGGTTGATGCACCTTATACTAAGTTTCATCACAACAGAGTAGTTCTCCGCACGCACCCTAAGTTCCTGCCGAAGGTAGTGTCGGAGTTCCATCTGAACTAGCCAGTTTTTTTTTTTGTTACATTTGTACCCCGCGGTTTCCCACTCATGGCAGGCTCAATGTGGCTTACATGGGGCAATGGAGGGTTAAGTGACTTGACCAGAGTCACAAGACGCTGCCTGTGCCTGAAGTGGGAATCAAACTCAGTTCCTCAGTTCCCCAGGACCAAAGTCCACCACCCTAACCACTAGGCCACTCCTCCACTGTTGTCTTGCCAACATTTTTTCCCCGACCTCATGCCCACCCTGGCGAGAGCAGTTTGAATTGGTCTTTTATGTGGCGTGGATGAAGCCCTTCAGACCGCCCAGTTTGTTTCTTTCGATCCCAACAGGAGGGGAGTCGCCATCGGAAAATGCACAATCTCAAATTTGCTAGCAGATTGCTTTTCCTTCACTTATGTCCAAGCTGGGCTGACTCTGGAGGGCCATGTCACGGCTCATAATGTAAGAGACATGGCTGCGTCAGTGGCTCACTTAGTCAGCCTCCATTGAAGAAATTTGCAAAGCTGCAACGTGGTCATCAGTCCACACATTCACATCTCACTACTGCCTTCAGCAGGATACTCGGCGCGACAGTCAGTTTGGGCAGTCAGTGCTGCAGAATCTGTTTGGGGTTTAGAATCCAACTCCACCCCCTATGCCCATTTTTATTTCAGGTTAATCTACGTTATGTCCTTGCCATTGCTAGGCCCAGTTGACCAATGTTCATTGTTTTGAGTGAGCCTGGATGCTAGGGATACCCCACATGTGAGAACAAGCAGCCTGCTTGTTCTCGGAGAAAGCAAAGATACTTACCTATAGCAAGTATTATCCGAGGACAGCAGGCTGATTGTTCTCACAAGCCCTCCCACCTCCCCTTTGGAGTTATCTGTTATTTCATTTGCTTTTTGATTTAACTGAGGGGGTACGCTCGTGCGACGGGCGGGAAGTCAGTGCGCGCTGCACACATGCCAGAAAACTCTGGCAAAACTTTTAAAAATATTTTGCTCTTGCAAAACGCCAGTTCCCAGGCCGACGCAGACGTCAACCCCACATGTGAGAATAATCAGCCTGCTGTCTTCGGAGAATACCTGCTACAGGTAAGTATCTTCGCTTTTTGGTAGGGCACTGTACTAGCAGTAGAAGCAGTGAAAGTGCATACTTTAAAAAAAATTCTTTATGAAAAGGAATTCTTCATAAATAACTGTTGCTAAAATAGACTTTCTAATGTAATCTGTAATTCTGAGTAAGAGAGAAAAAAATGTCTTACCATGAAAACGTACCAACTGGCTTAGGCTTTTCTGAGTATTGCAGAATTTCTGTAGAGCCACTGCCTCATGAACCCTTTATGGACGGCCTTCACTGAAAGAAAGAGTCGTCCAAATAGTTTTTTGATTTGGACGTCCTCGGCACCAGAAGGACACCCATCAGAAAAACAATCTGGGAGAAAAACGTCCCAAGTGCTAGTCAGGGATGTCCTTTTTTTTTTTTTTTGTGAAGGACGTCCATGTTAGGCACTTTAGAAGGACGGCCCTGATGAGCACTTGGACGTGGCTAGGCAGTGAAGGACGTCCATAAAGATCGTTCCTGATGCGTACTTGGACGTTTTTTTCCCCAATTTTTTTTTTTAATTAAATTTATAGAAGTTTTTAGAGGCGAATAAATCCCATGCAGCCCCAACGAGAGGTACAGACCTCCCATTAGATTTTCCACAGTTAGGCAATCGGAAAACGGTAGTGCATCTCATTACAATATGATTTATACAAATTATAATACTAATTTGCTTATCTACATTCTGTTTTCGTTAGCTGCTACCGTGATAGGAAAATGCTCTTTTGTGCATGTCCTGGTTTACTACTTGCACGTTAAACTGGCTAGAACCAGTTTAAAACCCACGTTAATGGCTCGTTAAGTTTAGTGCATCTGGCCCTCAGTCTTATTTTTTTTGTCCACTGTCTCTGCTGCTCCCCTGAAAGAGAAACATTTTCTTTTTTATTTTATTCCTCAAATCTCTTCCTTCTCTTCCCCTCACCCTCCACCAAAAAAAAAAAAAAAGCATGAAAGAAAAAGTGAACTGTGATTTAGGCTTTTCAAACACCTCCATTCCTTTCTCTTTTTCTCTTTCAGCAGCCTGAAGGAACTGGCATGATCGATGAAGAATTCACAGTGGCAAGGCTCTACATTAGCAAAATGAAGTCGGAGGTGAAAACAATGGTAAAACGCTGCAAACAATTAGAAAGCACTCAAGTGGACAGTAACAAAAAGATGGAAGAAAATGAGAAAGAACTGGCAGCCTGCCAGCTTCTTATCTCGCAGGTAAATAAGTGCTAAAATATTTCGTTTAAGAATTTGTTCCATCAAACCTGGTAATAAATCATTTTTCCAAATTAAACACTGACAGCAAATATGACTTTTTTACCGTTATGTATAGAAATAATATTCCTTTTTTGCCTCAAAGCATGAAACAAAGATCAAGTAACTGACAGAGTATATCTATAACATGGAGTGAGGGCAAGCACAGAGACTGTATTTGATAGAAGAATTATGTAATTGCTTTATATGAGACAAGCACGTATAAATGAATCTTTGTAACAGCCTGGGCAGAAGAATTGATGCAGCTGTCACTGCTGTGAGCAGGCTTTGACCATGGAGAGACTAGAGAGAGGCTGGAAAGAGAACACTGGGAGATGGGTGGAGCAGCTGGGAAGCAGGGAGAGTGGCAGAGGAGGGGAAGAAGCTGGGGGTAGGAGAGGAAGGGGATAGCAACTGGAAGGAGGTAGGGAAAAGGTTGAAGGAAGATATTAAGAGTATATTATAAAACCAGACTGCAAATACATAGAATAGCAACTTAGATAGAAGGGTGGCTCCAAGTGAAAAATAAGGATATGGACATAAAACATAAGATCTTAAAAGGTCAATGAACATATACATTGCCTTTATAAAAGCAGTTTCCAGTACAGCACTCACAATGCAGAGTAGTCTCAATGATTGCCTCTGCAAGAGTAAAATCCAGTACAGCTTTCATAAATGTATCTCAGAACTGAAAAAGGATAAAAATATGGATTAGAGATGAAAGGCATTAGGTGGAATTACTCCAAGTGACTGAAGAAATGGAATGCTAAGGGGGAGGAGAGAGAGCTCGACAAAGGAGGAGGGGAGAAGGGGCAAGGAATAAAAAGAGATGGAAAAGGAAGGTGTCACTTCAAAAATAAATTATAACTCAAACTTTGGTGAAAGTAAAATTCCTTTATACAAAATAGAACACCATGTAATTTAAAATTCCCCTCTCTACAAAGACATTATCTGTACCTGTATTGCTGGGGATTATTTGATTTGATTAGATTTTTTTTTTATTGGACTGGTGCAATAGATGCCCCGTAGTAGTTTTTGTATGTGCATTCACTACCCATGTCGGGGGGTGGAGAGTAGTAGGCATGTTCTGCCCTAATCGATTAGTGCAACTGCATTGCCACATGCTAACCGATTAGCATATGGTTAGCACATGAGTCCTTATAGCCTACAAGCTAGGTGTCAGTAAATGCTCACGCCTAATGGCAACACACTAATGGGAAAATTAGCGCATGGTCATTATTGCAGAAACAGAAAAATCAGCTTCATCTTGGGGACTACGAGAGGATGTTATATTACTTATTGAGAGGTTTTTTTTTTTTTTTTTTTTTACCTTTCCTGATTTATATGGAAGATAGATTCCTTTTTTTCCTTTCCTATTATCCGTACAGGTATTATTTACTTGTACATTATGAATAATCTAATTTTTAAAAAGTTGGCTATCTCCCACCAATGCTAAAAGTGGCCGGGATAGACCCACACTGGGGATAGCACAGGCCACTTTTTAGCGTTACTTAGTAAAAGGGCACCTGATTGTTTTACCACATTTTTTTTGTTGAGGGAAGAGGGTAATCATCTTCCAAAATTAACCCATGATTGGAAATATTACTTTCTTACACTTTTACATACATAAAGAATATTGTTTTTTTTTGCCTCAAAGCATGAAGCAAAGATCAAGTCACTGACAGAGTACCTCCAAAATGTGGAGCAGAAGAAAAGGCAGCTTGAAGAGTCTGTGGATTCTCTGAATGAAGAACTAGTCAAGCTTCGGGCACAGGGTAGGTTTATGTTCAAGTATTCATACAGGTAGTTTATGGCTTCTGTTGCTGTAATATTAGTGGTATAAGATCAGATAATTTAAAATGAGCATAATTGATTGACACTTGGCTGTTTTAAAATGCTTAACGATGTGTTTCCATATAAAACACATTTCTGTTTTATTTAGGACCATATATTCATTCATAAAATGCCTTGGGTAATTCATCCTAATCTTGCTTTGGTGAACTAGAAAACCTTGTATACACATTGTAATAGTTTCCAAATCTTGGCGATAATAAAATGTATACGCTTTGTTAAAATGTCATTCTTTGAAGAAAGTTCATCTTCCTTAGCATCCCTCTGGACCGGCCCTGGATTGGACTGATGGGTTATGCACGCCTACCAGCAGGTTGGAGACTGAGAAAAAAACTCTGACTCTAGCGAGCCAATAGGAGCCCTGTCATGTGACCCTAGCCCCAGTATTTTCTCAGTCTCCCAGCAGGTAGGAGTGAGCCCATTAGTCTCTCTTACCGCAAGCTGATTTTTACCGTAAGCTAGAAACGATGGCACAACTTTGTAAAAGCCCCCCTAAGTTAGATGTACATATACTGAATATTTTTTTAATGTATATTTATTTATTTTTAAGCAAAACCTTTAGCCTGGGAAGTCCCCATTAAAAGGCTTGTTGGTGGAAATTGCTTAATTTGAGGTGTTTGCATTAAACAATATCCCACTTGATCCTGCCCTTTTGGTTAGGTCATTGCTCTGTGTGCTGCAGTACAAGAGATTCAAGTTAGGGTCTCTTGACTAACAGGTGTGATACATTTGAATCTGGAGAGGGAGAGAAGGCAGGTGTTACTGGTGCAACTATCCCTGTTCTCCAGGCATTGGTTATTACTAACAAGATAAGTTAGGGTGTCTGCTGTCTACTTCAAGTGACCTGGATTGGCTGCTGTTAGCAATGGGATACTGGTCTTGGATTATTGAGCTGATGCAGCAAGGGGTTTCTTATGTTCCTCTAAATAAACAGGGAAAAAGAAAGAGGAAACTAATCTGCAAATAGCACCAAGCGGTCCAACAAAAGGCAGAATACAGATCTAAAAAGTGTAGGAAAGACTTTATTCACCATATACAAGATAACAGAAGGCCCGACGTGAATCACGTTTTGCTCATTCAAACGTTGGGCCTTATCTGGTGGATGAAGTCTTTCCTACACTTTTTAGACGTGTATTCTTCCTTTTGTTGGACCTCTTAATAAACATACACAAAACACTGTGGATTATCAGAGGCTTATAAAACTCAAAAATGTGGTGGGTTTTTTTACGCTTTTTTTTGAGCCACAGAATTGGGGAAGGGATTTACTTCCGGGTTGTCATTTTTATGGTTAATATACTGAAATTGTATTAGCCGTTGCACTTTTGTGCGTGTGTAATTTGTGTTGTTTTCTCCATAATTCTGTAAACTTGAGTGCCCAATTTTATGCTTATTGCACAAGTTATAGAATAGTGTCAGTTGTGTGTGTAACTTAATATAATTAGCTGCTAATTGGTTTTAACTACCAATTATTGGCTAAAATTGGTGCTGGCACTAAATAGTTAAGTGCGTAACTATTGTTAGGATTCTGCAAATTGTGCTCTCAAAATTCATAGCGTGCAACTGCAAGGGGCATGAATGGTCAGGGAAATGCCTAACTTGTGTGCACATGTTACAGAATACTAGTATTTACTCACCTAACTGCCTACATTTAGGCATGAACATTTATACTAGCTGTTGGTGTAAGTGCTCGTGCCTAAGTTAGGTACATAAATGTGGATTTATGCTAGTATTCCATGCACAATTGCTGATATAGAATTTGCGCTTAATGTGAATCAACCTGGCACCTAATTTTACATTACATTAGGGCTTTTATCCCGCTAATAGCTTTTAGGTTCCAAGCAGTTTACAAACTTTTGTAGGGAAAAGAGGTCAGAAAATCCTCTGAGAGTTACAACTGTTTTGGGGGTAGACAGAAGTCTAATTACAGTACATATTTCTTGAATAAGAAGGTTTTTATCTTTTTTTGTAACGTGTGGTAAAGTTGTGTGGGGGAATATATTCTAGCAATGTCTTTCCATAGTCTGGCGGCTTGAATGGCGAGGGATTTGTCGATGAGTTCTAGTCTCTTCTTGCCCTTAGATGGGGGAAAAGTAAAGAAATTAACAGCTTCTTGTCTTCTTGCCCTGGATGAAGTTGCAAAGCAAAATAGGTAGCTGGCGATCAGTCCAAGGAAACAGGACAGTTTGAAAAGCACTCTTGTCTCAATGGGGAGCCAGTGTAGTTTGATATAGGAGGGGGCGACACTGTTGAATTTTGATAGTCTGAAGATTAGTCTGATTTTGAACGGTTTGAAGTTTCTTGAGTAATGCTTTTGCGCAACCTAGGTGTATTAGGTTGCAATAGTTGAGTGATGATAGTATCGGCGCATGTACCAGTCATTCATATTGGTTGATTTCCAAATGGTGCAAAGCTTTCTCATTAGGAAGAAGCATTTTATGGTCAAGGTGTTGACTTGCACTTTGAGGAAGAGAGCACAGTTGACTTGAACGCCTATGAGTTTAATAGTAGGAGAGAGATCAAAGTCCACTTGGTTGACTGTAATTGACTTTATGTGATCTATAGAGAATTACGCTCTCAATGTGTGCTGTTACCTTGTTTCACTTGTTGTTAAAAGGTGGAACATAACATAGTAACATAGAAATCTCAGAATTATTACTAAAGGGTCATTCTTGGTGGACAAGGGCATATGTATTACTCTGGTATGCTCTGTGGGGTGGGAGAATGTAAAGGGAAAAAAACATGATTGAATGAAAACGGTTGCTCCCATTGTAAAGCAGAGTACATGCCAGTGCTTTAAGGCTCAGTGATCAGGCCCTTTATCATATATATGGTAGTTTGCATATTGTATATAGAAATGAATATTTGTTTTTACTGTTTAATATTATTTCCACAATTATGAGGCACTTTGTGGAACACAGTATTTAAATATAATGCCTGTGAAATGCAAACCTTCCACTCAGATTGTTTTGTTTTTCTCCCATTCTAGAGAAAGTCCATGAAATGGAGAAGGAGCATTTGAATAAAGTGCAAACAGCAAATGAAGTCAAGGTGAGCCCTCTTGTTTGTTTTCAGTTTCAGCTTAGAGAACACACTTATTTTATTTATATATTAATTTCAAGAAAATCAACATGTTTGTATTCCACAGCATGCTGTAGAGCAACAAATTCAAAGTCACCGTGAGGTCCACCAAAAACAAATTAGCAATTTGCGAGATGAGATCGATGCCAAGGAGAAAGTTATTACTGATCTGCAAGAGTAAGTTCATTCTTATTTAAAATTTGGATATCAGAGTTTTGTTTTGTTGAAAAGTTATTTAGCCACTGTGTTTTTTCACTCTAGAGCCTTTTCTGTGAATTCACTTGATCTGATTTTGAGCAAATCACTCTAAATGTAGAAGTAATAGAGCAAATTAGTAAACTTTAGAGTAACAAGTCACTAACACTGGATGGTTTTCATCTCAGAGTTCTGAAAAAGCTCAGGCATGAAATTGCTAACCTGTTGCTAGTAATCTGTAACTTTTTAAAGATGGCCGCAGTATCTGAGGACCCCAGTTTTCAAAAGACGCTTAAGAGTGATCCAGATAACTATCATTGAGTCTAACATTGGTGCTGGGCAAAATGGTAGAAGTTATTCTAAAAAACAAAATTTTTGCAAGATAGATAGACTTGGCTTAACTGGAATCAATCAGCATAGGTTTTGCAGAGACAAGTCTTGCCATACAAATTTATTAATGTTTTTGAAGGTTTAAACGTGTGGATAAAAGTGAGCTAATTGATATAATTGGATTTTCAGAAGGCATTTGACTTAGAAGTACTTCATGAAAGACTCCTCTGGAAATTAAAAAGTCTTGGGCTTGGAGTTCTTTGCCAGAGAATGAATAGAGTACTGTGGATTCAGAGTGAAGAACAAAACTCAGAATATCATTTTACCTCTGTGTGTCCATTGTGCAACCACACTTTGTATGCCATTCTGGTTGCCCCAACTCAAAAAATATAGAGCAAAATTAGAAAAGATTCAGAGAAAGATGACAATAATGATACAGAGGGAAGGACCACTTTTCTTATGAAGGAAGAATAAACACATTAGGGCTTTTCAGCTTCAAAAAGAGATGACTGAGCAGGTATGTGAGCGGGATGGAATGATTAAATAGGGAATGGTTATTGAACCTTTCCAATACTAAACAAGATTGAAAACAAATTATAGAGGGTTTTTTTTTTTTCATTCAGTGCTTGTCTAACCTGTGGAATGTATTTCTGAAGGATACATACAAGGTGACTAATATAACAGGGACGAAAAGAGGCTTGTTCAGGTTCATGGAGGATAAATCCATACAATATGATTAGCCAGGTAGACTTGAAAAATCCATGACTTATTCCTTGAAATGAGCCACGAGAAAGTTTGATCTGCTGTATAAAATCTGATAGGAAGTTGTGATTTGGACTGATCACTGCCAGAGACTGCTGGGCTCAATAGAATTTGGTCTGATTCAGTGTAGTTTCTTATGTCCTTATGTACATATTCAAGACCTGTTTTGATTCTGTAGGCCTGTCATAAAACGATTGTGTCAGAGGTCTCAGTGTTTTGTCATAATTATCCCTCACACCTTCACTTTCTAAACTTGGTTTTGAAGTTAGGACTACAGTACACCCAAATTAGACAATACTAAAAATGTGTTGATAGAAGGGCAGTATAGTGCTGTGTCTGGGCCTTTAAACTTATTCACTTAAATATTTTGTCATCAAATGCTGAGCCTACTATGCAGTATTACGCAACTGAAACTGAGGCGATTGAAGTCAGTCTCTAAATGCACTGTACAATTTCATAAATTATCAACCAAAAGGATTCTCTGAAGAAAGCAAGTATTTTACTCTTCTTTCTATTTCTATATGTCCCCATGCCTGAAAGTAACATATGCATAATTGTCTGACAAGCAACTGCTATAAAAACATAGATTGGTCTTGACGGATTGTTTAGAAGCTTTCCAGAAAGGCTCTTAAGCATGTATCGAAGTTTCCCACCTTCTACTGGAGCATTGCTCTATTATTTTCTTTTTTTGTCAGAGAGCATCCCACTGGATCACTCCAGCTTCTATTGTGTTCCATAATTTATTTTTCACTTGCTGTTACTCATGCATGAATATTTTCTAGTTGGATTTTAATTCTGTTTGTTTTTTGATGACACAGAGTAGCTTAGTATGAGATTTGCAACTTCTGCTCCATTGATCAGTGTTCACCATTGCTGGGTTGACAGTTGCTCTTTTTCTTCAAAGTTTCTTCTACTTCATCTGTTTATTGTTCTGTGGCAGAGAAATCATCATCAGCTTCTGGAGTTACCTCTAAGTAGTCATAGAAAATATCCCATGCTGAATAGAGGGCTTAGTGCGTAGGTAAAGGCTACAATATTTCTTCTTGCAGTTTCTGCACAGAGATGTTGCTGAGCACAGTTAGTGCCTGACAGAATAGGCTCATGTCCAGCCATCTCAAGCAAGTTGAATTTGGAGTTGGCCTTTGAAGCCCAAGGTGTTGAAGTTCCAGGGATCCAGCCAAAGATGAGGCCTTGCCATCAACCCAGCAAAGCCATTTGCAGCTGCTTTGATACCTCAGTTTTAAGAAAGACCCTAGACAAGCAACAGGTCTCCTTTCCTCCTCTTGGGCCATCATAAAGGAGGTGACAGGGCATGTGCTGAACTTTGTTAGGTTCTTGATATACTGCCTTTCACAACAAATCAAAGTGGTTTACAAATAGTACAAGCCAAAGAGAGAACAGAATTCCATAAAATGATAGGAAAACCTATTGAGGTAGAAGGATGACATGAAGAGAGGCTAGCAGAAAATGTAGCTGAAGAGAGTATAGATTAAGAGGAAAGGGGCTGAGGGGTGCTATCTGAAGGGGTAACTAGTATACCAAAAAGCCTGAGACTGCCAAACTAAAAAGGTGAGCTTTTAGTAAGGCCTTAAACTTCTTATGATTGCTCAGATTGGAGGGAAACAGGGAGTGAGTTCCATAAATGAGGGTTGGTACAGAAGAATACAGAGTGTCTGGTTGATTCAAGGTGGAGGGAGGGATAGTAAGATGGTGTTCAGCAGAAGAGTGTAAGGATTGAGCTGGAACATAAGGGGATATTAAAGAGGACAGGTACCACGGGAATACTGTGTGAAGAACCTTATGAGTTAAGGTCAGAATCTTGTGTTGTAGTCTAGCTTAGAAGCTACTATGAAGTAGAGTAGTGTGGCACAGGCAGAATCATGGAAGTCTCTACAAACAGAGCGTTTATAATGCAGCACGAGGAAACTGGATCAGATTACAGAACCAATATGTGAATGGAAAGACATTTGAGTGTCTAGAGTGCTTCCTAATATTTGAATGAGTTCAGCAGGGTTAAGGGGGACCCATATAAAATTGGGGTAGCTGCTAACCTGAGTGGGCTACTTGTTATCTAGGATGAGACAGATTTTGTAGGATGAGACAGATTTTGAGGGGTTAAGTAGTAAGTGATAGAAAGTCAACTAGTTATCAATAGAATTGAGACAAAACTGTAAAATGGACAGGTTAGGGATATAAGGATCATGAACTGAATCCAGTAGTATATCATCTGTTTAGAAATAAGAGTAATGGAATGCTTCTGAATCAAGGAAGCAAGGGGGTTGAGAAAAATACTGAAGAGTTAGGGGCAAGAACTGATCCTTCCGGAAACAGGAAATGAGGGTGGGACCAGAGGCAGTGCTCAGACACATGCGAAGGCAGTCTGAAGCGCCGCTCGCTTTCACTGTGGACGCCGCACCTCAAGGTGCGATTCTTTGAGGCCGTTGGTTGGTTGCCTTGTGCTGCTGTCTTACCGTTTCTTTGCCTCTGATACGTCCCTCATGCTGGTGATGTCGCGTTCCTTTGCATGGCAACTCTGCAGTGTTCCCTTCCCTCTCACTGTTCCGCCCTTGAAGTCATCACGTTTTGATGCGAGGGCGGGACAGAGAGACATGGTGACAGACTTACGAACCCTACGGAACCCTTCACTTCAGTCTGCCACGGAGTCATCTTCAGAAAGTTGGAGGTGCAAATTGTTATAGTAGATTATGTATTTTGACGCACATTGGATATTTTGATTTTGTGATTTGGGAATCATCCAGTGAAGCCCATGCAATAAGCATTTTCGCTCAGAAAAACTTTGTTACAACCACACATGCAAGTGAGGATGTAGTAATGGCAGTTAGCGTATCTGGGTATAAAAAAAGGTTTGGACAAGTTCCTGGAGGAAAAGATAATACATAGTCTGTTATTGAGGTGGACATGGGGGAAGCCACTGCTTGCCCTAGGATAGTAGCATGGAATGTTGTTACTAATTACATTTCTGCCAGGTACTTGTGACCTGGATTGGCCACTGCTGGAAGCAGGATATTGGGCGGGATGGAGCATTGGTGTGACCCAGTATGGCTATTCTTATGTTCTTATGTTTCCACAGTGCATCATCACTGAAGACTTCTTCAGTCTTTGTTTTTTTACAGAGCCAATAAGATGTACCTGCTCTCCTTTATCATTCTCCTGAAAACATTTTTCTTTTTGTAATGGTTATGTGCATGGTGGATGCCTGGAATTCCCTCCAGCAGGAGGTTGTGAAGATGAAAACGGTGACAGAATTCAAGAATGTGTGGTATAAACACAGAGGATCACTATATAGAAAAAGGATGGAATTCAATTAAATCAAAACTTAAATGATCTCGTAATTGGAGTGAGCTGACGACAGCTTCAGAGGTTGGGAAATAAGACCAATGCTGGGCAGACTTCTATGGTCTGGGTCCTGTAAATGGCAAAAACAGATAAGGATTAAGGCTGTACTGGACTTCGACAGGAACTCCAGTAGTTGGGAAGTAGGACTGGTGCTGGGCAGACTTCTGTGCCCCCAAATTGGCAGGGAGAGTTAGAGATTAAGAAAACCAGTATTTAATCATAAACAAGTGAAATTTGTGTAGAGTGCCAGATTCAACACCAGTCACCTTGTTGGGCAGACTGGATGGACCATGTGGTCTTTATCTGCTGATATTTACTATGTTGCTGTATAATGAGCTTATGTGCAGTGGTCTCAATCTCCTCAACATTAGTGGAGCCGTGCCACCCTCTAAGTAGCTGAAACTAAGCCATCAATACATCTCAATGACTCCGGATGATGTGACCTTACCTACTGCATCCTCTTGTTGATGTTGATATAGGCAATCTTTATAGAGGAGCTCAGCAGGAAAATCGGCAAGAGGCTTTCTTGAATCCTTGCTTGACTAGATGCCTTGGCTTTGATGTTAATGTTGATGGATAGAATCCTGCAGCTGGTCCTGGAGACACGTGCTCTCTTGGAGGTGATTCATTAACACCAATATCTTGAAGGACCTTGGAGTCGCTATCGGCTACATTGGTGTTCATTTCCACTACATAGAGGGAGGAAACTTTCCTAGGATACAGGTGTACATTGAAGTCTTAGATGACTTAGTTCCAGTGCTGCCACCTCTGAGGTGCTGATGTCTAGTTAGGCACAGATTCAAAACCTCCCGTTTGGAATTCTTTTCTGGGTCTGAATTAGTTAAAAGAAAGCTTTGCTGGCTTACCCTTGGATCCTTCTCCTCCACATGAAAGAAGAAAGTATTCCCCAAAGGGTGTCTTCTTGCTGGGCTTTATTGGAGAAATGGCTGATGGCATTCTAATGTTGGGTGTTATTAGGAAGGGTATGGAGTCCAGGTGTGCGGATGTTATAATGCCGTTGTATCGCTCCATGGTGCGACCGCACCTGGAGTATTGTGTTCAGTACTGGTCTCCGTATCTCAAAAAAGATATAGTAGAATTGGAAAAGGTACAGCGAAGGGCGACGAAAATGATAGTGGGGATGGGACGACTTTCCTATGAAGAGAGGCTGAGAAGGCTAGGGCTTTTCAGCTTGGAGAAGAGACGGCTGAGGGGAGATATGATAGAAGTGTATAAAATAATGAGTGGAATGGATCGGGTGGATGTGAAGCGACTGTTCACGCTATCCAAAAATACTAGGACTAGAGGGCATGAGTTGAAGCTACAGTGTGGTAAATTTAAAACGAATCGGAGAAAATTTTTCTTCACCCAACGTGTAATTAGACTCTGGAATTCGTTGCCGGAGAACGTGGTACGGGCGGTTAGCTTGACGGAGTTTAAAAAGGGGTTAGATAGATTCCTAAAGGACAAGTCCATAGACCGCTATTAAATGGACTTGGAAAAATTCCGCATTTTTAGGTATAACTTGTCTGGAATGTTTTTACGTTTGGGGAGCGTGCCAGGTGCCCTTGACCTGGATTGGCCACTGTCGGTGACAGGATGCTGGGCTAGATGGACCTTTGGTCTTTCCCAGTATGGCACTACTTATGTACTTATGTACTTATGTACATTGAAAATGGAGGAGGAACCCAGGGTATAAATGATTGATATTCTCCAATTCTTTGCCTCCTCCTCCTCAAAAAGGTGTGACTATGCTCAGTCACAGAATCCTTAGGAATGTGTAGATAAGTATATGGGAAATGCTTCACTTTGGGAATCTAGCCAATAACAAAATGGGCCCTATTTTGGAGTCCAGAAGGCTGCTAAATTCAAGAAAATGCATTTCACCATAGTCAAGTCAAAACCATTATGAAAGAGAGCCAGGAGTTCCAAGTCGCACTCTTCGGAGCTTTGGTATCATTCTCCATAGATTTTTTTTACCAGCTCTTCATCATGAACAATATATTGAAACACTCTTTCTAAGGTTAAGGAATAAATGGACTCTGTCCTCAGGACAAGTCTGCTTAACTCTGGTCACTAGTTCACAAGGGGTAGCAATGTGAAGAGCACGTAATTAGGTCAGCCTTTGATGCTTTTGAAAGCATTGAGAGTTTCTGTTGTGGATATTGGGGCCTGCAGATGATTCATAGCTGTTTGCCTCAAATCTCCATTATGATGTGCAGGAAAGGTTTGCTGATTTACCCTAAATGGAGATAAAGAAGGAAGCAGTTTCTTTCATTGAGGAGCACTGCAAAACACTCTTCTCCACCTCTGATTCAACTTCCTCTTTCAGGAGGTATGTGTGTGGGGGGCAAAAGAAAGTCATATTTTCAAAGGCATAGGTTTCCTCCTCATCCTTGTCCAAGCAGGGAACCCCCAAACCACAATCTGCTCCTCATCCAGACCCAGGTCAGGGATTTGGCTGCCTCCAAGAGAACATAGCCAAGGTTTCAGTATCTGTGCCAGACAACATTCCAGTACGAAGGAGGCTAAGGTTTTAGGTAAACAATTAACCCCTTATACTACTACTACTACTTAACATTTCTAAAGCGCTACTAGGGTTACGCAGCGCTGTACAGTTTAACAAAGAAGGAAGCCTGTACCCACATAGAGATTTATTCCAGCTACCGAAAATATCTCAGGTTTATTATAGGGAACTACCAGTATCGCATCTTACCATTTGGTCTTGTGTCAGCTCCACATGTGTGTTTCATATTCTTAGCAATCCAGATCCACATAACCATAGTGATGCTAAAGTCACTAGGATTTGCCTTAAATTCCACAGTCACATTTAAGCCCATCATCTCAATTGGAATTCATTGGAGCTCTTTTAGATACGCTTAGGCAAAAGCTTTTTTTTTTTTTTCCCGTAAGAAAGAAGCACTATCTTTGGTGTCTGTGGTTCAGGATATTGTACCGAGTCAGCAGACATCAGCATGGTGTACGTTGAGGTTGCTGGACTACATAGTCTTGACAGTACATACAACTCCATTGGCATGTCTCAGAATGAAACAGGACCAGTGGGCCTTATCTCAGTGGATTCAAGCTAATCAATCATGAAATTTAGTCTGGTTAACCAAACATTTCAGAGACTCTCTGCTCTAGTGGAATGATCATTCTCCGAGGACAAGCAGGCTGCTTGTTCTCACTGATGGGTGACGTCCATGGCAGCCCCCTCCAACCGGAAACTTTACTAGCAAAGGCCTTTGCTAGTCCTCACGTGCCGATGCGTACCACACATGCGCGGCCGTCTTCCCGCCCGAACCGGCTCGTGTTCGTCCGTCTTCTTTTGTCCGCGCTCGGGACGGTCGTGTTTTACTGCCGTTTCGTGCCTCTCAAGTTGACCCTCGCGCGTCTTCGCGATTTTCGCAAAAAAAAAAATAGAGACCTATCGGTCTTTACCCCTTTTCCCGTATTTCTAGCTTTTTCCCGAGCAAGTTTCCTTTCGCTTTCGGGATCGGCCTATTTGGCCTCGATTCGGGTTTTTCTCCCTTATTTTTGGTACCCTTCGTCATCATCGCGAATTTTGATTTCGCCGGCGTGATTTTTCCGCCCATGTCATCGTTGTCTTCCAGCGGCTTCAAGAAGTGCACCCAGTGCACCCGGGTAATCTCGCTCACTGATAGGCACACTTCGTGTCTTCAGTGTCTGGGAGCTGGGCACCGCCCGCAGGCCTGCAGTCTTTTTGTGCTCTTTTAAAAAAGAGGACTCAGGTAGCGAGATTGGCCCAGTGGAACGTATTGTTCTCGGGCTCTTCAACGACAACAGCACGGGCATCGAGTGCATCGACGTCGACAGCATCGAAGTCTTCGACCTCGGCATCGACTGCATCGAGGCCCCTACCTTCGCCATCGTCGGTACCGAGGTATCGAAAGGCTGCGTCGACATCGGTGGTACCGGGACCTCCGCTGTTGCTGATGTCGTCGGACGGTGGTGCTTCGTCTGGAGTGCAGGTGAGGGCTGTCCATTCCCCTGCTGGTGGCGGTGAGCCTTCGGGTGGGTCTCCCCCTACCCTGAGGGCTCCTGCGGTACAGCCCCCCCGAGATCGACCTCCTTCGGCCTCGGCCCCGAGGAAGTGACGGCTGGATTCTACGTCCTCCTCGTCGGTACCGGGAAGCTCCGGTGACATGCTTCGCTTGAAGAAATCTAAGAAGCATCGTCACCGGTCTCCTTCCCGTCTTGGTACCGAGAGCTCTGGGTCGCCGAGGCAGTCGGCACCCAGTAGGCATCGGCACTGGGAGGACCGCTCACCTTCTGTTCAGGAGGTGTCGATGCGCTCCCCCTTGGACAGCCTGGAACAGCCTCCACGCCCGGAACAGACTCTGACATTGACACCTGCATCGGCTTCTCAGTCTTCCTCCACAGCCGCTCTGCACGAGAGTCTCCGGGCCGTTCTTCCAGAGATTCTGGGAGAGCTGTTGCGCCCTTCCCCTCCGGTACCGGGGGTGCTTGCGCCTCCGGTACTGTCGAGTGAGGCGCCGGCTGGCCCCTTGTCCGAGGTGAGGTCTCCGATACCGGTACCGCTTGCGGTACCGGCTACGGCCGCCTCCCAGGCAGACTCCCCGACGACGTCGGCGGAGGGAGCTTCGCCGGTGCTGGCGAGGGAGTCCACCTCTCGACGCTCCTACCGTGGCCGTGTTTCCACGGAGTCGAGTCGGGCACGGCTTCAGACGCAGGGTCGTGAACTTGTGTCTGACACCGATGGTGAGGCCTCGTGGGAGGAGGAGGAGGACATCAGATATTTCTCTGACGAGGAGTCTGATGGCCTTCCTTCTGATCCCACTCCCTCCCCTGAAAGGCAGCTTTCTCCTCCCGAGAGTCTGTCTTTCGCGGCCTTTGTCCGGGAGATGTCTACGGCCATCCCCTTCCCGGTGGTTGTGGAGACGAGCCCAGGGCTGAAATGTTTGAGCTCTTGGACTATCCTTCTCCACCTAAGGAAGCGTCCACAGTACCCATGCATCATGTCCTAAAAAAAGACATTGCTGGCGAACTGGACCAAGCCATTAACTAATCCCCACATTCCCAAGAAGATCGAATCCATGGGGACCCAGAGCTGATGCGCACTCAGTTGCCTCACGACTCTGGTGTGGTGGATCTGGCCCTAAAGAAGGCTAAGAGTTCTAGAGAGCATGCTTCGGCGCACCCGGGCAAAGACTCTAGAACCTTAGACTCCTTTGGGAGGAAGGCCTATCGTTCCTCTATGCTCGTGGCCAAGATTCAGTCCTACCAGCTCTACACGAGCGTCCATATGCGGAACAATGTGCGGCAGTTGGCGGGCTTGGTGGATAAGCTCCCTCCTGAGCAAGCCAAGCCGTTTCAGGAGGTGGTCAGGCAGCTGAAGGCGTGCAGAAAATTCCTGGCCAGAGGGGGGTATATGATACCTTTGATGTTGCGTCCAGGGCCGCTGCTCAAGTTGTGGTGATGCGCAGACTCTCATGGCTGCGTGCCTCCGACCTGGAGAATAGGATCCAGCAGCGGATTGCGGACTCCCCTTGCCAAGCAGACAACATTTTTGGAGAGAAAGTCGAACAGGTGGTAGAACAGCTCCACCAGCGGGATAACGCTTTCAACAAATTCTCCCGCCGGCAGCCTTCAGCATCTACCTCCTCAGGTAGACGTTTTTATGGGGAAAGGAGGACTGTTCCCTACTCTTCTGGTAAGCGTAGGTACAATCCTCCCTCTCGACAGCCTGCGGCCCAGGCTAAGCCCCAGCGCGCTCGCTCTCGTCAGCAGCGTGCGCCTCAGCAAGGCCCCTCGGCTCCCCAGCAAAAGCAGGGGGCGAGCTTTTGACTGGCTCCAGCAGAGCATAGCCGACATCAACGTGTCCGTGCCGGGCGATCTGCCGGTCGGGGGGAGGTTGAAAGTTTTTCACCAAAGGTGGCCTCTTGTAACCTCCGACCGTTGGGTTCTTCAAATAGTCCGGCAAGGATACACCCTCAATTTGGCCTCGAAGCCTCCAAATTGCCCACCGGGAGCTCAGTCCTACAGCTTCCAGCACAAGCAGGTACTTGCAGAGGAACTCTCCGCCCTTCTCAGCGCCAATGCGGTCGAGCCCGTGCCATCCGGGCAAGAAGGGCTGGGATTCTATTCCAGGTACTTCCTTGTGGAAAAGAAAACAGGGGGGATGCGTCCCATCCTAGACCTAAGGGCCCTGAACAAATATCTGGTCAAAGAAAAGTTCAGGATGCTTTCCCTGGGCACCCTTCTTCCCATGATTCAGGAAAACGACTGGCAATGCTCTCCGGACTTGAAGGACGCCTACACACACATCCCGATATTGCCAGCTCACAGGCAGTATCTACGATTTCAGCTGGGCACACGTCACTTCCAGTACTGTGTGCTACCCTTTGGGCTCGCCTCTGCGCCCAGGGTGTTCACGAAGTGTCTGGCTGTAGTAGCAGCAGCGCTTCGCAGGCTGGGAGTGCATGTGTTCCCTTATCTCGACGATTGGCTGGTGAACACATCCGAGGCAGGAGCTCTACAGTCCATGCAGATGACTATTCGACTCCTGGAGCTACTGGGGTTTGTGATAAATTATCCAAAGTCCCATCTTCTCCCAGTACAGAGACTTGAATTCATAGGAGCTCTGCTAGATTCTCGGACGGCTCGTGCCTATCTTCCGGAGACAAGGGCCAACAATCTGTTGTCCCTCGTCTCCCGGGTACAAGCGTCCCAGCAGATCACAGCTCGGCAGATGTTGAGATTGCTTGGCCACATGGCCTCCACAGTTCATGTAACTCCCATGGCTCGTCTTCACATGCGATCTGCTTAATGGACCCTAGCTTCCAAGTGGTTTCAAGCTGCTGGGGATCTAGAAGACGTGATCCACCTGTCCACGAGTTTTCTCAAATCCCTGTATTGGTGGACGATTTGGTCCAATTTGACTCTGGGACGCCCTTTCCAAATTCCTCAGCCACAAAAAGTGCTGACTACGGATGCGTCTCTCCTGGGGTGGGGAGCTCATGTCGATGGGCTCCACACCCAGGGAAGCTGGTCCCTCCAGGAACAAGGTCTACAGATCAATCTCCTGGAGTTACGAGCGGTCTGGAACGCTCTGAAGGCTTTCAGAGATCGGCTGTCCCACCAAATTATCCAAATTCAGACAGACAACCAGGTTGCCATGTATTACATCAACAAGCAGGGGGGCACCGGATCTCGCCCCCTGTGTCAGGAAGCCGTCAGCATGTGGCTGTGGGCTCGCCGTCACGGCATGTTGCTCCAAGCCACATATCTGGCAGGCGTAAACAACAGTCTGGCCGACAGGTTGAGCAGGATTATGCAACCTCACGAGTGGTCGCTCAACTCCAGAGTAGTGCGCCGGATCTTCCAGGTGTGGGGCACCCCCTGGTAGCTCTCTTTGCATCTCGAGCCAACCACAAGGTCCCTCAGTTCTGTTCCAGACTTCAGGCCCACGGCCGACTGGCATCGGATGCCTTCCTCCTGGATTGGGGGGGGAAGGCCTGCTGTATGCTTATCCTCCCATACCTCTGGTGGGGAAGACTTTGTTGAAACTCAAGCAAGACCGAGGCACCATGATTCTGATTGCTCCTTTTTGGCCGCGTCAGATCTGGTTCCCTCTTCTTCTGGAGTTGTCTTCCGAAGAACTGTGGAGATTGGAGTGTTTTCCGACCCTCATCACCCAGAACGAAGGGGCGCTTCTGCATCCCAACCTCCGGTCTCTGGCTCTCACGGCCTGGATGTTGAGAGCGTAGACTTTGCCTCTTTGGGTCTGTCGGAGGGTGTCTCCCGTGTCTTGCTTGCTTCCAGAAAAGATTCCACTAAGAGGAGTTACTTCTTTTTATGGAGGAGGTTTGCCGTCTGGTGTGACAGCAAAGCCTTAGATCCTCGCTCCTGTCCTACACAGACCCTGCTTGAATACCTTCTGCACTTGTCTGAGTCTGGTCTCAAGACCAACTCTGTAAGGGTTCACCTTAGCGCAATCAGTGCATACCATTACCATGTGGAAGGTAAGCCGATCTCAGGACAGCCTTTAGTTGTTCGCTTCATGAGAGGTTTGCTTTTGTCAAAGCCCCCTGTCAAGCCTCCTACAGTGTCATGGGATCTCAGTGTCGTTCTCACCCAGCTGATGAAACCTCCTTTTGAGCCACTGTATTCTTGCCATCTGAAGTACTTGACCTGGAAGGTCATTTTCTTGGTGGCAGTAACTTCAGCTCGTAGAGTCAGTGAGCTTCAAGCACTAGTAGCTCATGCTCCTTATACCAAATTTCATCATAATAGAGTAGTCCTCCGCAGTCACCCTACGTTCTTGCCAAAGGTGGTGTCGGAGTTCCATCTGAACCAGTCAATTGTCTTGCCAACATTCTTTCCCAGTCCTCATTCCTGCCCTGCTGAACGTCAGCTGCACACATTGGACTGCAAAAGAGCATTGGCCTTCTATCTGGAGCGGACACAGCCCAACAGACAGTCCGCCCAATTGTTTGTTTCTTTTGATCCCAACAGGAGAGGAGTGGCTGTGGGGAAACGCACCATATCCAATTGGCTAGCAGATTGCATTTCCTTCACTTACGCCCAGGCTGGGCTGGCTCTGGAGGGTCATGTCACGGCTCACAATGTTAGAGCCATGGCAGCGTCAGTGGCCCACTTGAAGTCAGGCAATATTGAAGAGATCTGCAAAGCTGCGACGTGGTCATCTGTCCACACATTCACATCTCATTACTGCCTGCAGCAGAATAACCGACGCGACAGTCGGTTCGGGCAGTCAGTGCTTCAGAATCTGTTCGGGGTTTAGAATCCAACTCCACCCCCCTAGGCCCATGTTTATTCTGTTCCAGGCTACACTCTCAGTTAGTTGGATAAATTGTTAGGTCAATCTCAGTTATGTCCTCGCCGTTGCGAGGCCCAATTGACCATGTTTTTTGTTTTGAATGAGCCTGGGGGCTAGGGATACCCCATCAGTGAGAACAAGCAGCCTGCTTGTCCTCGGAGAAAGCGAATGCTACATACCTGTAGAAGGTATTCTCCGAGGACAGCAGGCTGATTGTTCTCACATACCCGCCCGCCTCCCCTTTGGATTTGTGTCTTCCCTTGTCTTTGTCTTGCTACATATGGGACTGATGAACACGAGCCGGTTCGGGCGGGAAGACGGCCGCGCATGCGCGGTGCGCATCGGCGCGCGAGGACTAGCAAAGGCCTTTGCTATTAAAGTTTCCGGTTGGAGGGGGCTGCCGTGGATGTCACCCATCAGTGAGAACAATCAGCCTGCTGTCCTCAGAGAATACCTTCTACAGGTATCTAGCATTCGCTGTCCAATCTAGCAAGGGGTATTCTTTATCAGATTCCTCCTCTGCAAATTATTTTTACCATAGATATGTCCAAACTGAGCTGGGGAGCCCTTGTAGATGATTTTCATACTTGGGGCCTTTGGTCTGCTTAGGAGAAACTTCATCAGATAAATCTCCTGATTTTTCTGTTTGTAAAACAAAATCTTTGCTAAAGAAGTTATCTAAATCTAGCTGTCTGTTGGATATCTATTCATCATACTTAATGGTAGCTGTGCCACCTCAGTTGGTGACATGGCTTATGTTCATGTTAAATGATTTTTTTACAAAAGGAAATTTTTCCGTCTTTGTTGGGTGACATCATTTTAACCCGCCTGCAAATTATCGACCAGTGACCAGCATCTCTTTACTGGCAAAGTTGTTGGAATCTTATGTGGCATAATTGCTGTTGGATGTTTTGGTCAATTCTGATTGTTTTAGATTCCCTACAGTTTGGGTTTTGTCCATTTCATTTAACAGAGGCCGTTTTACTAACCACCTCGTAAGTAAAATCATTGTTTGCTCAAGGGAAGACTGTGATATTATTACAGTTCGGCCTTACTGCAGCTTTCGACACAGTAGATCATAACATTTTGTTATACACGTTGTCTCTTAGGCCTTGCAGGTAATGTCTTAACTTGGATAAAGAAGTTTTTGATTCACAGACTTTATCAAATTAAAATGAAAAATTCATTTTCTTCCTATTGGCAACCACCTTGTGGAGTCCTTCAGGGATCTCCACTCTCTCCAACATTGTTTAATATTTACATGACTTTATTCTGTTCTGGTTTTATTACATTTGGTGCAAATTTTTTTTTCTTATGCAAATATGTTTCTGTTATTGCATGTTGAGAAAAATATTTCCTCTATTCTGCCTAATATTACATCATGTATTGAGAGAATTGAGAAATTAAGTAAGTTTTGTCTTATCTTTGTTAAGTCGGTTAGATACACTTCCTGTTTCTAAAATATTACTGGATAACGAACTGCTGCTTTCAATTGTATTTTGATTGCTCTTAACCTTTATAGAATTTACTTAAAATAATTATGTTCCAAGCTAATGACTTTAAGTGCATGAAATAGTGCTTATCTGTCCGGACTAATGATGCAACTCTGAGCTGTATGCACACAGAACTGGACTCCACTCAACTAGGGGTGGAATGACAAGGATCTGGGTAATAAGGGTCATGGGCCCCTCATCATCTATCAAAAGTGATTAAACTAAATAGAATCTAGAGGAGAGTGGACTCCTTACCTGGTGCAGGGCCTTGGGCACTGCCCTATTCTCCCAGTGGTCAGTCCATTACTGCACTCAACCTATGTGTGCAGCACCCCAACCCATACGTGCACCTCACTATACACTATCCTACCCACATCCCAGTACACAACCCTGACCTGTGGGCAAGTAACAAGTTGTGCATTCATGCATGCATGAGCCTGCAAACACACCCAATCATGGAGGCTCAGCAGACTTGTCAGGTGTGGAAATAGGGATCTGTAAAACCTCGGGGGATTTCTAGAGTGCAAGCTAGTTCACTTATTTTCCTTTTATCATTTAAGCCAAAATCAAAAGATGATGCTTGAACAGGAACGTCTCAGGGTTGAACATGAGAAGTTGAAAGGCACAGATCAGGAAAAAAGCAGAAAACTGCATGAACTCACGTGAGTAGTCTGTTTTCACTGAGTCTTAGTAGCAAGGGACGAATCCATTCATTTTAGGTTTTATGGTTTTGCAACTTCTGGTAAGAAGATCATACCAGTTTGTGGATTGAACTTATGAGTAGCATATTTTTAAGCAGAACACACAAGATTATTTAATCAGCATGAAAGCAGATAGCTTTACTATTTCACAGATGTTGAAGCATTTGTTTATTTTGTATATCCTGCACATAAACAAGTTGGCCAGACAAAATTAAGCTACCACCAATGAGGTGGCACTTGAGGCATTCTAGAGTCACAGCTTAAGTTCAGCTAGATAGTACTGAATATCAGCACTGTTTGGCTAACTTTATTCATACAGAGGGCACCAATTTTATGAGCATTCTCTGGTATCAGATCATTATTCTTCAGGTAGATTGTTTCTACTTAGTTAATTTTCTAAAATCATTAAGATAGAATATTAATTATTGTGGTTGTTAATATATTACTAACATCACATCATTTTAAGTATTATCTGTCTGTCTGTGCCAAAACATCCATAATCTGCCAGTGAGTTTTCCAACAGGGTTTTCTAGTGCAGTGGTTCCCAAACCTGGTCCTGGAGGCACCACAGCCAGTCAGGTTTTCAGGATATCCACAATAAATATTCATATGAGAGATCTGCATGCACTGTCTCCACTTCATGCAAATCTCTCTGATGATTATTCATTGTGGATATCCCAAAAACCTGACTGGCTGGGGTGCCTCCGGGATCAGGTTTGGGAGCTACTGCTCTAGTGAATGAAACCCACCCACATGAGTGAAAAGATTTTAATTTGGTGAGAATGTGTATTAAACAAATTGTGCTAAATATAACTTCCTCTTAAACTGTAGCATTATGCAGGATAGAAGAGAACAAGCAAGGCAGGATCTGAAGGGTTTGGAAGAAACTGTGGTAAGTATGTCATTGAAATGTATTTTAAATAAACATTTTAAAGCTTAGTAAGAAAATGTAAGGCCAAGTATGTGTCTCTTTGTTTGTTTTAGGCAAAAGAACTTCAAACACTGCATAATCTCAGGAAACTCTTCGTTCAAGATTTGGCTACTAGAGTTAAAAAGGTATAATATTAACCTCTACTAGAGAAAGTGCAAGTAGTTTAACTTAAATAGCTAGATTGAAAGAAGACTAGATGTTCATAAAATCTAACCACTACCTTATGGCTTAAAAAGTTTGTCTTTATACTGAACAGGTGGGAAAGTATTCCTTTCTGACCTTCAGATATGTTGACAAACATATGTCTCTGGATACATTTTTTCTCTAGAACATAACAATATCATAACTATCAATTATTTTTCTCTGAAAACTTGTTTACTTTTCATATCAGTTTGTAGTTTGTATCTATCACAGTCTCCATTTATATAAAATTCCAGATTTGTATAATTTATAGCTTACTTTCTGAAAGGAAAAAGGCTTAGAAGATGCTGTGTGTGTGTGTGTGGGGTCTCATAATGTTTATTTGTAATCTTCTTAAGAGTGAAGGAGTAGCCTAGTGGTTAGAGCAGTGGGTTGAGAACCTAGGAAGGCAGGGTCAGATCTCTCTGACATTTCCTGTGACCGAGTAAATCACTTAACCCTCCATTCCTTAGCGCCTGGGAATACCAGTATGAAGAAGTGGGATTGTGTTCCCTTTCCTAGCAGGAGATGGAGAGCTGAAACTTCCAGTGCCATCACCTTATACCTGGTGCTCTGCAAGCCCTGTGGGAACGGGGAAATACCTACTGTACCTGAATGTAACTCACCATGAACTATTACTGAAAAGGCATGAGCTAATTTAACATTAAGGAAAAGGCAGGCTAGAAATAATAAATGGTTCTCCATTTACTCCAAATTTGCAGAACATTGGGGAGGGGTGTAACAGAAGATTCTAACAGGTGGGTTTTGTTTAATCCATATAGACATTCACAAATGTGCATATGCATGTGCCTTCCAGAATGTCCTGGAAAGTAGACTGCATGGAACTTCTTATTTAAGTACAGAATCATTTCATCTGAAGATGGTAAAAAGTGTTTCTCCTTAGTTTTAGAAGATGCCCCTTTTGTTGCTTCTGGGTTAAAACTATATCTTTTGAGATACGTGTATTTGTATGCATAAATAAATCCCCTACCATCGAGCCCAACAGGATGCTGGGCTCGATGGACCTTTGGTCTTTCCCAGTATGGCAATACTTAAGTACTTATATATCATTGTCTTTCTGAAGAAAGTAACCTGAGTTTGGATAGTTTTTAGTATCTGTCAGTCTTTGGGCTTAGTGGTTCAGTTTTGTACTTTATAACATTTGGTTGTTTTTAAGGGTTGATATCCCAAATCTCATCATTCAATCAAATATGAGTGTTTGTAGGGTTAGGATGCTTCTACTGACCCTACAAACACTCATATAATTAATATACTTAAGCAGTTTTTGTCTCTTTTTTTAGTATGCACCATCCCATTCATAGCATATTACAGCTATCTTTTTTCAAGTTGCTTTACCTTATGTGAAACCTCTGTCCACCTCTGCGTGTCTTGGCTAAAGTAGTGTGATTGTCATGTTAGTTCACTTGAATTTTAAAAATTAAAGGCTAACAAAAAAAAACATTAAGTAATACCTTTTCTCTGAGGACAAGCAGGCCAGTTGTATTCTCATATCTGGGTGATGTCATCTGACGGAACCCGGTGTGGATGCTGACCAGTGAGATTAATATAGAACTTTCTAGCATATCCCCACCGCACATGCACTGGTGCCTTCCCATCAAGGTCCCTCTGTCTTTGTTTTTACGCGGAGCAGGGACGACGCACCATCGTGTTTTCCTCTCAGTGCATATTTTTCTCTAAATTGCAGTGTCTTCTCGTGTGGGTATTTTTGTCCCTGTTGTGGTTATATTCCCTTCCTCTTTATTTTATTTTGTTTCTCTTCAATTTTTGTAATGTTTTTAGCTCTTAAAATTTTCTTTTTTGTGAGTTGTTAGTCCCGTTTAGGCCAGTTCACCGACCTCAGTTCACCTTGGGCCTGACTGTGAGCCTAACTCTTGTTCTTTCTGTTTACAAATGCAGTTGAGGACACAGAGGGCATGGCAGGTCCAGCAGGAGAGACATTTTCGCTCCTTGAAGACCGATACATAGACATCAGCACTGGAAGCATCGACCTTGATGGCTGCTAAGACTTCAGCTACCACTGGTAGTTAACCAGCATCGGGAAACATACTGATACCATCCAAACCCTGTCTCAGCAACCTCCAATTGCAACATCTTCCTCTCAGAGCTTTTTGAGTGGGCTTAGGCGCCAAGCCTACTACTCTCAAAGGTGTAGGTTTCCGTTGGCGCCTCGCTCTGCCCAGAACCCCCAGGCCCCTCATTCTCAGCCTCACCAATCTCGACCTCAGAAGTCACAACCAGCTTCCCAGTCAAAACAAGGTACAAGCTTTTGACTGGCTCCAGGAGAGCATAGCCGCACTCAAAGTAACGACCTACCAGTAGGGGAAAGGCTAAATTTTTTCCACTACAGCTGGCCCCTTGTAACCTCCGACTGGTGGGTTCTTCAAATAGTCCATCTCGGTTGCATCCTGCATTGGCATCAAAGTCCATCAAAATGCCCACTGAGAGCATCATTCATCAAGCTCTTGGCACAAGCAGATACTGTAGAGGAAATCTCTGCCCTTCTACAGGCCAATGTGGTCGAACCCGTACCACCAGGAGAAGAAGGGACTCTTCCAGGTATTTTCTTGTGCCCAAAAAGACCGGGGGGGGGGGGGGTGGACTTTGTTCCGTCCTAGACCTAAGTTCCCTGAAAAAATTCCTGGTCAAAAAAAAGTTTAGGATGATTTCCCTGGGCACCCTTTTCCCCATGATTCAGGAAAAAGATTGGCTATGCTCTCTGGACTTAAAGAATGCCTATACCCAATTTTGATACTTCCCAGTCACAGGAAGTATCTCAGATTCTGAACAGGCAAACACCACTACCAGTATCGCATTCTGCCATTTAACCTTACATCAGCTCCCAGGGTATTCACCAAGTGTCTAGCAGTAGTTGCAGCATATTTGTGCAGACTGGGAGTATATGTGTTTCCCCATCTGGACAACTGGCTGGTCAAGAGCACATCGCAGGAGGGAATGACGGAGTCAATGCGCCTAACTATTTGGTGTCGGCGTTACTAGGGTTTGTCATAAACTATCCCAAGTCCCACCTTCTCCCGGTCCAGTGATTGGAGTATATAGGAGCCCTGCTCGATACTTTGCATGGTCGCAGGTCTGAAGCAGCAAACAGGTCACAGCTTGGCAGATGTTGAGATTGATAGGCCACATAGCTTCAAGAGTGCATGTTACTCCCTTGGCACTTCTCCATTTGAGAGAGGCTCAGTGGACCCTAGCTTCCCAGTGGTCTCAGGTAGCTAGAAATCTAGCAAATGTAATCCAGATTCCACCAGAGTTGACTCATTCCCTTCTATGATGGACAGTTCGAATGAATTTGACTGTGGGACTACCATTCTAAATTCCACCTCCTCAGATGATTGTAACATCTAATGCATCCAGCCTGGGATGAGGAGCTCATGTGAATGGGCTTCACACCCAAGGAACTTGGTTTGCTTAGGAAACAGATCTCCATATCAACCTCTTTGAACTGAGGGCCATTTGGAATGCTCTAAATGCTTTCAGAGATTGGCTACAGAACCAAATTATTCTCATTTATACAGACAACCAGGTTTCAATGTTCTATGTGAACAAGTTGGGGGGAGGGTACAGGATCCTACCTCGTATCATGGAGTAGTGGGGATGTGGCAGTGGGCCCTCCACGAAATGGTCCTCCGAGCCACATACCTACCAGAAAAGGATAACTTCCTGGCGGACAGATGGAGCAGGGTTTTGCAACCACACAAGTGGTCTCTCAACATGGTTGTAGCCCGCAAGATCTTCTGAGAGTGAGGCACCCCCTTGGTGGATCTTTTTGCCACTTATCTCAACATCAAAGACCCCCAGTTCTGTTCCAGGCTCAGGTCACACAGCAGACTAGTGTCAGATGCCTTTCTCCTACATTGGGAGAAGGGACTTCAATATGTGTATCCTCTAATACCTCTCAGAGAAGACTTTGAAACTCGAGCAACACCAGGGAACTATGATCCTAATCGCTCCTCACTGGCCAAGGCAGATCTGGTTTCCTCCTTTCCTGGAATTGTCCTCTGAAGATCTTTGGAGAGTGAAATATTCGCCAACCCTCATCATGCAGAACAAGGAAGCCCTTCTGCATCCCAACCTCCAATCCCTGGCCCTCATGGCTTGGGTGTTGAGAGTGTAAAATTTGAATCTGTAGATTTTGCTGTAGGGTGTGTCTCGCATCTTGCTATCTTCCAGGAAAGACTCCATTAAAAGTTTAGTTATTTTTATTATATGTTTTTATTTGTTGCAATTGTATCCCACATTTTCCCACCTATTTGCAGGCTCAATGTGGCTTACATAGTACCGTCAAGGTGTTTGCCCAGTCGGTTGATAGCAAATACAAGGTTGTATAGTGATTGAATGAGGTATATGTGGAGGGTCGGAAGGGATGAAGATTGTGTGTTGTCCAGTACGATCATTAGGCATGCTGTGTCTCAGGTGAAGAAGTTTACGTAGGGTCATTGGGGTAGGCCTTTTTGAAGAGGTTGGTTTTTAGTGATTTCCTGAGGTTCAGGTGGTCATGGATTGTTTTCACAGCTTTTGGGAGGCCATTCCATAGTTGTGCATTTATGTAGGAGAAGCCGGATGCATAAGTTGTTTTGTATTTCAGTCCTTTGCAGTTTGGGTAGTGTAGGTTTAGGTATGATCTTGACGATCCGACTCTGTTTCTTATTGGTAGATCTATAAGGTCTATCATGTATCCTGGGACTACGCCATATATAATTTTGTGGACTAAGGTGCAGATTTTGAAGATGATCCGTTCTTTGATTGGGAGCCAATGCAGCTTTTCTCAAAGGGGTTTGGCACTTTCGAAGCGTGTTTTGCTGAATATCAACCTGGCTGCTGTATTTTGGGCGTCAAGTTTTTTTTATGAGTTCTTTGCATCCTGCTTAGATTCCATTGCAATAATCTTCATGACTTAGGACCATTGATTGTATTAGGTTTCGAAAGGTTTCCCTTGGGAAGAAAGGTTTTAATCGTTTGAGCTTCCACATTGAATAGAATATTTTCTTTATTACAGAGTTTACTTGGCTCTAGAGAGTAAGGTTGTGGTCGAGTGTGACACCGAGTATTTTCAAGCTGTCTGAGGTAGGTAGGGTGTGTCCTGGAGTATTTATGGTTGTGGGTTTGTACTTGTTATGTTGAGAGGAGAGGATGAGGCAGTGTGTTTTTTCAGTGTTCAGTTTCAGTTGGAATGAGTTTGCCCAGGAGTCCATGATGTTCAGGCCATCATTAATTTTATTGGTTATTTCTGTCAAATCATGTCTGAAGGGGATGTAGATTGTAACATCATCTGCGTAAATGAACGGGTTGAGGCCTCGATTGGATAAGGACTGTGCCAGTGGAATCATCATCATGTTGAAGAGTATTGGTGATAATGGTGATCCTTGAGGTACTTCTCAGACTGCTTTCCACGGTGGTGATATGTTTGAGTTTGATATTACTTGATACGTTCTGGTGGTTAGAAAACCTTCAGTCCAATTAAGTACATTTCCTTCAATCCCGAAGTGGCCAAGTAGTCTTTGAGGCATATTTTCAAAGCACTTTGGGAGGCTAAGTTCCATAGGTTTCTATGGAACTTTGGGAGGCTAAGTGCTTTGAAAATGAGCCTTTTAGTAGTATGTTGTGGTTTACCATGTCGAATGTGCTCGACATGTCGAACTGAAGGAGGAGTATGCTTTTACCTATGGCTATCTCCTGCTTGAATTTGGCCAGGAGGGTGACTAGGACAGTTTCGGTACTATGGTGGGAGCGGAATCCTGATTGTGAATTATGTAATATTGAGAAGTTGTCCAGGTATTCCGTAAGCTGTTTAGTCACCAAACTCTCCATCATTTTTACTACTAGTGGGATAGACACAACTGGGCGGTAGTTGGTGAGATCGTTTGTGCTTTTCTTGGCTTCTTTTGGTGTTGGGGTGAGTAGGATATTGCCATATTCCTCATGGAAGAGACCTTGTTGTAAAATGAAGTTTAGGTGAGATGTGAGGTCTGCTATGAAGCAGTTGGAGGCAGATTTTAGTAGATGACTGGGACATGTATCCAGTTTGCAGTGGGTCTTGGCGAACCTGTGAGTCGCTTGTGTAACTGATTTGGTGTTGAGGAGATTAAATGTTGCCCAGATACGGTAATACTTACTACTACTACTACTTATCATTTCTATAGCACTACTAGACGTACGCAGCGCTGTACACTTGAACATGAAGAGACAGTCCCTGCTCGACAGAGCTTACAATCTAATTAGGACAGACAAACAGGACAAACAAGAGATACGGGAATATTAAGGTGAGGATGATAAAATAAGGGTTCTGAACAAGTGAATAAGGGTTAGGAGTTAAAAGCAGCATCAAAAAGGTGGGCTTTTAGATTAGATTTGAAGACGGCCAGAGGTGGAGCTTGACGTACCGGCTCAGGAAGTCTATTCCAGGCATATGGTGCAGCAAGATAAAAGGAACGGAGTCTGGAGTTAGCGGTGGAGGAGAAGGGTGCAGATAAGAGAGATTTACCCAGTGAACGGAGTTCCTGGGGAGGAATGTAGGGAGAGATGAGAGTGGAGAGGTACTGAGGAGCTGCAGAGTGAATGCACTTATAGGGTCAATATGAGGAGTTTGAACTGTATTCGGAAACAGATAGGAAGCCAGTGAAGTGACTTGAGGAGAGGGTTAATATGAGCATAACAACCCTGGCGGAATATTAGTTGTGCAGCAGAATTTTGAACAGACTGAAGAGGAGAGAGATGGCTAAGTGGGAGACCTGTGAGAAGCAAGTTGCAATAGTCTAAGCGAGAGGTGATAAGAGCGTGGATGAGGGTTCTGGTGGTGTGCTCAGAAAGGAAAGGGTGAATTTTGGTGATATTATAGAGAGAGAAACTACAGGTTTTAGCAGTCTGTTGAATATGTGCAGAGAAGGAGAGGGAGGAATCGAAGATGGCCCCAAGATTACGAGCTGATGAGACAGGAAGGATGAGAGTGTTATCCACAGAAATAGAGAATGGGGGAGAGGTCAACTGGGTATCCATTGGAGGTTAGGTCCAGATCGTTGAAGTTTTCGATGTCGGTGTTGTGATGAGGAAGTGTGCTGCGTAATTTTATTATTTTTTCGTTGAAGTAGTTAGCAAATTTGTCTGTGGGTGGGATGTCTGTGTTGGTTGTGGTGATAGGGGTGGTGTCTAGTAACTTATTTACGAGTTGGAATAGTTTCTTCATATCTTTGTAATCCGGTCCTAGTTTGGTTTTGTAGTAGGACATTTTGGTTTGTTTTATTGCATATTTTTATTTTCTATGTATATGTTTCCATGCGTTGAATGTATGTTCATCTTTTATTTAAGTGGAGGAGGTTTATACTTTAAATTTAGACTTACTAGACTGCTCTAGCTGCCAAGGTAGTTTACAAAACTACAATCTTGAGAAATGAAGAAAGGAACCACAATTTCAATAGTAATGATAACCATTCATACAAAGAGCAAGGGAAAGGGACAGGCAGAGAGATGGACAGAGTAAGATTGAATTTCATGCTGGAAATCCTGTCAGCCCGGGTCCTCAAAAGCCTACTTGGAGAGAGACTTTCAGATTTGCTTTAAAGGATTTCTGAGATAATTCACTGCATAGTGAAAGCGGGAGAGAATTCCAAATAAAAGGAGAAAGGAAGAAAAAAGCACTATGTCTAGTAGATTTGTAATGGGCAGATTTAGGATTAGGAAGGACAAGGCAGTGGTCATTAATGGAGGGAAGGACCCTTGCGGGAGAATAGGAGATGGTGAGACATGCAAGGTAATCTGGAAGACCTACTCAGAGTGCTTTAAATGTTAGAAGAGCTTTCTTGTAAGTAATGCATTTTTCAATGGGTAGTCAGTGATAGAGTTTTAGTAATGGAGTATTATGGTCTGAACGGCAGGCATGGCAGAGTAGTTTTATGGTGATGTTCTGAAGTGATTGCAGATTTTTTTTTTAGAGAGGAGTGAGGTAGACCTGCGTAGACAACATTACAATAAGACGAGAAGTAAAAAGGGAGAGAATAAGAGCATGAAAATGGTTATGATCAAACAGGTGGCATACAGTACACAGTTGCCAAAATGGAAGGAAATCTTGGAGAAATGTGAGATTTGAGGAAGGAAAGAGAGAGAGGTCCCCCAGATGATCCCAAGGTAATGGAAACTAGAGACTGGCGTGACTTGTGTTCCAAAGAGAGTAATAGGTGCTGAAGGGGGGGGGGGTATGGGGATCTTGGAGTATTGACCCTTGAGGAACCCCACAGTGAAGAACCTTGTTATCTGAAGAGGAGGAGGCAGTAGTGACCTTAAAGAATGGTTAGATAGAAACAAAGTAAACCAAGATAGGACTGTACTAGAAATACCAAGAGAGGAGAGGTGGGAAAGGAGAAAAGAATGGTTTACGAGATTAAATGCCACAGACAAGTCTAGGGAAACTTCTGAGACAATCTTGTGTTGTTTGAGGTGAGAGTGAATTTCACTGAGCAGGGTTGTCATCACTGTCTCAGTACTGAAGTGCACATGGAAACCTGACGGACATGGATAAATGGCAAATACTTTGTCTGAATATGTTGTTAGTTGATCGAAAACAACCTTTTCTAGAACTTTTGAAATAAATGAGAGGTTGGAGACCAGGCGGTAGTGAGAGGGAACTGAAGGATCAAGATTGGGTTTCTTAATGGCTAGTTTCCAAAGCTTGGGGAACTGGCCAGAAGAGAGACTGAGATTAATTATAGATTGGAAGGTTTGAAGAAGGCATAATTCAGGTGCTTCAAGCCAGGAAGAAGGAAGAGGATCAGATGAGCAGTAGGTAAGTCTCATAGTGGACATGATATTTATTACAGAGAAATTAGTGTGGAAAGGTGACCAGATGGTAATATATAAGAGAGAAGAGGAAGGGGCTGTTAAGGTACAGTCAAGTAGTTTATCAATTTTGTCAATAAAGAAAACCGAAAGAAATTCACCTGAAGGAAGCTGGCTCACCTTACCAGAAACGTTGGGGTTGAGTGTGTATTGGCAAATAGAGTAGAGTTCCTTAGTTGGGTTGGATGATTTAAGGAGTCTGTTTGTAACAGACTCCTTAAATCTGTCTGGTGTTAGGGCAAGACCTTAGATCCCATCACTTGCCCTACACAAAAACTGCTTGAATATCTCCTTTACCTTTCTGAGTCAGTATGAAAGCCAACTCTGTAAGGATTCAAAGGATTAAGTTCAATTAGTGCTTATCACCGTGTAGGAGGTAGGCCCATCTCTGTAGAGCCTCTGTTTGTTTGCTTTATGAGAGGTTTGCTATTGACAAAGCCCCCTGTTAAACCTCCAACTGTGTCATGGGATTTCAACTTTGTCTTCACCCAGCTTATGAAAGCTCCATTTGAGCCACTTGAGTCCTGTCATCTGAAGTATTTGACCTGGAAATTTGTATTTTTGGTGGTGGTCACTTCAGCTTTCAGAGTCAGTGAGTTTGAGGCTCTAGTAGCTGATCCACCTTTGTAAGGAGTATGGTAAGGAGTCTGGAGAAAGAAAGGGGATGGGGAGGAGCCCCAGCTACCAAAAAGGGAAAGAAGACACGGTGGGGGTTCCGATCCTGCCCAAAAGGGACATAAGAGTAGAACACTACAAGTCCCAGAAAGCCCCAGGAGAGCACCTGGTAAGGGGGAGAAATAGGGTGCACCTCCCAGAGGCTCCAAAAGGGGGCCAACCAAAAAGGGAGAAAGCTGAAACCCTACCCTGGTGGAAAAGGTGGTGGTGGAAAAAAGGGGCGGAGAAAGAACAACCCCAGAACCCGGTTAATGAGGGAAAAGGGAATCAGCTGGAGGAGGGGAGGGGAGAGGAGAAAATGGACTGGGCTCCAGAGGAGAGAGGGGGAGAGGAGCCAGAAGCAATGGAACAAGGAGAACCAGAGGAGGTCCCTGAGGAACCGATGGAGCTGTTGGCTCTGACTCAGTCAGAGCAGGAGGTATAGGGGGCTGTCCGGGTCAAGCGGGAGGAGGTCAGGAGAAAAGGCTGACCAAGAGGGTGGGACCCGGAGGCTTTGAGCCCGCACAAAGCCTTGCTACTTAGTGATACTGTGTTTGAAAAGCCAGGCTACATTTAGGGCTGTGTTTGGAAAAGCCCTGCTGCAAGTGGAACTGTGTTTAAAGACCTTGCTACTTTGTGATACTGTGTTTGAAAAGCCTGGCTACATTTAGGGCTGGGTTTGGAAAAGCCCTGCTGCAAGTGGAACTGTGTTTAAAAGCCTTGCTACTTGGTGATACTGTATTTGAAAAGCCTGGCTACCTTTAGGGCTGTGTTTGGAAAAGCCCTGCTGCAAGTGGAACTGTGTTTAAAAGCCTTGCTACTTTTTGAGACTGTGTTTGGAAGGCCAGGCTACATTTAGGGCTGTGTTTGGAAAGGCCCTGCTGCAAGTGGAACTGTGTTTAAAAGCCTTGCTGTAAATTGAAAGGTGCTGGAAACAGCCTGTCTCCCCAGGGAGCCGGGTTTTGAGTGGAAAGATCCCTAAGGAAGTGGGACAACAGAGGAAAAGGGCTCTGAGCTGAGGACCAGCAGGATCTTTTCTACATCTTACATTAAATTTCACCACAATAGATAGTCCACCCAGCTTTATGTTTCTTTTGACTCAAACCGAATAGGGGTAACCATCAGTTAATGCACAGTTTCTAATTGGCTAGTACATTGCATCTTCTTTACTTATTCCCAGGCTGGGCTGATTCTAGAAGGTCATGTCAAGGCTCATAATGTCAGAGCCATGGCCACTTCAGTAGCCCACTTGAGGTCAGTCTCCATAGAGGAGATTTGCAAAGCTGTGACTTGATCATTTGTCCATATGTTCACATCTCATCAATGCCTTGAGCAGGATACCCAACGTGAAAGGTGGTTCAGGGAGGCAGTCCTGACAAATTTGTTCTGTGACTAGAATCCAACCTCAAGGTCTGGTTTTCTTTAGTTCCAGTCTGCGTTTTCACAATTAGTATGTGAATAGTTTCAGGTTAATTGACTTTTAGGCCTCAATGTTTTGAGTCCCCATTATCGTAGCATTGTTTTTTGTGAGCCCGGTAGCTAGGGATTCCCAGCTGTGACAATACAAATGGCCTGCTTGTCCTTGGAGAAAGCAAAGTTACTCACCTGTAACAGGTGTTCTCTGAGGACAGCAGGCCAAGTATTCTCACATACCCTCCCACTTCCCCCTTGAAGTTGTATTTTGTTTAGCTACTTTACATGACTGAGGGACCTGTGCTCACGTGTCGGGCAGGACGGCACCAGCGCATGCGCAGTGCAACGTTGCTAGAAAGTTCTGTATTAATCTTGGTAGTCAGCGTCCGCACTGGGCTCTGTCAGATGACATTGTCCAGCTGTGAGAATACATGGCCTGCTGTCCTTCAAGAACACCTACTACTGGTGAGCAACTTCTCTTTTAATTCAATGAATTCTGTAGTTTATGTACAGTGTGGCACAAGTTTTGTTATCTTCAGAATGGCCATTTTCTTCTTCCTTCCTCTGATTCAGTGATCCAAGCATGAATCCCTATGGAATTTCACTTGTTCCTTTAAACTAGTTGGACTATATCGACATAGAAACAGAGAAAAATGAAGGCAGATAAAGACGATATGGCCCATCCAGTCTGCCTATCCATGCCATCAGTTATGACACTTCACTGTTGTCTCTTCAGCCAGGTCTTTAGCTGCTTAAAAATGTTTCTACACCTCTAATTTAAAAATCTAGGATCCTGTATAAAAAGGTGCATCAAAATCCAGTAAGTTATACTGATCTTACTTTCCATATCGGGATTGCAGTTAGTAATTTTCTTAAGAACATAACAGTTGGAGTGGTAGGACTTTGTTGTCTTTAAACTTAGGGTTCCTTGCTAATTTCCCTCCTCTGTTTTGTTCGACCACAGAGTGCAGAGATGGATTCAGATGACACAGGAGGTAGTGCTGCACAGAAACAGAAAATTTCCTTTCTTGAGAATAACCTTGAACAACTCACAAAGGTCCACAAGCAGGTAATAAACTGTTAATGCATTTCATATATTATTGAAGCAGTATGTTGAGCTAAGTAGGTGCACTTAAATGATACCACATGTCCTTTTAAGAAGAAACTAATTTTTCCATCAACAAGCAGGAGCGAGTCAGATACACAAATGAAAGATATCATCCAGTAGTACCAGGATGGAACTGCTCCCTCACAGTGTAAAGTTCTGAATTTTGTTTCTTCTGCTCTGTAGAACTGATATGTGGCAAAGGTTTTCTAATAAGTGTAATTATTTTTATTATTTTTGTAATATAAACTGCTGAAGTTCTTCACTTGTTTTGTCTTCTTGAGTACTATAAACTTTTTCTTAAAATGTTGACTGTTTGGTCATGCCCTCTCTATGCTGGAAACTTCCACATAGAAGACCTTCATCTGCTTTTTCTTGGCTGTCGGAGACTGACTGGTATAGAATTATCGCATGTTCTTTATTGTCATGCCTGTAGCCCATCAAAGTAACAATTGCAGATCTTGGAGTGGAGGAGTAGCCTACTGATTAGTGCAGTGGACTTTGATCCTGGGGAGCTGAGTTTGATTCCCACTGCAGCTCCTTGTGACTCTGGGCAAGTCACTTAAACCTCCATTGCCCCTGGTACAAAATAAATACCTGAATATATGTAAACCGCTTTGAATGTAGTTGCAAAAACCACAGAAAGGCGATATATCAAGTCCCATTTCCCTTTCCCTTCCCTTCACCAGGGACTTTTTTCTGCAGTGATGGTTCACTAGTTAAGGTCACTCAAAATTGGGTCATCCTTAACCAGTAATTTGATATGCTGCTAGAAGTGAGTACCTCTTACCTGCGCAGTGGCCCAAGAGGTTTGGAACGCAAAAAAAAGAAGTGAGGACAATCCAGGGAGGATAACAAAGAAGTCTTTTATTAAAAATACTAAAAACCGACCCACTTCTTTGGAAGTCCCAGGCCATTCAGCACTTCCTTTGCTCAGGGATGCTCTGGATCTAGAGATACGGTTCCTGTTGCATTATCACCTTTGTCAGGCTCTGCAAATTCTTTGCACAACAGCATTACACAGAGGCAACGGATCCAAACATCTTTTCAGAAGAACAGCACTGAGCCATGAGTGCTGTCTTCAGGATTACATTTCAGCTTCCCCATGTGCAGATATCCAGCCTTATGCTGTCACTGCATCCTTCCACTGCAGTCTTTTGTAGAAGTTTTTGCTTCTTCCTCTATGCTACATCAGACTTTTCCATGCTACTATACTCCACAGAGTTACAACCAGTATATGTATTTCTGCAAAATGTGCTTAAATATTACCAGAGGGAGACTTTCCTTCCAGTTGTGAACTTAATTACGGGTACTGGGATAGTTGCAAGATATATTAATTTGTCTTTAAGGCCTCTGTTTATGTCCTTAAAATGCCTGATTATAACTTCTATATGCCTATTTTTCAACTCGAGCTATTAATTTTTGTGTGGCTGTATGTTGTTTCCATGTTCTTTCTTCGGTATTGGCGCATTTGTCTTCTCATGTGATGTTTCATACTGGTATAAGATTTTCTTTTTTAAACACCAGTTAATCAGTGCTGTCATTATTTGCATCTTCTATTGCGTCATTAATGTAATGTGATATGATTCTTATATCTCGCTAACTCCCACTATGAGTGTTTCAAAGTGGATAACAAGAAATTACACCAGAAAAAACAATCAAACCAGAAATGTTTTAAAAATGTAAGTCTTCAATTTCTTAGGAAAAGAAAAAGAGGTAGAAGAGCTATGGAGTGCCAACGGAAGAGAGAGCCAAAAATGAGGAGCTTGATACCAGAAGGAATCTTCCAAATGCTTTTTTTTAGCTAACATTTAGAAATTATGGTAAAATTAAACGAAATAGGTCTCTAGATTTTGTAATACCTCTACCCAAAGGAAAAGATATAATTTTAAAGAAATAATCCGGGGATGTGCCATCAAACATTTTAAAGACTATGCAGGCCAATTTAAACAAAATTTGAAGCTGAATTGGTAGCCAATGATGAAAAGTCAGAGCAGTAGTGGAGCAATCAGATCTTTCGAGGCCAAGAATTAACAGTGACCTTCATGGCTGTAATACTTCATTTTCCACATTTAAATCTTTATTTTATTTTTAATAAAAGTAGACTGTATGACAAACACCAAAATACCAACCAATGTAATAAAAACAACGTAGATTTAACTGCAAACATTATTTGCAGCAGCTCCCAACCTCAGATACCCCTTCCCCCTACCCTCAAAACCCCACAAATACCAGGTTACAACAAAGATAGAGGTCACCTATATAGATCCTTCTTAGCAACCTCTACCAAGAAAACAGTCACCCCCCCCCCCCCCCCCCCCTCACTACCCCAGTTTTGCATGTCCAGCACACCAGGAGCAACTTTCACATGTTCAGCAAGGCACTTTTGATCTCTATGAGGAAGGGCCTCCCACACAGGATGCCAGGTATACTGAAAAGTTCTCCAAATTTTTGAAGAGCGCCTCCTAACATCCAATCTCTCCAGTTTCAATAAATAATACAGTTCATTCCTCTATTCAGTCAGTGTTGGCAAATGTGATTGCCTCCAATTTCTCAAGATACATTTCCGAGCCAAAACAAAAGCCTTTTTCAATAGAATTATTAATCCCTCTCCTTAGTCCCAAGGAGATGAAATTGGAAAACAGCTGTATATCTGCCCACAATGGCCTACTTGCAAACTGTTCTGGTTGTCCTTTGCTAACCACCCGCAATCGCACCAGATATAGCAGCGCGAATTTGACATGTTGGTAATTAAAAAAAAAAAAAGCAGAGCACACTACTACTACTTATCACTTCTATAGTGCTACAAGGCATACGCAGCGCTGTACACCAAACATGAAAAAACAGTCCCTGCTCAAAGAGCTCACAATCTAAATAGGACAGACAGACAGAACAACTAAGAGGTAAGGGAATTAAAGAGGTGGGAATAAAAGGGTACAAGGCAAGTGAGTAGTGGTTAGGAGTCAAAAGCAGCGTTAAAGAGGTGGGCTTTTAACCTGGATTTGAAAACGGCCAAAGACAGGGCTAGACATATAAGCTTGGGAAGTCTATTCCAGGTGTGAGGTGCAGCGAGATAAAAGGAACAGAGTCTGGAATTAGCAGTAGAGAAGAAGGGGACAGACAAGAGAGATTTATCCACAGAACGGAGTACCCGAGGGGGGGAGTAGGGAGAGACAAGAGTGGAGAGGTACTGGGGAGCGGTAGAGTGAATGCACTTATAGGTCAGTAGGAGAAGTTTGAATTGAATGCGGAAACGGATAGGGAGCCAATGAAGTGACTTGAGGAGAGGGCTAATGTGAGCATAGAGACTCTGGCGGAAAATGAGTCGCGCAGCAGAGTTTTGGACTGATTGAAGAGGAGAGAGATGGCTAAGTGGGAGGCCAGTGAGAAGCAGGTTGCAATAATCTAGGCAACTCACTGTGCCTTGCTTCTACAACCGCAGAATAATCCTAGAAGCATAGCATTTTTTTTTTTTGTTTTCATACGTTAATGTTTTTCTCCGAGGACAAGCAGGCTGATTGTTCTCACGACTGGGTGACGTCCGCGGCAGCCCCCACCAACCGGAAGAAGCTTCGCGGGCGGTCTGCACGCGGGGCACGCCCACCGCGCATGCGCGGCCGTCCTCCCGCTCGTGCGTGACCGTTCCCGCCAGTCTTTTCTTTTCCGCGCCTGGAGAGAGTCGTGCCGTCGCCGCTCTCTCTTCGCAGCCCCGGAAAGACCGTCGCGTTTACGCGATTTTGTTTATTTTTCGTATTACTTGTTGCCGCGCGCTCTAGTTTTTCCTTTTCCAAAAAAAAAAAAAAAAGAGCACGCGCTCCTTTTCCCTCGTTTTCTAGCGAGGGCGTCGCGTTGCGGCCTTGTGGCCGCGCGATCGATTTATTTTTTCGCACCATCGACGACTTTAACTTCGCCGACGCGATTTTTCCGTCGATGTCCTCGAAGGTCCCGAGTGGATTTAAGAAGTGTGGTCGGTGCGGCCAGCCGATCTCGCAGACCGACACCCACGCTTGGTGCCTCCAGTGCCTCGGGCCGGAGCACAATATCAAGTCGTGTTCTCTGTGTCTCGGTCTCCGGAAACGGACTCAGGTTGCGAGGCAAGTTCTGCGGGACCGTCTTTTTGGAACTTGCGCCGGCCCCTCGACGTCTACTTCGACGGCATCGGTATCGACGCCCGGTCCTTCGGTACCGGTATCGATGCCCGAAAAATCGGCATCGATGGCATCGACCCCAGGAGAACAGGTCCCGTCGGCCCGCCGGTCCTCCGGTGAGGGTAGAGGTGAGAGACCGCGTGGGCAGTCGGCCCCGGTCACTCCTTCAGCCCGTGGCCCTCGGGACCGAACCCTGTCTGACCCGGTTCCTCGGGACCGAGGGGTCCCGACCTCCTCCTCCTCCATACCACCTGGCACCGGTGACGGCACCGTAAGAAGGCAAAGAAGCACCGGCACCGGTCGCCCTCGACTCATCCGGCTCTCGGTACCGGAGAGGAGTCGACGCCGAAGCGTCCGCGTCGAGAGGAGAGGTCCCCCTCGGTGGTGGAGGTACCGCCACGTCAGGGTCCCAGCACTTCGGTGCAGTCTCCTGGACCTGAGCAGCTTCCGGCACCGATGCCTCTACCGGCCCCCACGTCTTTCCCGACAGCGGGCCTGGACGAGTGCCTCCGAGCCATCCTTCCGGGGATCCTGGAAGGGCTGATGCGCCAGGCTGTGCCGGCGCCGGGGGTGCTTGCGCCCTCGGCGCCGATGACTGTGGCGCCGGCGAGCTCTAGCCCGGTGCCGAGGCTGTCGCCGCCGCCGCTTGCGGCGCCGGTCTCGACCACCACGCAGGTGGAGTCCCCGTCGACGTCGATGGAGGGAGCTTCGTCCCCGCCGGCGAGGGAATCCACCGCTCGACGACATCGAGGCCTCGGTGCCTCGACGTCGAGCCGGGCCCGGTTCAGGACTCAGCTACATGAGCTTATGTCCGATACCGAGGAAGAGGCCTTGTGGGGGGAAGAGGAGGACCCCAGATATTTCTCCTCCGAGGAGTCTGCGGGTCTTCCCTCGGACCCCACGCCTTCACCAGAGAGGAAGCTCTCGCCTCCTGAGAGTCTCTCTTTTGCCTCCTTTGTGCGGGATATGTCTATTTGCATTCCCTTTCCCGTGGTCTCTGTGGATTAGCCGAGGGCTGAGATGCTCGAGGTCCTCGACTATCCATCACCACCTAGAGAGTCCACCACGGTGCCGCTGCACAATGTCCTCAAGGAGACACTGCTTCGGAACTGAATGCGACCATTATCTAATCCCACCATTCCCAAGAAAGCAGAGTCCCAGTACAGGATCCACTCAGACCCAGAGTTAATGCGGCCACAATTGCCCCATGACTCGGCGGTCGTGGATTCTGCTCTCAAGAGGGCACGGAGTTCGAGGGATACCGCCTCGGCGCCCCCGGGGCGGGAGTCTCGCACTCTGGACTCGTTTGGGAGGAAGGCCTACCAATCCTCCATGCTCGTGACCCGCATCCAGTCATACCAGCTCTATACGAGCATCCACATGCGGAACAATGTGAAGCAACTGGCGGACCTGGTCGATAAGCTCCCGCCGGAGCAGTCCAGGCCTTATCAGGAGGTGGTCAGGCAGCTGAAGGCGTGCAGAAAGTTCCTGTCCAGGGGTATCTATGACACCTGTGTCGTGGCATCTCGTGCTGCGGCCCAAGGTATAGTGATGCGCAGGCTCTCATGGCTGCGTGCCTCTGACCTGGACAACCGCACCCAGCAGAGACTGGCCGACGTCCCTTGCCGGGGGGATAACATTTTTGGTGAGAAGGTCGAGCAGCTGGTTGGCCAACTGCATCAGCGGGAGACCGCCCTCGACAAGCTCTCCCACCGGGCGCCTTCAGCATCCACCTCAGCTGGTGGACGTTTTTCCCGGGCCCGGCAGGCTGTGCCCTATTCCTTTGCAAGGCGTAGGTACACCCAGCCGGCCCGAAGGCCTCGTCAGGCACAGGGACAGCCCCAGCGCGCTCGTTCTCGTCAACAGCGTGCGCCTAAGCAGCCCCCTGCGCCTCCACAGCAAAAGCCGGGGACGGGCTTTTGACTGGATCCACGGGAACATAGCCGCCCTCAAAGTGTCCGTACCAGACGATCTGCCGGTCGGAGGGAGGTTAAAATTTTTTCACCAAAGGTGGCCTCTCATAACCTCCGATCAGTGGGTTCTCCAAATAGTGCGGTGCGGATACGCCCTGAATTTGGCCTCCCTGCCACCAAATTGTCCTCCGGGAGCTCAATCCTTCAGCTCCCATCACAAGCAGGTACTTGCAGAGGAACTCTCCGCCCTTCTCAGCGCCAATGCGGTCGAGCCCGTACCACCCGGGCAGGGATTCTATTCCAGGTACTTCCTTGTGGAAAAGAAAACAGGGGGGATGCGCCCCATCCTAGACCTGAGAGGCCTGAACAAATTCCTGGTCAAAGAAAAGTTCAGGATGCTTTCCTTGGGCACCCTTCTGCCCATGATTCAGAAAAACGATTGGCTATGTTCCCTGGATTTGAAGGATGCATACACTCACATCCCGATACTGCCAGCTCACAGACAGTATCTCAGATTCCGCCTGGGTGCACGGCACTTTCAGTATTGTGTGCTGCCCTTTGGGCTCGCCTCTGCCCCACGAGTGTTTACAAAGTGCCTCGTGGTGGTAGCGGCGTACCTACGCAAGCTGGGAGTGCACGTGTTCCCATATCTCGACGATTGGCTGGTCAAGAACACCTCGGAGGCAGGAGCCCTCCGGTCCATGCAGTGCACTACTGAACTCCTGGAGCTGCTGGGGTTTGTGATAAATTACCCAAAGTCCCATCTCCAGCCAACTCAGTCTCTGGAATTCATAGGAGCTCTGCTGAATACCCAGACGGCTCGGGCCTTCCTTCCCGAAGCGAGGGTCAACAACCTCCTGTCCCTGGCTTCGCAGACCAGAGCGTCTCAGCAGGTCACAGCTCGGCAGATGTTGAGACTTCTGGGTCATATGGCCTCCACAGTTCATGTGACTCCCATGGCTCGTCTTCACATGAGATCTGCTCAATGGACTCTAGCTTCCCAGTGGTTTCAGGCCACCGGGAATCTAGAAGATGTCATCCGCCTCTCCACCAGTTGCCGCACTTCACTGCTCTGGTGGACCATTCGGACCAATTTGACCCTGGGACGTCCATTCCAAATTCCGCAGCCCACGAAAGTGCTGACGACGGATGCATCTCGCCTGGGGTGGGGAGCTCATGTCGATGGGCTTCACACCCAGGGTCTGTGGTCCCTCCAGGAAAAGGATCTGCAGATCAACCTCCTGGAGCTCCGAGCGATCTGGAACGCACTGAAGGCTTTCAGAGACCGGCTGTCCTGCCAAATTATTCAAATTCGGACAGACAATCAGGTTGTAATGTACTACACCAACAAGCAGGGGGGCACCGGATCTCGCCCCTTGTGTCAGGAAGCCGTGGGCATGTGGCGTTGGGCTTGCCAGTTCGGCATGCTCCTCCAAGCCACATACCTGGCAGGTGTAAACAACAGTCTGGCCGACAGACTGAGCAGAGTCATGCAACCGCACGAGTGGTCGCTTCATTCCAGAGTGGTACGCAAGATCTTCCGAGAGTGGGGCACCCCCTCGGTGGACCTTTTCGCCTCTCAGACCAATCACAAGCTGCCTCTGTTCTGTTCCAGACTACAGGCACACGGCAGGCTAGCGTCGGATGCCTTTCTCCTCCATTGGGGGACCGGCCTCCTGTATGCTTATCCTCCCATACCTTTGGTGGGGAAGACCTTACTGAAGCTCAAGCAAGACCGCGGCACCATGATTCTGATAGCGCCCTTTTGGCCCCGTCAGATCTGGTTCCCTCTTCTTCTGGAGTTGTCCTCAGAAGAACCGTGGAGATTGGAGTGTTTTCCGACTCTCATCTCGCAGAACGACGGAGCGTTGCTGCACCCCAACCTTCAGTCCCTGGCTCTCACGGCCTGGATGTTGAGGGCGTAGACTTCACTGCGTTGGGTCTGTCTGAGGGTGTCTCCCGTGTCTTGCTTGCCTCTAGGAAGGATTCAACTAAAAAGAGTTACTTTTTCAAGTGGAGGAGGTTTGTCGTTTGGTTTGAGAGCAAGGCCCTAGAACCTCGTTCTTGCCCTGCACAGAACCTGCTTGAATACCTTCTGCACTTATCAGAGTCTGGCCTCAAGACCAACTCAGTAAGGAATCACCTTAGTGCGATTAGTGCTTACCATTATCGTGTGGAAGGTAAAGCCATCTCTGGAGAGCCTTTAGTCGTTCGATTCATGAGAGGCTTGCTTTTGTCAAAGCCCCCTATCAAGCCTCCTACAGTGTCATGGGATCTCAACGTCGTCCTCACCCAGCTGATGAAACCTCCTTTTGAGCCACTGAATACCTGCCATCTGAAGTATTTGACCTGGAAGGTCATTTTCTTGGTGGCAGTTACTTCAGCTCGTAGGGTCAGTGAGCTTCAAGCCCTGGTAGCTCATGCTCCATATACCAAATTTCATCACAACAGAGTAGTGCTCCGCACCCACCCTAAGTTCTTGCCGAAGGTGGTGTCGGAGTTCCATCTTAACCAGTCAATTGTCTTGCCAACATTCTTCCCCAGCCCTCATACCCGCCCTGCTGAACGTCAGTTGCACACATTGGACTGCAAGAGAGCATTGGCCTTCTACTTGGAGCGGACACAGCCCCACAGACAGTCCGCCCAATTGTTTGTTTCTTTCGACCCTAACAGGCTAGGGGTCGCTGTCGGGAAACGCACCATCTCCAATTGGCTAGCAGATTGCATTTCCTTCACTTACGCCCAGGCTGGGCTGGCTCTTGAGGGTCATGTCACGGCTCATAGTGTTAGAGCCATGGCAGCGTCAGTGGCCCACTTGAAGTCAGCCACTATTGAAGAGATTTGCAAGGCTGCGACGTGGTCATCTGTCCACACATTCACATCACATTACTGCCTCCAGCAGGATACCCGACGCGACAGTCGGTTCGGGCAGTCGGTGCTGCAGAATCTGTTTGGGGTGTAAATCCAACTCCACCCTCCAGGACCCGAATTTATTCTGGTCAGGCTGCACTCTCAGTTAGTTGTTCTTTGTAGGTCAATTTCTGTTATGCCCTCGCCATTGCGAGGTTCAATTGACCTGGGTTCTTGTTTTGAGTGAGCCTGAGAGCTAGGGATACCCCAGTCGTGAGAACAAGCAGCCTGCTTGTCCTCGGAGAAAGTGAATGATACATACCTGTAGCAGGTGTTCTCCGAGGACAGCAGGCTGATTGTTCTCACCTACCCTCCCTCCTCCCCTTTGGAGTTGCGTTTTCATGTTGTTTCTTGCTTGTCATTCAACTGGCGGGAACGGTCGCGCACGTGCGGGAGGACGGCCGCGCATGCGCGGTGGGCGTGCCCCGCGTGCGGACCGCCCGCGAAGCTTCTTCCGGTTGGTGGGGGCTGCCGCGGACGTCACCCAGTCATGAGAACAATCAGCCTGCTGTCCTCGGAGAACACCTGCTACAGGTATGTATCATTCACTTTCCAGATAGTAAGGCTTGCATAATGTTGATCTTATGGGCACAATTTAAAAACCTTCAATAGCACCACTCTGGGTCGGGCCCTTAGGGCCAAGTCCATGAGCTCTCTCCACCCTGAAAGGTCCATGATGAGTGCCCAGCTGTAAAGATTGAGGGAACCAAGCCTCTAGAAGGCCAATCAACTCTCCATCGAGGATTCTCTCCGGCAACCTCAGTAGCTGGAGGTTATTTCTATGGGCCCTGTTTTCTAAGTTGTCCACTTTTTGTAAACATTACTGAGTTTGTCACTACAGCCCGCTTTAGTCTCCACACTTGCCGATTGTCCTCCACATTACTAACCCGTTACTGAGTCTCATTGAGTTCCAGCCCCTTGCTATCAAGCCTCTCATGGGCTAAGTTTATTTTATCAAAGAATTGTTGCAGCTTGTGATCGATTTCAGCTTCCACAGCCACTGAGACTTCGACAATGATCTCAGCCATCCATTCAGAACTGACCTGACGGGCAGGGAGAACATGGGGCTGCCGCCATCTTGACCTCTCCCTGTTTAGTACGCTCTCAATCTTTTCTCACTGGTCTGATGGCCATGAGAAGAACCTGCAGCTCTAACAACAGACACTGCTGACTAGGGAGGACTAAGAAAACGCACAGGGCATGAGTTTTAACAGGTAAGTCACAAGTATCAGGGCATGAACAGAGCAGGGAGAAGAGCAGATGCGATCAGAGTCTACTCACCCTCATGACGTTGCCAGAAGTCAATACTTCACTTTATGTCGAGCTGTGTTAAAATGTGTGCATTGAATAAAACCTTTCTAATAATATGTACCTAAATATAAGTAAGGAATGCAAAGAAAATTGGAGAAAGGGGAATATTTGCTTTGTCCTCAACCTCTGAACAATGCAGAGCCTCATTCCTTCACTATACAATAACAACTTTTCTTCACTCCACATACAAAGTTTCCAATAATAAATGCTGGCTTAGGAAACCAAGCTTTCTAGCACTTCATTAAGTTCCAGCAATTGTTCAACATTAGGCCCTAAAAATGGCGAGAGAAAACATGAATACATAAGCGTAAACAGGCAGGAAAAAGGTTAACAGGAAGGGGAAAATTATTTTCCTCCTTCACAGCTGGAATTTGTCAGTTCTATGTTTCTTCTCATTAAATCATTTAAGAAAGAAAATCTTCCAAGTAGCTTTGTTCACTGCATGTATGCTGCCTATTGCTTCCTCTTTCTGCTCACTGTTATACTAAAGGCCAATGAGTGTGGCACTCACCTCATTGGAATAGGTTATGACACCTTTGAACCTTTGGTCAAAACTCTCCACCTCTGCAATTCCAACCAGACACCTTGTGAGAATGTTAACTACTCCCTTTCGTGAAGATACCCACCCCAAGTTGGCACACGCCCCTGATGGTGGAGACTCAGGCCTCAATGCTCAGAAGTAAATGTGGGTGCTAGAGGTCATTAGATAGCGTCAGACTAGCGCCTGCATTTGCTACCGCAAAATGCACAGAGTGCTGTAGCACACTAAACGAAAACGCCCAACGATACTGCAAATTGCATGCTAATGCAATTTAAAGTAGCTGGTTTCCTTTACCCTCCGACGTTTGATGAAGGGCATCCTGAACCTAACGCCAGATTGGAGCTGGCATTAAGTGTCTGAAGAGGCCGTAAGCTATTTGCAGCCTCATTCATGCGCCGCCGCTTCCAGGACTCCCGAAAGACACCAGGGAGCTACAGTCACACCGCTGTGGCTCCTTCAAGCAAGCATAATTAGTTTGATTTTAAGAAGCCACATTACTAATATGCTCTTCAGCGCAGACAATAACACATTACAAGAATTTACAAGCAGAAAAAAAAAGAAGGGAGAAGCAACATTCTGCTTAAAAAAAAAAATGTGACTACATAAATACACTATCCAGATTCTCTTACCACCCCCGCAAAGCAGGGATGTTTTCACAATACCTTTTAGGTGGGCAAAATCTGTGGGAGACCCATGCAGCTGTCCTATCCCATGGTTGCTAGAGGTAACTTTTCTTCATATGCATAGTGACCAGTGGAGAACCTTTGCCACAAGTATTACGCGCATGTGCTGGGTACAGCCCCCCCATCTTAGTTCTCAATGCTCAATTCTAACCACGCATAAAATTTGCATGCCATTAGCACTGAGCTTTAGGAAGTTTTGTGGGAGTTTTGAGCATCTAGCCCATAGTTAAAGAAAAGAACAAAAACTAAAAGAACTGCGTGAAATTGTTATAGATCATTGTTTTTCCCTGCAGTATCTTTCAGTAGTTTCAGCCTTCTATCTCCTGTGCTATCAGTATGGTTATTGTTACCATATGATATTTTTACTACCAAGAGCAACTGCAACAAAGTCAATGACCTGTTACTCTAAAGCCAATGCATGGAGAAAATATTCAACTTAAACAAATAGTTCCTTCTCAGTTTAGCCAACAGCTTTCTTTTTCACATTGTTCCAAGTCTCCAGTCCCTTCGGATTGCTTATCTTTCCCTGCCTGTGTGTGGTTGAATTCAGTTTTTTCTTCCTGCATGTTAGGAGGTCATAGCTGGCATATCAGTCTTCTCCATAATCCCAAATGCCTAATATTCATTGGTTATTCGCCAAATCAGCCTTTTATCGTAGTCCTGACCTCCCTCTGTCCTTTTCATCATTTTAGAAGACAATCCACCTTGTTCCAAGACCATTGAACTTGTTCCACCACAGGAGAAAAGTTGTTACTTCTACTCCAGATACTTTCTCACTTAGAAAAAGACAGGAGGCTTACACTTTACACTAGATTTTAGAGCTCTTAACAATTTCCTTCTCAAGGAAAAGTTCAGAATCTCCTCCCTTTTCCCTCTGTTCATCAAAGGGGATTGCATGTGTACTCTAGATGTCAAAATAGCCTAGTGTGGAGAAACCATGAAAATGCCAAAATATCAAGGCAAGGAAAATACCAGTATGGCAACAGAAGAAATTTATTTAGTCATCAACCAAAGCCTGATGTGGCCGTGTTTCGGGACTGCCTGCACCAGGGGTGTGGTTAAATCATGTATAAAAATCAAGCAGTCAAGAATAAAATGCAAACAACTTTCAGCTAGAGCAATCTCATAGTGGCAGCTGCCCACTTTTACAACCAGGGTCGTCATCTATTCCCATGTCTGGATGCCTGTCTCCTAGTGTGCAGTCAGAGGCCTGAACTGTCCAGAAGAAATCTATCCCAGTGGTGGCTTATCAACTTTCAAAAGTTCAGGCTACATTCAGCTAATCTCATTTCATTTCTGTAAGTAGTGTTAGACATTTTTAAATTCAAAGCCTTTCTTCCAGAGGTGAAACCCAAGCTGTTATGGCACAGATTTGTGCCATTCATTCAGCTCTCAGTGTCATGGCTAGAGCATACTAACAGATGTTGGGGCACAAGGTGGTGGCTGTCTGTGTTATACCCTTACCCATTTATGAATGACATGTCCATAGTAGTATCTCAAATTCCAATAGAATAAAAGCTCCTTAATCTTTTTTCTTCGGTATCCTCCCCCTAACTGAGCTGCACCTGATATTATAGTGCTGGTCTCACAAACCCATCTTAGCAGTTGACGTACCTTTTGTACCATGGCTGCATTAGTTATTCCTGAGTACAGACCCCTCAAACTAAGCGTGGGGAGCTCCTCTCAACAATTGTCATTAAAAGAACAGTTTGTCAACATATGAAGTGATCTGCTTTTCTTTGTGGGAGCATGTCTCATTGCACTGCCTTTGGTCGATAAATTGAGCCATAGTAGTGGTGTCATGCGCATCCGATAGATCCAATAGTGCTACTAGATACAAGTGTATTCTGTAAGACAAATCTTTAATTGGTTTGGAGCTAGGCATTTTGGCCCAGAGCTGCGTTTGGCACGTGCTACAGAACAATTTTGGAAGAATTAGGTTTCTTTTCTCTTGTAATTTAAATGTTTTCCATAGTGGTGTGGAACTATTTTAATATATTCTTAAAATTTGTATATGCAGTACTGACCCTTTAAATCTTTTGTACATTTTTGGCAGCCTCCAAAGTTTTAACTATCCATTGCATGGTTGGTAGTCTATATAGTGTGTTTTTTTAACATATAAATACAATATATTTTGCCATTACTTAGAAAATCTATCCCTTTTCAATTTTTTTTTTGCCTTCTAGTCTGGAAATAAAATGCTTTAAAATAGTGTTGTGTGTGTATTTACACATCCTATTTTGCAGCATCCAAATGAAAAATAAATTACAGAAATTCTTAGAAAATTAAGTTTTAAAAAACCCATGGAAGATCTTTGTTGGATGTGCCCTTGAAAGTTCATGCCTTAAGTAATTGGTTAGTCTATAAAGTGCTACCTACCTGTTTTGTTACACCAGACTAACCCCTTTGAAAGTTTTTGTACATCTCCTTGATCTTCTGTGGAAGTCTGAAAATGTTAAACTTGTGTAATCAATCTCTTTCAAAAACAACCAATCAAAACACCACACTCTTAATTGGCTCCCATCTGTGTTAAATTGTTCTGATTCACATTATGACAGGGGTTATGTTCAGCAGTCCCTGTTGTTTTTGTTTGCTGGATAGTAGAGTTGCACAGGGACAGAAATTTCACCCATCCTCACCTGTCCCCACTGTAATCTACCAATACCCACCTGACACAGCTAAGATCTATTAAACAACAAGGCAAATGGTTTGCAGTATCCAACCTGGAAAATTAAAAGAGCAGACCGGTCCTATAAGATAATAGACTTTATTCACTACACATTGTCCTAAGCGTTTACATACACATGCCCGATATGGCTATGTTTTACCAGAAGTGCTGCTTCAGGGGCATATGATTGCCACTTGGTGTTGGGTTCAGGCTTCACCAAAAGTAATAAAAACTCTTGCACATATGTAGTGAATAAAGTCTACTATCGTAAAGGACCGGTCTGCTTTCCTTTATTTTCCTGCTATCCGTGCCATCCCCGCCTACCCCCGCAACTAATCTCCTCCATCCTCCTTCGTGAATAATTTTCTTACATGGTTAACAGTTCTCTTAATAGGTAAAATTGACCAAGAAGAATTCATATTCCTTATCATACCACCAGACCAATTGATGGAGACTGAGAACCGGATGCACTAACTCCACGGAAAGAGCCCTTCCCTTACCGATCCCTTAGCAAATCGGTAAAAAACGGGCATGCATGAAGGAAATTGTATGCAAATGAACTGCTTGCTGTTATCTCATTTGCATGCGATTTCCTTCCTAAGGAGGGGAAGCCAGTTGGCTAGCTGAGCATGCGCAAAGCAGCCAAGGGTTATGCTGGCTGCTCTGCGCATGCCAAAGATGGCTTCATACACATCCTTCACTCAAAAAAAAAAAGGATGTCCCTGATGAGCACTTTGGATGTTTTTTCCTTTAGATTTTGTGATGGGCGTCCGTCTCTTGGAAGTGTTTTTCTTACATGCCCAAAATGACCAAGCCGGAGAAAATCGGGATGTGCGAGGACGTCCAAATCAAAACTGTTTGGACGTTCCTTTCGATTATGCCCCTCCAGGTCTCTCTCAGCCAATCAAGGGATATCCAAATAGTTTTGATTTGGGCGTCCTCGCACGTCCAGGTCCCCGATTCTCGGTGGTGGTCATTTCAGGCACATAAGAAAAACACGTCCAAGAGAAGGATTCCCATCACAAAATCTGAAGGGAAAAACATCCAAGTGCTCGTCAGGGACGTCCTTTTTTTTTTTTTTTTGAGTGAATGACGTCGAAGTGTTAAGCACTTGAAAGGATGTCCCTGATGAGCACTTGGATGTTTTTTATTTTCCTTCCAAGTTTTGCGATGGGTGTCCTCTGCGTGGGTCCCATGCAGCCCCAACGAGAGTTGCAGACCTCCCGTTGGAAAACGGCTGTGCATCTGCCTTGCATGCGCATTATAATACTAATTAGCTCATTATAATAACCTGTTGATCATTTGCATTCCATTTTCGTTAACTGCTACCGTGACAGGAAAATGACTCGGAGAGCCCTTTTTGTGCATGTCTTGTTTTACTACTTGCTCACTAGACTGGCTAGAACTGGTTTAAAAACCACATTGCTGGCTCTTTAAGTTTAGTGCATCTGGCCCTGAGAATTATGAGACTAGTGACATCACTGTATAAATATCCTATGCAGCCTGTCACTGGCCATTATTTCCCAGTTTGTAGCAAATGGTAGGTAGAGGTGTTCTGTCAGCAGCGGACTGATTGGTAGGCCAGGTACAGATGCTTATTTTATTTTTTAACAATCTAAATTGTATTTCCTTTTTTTCTTATTTCAAATTGATATTTTTGCTTCTTAGTTGGTACGTGATAATGCAGATCTTCGATGTGAGCTTCCAAAGTTGGAGAAAAGACTTAGGGCTACGGCTGAGAGAGTTAAAGCTTTGGAGTCTGCACTGAAAGAAGCCAAAGAAAATGCATCTCGTGATCGCAAGCGATATCAACAAGAAGTTGACCGCATTAAGGAAGCTGTGAGGTCCAAAAATATGGCTAGAAGAGGACATTCTGCACAGATTGGTTAGTAGGAAGTATACAGTGCTTTTCAGAACTGCCATTGCAAATCAGATTAGAACAAGCTGAAATTTTTTTCTACACAAACTGCCTTCTCTTTAACCCACTGTATGGGAGAGGAGAAACCAGTGCTAAGTAAGAGTCTTACATGTAATATTTTTTTCTGCCAAAACTCTATTACAAATGCTAATCTAACCAGCTGGTGGTAGTATTGCAGTCCTGCATTCTGCAGACATTGGCTGTCAGAACTTAAGAAAGTTAACGCCTCGTTCTAAAGCAGTGAGATCACCTAGTAGCTTTATTCAGGGATATTGTATTCAAATTGGTTAATATTGTGCATACTATTAATTAATTAATGTAACCCCTTGCTAGCTGGAAAAGGCATATTCAGTTGATGGTGGTCTTTGAAAGAAGTAGAATTGACTGGAGAATTCACTGATTCAGTTGGGAAAAAACTGAGAGGTGACGGGAATGAGTCTAACAGGAGAATATAATTGTGATCTGAGTCTACCGTTTGCAGTTTGACAGACAGCCCAGATAATGGACCTTGGAGATTGTCAAGATCTCAGAACTGATCACTGAAACAAGTTTATAATGTAAAGTCCAATTTGTTTTTCCTGTAGTTTTTGTTGTTGTTTTTTTTAACACATTCATTGTTAATTCTTTTTAGTTGTTAGCTCTGTGACAGAGGCTGATTAGCGGCCTGGGTAAGTGAGACACTACAAGATCTCAGTACTTTTGAGAAAATACCCTGTGAATATTTTTGTTTACGAGAATTATGTGACCTTAGGCTTTGGTGAGGTCTCAGTGTTCCCGGAAATCTTCAGAGAATACTTTTGGGCTAGAAATTTCACCAGGGCAGGTGGGAATCTGTTGAGTGAAATGGGAGGAGGGGGAGTTGTCAGTACAAGTATTTGTGCAGCTGTAACCGGGGATGATCAAAAGCAAACGCCGGCGCTAGAGGCTGTTAGCGCCATACTAGCACCGGCGTTTGCTACCGCCCAATGATCAGAGTCCCCGAGCACTTGAAACAACGCGCTCGAGAGCTCTTAATGCAACTAGCATGCAAATGCATGCAAAACAGGGCTAAACATATATTCATCCCCGATGATCAGCGACCAGTGCGCCAAAGATTGGATCGCTGGCTGCGGCAAACCCTGCGCCAGCTCCGAGCTAGCTGTCCAGCATGCCTTTGCAGGTTCAGGGAGGGCTGGAGATCCGGTGGGTCTCCAGCCCCCCTAACTCCCCTCAACATTTCCCAAACAGTCCATGGTGGCCCAGTGGGCAACCAACCCCCCCCCCCTAGCAACAGGGGGGCTGGAGGTCTGGTGGACCTCCGGTCCCCTTGACAATCCCCCCCCCCCCCCCCCCAGGTTCAGGGAGGTCTGGAGATCCGGTGGGTCTCCAGCCCCCCCTAACCGTCCCTGGTGGTCCAGTGATCAATCCGCCTACCCCCCCACCCCCCTACCTTGTGGGTTGGAGGAGGGAGGTAGCCTGCCTCCCTCCTCTTCCTTCGATGCTGCAAAATGGCGGCGCCCAGCCCTACCCAGTGTATCCTGGGATGTGCTGGGCGGGGCTACACACCCAGGGATGTGGGGTTGGTCGCCCACACCCCCGGGTGTCGCCCACTGGGCCACCAGGGACTGTTTTGGAAATGTTGAAGGGAGTTAGGGGGGCTGGAGACCTACTGGATCTCTAGCCTTCCCGGAACCCTGGGGGGCAGGAGTCAGTCCAAAAATTTGGATCCATATTTCTTTTCCAGTAGGCTTTCACGGCACCCAGGGGTCTGAAGGGGTAGCATGTTCAGGGAGTACAGCAGGCTAGGGATGGCAGAGTGTTTCTGTCCCCTCTGTTGGCTGTATGGGGGGCCCCAGTGAGGATCAGCAGGCCCCTCCTAGGAGTGGGCCCTGATTACCCGAGACTAGTTGGTCTTGGAGGTCCTTGGGTCGTTCACTAAGGCTGCGTTCTAGAATTTGCAAAACTGGTTTCTGATGCCTTTATGGCATGCCCTTACAACCTCCCTCTCAAGCATTGAGCAGTCAGAGGGACCCTGCAACATTTATTGAACTTGGGAGCTATGGAGCCTGTTCTGCTTCTGGAGCAAGGGCAGGTGGGCTGTATTATATACTTTGTGGTCCCAAAGAAGGGAGGCTCCTTTGGGCCTTTTCTGGATCTGTAGGGAGTCAGTATCTGTCTCTCCCACGCTTTCTGATAGAGACACCGCAATATGTCATTGCCTCTGTTCATCCCAGAGAGTTCCTAACTTCTCTGGATCTCACAGAAACATGTGTTCTTATTTCAGTTAGGGATGCCCACAAATGTTTCCTTCGTTTTTGTGTGTTGAGCAAGCTCTTCCAGTTCAGGGCTCTTCTGTTCGGGTTTGCCACCGTGCCCTCGACCATTCTCCAAGGGGGTGGTGGGGGTTGCTGCCTTCCCCAGGATAAGAATTTGGGTCTACCCATTTTTGGACAACTGGTTGATGCAGGCCAACTCGAAGCAAGATTCCAGAATGGTTACTTCTAGGGTGGTTCAGCTTTTGAAGCAGCTGGGCTGGGTGGTAAACTTTCTGAAAAGCCACCTGGTTCTGTCACAGGAACTGTAGTACCTTGGTGTCTGTCTGACACCAGGCAGAGCATGGTCTTTTTTTATCTACGAGTGGATGCTCAAGCTGCTGGCTGAGAATCGGGCCCAAGAGCTTCAGATTACTTCCGGCTCCTAGGATCAATGGCTATGACCTTAAGAGATCACTCCAGAGAGATTTATTGGCCCAGTGGAGTCCCTAGCCCAAGACTTCGAGGTCTGCCTTCCACTCTCACTGTGCCTCAGGAAGCAGCTGGCATGGTGGGATGCTGCATCACACCCTGGATAGTGGTCATAATTGATGTAAACCCCAGGGGCCGGTGGACCCATTCCCCGGCCTGATCCGTACAGGGCAAATAGTCGATGATAGAGGCACCGTGGGGCATCAATCAGTTGGAAGTGAGAGCTATGGATAGCTGAAAGCTTCTTCCATTGCTCCAGGGGAAGATGCTATGAGTGATGTCTGACATTGTGACTGTGGCAGCTTACATTGGCAAGGAAGGAGGAACAAGAAGTGTGCAGTTGCTCAAGAGATCCATCGGCTTTACAGTTGGGTGGAGCTTCAACTTTATCACAGTCTTGGTGGTTCACATTGCGGGAGTGGACAGTTTTCAGGCAGACTATCTCAGCCGCAGGTCGTTGGACCCAGAAGAGTGGGAGTTGAGTGCCTCACCCTTCCAAGTTCTGGTGAACCATTGGGGCTCCTGAGGTTTGATTTGATGGCCACTCTAGAGAATTCTAAGTGCCTATTCTTCTTTGATCACAGACATGGAGTGGGCTCTGTGGGGGTAGATGCACTTGTTTCTGGCAAGAGCCTCTGTATACTTTTTTCTCCTTTGTCCCCTGTTTAGCTGTGTAGTTTGGAAGATTGTCTGACCCATTTTTGGTCATTCTGGTGGCTCTGGATTTGCCTCTCAATCTTTGGTACATGGACCTGAGTCATCTGTTGTTGGGTCATCCACTGTTGCTGTCAAGAGGGCAGGGTGCGGACACGATGGAAGATCTGGATCCCTTCTGGATTACACCTGGCCCTTGAGAGGTGCAAGGGCTATCTGATGGCAGTTGTAGCAACATTATTGAAGATGCACAAATATTCTACCTCTTGCATATGTCCTGATGTTGACTGCCTTTGAGGCTTGGCTTTCTCAGAGGTCTTTTTACCCCTGGTAGGCAGACTTGTTTTTCATCTTGTCCTTCCTCCAAGGAAGGCTCAATTAGGGGTTGGCCTTCAACTCTCTGAAGGTTCAAATGGCAGCCTTGTCCTATTTTAGGGGTCAGGTTGGTGGAATTTCCCTAGCGACACAGCCAGGTTTGGTCTATTTTTTTCTGGAGGTGGGGGAGGAAAGCATCTGTTTTTGAAGGTGGTGTTTCTGATGTTGTTTGTTCTGCATGGCAGATTTCCAAACTGTGGACCCTTTTCACATAGAGACACACATTTATCCTTCACTAATTGTCACCGTTCATACAGTTCCATCCTTCATACTTACTAAAAGTGGTCTTTTCCTTTCATGTAAATTGGATGGTTTTGCTGCCAGCGCTTTCAAAGGCCTCCAATTCTGCTTGAGTGCTTAATAAACTGAATGTGTATAAAGAACCGAGGAGGTTCCTGGAAGTCACAAATGCTTTCAGGAAGTCTAATCATTGTGCTATTTCATGGACCTCATAAAGGGAGGGCAGCCTCCAAGTCTTCCCTAGCACACTGGATTAAAGTCGCTGTAGAGGCGGTTTATATAATGGCCTGTACACTGGTTCCAGTGAGTTTCAGTGCTCAGGTGACCTGGACAGAGACCTAGGCTGTATCTCCATAAGGTATGTGCAAAATGGTGACCTGGTTGTCTCTCCATTCCTTTGTAAGAAATTTCAGGATTGATGTTTGGACCAAGGGTAGCTGTTCCTTGTTAGGCTGTACTGGAGAAGACCTTGTCTTTTTCCTGCCCTGAGGGATAAAACTCTGATACATACCACTGGTCTAGACTGGCTAGCAGGATAAAAAATAAGGTGAAATTCGGTCTTTCATGTTAATTTCCTTTCCTTGATTCCTGCTAGACCTGTCCAGTTTCCCTTCCAGGAAGACAGCAGGGTCAGGGATCTGTGCTGCAGCTAGCATGTAGATCCGCTCTGTTCATTTCTGTGTCTCGGCTATTGGATTGTTTGTTATGATTGCTTCCCTGCAGAGGCTCTTCTTTGAATGGTTTTCCTGGTGGTCATATTTTTTGCATTGGTGTGGGCATACTAACATGTTCCAGTCCGCACACTACTTATACAAGTGATGTCACTGGAAAATGTCTTCTCTGCCTCCATCTGCTGGTAGGGGACATAATCCACTGATTTGGATTGGCCTAGCAGAAATCATGGAAATGAAAATTAACAGGTAAGACTAAACTTCGCCACTGGTAACATTATTTTACTGGAATAAAACTATAGAAATGTCATAGATATATTAAAATGTGCATCATAAGAACATAAGAAGCATCATACTGGGACAGATCAAAGGTCAATCAAACCCAAGTATCTTGTTTCCATCAGTGGCAATCCAGGTTACAAGTACCTGGCAAGATTCCAAAACAGTAAAGCAGATTTTATACTGCTCATCCCAGAAATAAGCAGAGGATTTTCCCAAGTCCATCTTAATAATGGTTTATGGACGTTTAGGAACTTGTCCAAACCTTTTTTAAACCCCACTAAGCTAACTGCTTTACCACATTTTATGGCAACGAATTACAGCGTTTAAACCCCATTAAGCTAACTGTTTTACCATATTTTAATTACTCATTGAGTGAAGAAATATTTTCTCCAATTTGTTTTAAATTTACTACTTAGTAGCTTCATTGCGTGCCCCTTAAAAAGAACCTTAAATAAGTGGGCCTGACAGGTCAGAGATACAGTTTCAGAGTTGCATTGGTGAAGCCATGTATTTCTGCCTAAGTTTTTAAGTCACCCTTTAGCAGTTCTCGCTGCCTCAGATGGTGTGTGTGCTGGTGGATTAAAAACAGGCCTGCCAGTGTGCATGCACTGAAGATAAATAAGTTCTCATATGCAAGTAACATAAAACTGCCTTGTTAAAAAGCATTTGTTGCCTTTCTCTGTGAGGTTATCATCACCACTTCTTTGCAGCATACTGGAAAATCTTCCATTAAAAAATATCCATTATGTAAACATACCTATTGAAAAAAGCTTATGTCCATAGATGTCACAAACAAATATATCTCAGCTCACATTTCTCAAATGTTTGTTAGTGGGCAACATAATGTGTTTGTCGAGTATGATGCAGAAGGGAGATGATGATAGTCATTATGATTTGTCTTTGCCTGGTGTATCCTAAGTTGAAAGAGCTTTTTAAAGGTATGATAGGTGCCTTAAACATTGTTCTTATCAATATGTTATCTTCTGCATTATTCTTCATAAAAATGTTGTATTAATGTTAAGCAAAGAATACCATTTTAAAGTTGTGTTTTGAATTGCGTCTCAGAAAATTGAGTTATACTGTATGCTAAAGGTTTGCATGTTGATGATTTTCATCATGTAATTTGTTTTATATAGCTAAGCCTATCCGTCCTGGCCAGCACCCAGCAGCTTCACCAACACATCCAAATACAATTCGTGGAGGAGGTGCTGTTTCTCAGAACAGTCAACAAGTCTCATTACGTGGAGGTGGAGCCCGGCAAGATAAAGTGTAACCTCTTTCAAAAACTACAATGTAGGTTTTGTGGTTTGTTTTTTTTCCTCATCTGTGTGTTGTTTTGTTTGAGGTTTTTTTTTTTTTTTTTTTTTTTGTGCAGATTGATGCCACAGTAGTTTTCTGTTCTGTTTTTCTTGTAAATTATTTATTTTGTCTTATGTATTTTCTGTAATCATGGTTCTGGTATTAACTCTAGAAGAACTTCCCAGTTACAACAGGAGTATGTTAAATTCCCAAGTATAAATTTGATTTTTTTGTCTTATTATTTGGAGGATTAGTGCTAGAGAAACTGTCATCAAACTTTCTCTATTTAAGATAAGTACTGTAAGAGCGGCATCTTATGCTAAATGTATAAAAGGTCAAAATCCATTAACATAACAATAGAACACTACACAGATGGATGTAAGGGATCATGTGTAGAAATAGTGGAAACATACATATGCACAGCAATCTTTCCTAAATTCATACACCATTGAATTATGAAATAGCTTAATTATTAGAATATACAAACAGCTGAAAATTGTTTTGTAAACACCAGTTTTTACAATGGGAATTTTTTTTGTATAATAATCTTTCTCAATGCAGGATATGCATTCTTCACAGATGATTGCTTGCAGATGGAGTCTGAGCCGAAGAATTGGCTCCACAACTTCTAGAACTTTGTCATGTTCTATTGAGCATTCATAGGATAGGAACTCTTCAGTGCATCTTTTTCAATGGTTGTGTTTTTCACTGTGGTACTAGGGTTCTGTTGCAACTATGTTGTGGGAAATTATTTTTCATTAGCCTTTCTGTTAAGAAGCTATTTTTCCTCATAGGCTTTTCACCGATGTTCTACGTTTTCTTGTTTTTGCAACTTTCTGCATCGGTATGAGTGCATTGAGAAATATCAGACAGTCATATTTTCCTGAAAATTGAGTCACCTGATTGTTCTATGGCTGTATTTTTCTGATGTCCCCGAAGGAGGTGGTCAGCAACTTCAAGAGGTTCATCTTGTGCAGTCACATAATGTCTGTTACAAACCACTACAATTTATGTATGCTTTGACTAGGTGCCAATATTTTTGGTTATAGCACATGCCGTAAGATGCCTCTCAGAGTTCTTTGAAACGGATAAGAACATATGAGTACACTTTTGTTCAAAGAAATCTAATCCAGTTGTATTGGAATCAGCAACTTCAAAGGACCCTGGAGTTGCTTCAGAAAGTAGCAATGTATCATCATCAAAGAAGCATCGTTTCTCTCCTAAGCTGAGCACAGGAAAAAAACAGAGAATAAGGCATTCTTTAACTCCTCCCGCCCAATGAAAACAATGGAGACGGAACATCAAGGCAGAGCACTGAGCAAAAGAAAAGAAGCATCGTCATTGCTTCATATTGAAGTGCAATGCCGAGAGCAAGTGCAACACCGAGAGCGGGGAGATACTCATGGTAGCCATATATTCACACAAATATCTTGGCAGAGAGTGCTGCTCACCCTCAGAAGAACCTGGAGCATCAAATCCATCTCCCGGAACCCATAACACCGCTGCCACTATTTCTCAAGTTACCTAAGAGGATGTCACCTCTTGCTTTCCATACAACGTTAGCATCAGTAATTTTTGAGGAGAAATTGAACAGAAAGATCTAGGAAGTATTGGTGCATCTCCATCAGCAGAAATGCAAACAGAGATTCAGCCAATCCTGGAGAGAATGCTAGACCTGGTGGTATTGTATTGGTGCATAAATTTGGAAACCAAGACTACTTCAACGTTTGCGTACTTATTCACAGAATATTCAGAACACCTAATCAACAAATACTGTGAAATAAATATCTTGCTCAACACTGCTCACCAAATATGGAAGAAAAAGGCCTCAAAGGTCTGTAGTGCTCAGTGACAAATATCAAAGAAGCTCTAACACTGCCACAGACTATTGTTCATCATTGGCCTGAAAAAAACTCCAATAAACTGTGTTCTTTTTTTGCTTTTTTTACTGCTTTTCTCTTATCTTTTATTATTATGTATTTTCAGTGTTTTTCATAAAATCAGCATTGCTTATAGTCCTAACATAATAAAGTTGCAATTCTTGAAGCATTTGAATAACACGGCACTTATCTGCTAATTCTAATTCCTAATGCAGTCCTGTTTCGCCGACATGCTTTATCAAGGGAATGCCTTTAAATGTGCCTTCGTTAGCTATTAAAAAACAAAACGGGTATCCAAGATGGCTGCTTGAACCTGGAGTGGGTGAAGTCGCTGCCTTTCCTTTTTCCAATTCCGCAATGCCAAAGCGTAGGGGAAAGTCGACCCCCGCGTCAGCCTCTGGTTGGCCTTCTACCCCTACGGATGGACCGATGGACCTTTTTGTGCAGAGTTCTGAAGCACTGAATAGGTCGGGAGGCGGCACGCTTGCAACGCCCAGAGTGAGTGGAGACCCTGGAGCGACACCAGTGCTAGAGGTCACGCTAAGCCCCAACCATAGAGCACCTCCCCCGCAGTCCCAGAGCGCCAGCTCCCCGTTGGTGGCATCAACTTCTCTCCAACCAGAGTGTGTAGCTGAGAAGGGACGAGAGGCGCAAGAACAACTTTTGGAGGATCTGGGGGGCTCAAATGGTTTGAGCCCTCGTGGAGCTGTGAAAGGGTCATCTATTGTTGCAGGAGATTTCCTGGCTACAGGAAGTGAGTTGAGCGCTCTTTCTTCATTAATCCAGAAGGTACAGACAGGGCTGGTCTTAGCAAGTGCAGGGCCCTGTGCAGACCAATTTGGTGGGGCCCCATCCTAGACCTGCCCCCACTCCAGCTCCACCCCATTTATTATTCAATTTTTAGAAAATTTTTAATTTATGAAATTTCAAATAAAGACAAATGAAGCTAAACTTGTACAGAAAAACTGATTGAAATAATAAGCACAATGCTATCATGGAACCGCCCCCCCCCCCTCCCCATAAATTATTCAGCTCAAGTCCACTACAATTAGTAGTTTCAATTCTCATAACCCCGGGGGGTCAGAGGTGCGGACACACAATCTCTCCACTGCAAAACACTATACACAAACTTGTGCAAAAACACATTCATAGCCTTACCAAACCATAACAGCACTAATTCCAAGGACAGGACGAGCTACAACCTTATGCGTGGAAAGGCAGAACTGTAATTACACCGGGCTCTAAAACACCAATACACCACCTCGTGAAACAAAACAAAAAGTGCTGCAAATACTACACACTAGCAGGATACTGCACCTTGATCACACATGAAAAACACATGACACAACAGATATGAAGGCAAAATAGTGAACTGGAAAGTTACCTCAAGAAGTCAGACTCAGCATGCAGCAATACTAGAAAAATTGAAACTTACATGCAAAATATCACAGATGCGCACATTTCCAAAAGCTGACATATTCCAATTAATAAATTCTGAATAAAATACTTTTTTCTACCTTTGTTGTCTGATCATTTAGTTTTTCTATTCGCTTTGTTCCCAGTGTCTTCTGTTTTATGCAGTGTCTTCTTTCCATTTGATATTTTTTCTCCATGTCCACCATCCTCCTGAGTCCTTATGTGTCCTGTCTACCATCTGTAGCCTTGTCCCTATCCTTTCTCCAGTTTCAGCATCTGCCTTCAAGGTGTTCCGATCCAGCCCTTAAATTCAGCAATTTTCCCTCCATCCATATCCTGCATTTCTCCTCACTCCCCTCCATCCATGTGCATCTACTTTCCTCCCCTCCCCTACATCCATGTCCAGCATTTCTCCTCTCTCCCTTCCCCTCCATCCATGTGCATCTTCTTCATCTTTCCTTCCCTCCATTCCTGCCCAACATTTCTCCTCTCTCCCCTCCATGTCCAGCAATTTCTCCTCTCTCCCTGGGCCCTGCCCTCCCACCCATGTCCATCGATGCTCCTCTCTCAGCCTTTAGTTGTTCGCTTCATGAGAGGTTTGCTTTTATCAAAGCCCCCTGTCAAACCTCCACCAGTGTCATGGGATCTCAACGTCATTCTCACCCAGCTGATGAAAGCTCCTTTTGAGCCACTGAATTCCTGCCATCTGAAGTACTTGACCTGGAAGGTCATTTTCTTGGTAGCAGTTACTTCAGCTCATAGAGTCAATGAGCTTCAGGCCTTGGTAGTGACGCACCTTATATCACGTTTCATCACAACAGAGTAGTCCTCCGCTCGCACCCTAAGTTCCTACCAAAGGTGGTGTCGGAAACAACATTCTTTCCCCATCCTCATACCCGCCCTGGCGAGAGCAGTGTGCACACCTTGGACTGCAAGAGAGCGTTGGCCTTTTACGTGGAGCGGACGAAGCCCTTCAATCTCCAATTGGCTAGCAGATTGCATATCTTTCACTTATGCCCAAGCTGGGCTGACTCTGAAGGGCCATGTCATGGCTTATAACGTTAGAGCCGTGGCTGCGTCAGTTGCTCACTTAAAGTCAGCCTCCATTGAGGAGATTTGCAAGCCTGCAACGTGGTCATCAGTCCACACATTCACATCTCACTACTGCCTCCAGCACGATACCCGACACGACAGTCGGTTTGGGCAGTCGGTGCTGCAGAATCTGTTCGGGGTTTAGAATCCAACTCCACCCCCCTAGACCCATTTTTGTTCTGTTCAAGGCTGCACTCTCAGTTAGTGTTTATGTTTTCAGGTCAATCTACTTTATGTCCTCGCCGTTGCGAGGCCCAATTGATCAATGTTCAATGTTTTTTTAGTGAGCCTGGGTGCTAGGGATACCCCACATGTGAGAACAAGCAGCCTGCTTGTCCTCGGAGAAAGCAAAGATACATACCTGTAACAGGTATTCTCCGAGGACAGCAGTCTGATTGTTCTCACAAACCCGCCCACCTCCTCTTTGGAGTTGTTGTTTGTTGTTTATTTGCTTTCTGATTAAACTAAGCGGGAATGCTCACGTGACGGGCGGAAAGACAGTTGCACCAAAAGACTCTGGAAAGTTTTTTTATTGTATTTTGCTTGTAAAATTGCCGTCCGATTCCCGGGCCGATGCGGACGTCGACCCACATGTGAGAACAATCAGCCTGCTGTCCTCGGAGAATACCTGCTACAGGTATGTATCTTCGCTTTTCTGAAGTTGCAAAGTTAAATGAGCATGTGTTGGCTATTGTACAACATTTATGTGTATGTGCCGGCTTTGAACCCATCGCTGTTTTCTACATTTATTTTGCTAAAATAGATGTTTATGCTGCACACACCCAGTGCATAAACATCCATTCTTCCTGTATTTTAAAAGTCTCTATGTTGACAGATTGTGTTCTGAATTACTTCTGAAACTTGACCCGTACGTCTCAAATCTGACTTCTACGGCCTGTCTAAAAATGGGGCTGTAAACATACTAGTCTTTTCTGCTGCCTTTTTTAAAAAAACTGGGCATAAGTCTTTATTATTGTTACACAACAGGGGTGGGCCAAAGCAATCTGCTGCCCGAGACAGAGATTAGATGCTGGTACCCCCACCCGATCTGGCACCTCCCCCCTTCCCTCCTCAACCCTCTTCCCCCGTGTTTATCTTATTTTATTCTTTTTCAAAAGGTGGCAGTGATTCACATAGGTTGCACTGCCACTGGCACCAGCCTCTTTGCTCTAATGCAGCCCGCCTCTGAGGAAACAGGAAGTTACATCAAGAGGTGGGCTGGAGTAGGGAGAAGAGGCTGGTGCCAGTGGCAGGGCAGCCTATGGGAACCACTACCACTGCTGCTTTTTGGAAAACAAAAAATAAGGTAAAGGAGGGAAGGGGAAATTGCTGCCTGAGTCTCCTGCCTTAATTGGCATAATGGTAGGGCTGCCACTGTTACACAAAAAGAAAAAGTTGTAATTGTTGCATGGTATAATTTTCTTTTAATTATTTGACCTGCGTAGTATAAAATAAGAGTAGTACTATATTTCAACTGAATTCTTGGAGTTACCATCGATCGACACCTAACACTTGAGAGCCACGCGAAAAACACAACCAAGAAGATGTTCCACTCAATGTGGAAATTAAAAAGAGTAAGACCCTTCTTCCCAAGGACTGTTTTCCGCAACCTGGTACAATCAATGGTGCTCAGTCATCTACATAAGTACATAAGTAATGCCACACTGGGAAAAGACCAAGGGTCCATCGAGCCCAGCATCCTGTCCACGACAGCGGCCAATCCAGACCAAGGGCGCCTGGCAAGCTTCCCAAACGTACAAACATTCTATACATGTTATTCCTGGAATTGTGGATTTTTCCCAAGTCTACTGCAATGCACTTTACGCCAGCTGTAAAGAGCAAATAATCAAAAAACTTCAGACAGCCCAGAACACTGCAGCTAGACTCATATTCGGCAAAACAAAATACAAAAGTGCTAAACCCCTATGAGAAAAGCTACACTGGCTCCCACTTAAAGAATGCATCACGTTCAAAATATGCTCCCTAGTTCACAAAATCATTCACGGAGAGGCACCAGCCTACATGTCAGACCTGATAGACCTACCACCCAGGAATGCTAAAAGAACATCCTGCACATTCCTTAATCTACACTTTCCCAACTGCAAAGGTCTAAAGTACAAACTAATGCATGCGTCAAACTTTACCTTCTTGAGCACACAATTATAGAGCGCATTGCCGCGCAACTTAAGGATGATTCATGATCTAACCAACTTCCGCAAACTACTGAAGACCTATCTCTTTAATAAGGTGTACCACATAGATCAACAAATGTGAACTTACATCACTCCTCCACATACATTCAGAACTGTCTTATAATATCTGCTTGTTATATTACTGTCATGTTTTTTTTCTCATTATCATGTTACCCAAGATTCTTCTGTAACACTAAATGTCTATTTTATAACATATTTCCACCATTCATGATGTATTGTAAGCCACATTGTGCCTGCAAAGAGGTGGGAAAATGTGGGATACAAATGCAATAAATAAAATAAATTGCTAAACAGTGTTTACTAAATGCAGTTTAGGTTTATTAAATGCAGTTATTTTTTTTCTGTTTTTGTTTACATTGAACTCTTTTTCTTTTGCAGTTGCTGAAAGCTCAATATGGTATGAAGAGGACAGGCGAGATACAGCCATTCCATGGAAGTTAGCAAGCCCCCTGGGGATTGGAGAGATCTCTTTTGAAAATGTATAAACTATACTTGGCCTGTACAGCTCTCTTCTTCCCATTCCCCTTTTCAGAAATTCTGCTAATTCCCAACAAAACTAGAGTGCAATTTTGACATCTTAAAAAAAAAAAAAGACATGTAATTTAAAGCGTAGGTCTGGCCTTTTCATGGTTTGTCATTCATATCTTAAATTTAGTCTGCACTGTGCCAAGTTGAATGTATGTTATTGGTTAAAAGAAATCTCTTTGTTGACATTTTCTAGCTTAATTTGTGTACATTTTGTTGTCTTAGGGAACATGGAACAATGTTGACATAAATTTAATGTTTAGAGTTTTAACCATTTTAAACAGAACACTATCCCACGGTGTAAATCAAGGCAGTACTGTATATGAGGTCTTATTAAAGGATTACATTTTAAAGCAGTACCACTCTAGGTGTATACAGAAGCTAGTTGGCTTAATGATAGCTGTCATTTGACACTGAAATCTTCAAACCATGGAATAATCAAGGATTTCAGGTTGAAAATGGCTGTTTTCTAAATTACACCTGGTGCCAGGTTATTTGGAGTCAAATATTGTATATTAACAAATTAGTTCAATTTTACAATAGAACAGAGGGGTTTTCAATTGTATAGGAATATATTTGTTCCGTTCATGATTCCACATGCAGCATAGCCTGGTGGGGTGAAAATATCCTGCTTCATTCTTATGAGTCTTTCTGGTAGGACCACTATGATGCCATTCAATTTTATCATTTAATCATAAAATGCACTGTGTGACTGGCTTTTAGTTCAGTGAGCTCTTTTTTTTTTTTTAGCATTATCCATATTGTATCAGTACCAAATATATTTAAGTTAAAATATAGACTTAGTTTTGAAAATGTGGTTACATTAAATTGAATAATGGTTTTAAATACACTAATGATGTCTGAAGTGGAGTAGCGTTCAGTACAGTTTACATGGATAGAAATTGCAATTGCTGTTTTTCAGCTACTTACATGCACGCAAATCATAGAATTTTGCTGGTTAAGTATAAAACTATTTATGCCTATACCCAATGGGTTGTATATCCAGAATGAGAATTCATATTTTCTGCAGGCTACCTCCTAGAATTTTCTTGCAAAATGAAAAAATATATACCTTGCCTAGCAAATCTAGGAAATAAGGACATCTTTATTAGATTACGATGTGTCATTTCCATATTTGCTTTTAATGTGCCCCTAGAATATTGACATGAACAGCTGTTTAACATGGAACACAAATGTTTTAAAAATCTTCATCTTCCAGAGCCAGTTATTCCTTTCTGTTACGTCAATAAATTTGGAACCTTAAATGAAGAGTATCTTTTTAGAAGAATTTTATAAAATGTGAAATATTTATATGAAGATTGGAGGCAGAGTCAATCACTTTAAACTGCAGTTGGTTGTTTTCTATTTCCCTGTAAAGTACTTCTGTGGCTTCCCTTTTTATAGCACGTTTTTCTGAAGATTAAATGTACACTTTTAAATAATTTAATAGCCAAAAGTCCCTTACAAATTCTCTAGCAATATCAGGCCCTTTTTAGCACTGGAAGTAATGATTTTACTCATAGGAATAAGCAAAGATGAACACTCCAAGGGTATGATTTGTGGGTTGTTGTGTGGCAAGATGGATGAAAGTAAAATATTAGAAAAGATAGTACTCCAAAAATGGATGGAGGTTGTGATAAAGGATTTTTTGTGAACTAAGAGATCCTTTTACCAAGCTGCAGTAAAAAGGGCCCTGCCCTAGCGCAGGGGCCCTTTTTGCTGTGCGCTGCAGCCTTTTTTTTTTTTTTTTTACCGCAGTGGTTAAAAAGGCCAAGAAATTGCCTAGCCATGGGGTAAGATTCCTGCTTTAACTTGCCAGTAGCTGGATAGCGCACAGTGCTGCCTGATTACCGCCGGGTTAGCACCATGCTGGAAAATAGCTGCCTGCTTTCCATAGTGCTGCAAATGGTGCATGTTGAGGCTGGAACTACCACTAGCGCCTGTGTTTGACCAGTGGTAGTTCCAGATTAGCATGCGGTAAGCCCATGTTAGTCTTACTGCCGCTCTGTAAAAGGCCCCTAAGTTAACTTTATCAGACATATACTTTTTACATAATTTGTTTCAATGTGGTTTCTAGCTGCAGAGTTAAAACACAACAAATTTTTAAATTCTACACAAAATTGAAACTTCTTTTCCCCTGAGGCCTGTTTGGAATGAAGCAGCATGTTTTCTCTTGGGCTGCCTCTACTCATTTAGTTTCATTCCTGTAAGTAATGTACCACAGTTACTGGTGCTGAACATTGCTCTGTAATAAACAGGTAAATAAACTGTAACTAGCATGAAGCTTAGTATGTGTAGTGGTCCCTTTTTTTGTATATTACTTTGTTTTTACATAAATTTTACCAAGAGTTTCAGCTTAGAATTGTTCAAGAAACTATTAAGTGCTTGTGGGGGGAGGGGGGGGGGCTTGGCTATGAGCAATAATTTGAACAGGATGACAGTTTTGTAAATTTCAAATCATTTCTGAATTATGATGAATGCATTGCTTATTTAATTACAACAAAAAAAGTAGAGAAGACAACAGAAGGACCAGCTCTGGGAGTATATGTAAGAAGATCCCACACAGGTGATTGTCCAGGAAGAAAACCTTTATTTGCACCACATAATAAGTGTTTGCGGATATTTTTTTAAAATTATTATTAGTTCCATATTCTATTAATCCTTATTTTTCATTTTTTTATGGTTTTACTTTTGTTAGTTTTTGTTTTTCTCAGTGTTTTATTTCACATTTCTATTTTGTATTTCTGATTTTATTTTTACTCCACATTCATATGTGTCTTCCACACCAGGATTATATGCATGTACCATATCCTATACCTACAAAGTTAGATTTCATTTTTACTTGTTATGATCATTCACATAAGCAATGCATGTCACTTGCACACTGTTTATTTAATTTATCTCTGCTACCAATACTGTTTTAGCATTTAATGTTTAGCAACATTCGATACATGCTAGATTAGCCTTTTTATTTCCTTTTTACTGAAAGGTTATTGATGTACGTGAAACTTGCTGTATAGAAACATTATTTTCTTATAATATTATACCAGATGATACCTAGATTTTGTAATTTGTTTTAATGCAGAGCTATATAGTAAGTTCTACCAGTCCATTGTAATTTTGGTTTTCATTTTCCCTTTTCATATATTATTTTTTTATTTATCTTTTAAAATATTTTTGCTGTATTTGAATGGTTTTTAAATGTTATTGGTTTCTTTGTAGTGTGTGTACGACCCCTAAGGCAGGCGGGTTATCCCGCCTAAACACAGTCCTGTGTTGGGTCCATTTTGGTGCCAATAAAGGTTTTCTTCCTGGACAGTCACCTGTGTGGGATCTTCTTACATATGCTCCCAGAGCTGATACTTCAGTTGTCGTCTCGACTTTTTTTGTTACGTTTGGATATTCGTAGAGGTGTTCTCCTGTTCGCTGTTGCTTATTTAATTTGAAGGCTTTTTATTTTTTAGAGGGAGGGGGACTTCTTTTGTGTGTTCCTCTGGATCATGTTTTAAGAAAATGGTTTCAAGGGCCTGGTGAATAAAATGTATTATTGTTAACTAAGGGGCCCTTTTACAAAGCCACGCTGAAAAGTGGCTTACGCTGTTGTCAGCGTGTGGGGTTTCTATGTGCTGTAACCACTTTTAGCGCAGTGGTAAAATGGCCACATTTCCATATTTTTCTTTAATGGCCACACACCAAATTTCCCAATTAGCTTGTTGCCATTACTGCGGGAGCCCTTACCAACACCTGTCTTATTGGCGCTAAGTGCTCCTGTGCTAATCCTGCAGTAATCGAGCAGCACGCGTCTGTATACCCATGCTACCTGATTAGCGCAGAGCACGTCTACTGTTTACCCATAGTCACACCTCCTGTGCTGAAAAATAAAAAATATATTTCAGCACAAGATTAGCGTGCACTGATGGGCACACTATCACTGGACGCCTCAGCAAGTCCCGCAGCAGTGCTTTTTGCCGCACAGTAGGCACGTGTTAGTGCCTACTGCAGCTTAGTAAAAAGGCTCCTATTAAGTTCTTTGGGGGGGGGGGGCTTGCGGAATTTAAGAATTACTGAATTAGGCATGAGCTGACATAGCCCATTGACAGAACTTAGAGGCATTAAAACAGGATTGATTTGGAAAAGACACTATATAGGTAACCTGCATGCTGTAAATTTATTTCTGTTGAAATAAAGACCAATGTAATTGAAATTTCATGAACTTTTTGAAGATCTTTCAATGCTGTAGTTTCAAAGTTGCATTGAAAAAGAATCATTCATCCAGTCAACTCTCTTTGGACTTCCCGTATTTGGGTAATTTGTGGTGATCCAGGGAAAGGTAGAAAGCCTTGTAGAATTTCAACTAGTTGTGTTCCTTGGCCAACATATTCTCAAAGTTCTTGGGGGAAATCTGTGAATCAGTACCTATGAATGAGAATCTCGCTAAATCAAAATACCAGTAACTAATGTAAATCTCCTGTGGCTCAGCTTTCATAGTCTACCACTAGTAGCATCAGCAAAAAACCCCCCACATTGAGTATGTGCTCGAGCCTTGCTGTCACAGGACATGTATGCACATTTTATTGAGTTAAACACAGGGTATGAATCAAAAGACCACCACAATATGTAGTATTAGCCAAGCTAAGAGCACAGAAGCTGAAGAAATTTTTATTTTTTATTTATTTATCTTACATTTGTACCCCGTGCTTTCCCACTCATAGCAGGTTCAATGCAGCTTACATATTATATATACAGGTACTTATTTGTACCTGGGGCAATGGAGGGTTAAGTGATTTGCCCAGAGTCACAAGGAGCTGCCTGTGCCTGCAGTGGGAATCGAACCCAGTTCCCCAGGACCAAAGTCCACCACTCTAACCACTAGGCCACTCCTCCACAGACTTCTGATAGAATTGAAAAATGAACTTGTGGAACTAGTGTTAGTAATATGTAACTCATCTTCAAAATCGAGCGTGGCACCGGAAGACCGGAGGGCAGTCCATGCATCGCCAATATTCAAGAAAGGTTCCAGAATCCTGTTCTATGTCCTCTTTGCACTACATTCTGCTCCTTAATGCTTTTGTCTCTATGCCTAGGAGCCACAGCTTAGCTCATGAGGGCAGATGAGAGTGTAAAGCACTTTTAGAGCAGTTTTCTGTGCCATGCATGTGACCTTCCTGACACCGGTCACGTGATTATGACCTTATAAGTCCTATTTAGAAAAAAAGGGAAAACACAAAGCAGAAAAGGCACATAAGAGCTTCAGAAAGAGAGAGCACAAGGAAGTGACGAGCTGGCTATTGCTGGCCCTTATGCCTGTAGCACCTGGTGATGCTGCTGTTACTTTCTGAAGCACAGGCAGCATAGAGTAAGGGAAAGGGAACAAGCTATTGGTCGTTTGAGGAAGGAAAGTCAGTGGATTCTTGCATGTTGGGCTTTCTGTTTGATTTGAACTGAATTCTTTTGCCTCTTCAAATGTCTAAACAGCCTACTCACCAAAAGAAGCAAGATGAGGTAGAGTCACTTTCTCTTATGATCCCTGCTCTGTTGGGTCTGTGCTTGCTTTTATTTATTTATTTTCAAAACCATTTGCAAGGTGTGGTGATTATAATGCCACTTTGGTGTGAATTAACATGCTTTTGTGATCACTTACCATGTTCAGATGCACAGTTATGGTTTATAGTTTGACCACCTCTACTCTAACAGTAAGATAGGGCATTTCTTCATTGAAATTGGTAGATATGTGTAAGAGAATTCAAGCAAGCGTAGGATAGGCCATATGGTCTTTATCTGCCTACATTTTTCTCTGTTTCTGTGATCGGCTTAGAGGATATTTATTTGTGAAGACGTGAAAGGAAAGCCAGACATCATAGTAACATAGTAAATGACGGCAGATAAAGACCTGAACGGTCCATCCAGTCTGCCCAACAAGATAAACTCATTTTACATGGTATGTGCTACTTTAAATGTATACCCGAGTTTGATTTTTCCCTGACTTTCTCGGGGCACAGACCGTAAAAGTCCGCCCAGCACTGTTCCTGTACTAAAAGTTCTGAAGCTAACGTCAAAGCCCCTTAAAATTTACACTCCAGCCCATCCATATCTATTCAGTCACGATCAGGATGCAGACCATAGAAGTCCACCCAGCATTGGTTTTATTCTCCAATTACTGGCGTCGCCACTCAATGTCCGCTAAGATTCCGTAGATCCATTTCTGTGAAGTTATTTCCCTTTCCAACTGGGCTCACAAGCTAATCTGTACCTGAGACAATGGAGGGTATTTCTTGGTTTCCCTTTTAATTTGTATAGCTGGCACTGTTTGGCTTTGTATTTATTTGGATTTAGCTCACACCTTTTCAATAGTAGCTCAAGGTAAATTATATTCAGGTATGCCAGTCATAAAATCTTAGTTTATACCTGTGCTAATGGAGGGTCAAGTGACTTGCCCGAGGTCACAAGGAAAATCAGTGGAATTTGAACCTAGCTTCCCTAGTTCTTTGTTGCAGTAACCACTAGGTTGCTCGCACTCCAAAATTATCACTTTGTAATAATAGGTCATAGGATCACCACACAATCTTTTGGGTCTCTAGGAAAACAGTCTTATTGGAGATAAGTATATGTTTTCTTTAAATGAGTTTATATCTTATTAATTTGTCCTTCATTTTACTTTCTCTCATTTTTTTAATGTATGGGTTCAAATCTGCACAACCTGATGTTAAGATTGACCTAACTAGGGCTTTTTGCACAGTGGTAACATTATTTTGTCTCTTTACACAGACTCATTGTATATACCCCAGTGAATTATGTGCCAGAAATTTCAAAATTATGTAAATATAAATACTTTCTGTGTGACAGAGTGAGACTGGGTGCGAGTGTGTGTGAGAGATTGAGAGTGTGTGCCAGGGGCCCCCCCTCCCTCCCTCCCTGTTCCAGAGTCCCCCCTCCCAGTTCCAGTGTCTCCCCTCCCTCCGAGTTCCAGGGTCGTCCCCCCCTCCCTCCCTCCGAGTTCCAGGGTTGTCCCCCTTCTTCCAAGTTCCAGGGTCGTCCCCCTCCCTCCCTCTGAGTTTCAGGGTCCCCCTCTCCCTCCCTCCCAGTTCCAGGGTCGTCGTCCCTCCCTTTCTCCCTCCCTCCCTTCTAGTTCCAGGCCCCCTCCCTCCGATTTTTAAAAGTCATCTTCACTTACCAAGTCAGGCTTACGGCGGCCGGCAGCAGCGGTAAAACGCGTGTAGGCTCAGCCCTTCTCTCTCTTTCTCAGCTGTGGTCCCGCCCTTGTGGAAACAGTAAATGAGGGCGGGACCACAGCTGAGAGAGAGAGAGAAGGGCCGAGCGTTTGCTGGCCGCCGTAACCCTGACTTGGTAAGTGAAGATGACTTTTAAAAATCAGAGGGAGGGGGCCTGGAACTGGAAGGGAGGAAGGGAGGGACGACAACACCCTCATGCATGTGACATCACGTTCCTTTGCCTGGCAACTCTGCAGCATGCCCTTCCCTCTCACTGTTCCGCCCTCAACGTCATCACGTTTTGACGTGAGGGCAGGACAGAGAGAGATGGTGACAGACTGACGAACCTTACGAACACTTCACTTCAGTGTGCCACGGTCAGCTACAGAACGTTGGAGGTGCAAATTATTATAGTAGAAGATGTATTCCTGGAACCAGATGCCTCAGGCCACACATTGGAAAATATGTGCTAAAACTATGATATAAAGGTATACTTCTGTAAGATCAAATGCACTTGTTTTGGCAGTAGGTATGGGTGGATGTTAGGTTGGAAATAAGGGGATGGAGGGTGGCTGTATTATGTTGGGATCTGCATATGCAAGTGTGTGTATGTTAATGAGTGAATGCTGGGGTAGGGATGTGACAAAGTGTATGACTGTGTAAAGTTACCGAGTGCAGTTTGTGGGTGCAATGTGTAGAGTATGTTTGTGGGAATGAGCAAGGGTTCAGTGTGTTTGAAGAGGTGGAAGATTATCTGCAGGTTTCTAATAGGGAACTGCTGTACTTGTCTATGGTGGAGTAGGAGTGTATTAGTACATTTTGGATAGGGGTTGTCTACAAGTGTGTATTTGGGTGATTGTAAATTAAGTGGTTGGGGAAAGATGAAAAATGTGTGGATTGGGTGTTTTCATTTCTTGCAGCCTCCCTCTTTCCTTATCATCCTAGTGCCTTTTCCTCCACTCCTTGTATTGCTCTCTCCCTGCTCCTACTACCTTGCCAGGCAACTCCTTGATCTGCTGCTACCCCCAAGGCATTCATCTTCCCTCAACAACTATCCTTTGTCCTCTCCTCTATCGGGATGCTCCTCTTCCCCATCTTGAAACCCTCCCTCCCCCCCCCCCCCCCCCCATCAGGCCTTCTCCTTTTCCTCCTCCTCCCCCATCAGGCCTTCTCCTCTTCCTCCTCCCCCCTCCTCTATCAAGAGTCTTCATTCTCCCCTTTTTCCCTATCCAGGTGTTCCCATTCCCATCACACAACTCTTTTCATTCCCCATCAGTCATCTTCCATCCCCCTTCTCCATCAGATTCCTTGTCAAGATCATGACCCTTTTTTCCAGCAACACACCCAACCCCTGTTAGTGTAGTTCCAGATTTCTCTTCCTCTTCTTCTATGATCAGTTCGTCTTCTTCCTCAGCATACCATTGAGGGAGGCAATCTCAGCTGGTTTACTTCATGAATCTCCACAAGGCCAGGAAAGAAATGAGTTGTAAGATGTTTTAAAAACAAACCATCCTACTGAGCAAGTCTCTCCTCTGAGCCAACTGCAAACTGAAATGCTACTTCCCCCATTCTGCGCCACCAGCTCTCAAACTGGCTCTTCTAGCTGCACAGCAATGCGATCAAGCTGCTTCGTCCTCCATTGACCAGTAGGCACACACGGCAGCCTGCTTGGCTTTGGACGATTGTCAATCACATCCGCCAGCTACTTTCTGAACACCTTACTCTCTAACCGCTTTTTCCTCTTGAGCTTTCTCAAATTATACAAAATCACATGATTATGTGAGTAATCATTAATTATAGGGCCCTTGTGCTAAAGCTTAGCGTGTGCAAAGTGCCATGTGGCCATAGGTATAAATAGGACACACAGTATTTAGTAGGTGCTAATGTCTGTTGCCATGTGCTAAGCTGTAGTAATAGGGTCCCTATGTGTGTAATGTGCAGACACATAATTGCATGATTCCCCAGAGTGTAAAATTTTGCACAGCTGTGCTCTTAATTACTCAAATCCTAGAAGTGTTATACATTGAACTATCTGCTGATTATCACATTTACAAAATATTTAATGTATATGCTAATTTAACATTGAAAACACTTAGGAAAATACTACATGAATGCATTAAGAGGCAGATGCAGCAACCAAACGTAAAAAAATCGAAATCGTTAAAGTCCCTAACGATTTTAAAATAACGAAAAATGCACCAAAAAAAAAGTCACACATGCTGAGATCGGTATTGAAACGTACAATGTATCAAAGAATCACAATACACATCGTTAATCGGCCCCCAAATCATGCGCAGAGCAGCCAAGCGTTATGTTAGCTGCTCTGCGCATGCCACAAACAGTCAAAACACAGTCAAATCACAAGCACATGGCTCCCAAATCAAAACAAAAATAAAAAAAAAGGGTCGGGAGGGGGCAAGGGCGCTCATCAGGAGCGTCCTGTACGGACGGCCTTGCCCCCTCCCCCCCCCCACCGCTGCTCCCCACTTTCCGCCCGCCGCTCCCCCCACCCCGAAAAAGCAAAATTCAAGCAGCCCCTGCCCCCTCCCTTCCTCACTACTCTCTCACCTCAGCTCCGCCTCCCGACATCCTCCGTCCTGTGCCCCGCCCCCTTTTGGGGTCGTCGCCGCCATTCCCCTCCTCCATCGGGCCCCCCTCCCTCTTACCGGGCCCGTGCAGCGCCTCTCTCCGAAGGCGCTGCACGGGCAAGAAGAAAGCTGATGCCTGCCTTCGCCCAGCTTCGATGGCGCGTCTTTCTCCTGCTGGGCCCGCCCCTGTCTGACGTCAGTAACCTACGTAGGTTACCGACGTCAGACAGAGGCGGGCCCAGCAGGAGAAAGACGCGCCATCGAAGCTGGGCGAAGGCAGGCATCAGCTTTCTTCTTGCCCGTGCAGCGCCTTCGGACAGAGGAGAGAGGCGCTGCACGGGCCCGGTAAGAGGGAGGGGGGCCCGATGGAGGAGGGGAATGGCGGCGACGACCCCAAAAGGGGGCGGGGCACAGGACGGAGGATGTCGGGAGGCGGAGCTGAGGTGAGAGAGTAGTGAGGAAGGGAGGGGGGCAGGGGCTGCTTGAATTTTGCTTTTTCGGGGTGGGGGGAGCGGCGGAAAGTGGGGAGCAGCAGGGGGGGGCAAGGCCGTCCGTACAGGACGCTCCTGATGAGCGTCCTTGCCCCCTCCCGATCCTTTTTTTATTTTTATTTATTTATGTGTTTTCTGACGTCCTTTGGACCAATCACAGCGCTTTTAGCTCTGCTAATGCGCTGGGATTGGCTCAAAGTTTGTTTATTTTTTCACTTAATGATTTTTCCTGGCACAGAGCTGTCCTAACGAGTGGTCCAGACCTCTCGTTAGATTTCCTGCCTTTTTCCTGCGTAAAGGCAATCGGAAAAGGTTAGTGCATGTCGTTTCAATGGGGTTTTCACACTAATTGCTCATCTCCATTCCGTTTTCGTTAGCTGCTGGCTTCCTCGGTAAAAGCCCTTTGATGCATGCAACGGATCAAATTTTCCTCGTTGGAGAGTCATTAAAGGCTCATTTAGCTTTAGTGCATCTGCCTCTAAATTAGAAGAAAACTACAATACAGGCCATTTTATAATGGGGTGAGGAAAATAATGCGAGAGCACTCCAAAGAGATGACTGTTGAACCAATCAACCAGTATGATTTCCAAAACAATAAAGGCAGAAAGCTTCAGAAATTGCAAAGGAACTGAAGAATGCCATTGTGGTTATTTTGAAATACTTCGTCAACCTGCTTTTAAACAAATATAAAAAAAATATCCATTCAGTACCATGAAACTGGAATAAACACAAGTTGCAGCATTTTGACAAGTCAAATCCGTTACTAAGATGAAAGTGCTGCAGAGCAAATATAGGGCACATGCATTCAAATGGCTGGCTAAACCAGCTTTAAAACAATGTTTTAATGCAAGAATTGTACTCTACCATCCTGCCAGTTAACCATGTGCCTAGAGACCATTAGAACTTGGCCAGGTAACAGGTTGTTACTATAAGAATCTCATCAGGTATGCAGGTGAAATGGGTGTGAGTGGTAAATCAAATATGCCAGCTATTTAACAGCCCTCTCCTTTCTGCTCTCAGGATGCAGGAAATAGGAGGGGAAGGGATTGGTGCTGGGGTGGACACAGCATAGAGCAAAGCAGAGCTAATCCAGCCCCACTCGACCTGTTGTCCTAGAACGTGTAAGAGGTAATAAGTAGAGCAGAAGAGAGAGAAAAAAAAAAGCTGTTCCCTAATTCATCTTCTCTCCTTTTATCATGCCCCTCTACTGAAAGTACTGTCTAGGAGAAATGTCATTCTGCAAAGGTTAAGTGCTGGATAATGGCGCTCTTACCTTAATTTAATTTGTTGCCAATGCATCATGCAATTCTAAAAGTAAATCAGATTACTGAAATCCTGTAAGTTTTGTTTCTAAATCAAATTGAAGGCAGCCTCTGTTTTCTGCAGAAACTTCAAGTAAATCAAACTGTCCATTTTTTTTTAAATTTCTGGTAGCAACTGTTATATATTACAGCTCGGCTTTTAAAAAAAGAAGTGTCATATTTGCAGTCCAGAGTAAGAATAGTTTTGCTGGTCCAAACTGCAGTTCTGAAAAGGATCTTGTCAAATCTTGCTGTAGCCAGGCCAGCCTGATGGATCTAGGTGGGAGATTCAGGTTTGATTCACAGATATGGCTCCTCATTTTCTTGACAATACTTATACAGGAATCTAATCAAATAATACTTCCTCAATATTAAATCCAAGCAATCTTAAGGAAAAGTTCTTACATTAATCATAACATATTTCAATGCAAATTTATTTATTTCAAATAACACTACTATAATAATGAAGCACAGCAATCTATCAAAAACATATAAAACATAACCCCACACTCATTCATTCATTCATTCATTCTCCACATCAGTGACATCATTAAAATAACCATATCCAATGCTTGGGAGTCAGTCCGTGGTGAAAGTTACTACAGTAAATTGGTAATCCTCCTAATAATCCAGATTAGTCCGTTTCTTCCCATCAAGCAGCCTCAGTCCACACACAAGGAAGTCCTTCAAAACTCTTCAGTACACTCACCAGATATCAATGAATTCAATACTTTTAGCACACCCCAGCTGAAAAGCTCAACCCGTCCAACATTCCAGTGCTTCACAGAGCATATGTTTATCCGTGGTTAGATAAATCGGGGAGAGCTAGGAAATCTAGGTGATATAAGAAAAGGGTGGGCTTTATTAGCTCATCAAGTGATTCCTCAGGGGATGAAATCCTTAATTCTGAAACAAATAAAGTAGAAAAGATAGCATCTACGGAGGGAGCACTACCGGCTGATTTTTTTACGGTTGTCAATAGAAATGACAAGTGTCCACTATGAAAGCAGTGCAAAACAAAAAAATAAGCAAAACTCGCAAAAAAGCACAGAACCGTTGATGGATGTATTTAATCTATCTTCAAAGAGCCTATCATCTGATCAGATAGAAGTTCTGCAGCTGGAACTTTCATTTATACCATCGAAGCATTGTGATTCATTCTCTACGAAGGTGGATATTTATAGATTTTTTTTAGGAAATTACATCTGAAGTTGTTTTTTCAAGATCAAAGGAACAATGATATAGAGCAAAAGTCTTTTTCTGGGATTTTCATTCTCAGTCTACATGGTCCCTTCCCCCCCCCAGGAGTGATTGACCTTGTAATTTATACTTTTCAGCAGCTGGTTCTGCGGGACCTTGAATCTATTGAAAGACAGAATTTAAAAACGGCATGGAGTTTAATAGAGCATGTGCTTATCCGACCTGCACTTTAATGGAGTGCACTGTGTATGTATGTATATATATATATATATATATATATATATATATAGGCTTCATATTACAGGCTTGTGTATGTTTTGAATAACTATAATGAATGTATATTAGATGTATGCAAATGAATATGCTAATGTGCCACACCCCACCTTTTGCCCCCCCCCAAATGAAACTGTCAAACTACGCCCGTGCCAAAAACAGTAGGAGTTCAGAAGAAGCCACAACAACTCTTTTGCAATACATTTACAGATTTGTAAGTTTGTTTTGTGTTTTGTTTTATCTGTGGTTCTAGAGATTGTTGTGGCTCCTGATGCAGGTGGTTGTGCTGAAACATGGCAGCATGTCAAGTCCTCCTTCTGACTTCCTACTGTCTTTGGGGATATGTTTTATGTTGGCTTATTATTATTAGAGACTTTGCATTTGCAAAAGTAGGAAAAGAAATCCTTGTAGTCAAAGAATTTGCTATTATTTGACTCCAAGGTTTCCTTTTCCTACTTTTTGTTGGTCCTTCCCTACTTCTGTATTTTTTTGTAGGGAATATTTTCTCTCCTGTTTGGTTTTTAAACTGCATACATGACCCACACGGTGCTTAAATCTGACAGTATAACAGTTCTTATGAATTCAAGTTCAGTTTTATTTGATATATTGCTATATGACTGGAGGCACATCAAAGCAGTTTACAAGTTAAAAATTAAATTCAGGGCTGAGGTCATAAAAAAAGGAGGTAACAAAGACAAAATCTCGGAGACTGGGTATATGAGGGTGGGACATAAAGAAAGACTAAGGAAATTACACTCACTTAAAAAGGGAAAGGGGGAAAGGAATAGGGGATGCCCTGGAAAAAGCTCTGATATAGAAGAAAATAAAATTGAAATATAAAATGATAGTAAAAAAATGAAAAATAGGACTGAGGAAAGGCTTGTGGGAGAAAGAGTTCTTTATGGTTACCTTTAAATATTTTCTGGGAGAGTTTAGTTTTGATGGAAAGGGGAAAGGCATTCTATAGAGTGGGTGCTACAAAATAAAACAAACAAAAAAAAAGAAGATATGCCCTTAGTGCAAAATGGTACAAGTAAAAAGAAAAATATAGGGGAGGACGAATCAAAACCAACCACTTGGTGAGATAAAAATGAACTTATTAAAAAAGAAATAAGTAAAACAGACTCAATGTAGATCTGAGTTTCCGCACACGGGCGCTTGGTCTTAAAATAGTAAAATCTTCAACTTCATATATTAAAAAAAACAACAAAATTACACAGTATCTTAAAACCAAGGTAGTGCTTGTCTCAAAAGGTATGTAAACAGAATCATATGATACCACTAAATGCAGTACAGGTCTAACAACCAGCATTCATAAACTACTAGCTTTGGCGTGTTTTGCAATCTGTTTGCGATACTGACGCAGTTGAAATTCTTTATTGAACCGACTTCCTTGACCATTTTTATGTTTGGATAGCTGTTATTTTTCTTCTTCAGAGAGTTATCATATTGCCCCCTGCCAGAGACACAGATTGTGTCGGGTCTGAAAATAAAGATCTGTTTGCTATGCTCAAGTCTTGAAGGCCCTTGGTGCAGTTCTGTGAAGATACAGCAGATGGCAGTGCATTTCAAACATGCATCATGATTCTAGCAGGCAGAATCAAGGAGGATAGATTGAGAACAGGAGACAGTATGAAGCTACCTAGCCCATTATATGGGTTGAAGCCAGTAGGCAGAGTCATTAGTTCACCCAACACAATAGCAAATGCTATTAAAAGCAATAGTAAAAGGTTGTTAGAAATAATGGCCTGCCTATGCGTGGTCCATCTGTAAACAGTCAAAAGCTGTTCCAGTTGGATAAGCAGTGCCTTAAAAGGTGGAGGACAAAAGATTTTTTTTGTACTTAGTTGACAGCTTTTTGATTTATTTGAAAGCTTCCCTTATGTTGATATAAATATCATGAAATCAAAACTGAATATCACTAAAACAGCTTCAAAAATTATTGTAGTTGGTGGAAACAGCACTAACAAAGGTTCTATTTTGTGCTCATTTTTCTACACTGTTCTATACAGTACAGTAATAATGGCCAAAATTCAGGAGCCCTTTTACTAAGCCACGTAGGTGCCTATGTGCGCCCAACGTGCGTCAATTTGGAATTACTGCCTGGCTACCATGTGGCCTGGGTGGTAATTTCATTTTTTATGCGAGTCCACTACGCGCACCGGAAAATAATTTTTATTTTCTGGCTTGCAGCGCTAACCGGGTGGTAAAAGTCATTCTACACACGTAGACCATTACTGCCTGGTTAACGTCTGAGACCAATGGGTGGAGGTAAGGTCTCGGACCCAAAACGGATGTGTTCCAATTTTCATTTTGCCACATGTCCATTTTTGAGCAAAATTTTAAAAAGGGATTTTTTACAGGTGCGTTGAAAAATGGATCTGCGCGCATCCAAAACAGGTGCCTATACAAGCGCAGGCCATTTTTCAGCGCACCTTAATAAAAGGACCCCTCAGTGAGGATATCCTGTTTACTGATGAGTTTACCTTAACTGTTGTTGTAATCTGTCTTGGAAAGCCTGGTGCTATAAAGATTGGAAGTAAAATTAAACCCTTCTTTCATTGGAGCACATGGAATCACATGTTCACCTCATCTCTTTTGTACAAATGGATTGTTCTGTTTTGAGCATGTTTCAGTGACAAGTGGTTTTCATAAGTCAAAATAATAAAAATAAATATTTTCTTTCATGCAGATCTCTCATTGGTTTAAGTATAACTAAATGGGCGATGAGCCCCTAATGTAGTCCATTGGTTTTCTTATATGTTGTCATTATGATGACTTATACTGTGCCAAAACTAGAAATGCAGTGAGACAGAATAATAGAATTCAGTAACATCCAAAACTTAACATTATAATTCTGTAGAGACTATTATAAAGAAAAGAATTGCAGAGCATATTCAAAAGCATGGATTAATGAGACAAAGCCAACATGGATTTAGTGAAGGGAAATCTTGCCTCACCAATCTATTACGTTTCTTTGAAGGGGTGAACAAACACGTGGATAAAGGCGAGCCAGTTGACATTGTGTATCTGGATTTTCAAAAGGCATTTGACAAAGTACCTCATGAAAGACTCCAGAAGAAATCGAGTCATGGGATAGGAGGTAGTGTCCTATTGTGCATTAAAAACTGGTTAAAGGATAGAAAACAGAGAGTAGGGTTAAATGGTCAGTATTCACAATGGAGAAGGGTAAATAGTGGGGTTCCCCGGGGGTCTGTGCTGGGACCGCTGCTTTTTAACATGTTTATAAATGATCTAGAGATGGGAGTAGCTAGTGAGGTAATTAAATTTGCTGATGACACAAATTTATTCAAAGTTGTTAAATCACGGGCGGACTGTGAAAAATTACGAGAGGACCTTACGAGACTGGGAGACTGGGCGTCTAAATGGCAGATGACGTTTAATGTGAACAAGTGCAAAGTGATGCATGTGGGAAAGAGAAACCCGAATTATAGCTACGTAATTCAAGGTTCCACGTTAGGAGTCACAGACCAAGAAAGGGATCTTGGTGTCATTGTTGATAATACGTTGAAACCCTCTTCTCAGTGTGCTTCGGTGGCTAAGAAAGCAAAAAGAATGTTAGGTATTATTAGGAAAGGAATGGAAAGCAAAAATGAGGACATTATAATGCCTTTGTATGGTCCATGGTGGAACCGCATCTCAATTCTGGTCGCCGCATCTCAAAAAAGATATATTAGAATTAGAAAAGGTAACAGAGAAGGGCGACAAAAATGATAAAGGGGATGGGCTGACTTCCCTATGAGGAAAGGCTAAAGCAACTAGGGCTCTTCAGCTTGGAGAAAAGACGGCTGAGGGGGAGATATGATAGAGGTCTATAAAATAATGAGTGGAGTGGAACGGGTAGACATGAATCATTTGTTTACTCTTTCCAAAAATACTAGGACTAGGGGGCATGCGATGAAACTACAAAGTAGTACATTTAATATGAATCTGAGAAAATCTTTCTTCACTCAACTTGTAATGAAACTCTGGAATTTGTTGCCAGAGAATGTGGTAAAGGCAGTTAGCTTAGTGGGGTTTTAAAAAGGTCTGGTCGGCTTTCTAAAGGAAATGTCCATAGATCATTAATAAATTGACTTGGGAAAATCCACTGCTATTTCTGGGATAAGCAGCATAAAATGTATTGAACTTTTTCGGGATCTTGCCAGATATTTGTGACCTGGATTGGCCACTGTTGGAAACAGGATGCTGGGCTTGATGGACTTTTGGTCTGTCCTGTTGTGGCAATACTTATGTACTTATGTATGTGTTTACATTTAGGTAATAACTGAGAAAATGTTGTTGAAAAATGACTTGAAGAAGAAATAAATATATATATCACAGAATTGGAAAATGTTGGCCCATTTGGACTGATTCTGGACTTGTGCATGAAGGTAGCTCTGCCGTCATTATTGAATATCTCTCTTTTAAATAGTAGGAATAAACAATATTATGTTCATTTTTGTAATATACCACTGCATTCCACAAAACAAAAGGAGCAAGTTCCCACAAACTATCTTTTTCTTTCGATCTAGGCCCCGGAAAAAAAAAAGATTTTAAATGCTCACAGGTTTCAACCTAATTTTTGTTTAATGTGGGATATATATGTCAAAAATAAGTAAATAAATAAATAAATAGATAGAAACTGAGTGTTGAGCACCTGATTCTCATAACATGATATCTGTTTTAGTGGCCCTTTACCAGGAGAAAAAAAAATCTGTGCAAGAGTATAACACATGCTAGGGTGTCCCTATAACTAGCCCCTCCAAATGGCACACTGATTATGATTTATAACAAACTAGTAAAAAAGGCCAGTTTTTGTCAGAAATGAAACGGACGCTAGCAAGGCTTTCCTCGGAGTGTATGTTTGAGAGAGAGAGTGTGTGTGAAAGATGGAGAGTGTGATAGAGCGTGTCAGAGACAGTGTATGTGATAGACAGTGAGTGTGTTTGTGTGCCCTCCTTCCACCCCCACCTTTCTGGTCTTAGGACCCCCTCCCTCCAGCCACCCCTGTCCAGCGACCCTCCTGTCCCCCTGCCCCCCTGCAGCCACCCATGTCCAGCGACCCTGCTCTCTCACCTGTCCATCCTTCATCCACCCAGGTTGTATAATGAAATCGGGGCAGGCAGGGAAGGATCCATGGTCCTGCCTGTCTGCTGCTGGCGCTGGTGCTGATGCTCCCCCGCTGCCGGATCGCTGTTCAAAATGTTCGCCGAGACGTCCAATGGCGGTCTCGCGAGACTTCTGCTGAAGTTTTGGAGGCCGCCCTTGTAACTACAGCAGGCAGTGATCTGCAGAGGAGAGATAGCAGCTTGCAATTTAAAGAAATACCGATAAGGGCGTTTGCAAGAATCTGAAGTCTTTTTCCTCCAATTAAGAGAGAATCTTTGCTATACATAAAGATTATCATATTAAAATACAATCAAATTAATTTAAATTATCCATCCTTCCTGGTTAGAACTGCCTAGTTACTATGGTTGCTCACTGTCAAATAATCCTTACTTGTTCATTAACCATTGAGAGACAGTAATTGTGTCTTTCCTCTTGTTTCTTATTACCAACCAGTCAATTTCTTATTAAGAGACTCTTTGCCAGCTCTGCTCCATATATTTATTTTTATTACATTTGTACCCCGCGCTTTCCCACTTATGGCAGGCTCAATGCAGCTTACATATTATACAAGTACTTATTTGTACCTGGGGCAATAGCGGGTTAAGTGACTTGCCCAGAGTCACAAGGAGCTACCTGTGCCTGCAGTGGGAATCGAACCCAGTTCCCCAGGACCAAGGTCCACCACTCTAACCACTAGGCCACTCCTCCACTAACTTGTTTTCATAAAATAATCTCATTACTGCCCAAAACCCATAGTCTCCTCTGTGCATGCATTACAATGCTTCAAAATGCTGAGGTCAAAGCTTTATCAGGTCCTTGAGTGCAACATGGCAAAAAAGCTCTCCAGACCTCTGCGAATGCCTAACGGAGTCATTTATTCTGTGCTCCCTTGGAGGCTGTGAAATCAAATTAGCTTTGTAGCATTCCCATGTTCAACCAGCTGGAGATGTGGGTGTTTGTATTTCTGCTTCCAAACCTCTACATGACATTAGATAATATAACCCTTTTCTACTTGGTGAGCATCAGTGCGAGCTACTTTAAATATTTTTTAGGACTGTTTGTGGGGTCAGGGCTGAGACCAGCAAGCTGGGAGGCTGAAAGGCATGGCAAGTACACTCATTCAGCATTATCCTTTCATTCAATAAGTGAGTCCATGCAAGAAGTTGGAAATTCTAACTAAAAGGTTTACTTAAACTTGGATGAAAAGAGGGAAAACATGGGACAGCTTCTAAGCTTCAACTATTTACAGTCACTAGTAGAAGAAAGGTAATATCCAACACAGAGTCTTGTAGTGGAAGTTCTTAAAAACGTTCTGCCTTGGTAGAGATTCTTTGCAAAAATAGGTTGTGGATCTGATTGCCAGACAGTAAGTTGTATGGTAGTACTTTTTTTTTTCTCTCATGGAACTGGAATCTTTGAGCCTGCAGGTGCAAAGTCCTTGTAGGTTGTCCCTATCATGATGGAAACTCAGTTACTAGGGTTCTCTGTCCTAGTGCTTCTCCTGGATAGATATTTCCACTGCTTCTTTCATTCTTTGGAATCAATACTACAACTGTCTGGATTCTGTTAGTTTCCTCACTTCTTCTGTTCCCTATGCACTTACTGTGTTAATCATTAACAGAACAGTCATAAGGAGAGCAAAGAACCAAAGACCAAGCCATTCCATATGAACTTGGTATTTACTGAGCTGCCAAGTTACCCATTCCAGGAGGGACACCTTTTGGCCTGTCCTGGATTTCTGCCAACCTCATCCTGCATTATGGGACCTCCAGCACTGATTTCAATGGGTAGAATCATGGACTACAAATCAGGGGCATGGCCAGAGCCCAAGGTTGGGGGGGGGGGGCACATTTTGGTCACCGCCCCGCCGCTACCCCCCTCCGCCACCCACTTCTGTTGCTGTACATCTTGGCTGGTGGGGGTTGCCAACCCCTTCCAGCTGAAGCACCGCCGCTGCAAATAACTTGGTTGGCGGGGGACCTTAACCCCCACCAGCTGAAGACTTCATCCAGCACTGGTCTCTTGCGCCGCTGCATTGCTTGCCCTGCTCTCTCTTCCCCTCAAGTTCGGCACGCTCCTTTTAGTGAAACTGAGCATGCTCAATTTCACTAAAAGGAGTCTGCCCAACGTGAGGGGAAGAGAGAGATTGGGGATCCCTGCCAGCCAACCAAGGGCCCAGAGCAAACTTGGGGGGGCCCCACCTAGCTACGCCACTGCTACAAATACTACACTGCTTTAGAATGTAAGTTTAAAACCAGGACCGGAAAAAAAAATCCATCCTGGCATGGGTAACTTGGCAGCTCTGTATTTCTAGTCCTTCAGATTTCCCATCAAAGGGGTGTCTCCTCCCTCTACTGTCACTCAGGCAGGAGTCACAGCTGTTCTGTAAACCAGGAGAGCTTTTCAAGCCAAAAGTGCACATGCCTACAGTAATGCTAACACAGGCACTAGAGCAGTCCTGGGGAAATTGTCATAGAGACTGGTATGTACTGTTTCTTTCACATCTTTGGGGGGTGGGAGGGGGTCAGTGACCACTGGGGAATAAGACGGGTCATTTCTGTATTCCTCAAGTGGTCATCTGGTCATTTAGGGCACGTTTTTGTGACTTTAGTCATTATTAAAACAAGTTTAGCTCAAAACATCTTTGATTTAGTCCTGGATGTTTTTGTTTTGTTCCATTATGGCAGAAAAACATCCAAGTGTTAGGAATGCCCTAATTCCATGATCTCTTGTGATTTGGATGCTCTGCAGACAAAATACATAGATAAACATCTGTGAAATAGGTTTTGAAAATAGCAATTTGAATGTTTTGGGAAGCAAAATGTCCAAATGCTGCTTTATGCCACTTTTTAAACGTTTTTCTCTTTTGAAAATGAGCCCCATAGTGTTTGATCAATGTGGTAAAACAATAGAAAAAAACTACTTCAAAACAATTTTCTGGTCTTGTACAATCTGGATAAAGTTTAGTTGGAACACTCTAAAAATACTGTGTATGTTATTGGCAACTTTGGGACTAGACATTTTAGACCTTGAAGGGAAATTCCTCCTTCTCTCCCCCTGCAATTGAAGAATCCACCCTTGGAGATGAGAGTACTTCTAACTGAATGATAGTGAAGAAAGGACCAGGGAAAAGAAATCTTTTTGAGCATACCCCTGTGACCTAATAGGCGGTCCTGAATCAAAGTTACACGAAACTTAGATAAAAAGATGGGACCCAAGGGGATATAGAAGAATGTGCTAAAGGAATTTAGGTCTGTTCAGACAGCTCCATTATCTGAGCTTTTCAGCATTTCTTTAGAATCCGATATGGTGCTGAAAGACTGTGGATGGGCAGTTATGGTTCCTCTTCACAAAGATAGAAGTAAGGAGGAGACTAGCAATTACAAGCTAGTTAGTCTGATTTTAGTGGTGAGTAAATTAATGAAACTGCTGCTATATCCAAGGATAATGCAATTTCTAGAATCCAGTAGATTGCAGGATCTGAGGCAGCATGGATTTCCCAGAGTTAGGCCTTGTCAGACCAATATGATTCATTTCTTTGACTAGGTCATCACCAGATAGATCATAGGGGAATGCTAGATGTGGTGTACTTGGACATCAGCAATGTCTTTAATGTGGTTCTGCACATGCAAGTTATAAATGCAGTATGAGTCAAAGTGACAGAAGTGCAAGTTAGAAACTGGTTGAGTGGAAGGTAGCAAAGTACGGTAGTCCATAGGAGCCAACGTTTCAAAATTATTGGGGGTGCTAAGCCCACTGGAAATAACCCCTCCCTGGACACATTCAATGAATATTCTCTATATTGGGGGTGCTCAAGCACCCACAGCACCCACAGAGTCGGCTCCTAGGCGGTAGTCAATAGAGTTCATATTGAGGAAAGGGAAATTGCAAGTGTGCTGCAGGGATCTGTCCTTGATCCTCTCCTTTTCAATATTTTCATAAGTGGTATTGAAGAAAGGCTATCAGGAATACTTTGATTGTGGATAATACCAAACTCTGCAATGCGTAGACACTTTGAAAGGTGTGTAAAACATAAGGAGGGAGTTTGTCAGCTAAAATTTAATGCTACATATTATTGTGGTCATGCATCTGGGAGTGAAGTTCTGTGCATAAAACAAGAGTAGGATCTAGAAGTAATCATACTTCATGATCTTAATGTGGCCAGACAGGTAGATAAAGCAATGACAAAGACCAGAGGAAGCCTGGGTGCAAGGGGAAAGGAATGGGCCACAGGAAAGCAGAAATAATTTTGCTTCTGTGTAATTCTCTGTGTGTGATTGCCATGCTCTGGGACTTCATCATTGCTTGTCAGCATGGTATACACCTCTGCCTACTAAGCCACAGCAGCTTATTTTGGAGTTCATGGAACATGGTTCTACTCGTATAGCCTTGTTTTTCTGTCCCACTTCAGCAAACAGTATCTGTTGTGCTTGTACAATATTGACTTTTCAATCAGGTAGAAGCCACACTGACATTGGAAATTATCAGACAGTCACTCTGAACCCACATGCAGCAAGATTCTACTCCAAGATTATTCAATAGAGACTACAACAACATCTGGTATAAGAACTACTTGAAGTTCTAGCAGGATTAGCCCTCTCCTCAAGTCACTTCATTGGCTCCCTATCCGTTTCCACATATAATTCAAATGCCTCTACAGCTCCTCGGTACCTCTCCACTCTTCTCTTTCCCCCTACACTCATAAGTACATAAGTATTGCCACACTGGACAGACCAAAGGTCCATCAAGCCCAGCATCCTGTTTCCAACAATGGCCAATCCAGATCACAAATACCTGGCAAGATCCCGAAAAAGTTCAATACATTTTATGCTGCTTATCCCAGAAATAAGCAGTGGATTTTCCCAAGTCAATTTAGTAATGGCCTATGGACTTTTCCTTTAGGAAGCCGTCAAGACCTTTTTAAAACCCCGCTAAGCTAACCTCCTTTACCACATTCTCTGGCAATGAATTCCAGAGTATAATTACACGTTGAGTGAAGAAAATTTACTCCAATTGTATTAAATTCACTACTTTGTAGCTTCATCGCATGCCCCCTAGTCCTAGTATTTTTGGATAGAGTAAACAAATGAATCACGTCTACCCGTTCCACTTCACTCATTATTTTATAGACCTCTATCATATCTCCCCTCAGCCATCTTTTCTCCAAGCTGAAGAGCCCTAGCCGCTTCAGCCTTTCCTCATAGGGAAGTCGTTCCATCCCCGTTATCTTTTTCGTCGCCCTTCTCTATACCTTTTCTAATTCCACTATAACATTTTTCAAATGTGTGGACCAGAATTGAACACAATATTCGAGGTGTGGTCGCACCATGGACCGATACAAAGGCATTATAATGTTCTCACTTTTGTTTTCCATTCCTTTCCTAATAATACCTATCATTCTATTTGCTTTCTTAGCCACAGCTGCACACTGAGCAGAATGTTTCAACATATTATCAACAATGACACAGAGATCTCTTTCTTCGTCGGTGTCTTGACTCCTAACGTGGAACCTTGCATTACGTACCTATAATTCGGGTTTCTCTTTCATACATGCATCACTTTGCACCTATTCACATTAAACGTCATCTTCCATTTAGACGCCCAGTCTCCTGGTCTCGTAAGGTCTTGTAATTTTTCACAATCCTCTTGCGATTAAACAACTTTGAATAACTTTGTGTTGTCAACAAATTTAATTACCTCACTAGTTACTCCCATCTGTAGATCATTTATAAATATGGCAAAAAGCAGCGATCCCAGCACAGACCCCTGGGGAACCCCACTATCTACCCTTCTCCATTGAAAATACTGACCATTTAACCCTACTCTCTGTTTTCTATCCTTTAACCAGTTTTTAAACCATAATAGGACACTACCTCTTATCTCATGACTCTCCAATTTCCTCTGGAGTCTTTCATGAGGTACTTTGTCAAATGTCTTTTGATAATCTAGGTACACAATATCAATCGGCTCGCCTTTATCCACATGTTTGTTCACTCCTTCAGAGAAATGTAATAGATTGGTGAGGCAAGATTTCCCTTCACTAAATCCATGCTGGCTCTGTCTCATTAATCTGTGCTTTTGAATATGCTCTGTAATTTTGTTCTTTATAATAGTCTCTACCATTTTGCCCAGCACCAACATCAGGCTCACCGGTCTATAATTTCCCAGATCCCCTCTGGAACCTTTTTTAAGTATTGGCATTACATGGGCTACCCTCCAATCTTCTGGTACCACACTCAATTTTAAAGATAAATTACATATTACTAATAATAGTTCTGCCAGTTCATTTTTCAATTCTATCATTACTCTGGGATGAATACCATCCGGTCCAGAAGATTTGCTACTCTTCAGTTTGTCACAGTGCCTCATTATATCCTCTAGGTTTATAAAGATTTAATTCAGTTTCTCTTACTCGTCAGCTTTGAATAGCATTTCTGGCACCGGTATCTCTCCCAAATCTTCCTTGGTGAAGACTGAAGCAAAGAATTCATTTAATCTTTCCGCTACGGCTTTGTCTTCCCTGATTGCCCCTTTTACCCCTCTGTCATCTAGCGGTCCAACTGATTCTTTTGCTGGCTTCTTGTTTTTAATATACCTAAAAAAATTTTACTGTGTGTTTTTGCTTCCAACGCAATCTTTTTTTCAAAGTCCCTCTTTGCCTTCCTTATCAGCACTTTGCATTTGACTTGACATTCCTTATGCTGTTTCTTATTTTCAGTCAGTTCGTTCTTCCATTTTCTGAAGGATTTTCTTTTAGCTCTAATAGCTTCCTTCACCTCACTTTTTAACCATGCCGGCTGTCGTTTGGTCTTCCTCCCTCCTTTTTTAATACACGGAATATATTTGGCCTGGGCTTCCAGGATAGTGTTTTTTGAAAAGCATCCATGCCTGATGTAAATTTTTGACCCTTGCAGCTGCTTCTCTAAGTTTTTTTTTTTTCACCGTTCTTCTCATTGTATCATAGTCTCCTTTTTGAAAGTTAAACGATAACGTATTGGATTTCCTGTTTATACTTACTCCAAAGCTAATATCAAATCTGATCATATTATGATCACTGTTATCAAGCGGCCCCATCACCATGGCCTCCCGCACCAGATCATGCGCTCCACTTAGGACTAGGTCTAGAATTTTTTCTTCTCTTGTCGGCTCCTGTACCAGCTGCTCCATAAAGCAGTCCTTAATTTTGTCAAGGAAGTTTACCTCCCTAGCATGCCCTGATGTTACATTTACCCAGTCAATATCGGGGTAATTGAAGTCACCCATTATTATCGTGTTGCCCAGTTTGTTAGCCTCCCTAATTTCCTTTAACATTTCTACATCCGTCTGTTCATCCTGGCCAGGCGGACGGTAGTACACTCCTGCCTGGGAACTCTGCTCATTGGATAAATCTCTTTTATCTGCACCCTTCTCCTCTACTGCCAACTTTCCTTTTATTTTGCTGTACCATATGCCTGGAATAGACTTCTTAAGTCAGTACGTGAAGCTCCATCTATGGCCGTATTCAAATGTAAGCTAAAAGCCCACCTTTTTGAGGCTGCTTTTAACTTCCAACTCCTATTCACCTGTTCAGCACCCATTGTAAGTAATTTTCTTATCCCTTATTTGTCCTGTTTGTGCCCTCCTTTGGTCTGACCCTCTTACAGTGGTGACCCCCCTCTGGATCTACCCTGGTCCTGGGGCTGAGCTCTCCATAGTTCCAACGCCCTGCTCCCAGGCTGGATCTCTCCTCTGCCCATCCATAGCACACACAGTATCCCGGTTGCCACTTTCAGGAGACTCAACTCTCTTTTACAGCCAAGGGTTACATTCCTCACTCAGGATTCCCCTTTTCCTCCTGGCCTCTTGGCAGGGGACCATCAGGCAACTAAAGATGGGCATAACTCCAACCTTTAACCCCCTTTGCCACTCCTACCCCCTTGTTATTCTCTACAAGGGCAACTCCTTCCCTCTGTATTCTATTTCCAAACCACACTACTTGGGCTGGGCCTCCTCTCACCCAGGGACATCCTACCACTTCAGCCCTCTAGCAGAGACCTCCCTCCCCTCCTGGCCTCTGAAAAAATCTATTACTTTAGAAATACCCATCCCATGGGATATTACACTATCTGATCAGGTAAACATCAAGTGACAAATTATAGTAAATCACAGATGATAAAGAAGCTAGTGATGGCTGATAGACTAATCAGTTTATAGAGGTGTGAGCTTTTGAGACAGGGGTCTGGTTTGTCAGGTGATAGTGACTCCAGCTTGGCACTGAAACTAAGTTTTGGTATCTGTGCTTACTAGCTTTCTCTTTGGGATTTTTCAGAAAGTGCATGCAACAGTAAGAAGTATTTGCAGAAATTATTCTGTAAGTTAATGGTCAGAGCCATACTTATTCTGGAAGTTACAGTCTTCAGGAGGTCTTTTTTCATTGATTCTGACAGGGCAATGTCTTTGGACTTTGGTGGCTCTAAGTGCAATTATATCCTCTGATGCTGGGATGCCTGTAACTCATGAATGATATAGATACATATGCACTGGGGTGGCATACATACATGTTCTCTGAATATGTCCTTTGGGCTTTGGAAGCTGGATATGCTTGTTATTTTCTTGCCAGTGGTTCTTGGAACAGAAGAGCACTCTTGTGTACTTATAACTACTCACAAAGACAGCATTTTATAGTTTTCCATTGCTGTATAGAAAAATAGCTGAATTTTGCTGTTTTAGTTACTAGTAGCATTTTTTTTTTTTTTTTTTTAACTGACAGTCAAGTAGAATCCATTAGACTACCCTTCAGAATGCCCACAATACTTGATGTTGTTGTCAGGGAGCCTAGTTTCCTTTCCAGTGTCACTTTCAGGGGTGAGGGAGGGGCACAGTAACCACTAGAGGATTAAGAAGGGATCATGCCTTGGTCTGTCCAGTGGTCAGATACTCAATCAGGGCACCTTTTTATACCCTGGACATGATTAAAACAGGTCTAACTTAGAATGCTCTTCTTTTTTTGACTTGAGCTTTTCTTTTTATTTGATTATTGCTGTTGAATGTCCTAAATTTGGGCCCTCCCTAGTCCTGCCCTAAATACACCCACAACATGCCTCCTTGCTATTTGGACAAACTACAGTGTAGGATGTGCAAACTCTGCTTTTCGAAAATCGTGATTTGTATGTTTTTGGCAGATAGACCTTTTTTGACCATTTTGAGACATCCATCTTCTTGGAAAATAAGCGCCATATTACTCATCTCCAGCACCATAATTCGAAAGCATTGATTTTCTTCCTGTCTTGCTTCTTCACTGTCCAATCCATATGACCTTATTGAAAACGCCTTGACCTGAAGAAATCAAATTTTTGTATGCAGAGATACAGCTCCATCAAGTATGCAATTGTTAAGTTCATGGTTTTCAGGACCTTTTTCTTCTTCCCATTAAGGTCAATGCTCATTTTGAAACTATGTTCCTTGATCCTTATAATCATATGTTTCAGATTGTAATCACTTGCAGCCAGTAACGGGGTATCATCAGCATAGTGAAAGTTGTTGATGAGCCTTCCACCGATTTTCAGGCCTCCGTTTTCATCATACAGTCCTGCTTCTCTGATTATTTGTTCTTCAAACATGTAAAGGGAAAGTATACAGTCTTGTCACATACTTCTGATGATTTTGAACCATTCTGTTTCTCTTTGTTCCATTCAAGCTGTTGCTTCTTGATCAATGCAAAGACTGTGCATAAGAACTGTCAGGTGTTCTGGTGTACCCTTGCTTCCTAATGTGGCGCAGAGTTTGTTTGTGATTTCTGCAGTCAAAAGCCTTGTTATAGTCAATGAAACACATGTAGATATTCTTTTGGTATTCTTACATCTTCTTGAGGATCCATCTCATACCGATTATAATGTCTGTTCTTCCTCGCCCTTTCCTGAATCCGATTATTACTGCTATTACTACTACTTATCATTTCTACAGCTCCGTACACTAAATATGTAAGAGACAGTCCCTTCTCAACAGAGCTTACAATCTAATAGCTACTATTGCAAACGAAATGGATTCTATTTGGCTGTCAGTTTCTAAAAAAAAAAAATGTTACCAGGAGCTGCAACAGCAAAATTCAGCTATTTTTCTATACAGCAATGGAAAACTATAAAAATGCGGTCTTTGTGAGTAGTTACAAGTACACAAGGGTTCTCTTCTGTTCCAAGAACCACTGGCAAGAAAATAACAAGCACATCCAGCTTCCAAAGCCCAAAGGGCATGTTCAGAGAACACGTATGCCAGCCCAGTGCATCATTCATGAGTTACAAGCATCCCAGCATCAGAGGATATAATTGCACTTAGAGCCACCCAAGTCCAAAAACATTGCCCTGTCAGAATCAAAGAAAGAAGACCTCCTGAAGACAGCAGCACATTGTAACTTCCAAAGTAAGTAAGGCTCTGACCACTAACTTGCAGAATAATTTCGGCAAATACTTCTTCCTGTTGCATGCACTTTCTGAAAGATCCCAAAGAGAAAGCTAGTAAGCATAGATACCAAAACTTAGTTTCAGTGCCAAGCTGGAGTCACTATCATCTGACAAACTGGACCCCTGTCTCAAAAGCTCACACCTCTATAAACTGATTAGTCTATCAGCCATCACTAGCTTTTTTTATCATCTGTGATTTACTATAATTTGTAACTTGATGTTTACCTGATAAGATAGTGTAAAGTAATAGATTTTTCCAGAGGCCAGGAGGGGAGGGAGATCTCTGCTAGAAGGCTGAAGTGGTAGGATGTCCCTGGGTGAGAGGAAGCCCAATCCAAGGAGAGTGGTTTGGAAATAGAATACAGAGGGAAGGAGTTGCCCTTGTAGAGAATAACAAGGGGGGAGTAGTGGCAAAGGGGGATAAAGGTTGGAGTTATGCCCATCTTTAGTTGCCTGATGGTCCCCTGCCAAGAGACCAGGAGGAGGAAAAGAAGAATCCTGAGTGAGGAGTGTGACCCTTGGCTGTAAAGGAAGGTTGTGGCTCCTGAAAGCGGCAACAGGGATACTATCCTGCTTATAATCGAACGAGAAAAACGCTCAAGTTCTGACCTAAATCGGGAGATGGACGTTTATCTCACAAAAACGAATAACGCGGTATAATCGAAAGCCGAACTTGGACGTTTTCAAGTGCACTCCATCGCGGAAGCATACAAAGTTGATGGGGGCGTGTCGGAGGCGTGGTGAAGGCGGGACTGGGGCATGGTTATCACCCGAACAGAGATGGGCGCCTTTCACCGATAATGGAAAAAAAGTATGCGTTTGTAGCTAGAATTTAGGGCACTTTTCCTGGACCCTGTTTTTTCACAAATAAGGCCCCAAAAAGTGCCCTAAATGACCAGATTACCACCAGAGGGAATCAGGGATGACCTCCACTGACTCCCCCAGTGGTCACTAACCCCCTCCCACCACAAAAAATGATGTTTCACAACTTTTTATTTTCACCCTCAAATGTCATACCCACCTCCCTGGCAGCAGTATGCAGGTCCCTGGAGCAGTTGTTAGGGGGTGCAGTGGACTTCAGGCAGGTGGACCCAGGCCCATCCCCCCCCACCTGTTACAATTGTGCTGCTTAATGCTTTAGTCGTCCAACCCCCCCAAACCCACTGTACCCACATGTAGGAGCCCCCCTTCACCCCTTAGGGCTATAGTAATGGTGTAGACTTGTGGGCAGTGGGTTTTGAGGGGGATTTGGGGGGCTCAACACACAAGGGAAGGGTGCTATGCACCTGGGAGCTCTTTTACCTTTTTTTTTGTTTTTGTAAAAGTGCCCCCTAGGGTGCCCGGTTGGTGTCCTGGCATGTGAGGGGGACCAGTGCACTACGAATCCTGGCCCCTCCCACGAACAAATGCCTTGGATTTATTCGTTTTTGAGCTGGGCGCTTTCATTTTCCATTATCGCTGAAAAACAAAAACGCCCAGCTCACAAATTGTCGAATAAAACATGGACGTCTATTTTTTTCGAAAATACGGTTCGGTCCGCCCCTTCACGGACCCGTTCTCGGAGATAAACACCCATGGAGATAGACGTTTTCGTTCAATTATGCCCCTCTTGTGCTGTGGGTGGGCAGAGGAGAGACCCAGCCAGGAGCAAGGGATTGAAGCTAGGGAGAGCTCAGTCCCAGGACCAGGGTAGATCCAGAGGGGGTCACCACTGGAAGAGGGTCAGACCAGAGGAGGGTCTGAACCTGCAGAGATTGAATTTGTGCTGAGAGGAGGAGAAATAGCCATTGAGAATAGCACTGCCTTACAGGATAGGCATAGACAGGTGAACTGTATATATGCACATATTTGGCACCCATGAGGTATCCCTGTAAATGTATCTGAGAGGAGAAGTGCTATAAGAGTTCCCCTGAGGAACACCAAAAGGATTGGATCTAAGTTGGAGTTTATATGCTATTTGAATTGCTTAATATAGGTTTGAAGTACTGCCTGTTGCAGACTTGGGAGAAATAAACAGTTTGAGTTTGCGTAAGTTGTGACTACAGTGAATCTTTGAGCACAAGTGTGCAAGTGCCTCCCCTGTATCACTGTTCTGGACTATAGATCCACTCTCAAGCTCAACTGCAGGCAAACTGGAATGGATGAGTGAGGTGAAAGTGGCCCTGAACGTGGCCTGGGGCCGGAGCTAGTACATGGGAGAGATTCGGGTTACAATAGGAAAATATTCTTCTGGAATGACTCTCTGGTTTCCTGATTACTTCTAGTACTATTATATTATCTTATTGCTAACTTTCCCATCTTTTCCTTCATCGCAGTATCATAATAACTCTGAAAAGAACCAAGAATAGAAAGAAAGAGAAAATTCAAGGAGATACCATGAAAACATTTTTTTTTAATATTTAACATTTTTTTCCCTTTTACCATTTTCACAGGAATAAGGAAAAAAGAAGTAAAAGAGTTGGCATTTGTGAGCTTTAAAAAAGCATCTTCTTTGCCAGGTTTCAGATCGGATCATCTTTAGTTCTGTAGTGTAGAAGATACATCCCTCAGGGGAACCTGTTTCAGTAAGTAAATGTGAACAAGGTACTCATCAATTCCAACATGCTTTGTCTTCGGAGCAAGTTTAATTCCTGTCATGGTATGTGCAAAACTAATACTTTCCCTGGAAAAGAAAGTCCTGTCTGTTCCTTCAAATGTCTTAGCTGAAGGCAAACTGATAACAGTAACAAAGTGATAAATGCAGTGCATCTTTTCTAGCAAAAAAGGTGCCGGTACTCAAATGCTAGGCCACCCTTCAAGGGTGGGGTGATCACTGAAGGATCCACCCCACAATAGCCAGGCCCCCTGCAACCAGTCACAGAACCTATGACAAGGCAGAATTGGTGTGTAGAGCCTGAGCTCTTTCATTAAAACTTGGGGTCCATGGGTCAATTTTAGCAGACAATGGAAAAGGTGCCAGTACTCAGTACTACTACTACTATTACTACTATTTAACATTTCTATAGCGCTACAAAGCGTACGTAGCGCTGCACAAACATAGAAGAAAGACAGTCCCTGCTCAAAGAGCTTACAATCTATTAGACAAAAAAATAAATAAAGTAAGCAAATGAAATCAAATTAATGTGAACGGGAAGGAAGAGAGGAGGGTAGGTGGAGGCGAGTGGTTACAAGTGGTTACGAGTCAAAAGCAACATTAAAGAGGTGGGCTTTCAGTCTAGATTTAAAGGTGGCCAAGGATGGGGCAAGATGTAGGGGCTCAGGAAGTTTATTCCAGGCGTAGGGTGCAGCGAGACAGAAGGCGCGAAGTCTGGAGTTGGCAGTAGTGGAGAAGGGAACAGATAAGAAGGATTTATCCATGGAGCGGAGTGCAAGGGAAGGGGTGTAGGGAAGGACGAGTGTGGAGAGATACTGGGGAGCAGCAGAGTGAGTACATTTATAGGTTAGTAGAAGAAGTTTGAACAGGATGCGAAAACGGATAGGGAGCCAGTGAAGGGTCTTGAGGAGAGGGGTAGTATGAGTAAAGTGACCCTGGTGGAAGACGAGACGGGCAGCAGAGTTTTGAACCGACTGGAGGAGGGAGAGGTGACTAAGTGGGAGGCCAGCAAGAAGCAGATTGCAGTAGTCTAAACGAGAGGTGACAAGGGTGTGGATGAGGGTTTTGGTAGAGTGCTCAGAAAGAAAGGGGCAGATTTTACGGATGTTGTAAAGAAAGAAACGACAGGTCTTGGCAATCTGCTGGATATGAGCAGAGAAGGAGAGAGAAGAGTCAAAGATGACCCCAAGGTTTCGAGCTGAGGAGACAGGGAGAATGAGAGAGCCATCAACAGAAATAGAAAACGGGGGAAGCGGGGAGGTGGGTTTGGGGGGGAAAATGAGAAGCTCGGTTTTGGTCATATTTAATTTCAGGTGGCATTGAGACATCCAGACAGCAATGTCAGACAAGCACGCTGAAACTTTGGTTTGGATGCAAGGTGAGATATCAGGAGTAGAAAGGTAGATTTGGGAGTCATCAGCATAGAGATGGTAGGAAAAGCCATGGGATGAGATTAATGAACCAAGGGAAGAAGTGTAGATAGAAAAGAGGAGGGGACCAAGAACAGAACCCTGAGGTACGCCAACAGGCAGAGGGATAGAAGTAGAAGAGGATCCACCAGAGTGAACACTAAAGGTGCGGAGGGAGAGGTAGGAAGAGAACCAGGAAAGGACAGATAAAAGGAATAAGAGCAGGAGAGATGGCGTTAAGAAGGTGGGTGGGAATGGGATCAGAGGAACAGGTGGCACATTTTGAGGAAGAAAGGAGAAGTGTAGTTTCCTCAATAGTAACTTCAGGAAAGGAGGAAAGGGAATGAGGGGAAGGAGAGAGAGGGGAACTCAGTACCCCCAAGTACCCCCACAAAAAAAGCCCTGGATAAATGCAATAGTCTGGTTAATTTCTGTGAGTGCATTTAGCTGTAATATTATGAATGGACTTAGTTCAAATTGTGCCATCTGAAAAGATTCTTTGCACAGAAGCATAGGTTTTTAATGTTGAAGATGTGAGAAATCAATGTAATAAATAAACACATTTATTAATTAAATAATTTCAAAAATAGTTCTTGCTTCTTTCCATTGAGGTATACACCAAATGATTCTTTCATATACTTGGCCCATTTCCTAGAACAAACAGATCTTGTCAAGACATGTCTGGAATGTGGGCTCAGTCCTTTCAAAGTCACAATAGAAAGGATTCTCCTTCAATCTATTAATCTGTGTCCCACTGATTACGTGACTCTTCTTCTTTGTTCGCTACCTAGGGGGAAATATGGTTCTTCATTTATAACATGCTATAATTTGTACAACCTAATCTGTTCTGCCAAGAAGAGTGAAGCAAGAATATCCAGGCAATTTGGGTTCCACTCATGGCATTATATTTCTCTGTCACCTAGTTCATTAGACAGGGTGAAATCAGAACTTCCCATGTCAAAACTCTTGGGGGGCACACCCCCCTCTAGCTGTGAATTTGAAAGTCTTAAATTATAAATACCCCAACACTTCAAAGCCACACCTCCAGTCACAGATACTCGTGTTAGAGCCAGAACCACTGCTGCTACCACCGTCACTGCATGACGAATCAGCTGTTTGGGGAGGATAGAATGGGGTGAGGCTGGGCAAGTTAAAATCCTTAAGATGGGGGACAACAGCTGAGTTAAGCAGACAAGTTGCTGGTGCAGGAAGTTCTGCATTGCCTTCAATTACACTCAGAATACGGAGAGTGGTGAGCATTGTGGGCTTATGGGTACTAATGCTATGGGTGTGGGTGAGGGCGGATCAGGTTTGACTGTGAGAGATAAGTGGGCTGTTAGGGGACATGAAGGAGTGGCGTTGCAAAAGTGTTTGCAGGGTAATAAAAACATTTTTTTTGATGCCAGATATAACATGTAGTGAAGCTTTTAGATTTAGAGAAAAAGGTGAGTGGGTGGGAGGGTGATGTTTTGCAGGTTTGGGAGTCTTCGGACTTATGAGATTCTTCAGATTCTGATTCATCCTCAGATGAGGAGCTGGTGGCCCTTAGGGCGGGTTCACTGCCTGGGGCTGAGATTGGTGTTTGTGGTGCAGCTCAGGTGTCTAGGAAAGGACATTACATTGTGTGAGATTGCACCACTAGATTCATGTTCAATATTTAATTGGTTGTTAGGGTTTAATATTTTTTTCAAATGTTATAGGATAAGCAAAACCATCTTTGTATCCAGGTCTTTTGTGCTACTCTGATACAATTTTGAGAGCTTACAGAACTTATGAAGGATTTGCTTGGCTCAATCATGATGAGCATTTTTGTAAGAGTTTAGCAAAGGATACGTTTGAGGCATGGGGTTCAAGAGATGTGGATTCGGGGGGGGGGGGGGGGTTCAGTCAGGAACCCCCATGGGAAGGAACGGATCTTTTGGGGGAGGCTTTCATTGGTCAGCTTTGAAATTCTTTTCCTGGATTTGGAGGTCATGGGGGGAGTGCCCAGTGGGGCCAAAGGAGAAGGGCAAGTTAACAACTGTTTTCAATTTAATTCTGGTAGATGTGAGTTAGTTGGACAGTGATTTAGGCACAGATGTAGTCAGTGCGATGGTGCATACCCTTCAATATGATGTGGTGGAGGTTGGGTTCGAGGTCAGTCCTTGTGACCTGAGTTTGTGTATGATGCAATATGCATCTTTTGAAAATGTTGCGGGCTTTAGGTCATGGTGCGTTGATGGATAAGGCAGATATTGAATCAGTTTTTCATGTACTTCACTTTTGGATTTTCAATTGGACCACAAATTTTTTTTTGACAGATGCGTGCTTATGGGTTGCTCTTTTTCCTGTGCATATGTTTTGAAGCATTTTCTTCCTTTTGCATTGTGTTACAGAGCAATGGGTTGGATCATCTTATCTTGTACATTATCTAGATGATTTTCTTTTCTGGTGTGTGGCTGATTCCGATCAGTGTGCACATTTAATGCCAGTACTTTGCAGAGTGGCTGCTGAGTTTGGCATTCCTCTGGTGGATCAGAAATCTGAGGGTCCCTGTACTTCATTTGTATTTCTGGGTGTGGATTTAGACTCCATGCTCATGGAGTCATGATTGACTGTTGAAAAAGTTCAGGATCTCCAGAAGATGATTACTTCAGTTTTAAAGAAGAAGAAGTTGTCCTTGCATGCAGTGGCGTTCCTAGGGGGGCTGACACCCGGGGCGGATCGCCGATGCCCCCCCGGAACAGCACGACGCCCCCACCCGGCGAAAGAACCCCCCTCCACGGGTGCACACCGCTGGGGGGGGGGGTGCCGCGCGCCTGCCGGCTCTTCGTTTTCATGCTCCCTCTGCCCCGGAACAGGAAGTAACCTGTTCCAGGGCAAAGGGAGCATGAAAATGAAGAGCTGACAGGCGCGCGGCACCCCCCCAGCGGTGTGCACCCGTGGCGGACCGCCCCCACCGCCCCCCCCCCCTTGGTACGCCACTGCTTGCATGAGATACAATCCTTAGTAAGGCATTTATTTTGCTTCACAAGTAATTCCAGAAGGGCGTATTTTTCACGCTGGCTAGCGCTGTTATTTAAAGGGTTCAGAAAGAAGCACTATAAGGTTCGCCTGACAAAAGGTGTTCGGGAGGATTTGCAATTGTGGCAGACGTTTTTGGCACAGTTTAATGGAGTGAGGGTGTAGCCTCAGCCTTCAGTTTTGAATGGTGATTTGCAGCTGTTCACAGATGCTTCTGGAGATTTATTTACAGGATGCATGGTGTGAGGCATGGCCAGAGTGGTGGAGAGATAATGGATGGTGTGAGAATGTGGCTTTATTATAATTATTGCCGGTGTGGATGGCATTGATGTTATAGGGTAATTGTTTATGCAGCCAACGAGTGATTCTATTTAGTGATAACAGTGCCGTCATGGAAGCCAGGGCCGTGCCTAGGGTCTCTGGCGCCCCCCTGCAGACTATCAGTTGGCGCCCCCCCCCCCCTGGTGAAAATGATCAGCCCCCCCCCCAGTGAAAATGATCGCTCACCACTTGCTACACTGACAGGAATTGTCAGCAATATTCTTAGAAACAAATTGCTATACATTGCAAAATAAGATAGCAGATGTAAATTCTCAAAGTAGACATATTCCAAACGCTAAAATGAAAATAAAATGATTTTTTTCTACCTTTGTTGTCTGGTGACTTTCTTTTTCCGATCATGCTGGCCAGTATCTGAGTCTGCTGCTATCTGTCCTCTTAACTCCATTTCCAGGGCTTCCTTTCCATTTATTTCTTTACTTTTCTCCTTTCTTCTTCATTTCTTGCTCTATATCCATTTCTCCTCTCTCCCTGGGTCCTGCCCTCCCATCCATGTCCATTCTTGTCCCTCTCTGCCCTTCCCTCCTCCATCCATAGCCAGCAATCCTCCTCTCTCCCCTCCATTTCCAGCAAATTGTCCTCTTCCTGGGCCCCCATGTCCATCCTTGTCCCTCTCTGCCCTTCCCTCCTCCATCCATAGCCAGCAATCCTCCTCTCTCTCCCCTCCCCTCCATTTCCAGCAAATTGTCCTCTCCCTGGGCCCCCATGTCCATCCTTGTCCCTCTCTGCCCTTCCCTCCTCCATCCATAGCCAGCAATCCTCCTCTCTCTCCCCTCCCTTCCATTTCCAGCAAATTGTCTTCTCCCTTCACGCGATTCGCGAACCGCTTCTTAGCACTGCTTAAAAAAAAAAAAATTACACGTCAGCAGGAACAGGCTGCTTCAGCCAATCCCAGGGGCCTTCCTTCAGCGTGTTCCGCCCCTGAGGGCTGAAGGAAGGCTCCTGGGATTGGCTGAAGCAGCCTGTTCCTGCTGACGTGTAAATTTTTTTTTAAGCAGTGCTAAGCGGCAGCGCGGTTCGCAAATCGCGTGAAGTGGGGGGTGGGACGACGCAACGGCAACGAAGAGGTCGCAGCAGCGTCAGCATAGGCGGTCGGTGGCCCAACTGTTTGGGGAGGCTAAAGGGGGCGGGGTTATGGGTGGTACCAGGGGGCGGGGCTTACATCCATAATTGTCCAACAACACACAGGAAAAATAAATAAAAGTAAAATAGTCACAATTAATACCTTTAACAATTCAACATCAGATCCTCCAAAATATTATAAAACTATGTCTGATGTTATGACAAACTAAAATGAATTTAAAGTGTTGATGTCACCTTAGTACGGCCAACACACAATCTTTCCACTGCAAAACACTATACACAAACTTGTGCAAAAACACACTCAGAAACTTACCAAATCATAACAGCACTAATTCCAAGGACAGGACGAGCTACAATCTTATGCGTGGAAAAGCAGCACTGTAATTACACCAGGCTCTAAAACACCAATACACTACCTAGTGAAAAAAACAAAACCAAAAGGGCTGCAAATAGTACACGCTAGCAGAATACTGCACCTTGATCACACATGAAAAACACATGACAACAGATATGACAAAAGGAACTAGAAATCAAAAGATATGAAGGCAAAATTATGAACTGGAAAATTACCTCAAGAAGTCAGACTTGGCATGCAGCAATACTAGAGAAATTGAAACTTACGTGCAAAATATCACAGATGCACATTTCCAAAAGCTGACATATTCCAATTAATACATTCTGAATAAAATACTTTTTTCTACCTTTGTTTTCTGAGCATTTAGTTTTTCTATTCGCTTTGGTCCCAGTGTCGTCTGTTTTATGGTGTCTTCTTTCCATTTGATATTCTTTCACTCACCATCCTCCTGTGTCCTTATGCGTTCTGTCTACCATCTGTGGCACCCTGTCCCTATCCTTCCTCCAGTTGCAGCATCTGCCCTCAAAGCGTTTCAATCCAGTCCTTAAATTCAGCAGTTTCCCCTCCATCCATATTCAGCATTTCTCCTCACTCCCCTCCCCTCCATTCATCCATCCATCCGTGTCCAGCAACTCTCCTCCCTCCCCTGTCCTCCATCCATATCTAGCAAATCTCCTTTCTCCCCGGTTCTTCCATCCATCCATCTAGCAAATCTCCTCTCTCCCCTGACCCCTCCATCCTTCCATATCTAGCAATTCTCCTCTCTCCCCTGCCCTCCCCTACATGTCCAGTCCAATGATTTCTCTTCTCTCCCGTCCCGTCTATCCCCCCTCTCCTCATCCTTCCATCCGTTTTCCCTCTTTATCTCCCCATCCTTCTGTCTTCCTCTTCCCTCTTTCTCTCCATGTCCTTCCATTCGTCTACCCCCTCTCCCGATCCTGCCATCCAACATCTACCCCCCTCTCTCCCAATCCTTCCATCCAGTGTCTCTCTCTCTCTCTATCCCCTTTTCCATCCAGTGTCTCTCTCTCTACCCTTTTCCATTCATCATGCCCCCCTCTCTCTCCCCATCCTTCAGTTTCTCCTCCTGTTAGTTTCTCTCTCCCTTCCAGTGTCTTCCCTCTTTCACCCCCCCCCCTCCCATTTTCTCCTCATTTTAAGCAGCTTCTCCCTTTCTCCAGGACTCCAGCCCTTCTCCATGTCCCCTCCTTCTCTCCCCATCTTCCCACTCTCTCCATTATACCTGCCTAGTGCCTCTCGCTCCCCCTTCCACCCGGTATTAATTTGTTGGCCACTGCTGCTGCTTCTCCTCTTCAGCAGCAGCAGCGCCCCGAGTCCAGACAAAAAAAAAAAAAGGTAGCACGCGTTACACGAATCAGCTGGGAGGACCTATACCACACGCAGCTTCAACCGCTTTGGAGCCCCCAGGAGCAACAGTTGGCTGCTGGAACAAGCGCGGGGCTGTACCGTAGCAGCTTTCAGCATGGGCTATCGGCACTGCAGCCGCTCCTCTCTGTCCCCGGAGCAGAGCAGGAAGTCGATGTCAACTTCCTTCCTGCTCCTCCAGGGGCAGAGAGAGGAGCGGCTGCAGCGCAGACAGCCCATGCTTGAAGGCTGCCACGGCCCCGCTCTTGCTTCTTTTTTTTGTTTTATCGCGCGACTCGCGCTGAAGAGGAGACTTTCTTCCCACTTTGCCGGCCCAGACTCGGGAGTGCGGGAGACTCCGGACTTGGCAGGTCTGGATGAGCGGGCCTCGGGCCTGGAGGGAAAGTGGCTACGTTTGGGGGGGGAGGCAATGCAGCATGGGCGGGAAAGGTCACAGCTGGGCTGGGGAGGCTTAGCCTCCCCAAGCCTCTTATACGGGGCGCCTATGCAGCATCAGTGAAAGCGGAGCGCTGCCGACGTTTACCTTCCCTTCGCGCTCTTGGTTCCCTCAGTGTCCGCCTTCTTCTGACGTCAGAAGAACGCGGGACACTGAGAGAACCAATGAGTGCAAGGGAAGGGAGACGTCGGCAGCGCTTTCACTGACGCTGCTGCGACCAGGTAAAAAGATTTAAAGGCCTCGCGGGGCGAGAGTAAGCACCGCGGCGGCGCCCTCCAGAGGTGGGCGCCCCCCTGCGGCGCTTACCCCGCTTACCGCATCGGCACGGCCCTGATGGAAGCAGTGAATAAGCAATCTGTACATTTCTGCCTTGTTGGTGGACTTGCTATGCTGTATTGTGGGACTGCTTAATGTTAAACGTGAGCTTGGGTGCTAGACACATTCCTTGGATTTATAATGATTTTTAGCAGATGTGATCTCTCGGTGTCAGGGGGCTCGTTTTCATGCGCTGACTGGTAGGAGCAGATCGAGTGTCAATGAAGATGTCTGCTTATTATTGGAAGACTTTCCTGGACTCAATCAGTCAGTTACTTCAAAATGCCTTATCTCGTAATACAGGGCAGGCTTATTCTGCTGGGTGGCAAAGTTTCTGTAGTATTTTGGCTTTAATTAAACAGCGAGTGTTTTTTTGCCTGTGGGGTTCAGTCTTTGGTGGTCTTTTTCTTTCTGTTTGCCAAACATCTTGGCTGGTCCTATGAACTTTTATCAGTTTCTATTGCTGGAATTGGTTTTGTGTCTAAAGTTCAGGATTATAGTGGTCGTACATGTATATTTTGGTAAGGGAGCTTATGGGGGGGGGGGGGGGGGGATATGCCAAGAATTTTGCTGTCTCCCATAGAGCGGTACTGCTTCCAATTGATTATGAGAAACTGGTGGCTTTGTTAAAGGCTTTAGAATATATTTGTAGTTCATCCTTTGAAGTATGTTTGTTTCAATTAGCTTTTTCTGTAGCATTTTTTGGGGCTATGAGAGTTGGGGAGCTGGTAGCTCCTTCTAAGAGAGCTGTGGGGTTAATTGGTTTGTTATTTTCAGATGTGAGGTTGGATAGCGGAGAGTTGTGTTTTTCATAACAGGAGTTCGAAGACTGATTAAAGTAGAAAGGGTTTTTGGGTTGTGTTTCACAGAGCAGCAAAGATGATTTGTTGCCCTGTTGAATAAACGCAGTTATATATTCTTGTAAGATCTCATGTTGAAGGTTATTAGTTGGTGCATATTGACTTTTACTTGTTTCCAATTTGCAGCAGTCCTCAAGTCTGCATTGGGTTTTTAAAGTATGGATCCATCATTATATGGAACCCATTTGTTCAGAATTGGTGCTGCTTTAGTTGCAGCTGCAGAGGTGGGGGGTGTACCAGCTTTCATCTGCTGGATAGGGTGGGGGTGTTAAGTGTTACTTAAGTTATGCACAACCTGTGTCAATGTCAATGCACTGTTTGTTAAATATGTGTACTGTATTTTATTTAGTTATTTAAAGGGCACTTGGTTTCAGTTGTTGTCTGCATCAGGATTTGTGGACATTTTTACATATTCTGGGATGGAAAGCATGGTGAGGAGTGTTGATGGGGTACACATCTTGGGCTAGATAGATTAGGCTGGTATTTTCATTCATTTGTTAGGACTACGGGACATGTGCTGGGACCAGTTGCTGCCTACTTTGTTTCAGGCTGAGCATTCCTCTAATTCAGATTTAATTTTGATTCAGCTAGGTGGGAATTGTATATGTTATGTAAAAAGGGTTGATTTAATTAGATCTCTGATGAGGAGTTTTCTGTGTCTGGTGTGTCAATTTCCTTGTATTCCTCTAGTTTGGTCACAGATAATTCCAAGGTTAGTTTAGAAGGATGCTTAGAAAGTTTGGGCCATTGAGTGCCTTCAGAAAAGAATGAACAGGGAGATAGCTAAATTTGTTGGGTCCTTGGGTGGTATGGTGCTCACTCATGAATTATTAGCAATTGATTGTCCAGGGCTTTACCACCCTGATGGTATTCATTTATCGGAAATAGGGTTACATATTTTTCTTGGTTCAATCCAAGATTTGTTAGAGGCAATTTCTGGACCTCAGTTGGCTGCAGCTTCAGATTTTGGGGGGAGCGATGACTAGCTGGAGGCTGTCATTGCTTTGGCGGATAAAGAAAATGAACAATTGGCAAGTGGCCAGCATTATTATTTTCTTTGTGGTTTAAGATGCTTGTGTGTGAGACCTCCACAAGCCAAGGTGAGGCCTTGTCGACACCACAGGTCTCACTGGAATACATATGCTAAATAACTAAATATATCTGATGGAATTTGGGCAGCTAGTTTGGCACCAACTAGTAACATAGATGGTAAGGTCATTTGAAGGCTGCTTGTTAACTAGTATCTTGTAATTATTTTTTGATTGGTTGATATTGAAATAAAGTTGTGGCCAGGTTTTCTTCCATGAAAGATGTTAGTTGTGTGGTTTAATTTGTGAGTGAGTATGGAAGTGGATGCGAGTGCCAATGTTACAGGATTTTATAAGTGATACAATGAGAGAGGGATAACCAATGTGTGGTTTGCAGGAGTGGAGTCATGTGATCGTATTTTCTGGCATTCTTAATAATCTTGATGGCATTTCATTGCCCCTTACCCAGACAATTACACAGTTGTCATCCTGATGAATATTGAGTTCATGGTTGTGTATGTAGAGCTGTCAAGTAACCCAGTTCCAGGATGGAGATCAGCCTGGATTTCTAACAATCCTGTCATGGTGTATTATAGGACTTGCGACTCTGATTTCAATGGGTGGAATCATCAACTATAAATATCTTAAAAAGTCTCCCTCTTGAAACAGGGTATCTTGGCAGCTCTGGAATAGATATGAGGTGGCAAGGATGAACTATAGCCTGGAAGCTTATGGCATAATGAACTGTAATATTGTTTTTATGTATGTGTTTGTACTATACAGTAAATGATTCTTTTTATCTATCTAGTTTGATTTCACTGCAGCTTCTTGTGACTCTGGACAAGTCACTGAACCCTCCATTGCCCCAAGTACAAATAAGTACCTGCATATATAATGTAAACCGCTTTGAATGTAGTTGCAAAAAACACAGAAAGGCGGTCTATCAAGTCTCATCCCTTTCCCCTATCTAGATAGATGGTATAAATATATTTTTTAAGCTATATTTAATTTAATTTTGCTTTGATGTTGTTGAGCAAGGCAAGCTATCATGTAGAATAAAAAGAAATAAAATGGTTTTCAAGTCTGGTTTCCATTGTAGAATATAATCCTAAAATCCAGGTCTGTTTGAAGGTTATAAAAGGTGAATATGAGAGAAGCGCTTATACATTCATAATGGTGGTTGAATAAGGGGACCTTCCAAAAACTCATAACACTAATAGTGGCTTAGAAAATTAAATACAATTCAGAATGAGTTTTGCAATGACTTTGTCAACTGAATTACATTTATGGCTTGTGAACTATAGAGCCGTAACTTGAATCCATTTAGCATTAGCAGCAGAAGCAAATAGAAATGCACAATGTAGGCAGAATGTGTGTAGGAAGTTGATTTAAAACTACAATTATCCTTTCTCTTTTTCTGGCCCACATTTAACCTTTATTTAAGAATCTGAAATTCAAAAGAAACTGGAATTGGTGTGTCTGTCTCTTCCAGTAGATCCCCCACGCTGTACTCCTTCATCACCCACATAGTTGTCAAATTAGTAGGAGACAAAATAATGAGCTGTACTGTAGAGCTAGTCAGCCTGCAGCTAGCTCTCTTCTGAATATCACACTCTCTTTCTCTGATCAAATCTAAATTCATTGCAGGTCCCAATAGTTTTTATTGACCCAATAAAAGAATGATGAAAGATGTTATGCATAATTTTTCAGGTCACATGGATTCCTTCTTCATATTTCAGGACATATATCTGCTCTTACTGCTCTGAAGAGAGATGCATATTACTCACACTGTTCCATGTACCAATTATTGCTATTCACTGTTCTTGTTCATTCTCTAAATCAGGGTTGTCCGACCTCAGTCCTTGAGGGCCACAATCCAGTTAGGCTTTAAGGATTTCCCCTATGAATATGCATGCACTGCTTCCATTGTATGCAAATAGATCTCATGCATATTCATTATTAATATTAACGAATACAGTTATTCTTCAATTCCTATTTATTTATATACTTCATAACAACCAATATTTTATCCCCATATTCCACATACCTACATTCATACTATCCAACCATCCACATTTACACCAACTACTTCATAGAGATTGCTATCTAATGCAAATTGTAGCTATCTACCACGCCCCAAACCTTACATGAGTAGTCCAAATATCTTCCCAGAGAATACCAGCTCCTCCGGTCAGTCTTTTAAACATAATCCATAACTTTCAGCGATATCGCTGTTAATTCCTGTCGGCATTAAACTGTAATTCCAGACCAGATGATAAATTCACACTCAATTCTTAACTGGACGTAGAATAAATCCACAGCCTCATGCACTTTGTGTTTAATGCATCCACTGAAAGATTCCACCATGTTCGTGGCTCACAACTTAGTGGTAGAATCGCTACACCAACATTGACCAATCTCCACATAATTCATAAATCAAAATCCTTCCGTTGTTGTTAATCACCTCAAGCTCTACACAAGCTGTGTTTCGCTACTAGAGTGTCTTCAGGAGTTGGGTTACCTAAACAGATCAATACAATAATACACAATCATAGTTGAAGTAGGATATGAGAGTGTGTTTTAATTGAAATGCATTTGCCCAAGAGTCCATGATGTTCCAGCTGATCCTGATTTCGTTGGTGATTTCTGTCAGTTTAGATTTGTAAGGAATGAATATTGTGCATATATGAAAGGGTTAAGGCCTTGGCTGGATAAGGACTTGGCTATTGGGGTCATCATTAGGTTGAAGAGGATCGGTGATAGTGGTGATCTTTGTGGTACTCCGCAGTCTGCTTTCCACGGTGATGATATGTTCTGGTTAGGAAACCCTTGATCCAGCTAAGTATGTTTCCACCAATCCTGAACTTATCTAGTAATCTAATTAATATATTATGGTTTACCATGTCGCATGCAGTAGACATGTCGAATTGGAGGAGGAGGATGTTTTTGCCTATTGCTATTTCCTGCTTGAATTTGGCTAGGAGAGTGAGTAGTACTGTTTCTGTGCTGTGGAGGGGGCGAAAACCTGACTGTGATTCGTGTAATATTGAGAATTTGTTTATATAATCTGTAAGTTATTTGGCTACCATGCTTTCCATCAGTTTGATTGACAACGGAATGGATGCTACTGGACTGTAGTTAGTGATTTCATTTGGTTTTTTCTTGGTGTCTTTTGGTATCGGAGTGAGTAGGATATTGCCATTTTCCTTAGGGAAGAGACCTTGCTGAAGCATGTAGTTTAGGTGGGATGTGAGGTCTCCTATGAAGCAGTCAGGGGCGGATTTCATTAGGTAGTTGGGACAGGTATCTAGTTTACAGTGAGTGTTGGAGAACCTGCTTGATCATCTGTGCAACTGCATCAACGGTAAGGAGGGCGAATTTTAACCAGGTTCGGTCAGCCGGGTGTTCTCCAGTGGTTGGGTCCAACTCATTAAGGAAGATTTTGATGTCAGTGTTGTCCTGAGGTAGCGTGTTGCACAGGTTTGCAATTTTTTCATTGAAATACTTAGCAAGTTTGTCTGCAGATGGGATGTCTGTATTCGATGTAGTGACCAAGTTGGTGTCTAGGAGTTTGTTCATGAGTTGGTATAATTTCTTCGTGTCTTTGTAATCTGTCCCTATTTTAGTTTTATAGTATGATCTTTTGGTCTGTCTTGTTGTGTATTTGTATTTTCTTTGTGATTGTTTTCATGTGTTGAGTGTGTGCTCGTCTTTTGTTTTTCTTCATGCTCGTTCGAGTTTCCTGGATTGTGTTTTTAGCTTTTTCAGTTCATCATTGAACCATGGTATCGAGTTATGCTTATGTGAATTTCTTGTTCGTAAGTGTGCTATTTCATCTAGTATGCGTTTGCATCTTTTATCCCATTCCATGAGGTATTATATGGAGTCTGTTTGTGCTGCGCATTCATTGTTGTATATCTGTTGCCAGAATGTTTTCGTGTCTACTTGACCTCTTGTGCTGTAGGATGTGCATTCTTGTATTTGGTGTAATTCTTCTGCCAGTGTAGGGATAAATTTAATTTGTAGTGATCAGTCCAGGATGTTTCTGTCCATTTAATATCTGTTAATATTAGGTTCTGGTCTGTTGAAAGTTTGTGTGAGATAAGATCAAGTGTGTGCCCTTTGACGTGGGTTGCTTGCATTTGTGGCCATTTGAGATCCCATAGGTGGAGGAATTCCTTACATTCTCATGCGTTGATTGAGTTTGGGTCTTCTAAGAGAAGGTTGATGTCTCCTAATACTAGTATAACTCCAAGAACCTTGAGTCTTTGTATTGAAGGGTATGGCCATCGATGGAGAGAGGGGAAAGAGAGCTGTTGGCTGAAAAGGTGAAAAGGATAGATTTGCATTTTTCAGAGTTAAGAAAAAAGAAATTGCTTTTAAACCAATGAGAAACATGCGACAGGCAATCATTAAGACGAGAGATGGTGGCGGGATCAGTGCCATGCAAAGGAAACAGTAGGGGATGACCAAATGACTTCCAGTAGGCAGGAAGATGAAATCCCAAGCTTTATTGAACCCGACATGGGACCATGTTTCACTGGGTAAGGCCACCTGCTTCAGAGGGTCACAAAACAATGTAAGGTGCAAATCCAGTATTGATGGTGCAACTGCAGGAGAGTTCTACAGTGTGAAATAGCAAAAGCTCATCCATTCTTGGCCATTCTCCTTCACGTTTGGATTCATCATAGGGGCTCTTTTCCTTTTTGTCATTGTGTTTTGCTGGGATCAGTGACATGACATAAAATCTGAATATTATTTGCGTAGTAGAACAATATGCACAAGTGATCTTGAATGATAATGAGAAGAGGGGCAAGGAAGACATTAAAAAGGGTGGGAGCAAGTATGGAGCCCTGAGGGACCCCTGAGTGAATAGGAAGTGGAGTGCTGGAAGCAGAATCAAAGGTGAGCTGGAAGGTATAGTCTGTGAGTTAGCTAGTGAACCAATTGACTGGAGATGATGGTGTATGAGAGAGCGCTCCATCAGATCGAAAGCAGAGAGAGGTCAAGTGAGACCAGCATGACTGAGGAGTGATGATCAAGGGCTGTACAGATGCAATCATGAAAGGTGATTAGGAGAGTTTCAGTACAATGATTAGGCCTAAATCCGGATTGATAAGGGTGAAGAATATCGCATTTGTATTTCTAGTTTATTATTTTATTGATTTGATTGTTTTTTTAATGAATCTTTCTAAACTACTGTGTGACTTTATATGTAAGACAGTATATAAAACCTGAATTATAAATAAATATGTAGATCTATATCAGGCATATTCATGATGGATATCCTGAAAATCAAATTGGCTGGATGTATCCCAAGGACTGGGTTGACTAAACCATAGCTGGTTAAGTGCAATATTCAGCACTTAACCAGATATGGTGAACCGCATAAAGATAGGACTGACTTTTGTGCGGTGTTATTTATGCAGTGACCTTGGCCGGTTTAGTGCTGACTCCACCCCCAGAACACCCCCAAAATAGCCAGCTAAGTGCTGCTGAAAATGACTGGTTAGCCCTGAACAAGCAATCTAACTGTCCCAAGAGTTATTGTCAAGTCTCTCGAGACTTGTATAGCTGTTTCTTAAGAGTTATTTAGCTATAAGTCTCAATATCTTGAAGTATAAACCCCTAGTACATCAACACACCTAAATCTCTTTTTCTTTTCTGAAGTTCCTTTATTGAATAACATAGATGATTACTCACAGTTAGATGTTCATAAGCACAAAGGAACCTTGTAGTTTCATGAGCTGTATCAGTGGAGAGAAGGTAGAAGTTTAAGTGGGATCAGCTCATTGCAGAGATAAGAAAAGTAGTTCCACAGATAGAGGCAGCTCAGAGTTAGGTGTTTGGGAGTGCAGTACCCTCTTCTAGGAGGGTATTTTCAGGGTGAAAAGACTAGTGCTTTTCCAGAGCTACAACAGGATCATTGCTTTGTCCTGGAGCAAAATGGATACTGTCCTCCTCATGGACAGGGGGGCGGAGCCAGAAGCTCATACAGACTCAGAGAAGAAGGAGTAGAAAGGCCAATAGGGACAAAGCCTGCCCTTGAGTGGCAAGGGTGGCTCTAGGGGGCAGCCCCTGATTGGAGGAAAAGGTCATACCTGGCTGACCTCTCAGGACAGAGATAGTAAGAATGGCCAGGAAGTGCTGGCACATAAACAAAGAATTGATTTCAAACACACTCCAGCTTATTATGACAAATAGCTTTATTACAAAAATGCGCTTTTATCGTGAGCGCTTATCATATTTAAAAACAATAATACTACCCACTTACTCACTCCCCATTCATTCGTAGTACCTGACTAACAGCACTCCAAATTTTCTTGCTAAACTATACAAGTAATGATGTTACACTTAATTATTATATTCTTAATTATATATTCTACCAGAATATCAAATTACTACTAATATCCTCTTAGATTTCTCGCCCCGGCTTTCCACGCGGGTACTTTGTATATTATAACTCCAAAGTTCTCCCAAGAAATTGGTGTATAGTCTCTGACGCAATTCTCCGTCTAGATATAAAGTTTTTCAGTCCTCCACAGGTACTCGATGAGGGAATGGGTTAGTCACTCCTAGATTTGACGTCAGCTTGTTCCTTATGCAAAGATAGCAACCATTTTTTATTTTTGTGTCCTTTTATTTTGTCTCCACAAATATAGTAGTGCTAATTGCAACAGCCTTTATTGTGGCCTTCATAAGTATCCACTGAAAACATGTACAAATAATGCAAAATACAGTGGCCTGGCTTTTGATGAAAAAGACATTTTATGATGGTATTTCTCCTATTTTAGCAATGCTACACTGGCTTCTAGTGGAACATGTATTTCTTTTTAAATATGTATATGCATTCTTTATTATTCCTTTCAGACATACCTATATCTGAGTTTCTTTTCTTTCTCTTCCTCCTCTATTCTCTTGGATATCCAAAGGACCATTGCATGTGGTTTATCAAGCATGCATTGCCTGTTCTTTTCTCTGAAAGTGAAGAGATTCCTCCTATTAAAACAGTAGCTGTATGTGATACCTTACTTCCTGCTTTCCGCCTGCAGTTTTCTGTTCGGTGCTAACCAGTTATTTTCAATGGCACTAACTGGTTAAGTGCCACTAAAAATAACAGTTAGACCTGAACAGGCAATTTAGCCGAACAGGAACCGTTTCTGGCTGGTTAAATCAGTTTGAATATTGACTCCTATATTTTCCTCTCATAGGCTATAAATTTGAGCTACTAAGAAAAACCAAAGCTGGCCAGTAACCTCTGCTCTGTTGGAGGTATTATGGGTAGGTGAATAGCTAATTGTGAGTGGGAAAGGAGGTGAAACAGAGCCTGAGAATATAGGAGAGGACAGTGACATAAATATCACCAAGCAGTCTCCAAGATGTATGAGGAAGAAAAGGGACTCAGCCAAGAAGGAGGCCAGCAACCTTTGCACTGCAGGGATGGAGGTTTAGCATTGTAACACAGTACTTATTTTTCACTGTGCTACTCAGGGGCAGACTGACCATTTGGGCAACTGGGCAGTGCCTGAGGGCCCAGAGGCTCTGCCTGGATGCCTGCCGCACACTACAGCCCTCCCCGTCCTATTTTAAAGGCACGCCGCTGGTGACCTAGTGGCTTCTTTGTGTGTGTGTGGGGGGGGGGGCATGTTCTTTCCTGCTTGTTGTGCTGCCTGCTATTCCCCCTGCATAAAACCACTGTACTTTAAAATTGGTGGCCAAGATTCGCTGCGGATGTCTCACGAGACTGTCGAGACCCGCAAGACTACTGCGGGAGGTCTCAGCCACCATTTTGAAAACACGGTGGTGCTGGCAGGTGGAGGAACAGTGGCAGTGCAATGGGCAGGAAAGAACATGAACATGCTCTCCCCCCCCCACACACACACACAGAGACCACTAGACCACCAGGGCCCTTCAGGTAGGACCGGGACAGTGGGGGCATCGGCTGTGGTGATAGGGGGGGAGTAGCATGGCAGTAGGGAGGGTGTCAGGCAGCAGGCAGGGGGCCCAGACCACCCTCAGTGCTCGGAGGTCCAGATCCCTCTCAGTCTGCTTCTGGTGCTGCTGAATGGCCTCCAACAACTTTATTCAATTAAAAATTAGCCAATCCCCCCCCCCTCTTCATTGCAATTGGAGAAGCATTTAAGCATGTCTCCTGCCAAGCCAAGTCTTGTGATAAGAGCCATGTCTGGCAACACTGTGAAAGGTAAGTACAATGTTTGCTGTACTCGCTTCCTCCTGCTAATTTTAAGGCTTTAGAAGAGTTCCAAGAGCTTTCTGGAGGCTTCTAATTTGAGCTCACACCACTGGGAGACCTCAAGCACCTGCTTACCCCAAATATTTATATTGGGTCTCTGGAAACATCTTTTGGGGAGTTTGAAAACAGCCCCAACAGTGACTAAAACCCTTTCATGATAGGAGATATTCAGAGACCAAAACACCTGAAGGTGAATGAACCTGTATGTGATCAAAATCTCAAGATAATTATTTTCCATAAAAAGATCTACTTGTATAAAATGCACAACATGCTTTAGGATGTGTGTAATAACTGAAGTATGATATTACAGCTCTCCAGCACTGGAATTATTTGGCTTATTGTACCATGCATCACAGTTCTATAAACCACATGCTGATTTGGCATGCATGCTCCATCATGTGTTAATATTTACAAATGATTGCAGTGCCTAAGCAATTCAGATATGACTCACTGTTATCATCATCACCCCCATCACTTATGGCATGTTAGGATATGCCATGCTCCAAAAAACAAGTAGTTCATGCTTGAATAAAAAATATTTTCACTGTAACCAACAGTTGCAATTCATATTAGGGAAAGGAAAGAAGATGGGATTTGATATACTACCTTTCTGTGATTACAATCAAAATGGTTTACATATAAATACTAGGGGGCACGCAATGAAGCTACTAAGTAGTAAATTGAAAATCAATTGGAGAAAATTTTCCTTCACTCAACGTGTAATTAAACTCTGGAATTCATTGCCAGAGAATGTGGTTAAAGCAGTTAGCTTAGCGGGGTTTAAAAAAAGGTTTGGCTAGCTTCCTAAAAGAAAAGTCCATAAGCCATTATTAAAATGGACTTGGGCAAATCCACTGCTTATTTCTGGGATAAGCAGCATAAAATGTATTGTACTGTTTTGGGATCTTGCCAGGTACTTGTGACCTGGATTGGCCACTGTTGGAAGCAGGATACTGGGCTTGATGGACCTTTAGTCTGTCCCAGTATGGCAACACTTACTTATGTACTTATACAAGCTTTGTGATGAAAATCTTGCAATGGATGTCTTATGTGAAATGTATAATCTTGATCAGCAAATTGGTAGAGGAAGTGAATAAGAACACATGTATCCAGAATATTCTACTATTGTAAACAAGTATGGATGAATAGCAGACCTCATTCATACCTCACTGTCATTTTCTGAGCACTTTTGTCTATCTAATAGTAGGTTGTTTGTTTTTATTCTCTCCAACCCAATAGACGTATTGAAACCGGACAATTAGGGAATTGCTTCTTTCAAATTACTCCCCTTGGGGCTCATTTTCAAAGCACACAGACATCTCAAAATGGCAACAAAAAAAGGTCCATCTCCTAAAAACGTCCAAATTATGATTTTGGAACAGCAAAATGTGGATGTCCTACACTGCAGTTCATCCAAATAGCAAGGGGGTGTGCTATGGGCATGCTTTGGGCAGAACTGAGGGTCCAAAAGCGATAATCAAACGGAAAGAAATGTCTGCATGTAAAAAGAAGGTTGTTTTTATTTAGACTTGTTTCAGTCACATCCAGGGTACAAAAAGGTGTTCTGATTGAGCAGCTGACCACTGGAGGGATTAAGGCATGACGCCTCATGAATCCCCCAGTGGTTGCTTGTCCCGCTCGCTCTCCCCTGAAAATAAAACCAGATAAATAAAACTTGATACTTTTGCTTACTGGCAAGTTTCACATTATATTAAGAAGTTGCTTAGAATTAATGGCTCTCGTGGTCTGTTTGAGTTGCTTATGACGGTTTTTTTTTTTACCCAACCAGTGTCTCCCAGGTCTTAGTGTCTAGTTTATATAGAGCCCTGAATCTGGTGGTTCCTGGGAAAGCCTTTTCTCACTGGGTACAGCAGTGGAATACTGAACTGAGGATATGTCTTTGTGAACCTTTGTGATCATCACTTGTATGAGAAACTTTGTTGTGGACTACAAAAGGCTGATCATAGCATCAGTGATATTGGAGGCAGTAATATTAAAGATCTGGACAATCTCGATGAACTAATATTATATGGACGTTTGATCACATTAGTGCTTTATGTGATAGGATGTTATGTTTGATTATGTAATTTCTAATAAAATATAATACTGTTTTTTGGAAAAGAAAAAGTACAGGGCAGATACTGTGCACACCCCTTACATTTACCACAAGTACTTTGCATTCACTGCACATTAAGTTTTGCTTTAAATGTGTAATACGTGCAAACTTTACCTAGTAAAAGGGCCCCTTAAGGAACTGTTTCAGAATATCTTTCTTACGGACCAATTATGTCCCTAATCAATAGTCAATTCATTTACCCTCTCTCTTTCTCTCTCTCTAGCATTTCTGTTTTTTTTTTTTTTAATGCTGAGCAACTACATGACCACTTTTTTAGATTCAGCGTAGTATCTTGTTTTTTGAGTAAAGACTGAGGCACTGACTTGCTACTTATATGTTGTAGCCGCAGTAAGATTGTATTATTAGAATACAGATATTGATGTTAAAAGAAGCAATTTGATTTTCCAGTGCTACTGGCTCTGCCTTCTGTTCTTTATGCTTACCAACAATATAATTGATGATAATACCATGAATGGTAGCTTTAAATGCATCCTGTCTCATCACTAAGAAGGTATCTTTGGTAGTGATGATTTGGAAAAAGTTCTTAATGGCCTGATCTATTATCTCAGAGAAACTGAACTCTTCAGCTGGGAGCATATTGAATCTCCAGGTAGGACATGACTTACTGGTCTAAATATACTCCAAAGTTAGTATTACATGAACATGATCTGATACAATTATTTTTCCATTTCTGAAACCAGGGATGGCATCTGTTTTGTGATTAGAAAATAATCAATTCTATTATGTGATAGATGTGTAGAGGAGGAAAAAAGTATGCTGTTTCCTAATGGGTGAAATAAATTCCATGGAGGGATACAAAAGCATTATAACATTCTCATTTTTATTTTCCATTCCTTTCCTAATTATTCCCAACATTCTATTTGCTTTCTTAGCCGCCGCTGCACACTGAGCAGAAGGTTTCAACCGCAACTAGGTGTGCAGGCGGTGTTCTCATCGATCCTCCCTGTCGAAGGTAAAGGTCGAATGAGAGAATCTCTCATCTTGGAGATAAATGCGTGGCTGTATGGTTGGTGCCGATGAGATTGCTTTGGTTTCGTAGACCATGGGATGATTTTCCAAGAGGTACTGAGCAGTGATGGTGTCCATCTGTCAAGGAAGGGAAGGAGTGTCTTCAGCAACAGGCTGGCTAAAGTACTAAAGAGGGCTTTAAACTAAAATTGATGGGGATGGGTTTAAAAAGCCATGAAGCCATAATTAACCCCAAGGAAGGCAGGACATCTAATGCCTCTATAGAAGTGAATAAAAAGAGTAAAATCTGGAGAGCCTTGTATACCAATGCCCGTAGTATGGGAAACAAACTTCTAGATCTTGAGGCTACAATGATGGAAGCGGACTTGGATTTAGTGGCGGTCACGGAGACGTGGTTCATGGAGAACCATGACTGGGATGTTGCTATACCTGGCTATAATCTATTCAGGAAGGACAGAGTAGGAAAAAAGGGTAGAGGTGTGGCAATATACGCTAAGAATGATATCCAAATGGCATAACTGCAGGACATGTGGGGTAGGGAAGAAGCGCTGTGGGTTAAACTGGAAAGAGGGAAAGGAAAATGTATCTATATCGGAGTGATATACAGACCTCCCTCACAGTCAGAGGAAATGGACAGGGACTTGAAGACATCCGCAAGATAGCTAGGAAAGAGGAAGTACTACTGATAGGTGACTTAGATTCCCTACAGGAAGAATTGTTCCAGCAGTGGGTAACAGAATCGACACGGGATAGAGCTGTTCTGGACCTGGTGCTTACGAATGCAGAGTACGTTTCTGATGTCAAGGTGGTGGACCATTTGGCATCTAGTGATCATCGTATGGTATGGTTCAATATTAAAACAGAAGAGAGGGCTCATTCGAGATTGAAGGTCCTGGATTTCAAAGGAACTAACTTTGCCGAGATGGGTGAATTTCTCAAGGAACAGTTAGCGGGATGAGAACAGCTGAAGGATGTAGAACAGCAATGGACAAGACTGAAAGGAGCTATATTAAAGGCAACTAACCTTTATGTTAGAAAATTACATAAAAGTAAGAGGAAAAGACAGCCTCTCTGGTATTCAAATGTAATAGCTGAAAAGATAAGGGTAAGGAGGCTAGCCTTTGCGTGTTATAAGACGACACAGAAAGATGAAGACAGGAGAGAAGACCTAAATAAGCGAAGAGAAGCTGGAAAAGCTATCAGGAAAGCGAAGTGGCAAATGGAGGAAAAGATAGCTAATACGGTAAAATTGGGGGACAAGACCTTTTTCAGATATGTAAGTGATAAGAGGAAGTGCCATAATAGCATTGTGAGGCTCAAAGCTGATGGAGAGAAATATGCGGAAGATGATAAGGATAAAGCTGAACTGCTTAACGATTATTTCAGCTTTGTGTTCACGAATGAAAGACCAGAGGTAGGGCTGCATAAAACAGAGGCTAAAGGGGATGGATGGATAGTAGACCAAGGCACGTTTACGGAGGACTGTGTTCATGAGGAGCTTGCCAAACTAAAAGTAGACAGAGCGATGGGGCCTGATGGGATACACCCGAGGGTGCTTAAGGAACTCGGAGAAGTTCTGTCAGCTCCGTTGACGGGCCTCTTCAATGCTTCCTTAGAAACTGGAGTGGTCCCGGTGGACTGGAGAAGGGCGGATGTGGTTCCTTTGCACAAGAGTGGGAGTAAGAAGGAGGTTGGGAATTACAGACCTGTCAGTCTGACCTCGGTGGTGAGTAAGCTAATGGAAACGCTTCTGAAGAGGAGGATTGTGAGTTTCCTTGAACTACATGACATGCAGGACCTGAGGCAGCATGGCTTCACTAGTGGCAGGTCGTGTCATACGAATCTGACTGTCTTCTTCGACTGGGTGACCAAACAGTTGGATGTGGGAGGGGCGCTTGATGTGGTATACTTGGATTTCAACAAAGCCTTTGACACGGTTCTGCACAGCGACTGATAAATAAATTGAGTGCCCTTGGTGTGGGACCTAGAGTAACTGATTGGGTTAAAAATTGGTTGAATGGTAGGAGACAGAGGGTGGTGATAAATGGAGCTTGCTCTGAAGAAAAGGATGTTGTCAGTGGAGTACCGCAGGGATCTGTCCTGGGGCCGGCTCTTTTTAACGCCTTGTGAGCGATATTGCAGAAGGGCTGTCTGGTAAGGTTTGTCTATTTGCGGATGATACTAAACTCTGCAACAGGGTGAACACCCTGGAGGATGTGAATGACACGAGGAAGGACCTAGCGAAGCTAGAGGAATGGACCAATATTTGGCAACTGAGGTTTAATCCCAAAAAATGCAGGGTCATGCACTTGGGTCGCAAAAATCCAAGGGAACGGTACAGTACAAGGGGTGAAGTGCTTCAGTGTATGAAGGAAGAGCGGGACTTGGGGTTGATTGTGTCTGATGACCTTAAAGCTCTCAAATAGGTAGAAAAAGCGACGGCCAAAGCCAGAAGGATGCTTGGGTGCATAAAGAGAGGCATGACCAGCAGGAAAAAGGAGGTGATAGTGCTGTTGTATAAGTCTCTGGTGAGGCCTCATTTGGAATACTGCGTGCAGTTCTGGAGACTGCACCTACGGAAAGATATAAACAGGATGGAGTCGGTCTAGAGGGTAGCTATGAAATTAGTAAGCGATCTTGAATGCAAAATTTATAGGGACAGGCTTATGAACCTCAACATGTATACACTGGGAGAGAGGAGACATGATAGAAACATTTAAATATCTCAAGGGCATTTATGTACAGGAAGAGAGCCTTTTTCAAATGAAGGAGAGCTCTGGAATGAGGGGGCATATGACAAAGTTAAGAGGGAATAGGCTTAGGAGTAACCAAAGGAAGTATTATTTCACAGAAAGGGTGGTGGAGGCGTGGAATAGCCTCCCGGTGGAGAAGGTGGAGTCGAGGACTGTTCCAGAATTTAAAAAGGCATGGGATAAGCATGTGGGATCGCTTAGGAACAGGAAGTATTAGGGGCCGGGGGTTACAGAGGATGGGCAGACTGGATGGGTCATATGGCCTTTATCTGCTGTCATGTTTCTATGTTTCTAATGATACCTAGAGTTGGATAGTTTGTGACAGCAGCACTTTATGTTATATATGCTAATGAAGATGTATTTTTGTTATTTTATTTTGTATTTTAATATGTATGTTTTTTTTTTTTTTTTTACAAAAACTGCTTAAGATATACGTGAGCTAGAAGTACTTTAAATAAATAGTAACATAGTAACATAGTAGATGACGGCAGAAAAAGACCTGCACGGTCCATCTAGTCTGCCCAACAAGATAAACTAATATGTGCTACTTTTTGTGTATACCTTTCCTTGATTTCTATCTGCCATTTTCAGGGCACAGACAGTAGAAGTCTTGCCCAGCACTAGCCCTGCCTCCCAACCACAAGCCCCGCCTGCCCCCAATAAATCCTTTTCCTGGACGGTGACTCCTAATGTGGAACCTTGCATCATATAGGGTTCCTCTTTCATAAGAACATAAGAATAGTCATACTGGGTCAGACCAATGGTCCTCCTAGCCCAGTATCCTGCTTCCAACAGTGGCCAGTTAAATGTCACCTGCTATTTGGATGCTCAGTCAAAACCTACCCCCAACCTAAGAAGCTAAGCAGAAGAAGTGAGGAGAAGAGAAAGGCCAGGAGTGGGGCCTATTCCCAAAAGTAAAGTGTGGAGAGATGCCTTAAGGAGGAGAAAGGAGAGATCATTGGGGAGATGTCATCCTGTTCTCAAAGAGAAGTAAAGAGAGTAAATGCCAACATTCTGCCAAAGCACTATTCTATAAACAGGTGCTGAAATAAGGTAGGTAACACATGGGTGGAATTTGGGTGGAGTGTGGGCAGGTGCACAGATATATACGTAAATTATAGAATATTATAACTTATGCATGTGTTTTAGCAATATAAGCATGAACATTTACACTAGATCTTTGGCTGGCGTAATTGTTCAAACTTAAAATAGGCTTATATTTGACCTGTTACACTAGTATTCTATAAAGGAAAGTATGCATGTAGGGTAATTTTATAGTCACACCTAGTTAACATGGGTTTTCACATATCTTATCTTACAAAGTCAAGTACATGGCTACTTCTTTATAAAATACTAGCGCATATGTGAAAGAATGTGTGTACATACACTAGAGTATCAAAATAAACTGGAAACACACTTGCAAACAAATGCTACAATCCAAAAAAAACAAAGTGTAGAACAGTGTTCTCTGTGGCTACCAATTTTCGTATGTAAATTATGCAAAATATTTGGGGGAAAAGACCTCAGACGCCTGTTGTGCCATTCAGTACAGCGACTCAACCACAGTGCTGACTTTAATCACGGGTCATAAAAACCCCCAACATTTTATTTTTATCTGTGCAAAAACTTGATCAAAATGTGAAAATGAAACACAAAAAAAACTTATCTTGAATGCAGGGATGTGAGGCAGTTGCGAAACGTCCCTAAAGGAGACCCGTTTCACCATGTGGCTTCCTCAAGGGACTCAATGCTGCCTTGCTTCTACAACACTGCTGCAAGAAACCAGATAAAATTGACATGTGAGAGGTGGCCATCCCAAAGAAACGCAACAGAAAAGGGAGCAAGCAAAACAGGACATACCAAAATATCTGTGGCTGTGCACAAAGGCCGCTGAGGCAATCAACATGGCGGCCAATTTTAAAGAGACGCCGACGCTTTCGTGGAAACAAAAACTTTAGTGGTCTACACAACACATACGAGGGGCTGCACTCGAGGTTGACAACAGTAACCAAAAAAACAAACTAAAAAATTAATAGGAGGATTGGTGAACCATGATGCGTAGTTGAGAATGTGTGAGTCGGTGACCTCATATGTACATACTAAAAAAAGACTGACCACTCAACTCTCACATTCAAGCCCAATGGTTCAACTGAATGAAAACGATGTATCCATCGTTGTTCAAGTTGTAACAGACTTCTACCCAAGTCTCCACCCTGTACTTGGGCAGATACACTGTCGATCACCCACAGTGTGTAGTTTTCAAAAGAATGATGTTTTTCCAGACTGTGCTCTGTCAACGGGGCTCCTACCCATTGATGAATGATACTGTGTCTATGTTGTTTCATTCGGATGTTTAAACTTTTGTTGGTCTTGCCCACAAACAATTTATGACATGGGCATAATTTACATATGAAAATTGGTAGCCAGAGAGAACACTGTTCTACACTTTGCTTTTTTGGATTGTACATACATTAGCACATACACCAGCTCAAGAGTTAATGTAAATGTTTGCCCAAACCTTTTGCATTACGTACATAAATTAAGGAATTTTATAATCTACACACGTAATTGCAAACTCGGCCCAAACTCCATCACTGTGCAGTTAAGGTACACACCATGATTCTTATGCATGCATTTTTATGCCAGTTGGTATTTTATATGTGGCCACTTACATATGTAAATGACTCAAATACTGGCATTTACGTGTGTTCTTAGGGCCAAATTTTATAAATGACGCCTTAAAAATCAGCGCCAAAATACTACACGGTTATTGTGATTCTATAAACGACACCTAAAATTGCAAATTGTTTATAAAATATGCTCATGTGCCATTCAAGCAATTAAAATTTAGGCACACCCATTAAGGCCGCCTAAATGCCTGCGCCTAAGATAGGCGCAGATCAGGTGTATTCCATAATAGTGTGCTTAGTTTTTTGAAACACCCACAACCCACTCATGCTACGTCTATGGCCATGCCCCCTTTTCAATTGTACACATGAGTTTTTACGTGCACTGCATTATAGAATATGCCTAGAACATTGTGCGCGTAAATTCTAATTAAAGCCATTTAGTGCTGCTAATTGGTTAAGTACCAATTATTAGCCCTGATTGGCTTGTTCATCAATTAAGCTGTGCGCACAATTTGGCCATGCGATCAAATTAGCGTGCACAACTTAAGGTGCCATGTATAGAATTTGGGGGTTAGTGCCTAAAACTAGGTGTGTTCCCTTATAAAATTATCCCCATAATGTCTTTTGTTTCCAAATTTTTATGTTAGTTATACTCTCCTGGATCTCAAAGATAAATTTTTCTCTTTATATTGAGGCATGTAAGCCACCAAAATAGATGGGGTGGCTCCCTTCAGTATTTGTAACATTCCAAATAGCTGTCTCTTAATTACTGGGAAAGTAGCACATTTTTTGATACAGGAACGTTGACCCCAGATCTACCACTGAGGAACACAGACTGACCAATGCCTGGGACAAAGGCAGCTTCTCTGATAGTGTAAAGGAAAACAGGTGCTTCTTTGAAGAGCTCACAGATTGCAATACTGATGTATATATTACAGGGCTAAGTGTGGCCTTGAATGTTAACAAAGCCTTTGATACAGTTCCCATAGGTGATTTATAAATAAACTGTGTGTCCTTGCTATGGGCCCTAAAATGACTGACTGGGTTAGAAACTGGTTAATTGGAATTGAGTGGAGGTGATAAAGGATAGTGATAAATGGAATTCACTCTGCGGAAAGGGAGATTACTAATGGTATGCCACAGGGATCGGTTCTTGGCCCATTTCCTTTTAACATTTTTGTGAGTGATATTACATAGTAACATAGTAGATGACGGCAGAAAAAGACCTGCATGGTCCATCCAGTCTGCCCAACAAGATAAACTCATATGTGCTACTTTTTGTGCATATCTTACCTTGATTTGTATCTGCCATTTTCAGGGCACAGACCATAGAAGTCTGCCCAGCACTAGCCCCGCCTCCCACCACCAGCTCTGCCACCCAATCTTGGCTAAGCTTCTGAGGATCCATTCCTTCTGAATAGGATTCTTTTATGTTTATCCTACGCATATTTGAATTCCATTACCGTTTTCATCTCCACCACCTCCCGCTGGAGGGCATTCCAAGTATCCACCACTCTCTCTGTGAAAAAATACTTCCTGACATTTTTCTTGAGTCTGCCCCCCTTCAATCTCTTCATGTCCTCTAGTTCTACCGCCTTCCTTTCTACGGAAAAGGTTCGTTTGCGGATTAATACCTTTCAAATATTTGTTTCTCCTTTCCTCCAGGGTATACATGTTCAGGTCAGCAAGTCTCTCCTCATATGTCTTGTAACACAAATCCCATACCATTTGTGTAGCTTTTCTTCAATTCTTTTTACATCCTTAGCAAGGTACGGCCTCACCAACGACTTATACAGGGGCATTAAAACCTCTTTTCTTCTGCTGGTCACACATCTCTCTATACAGCCTAGCAACCTTCTAGCTATGGCCACCGCCTTGTCACACTGTTTCGTCGCCTTCAGATCCTCAGATACTATCAGCCCAAGATCCCTCTCCCCGTCCGTACATATCAGACCCTCACCACCTAACACATATGTCTCCCATGGATTTCTACTCCCTAAGTGCATTACTTTCCATTTCTTCGCATTGAATTTTAATTGCCAAACCTTAGACCATTCTTCTAGCTTCCGCAGATCCTTTTTCATGTTTTCCACTCCCGGGTGTCCACTCTGTTTCAAATCTTAGTATCATCCGCAAAAAGGCAAACTTTACCTTCTAACCCTTCGGCAATGTCACTCACAAAAATATTGAACAGAATCGGCCCCAGCACCGATCTCTGAGGCACTCCACTACTCACCTTTCCCTCATCTGAGTGAATTCCATTAACCACCACCCTCTGGCATCTGTCCGTCAACCAGTTCCTAATCCAGTTCACCACGTTGGGTCCTATTTTCAGCCTGTCAAGTTTATTCAAGAGCCTCCTGTGGGGAACTGTGTCAAAAAGCTTTGCTGAAATCTAAGTAGATTACTTCTATAGCACGTCCATAATTCAATTCTCCAGTCACCCAGTCAAAGAATTCAATGAGATTCGTTTGGCACAATGTGGTAAACTAGAATAGGAACTGGTTGACGGACAGACTTAAAGATCTCAATATGTACAGTGGTGGAAATAAGTATTTGATCCCTTGCTGATTTTGTAAGTTTGCCCACTGACAAAGACATGAGCAGCCCATAATTGAAGGGTAGGTTATTGGTAACAGTGAGAGATAGCACATCACAAATTAAATCCGGAAAATCACATTGTGGAAAGTATGTGAATTTATTTGCATTCTGCAGAGGGAAATAAGTATTTAATCCCTCTGGCAAACAAGACCTAATACTTGGTGGCAAAACCCTTGTTGGCAAGCACAGCGGTCAGACGTCTTCTGTAGTTGATGATGAGGTTTGCACACATGTCAGGAGGAATTTTGGTCCACTCCTCTTTGCAGATCATCTCTAAATCATTAAGAGTTCTGGGCTGTCGCTTGGCAACTCGCAGCTTCAGCTCCCTCCATAAGTTTTCAATGGGATTAAGGTCTGGTGACTGGCTAGGCCACTCCATGACCCTAATGTGCTTCTTCCTGAGCCACTCCTTTGTTGCCTTGGCTGTATGTTTTGGGTCATTGTCGTGCTGGAAGACCCAGCCACGACCCATTTTTAAGGCCCTGGCGGAGGGAAGGAGGTTGTCACTCAGAATTGTACGGTACATGGCCCCATCCATTCTCCCATTGATGCGGTGAAGTAGTCCTGTGCCCTTAGCAGAGAAACACCCCCAAAACATAACATTTCCACCTCCATGCTTGACAGTGGGGACGGTGTTCTTTGGGTCATAGGCAGCATTTCTCTTCCTCCAAACACGGCGAGTTGAGTTCATGCCAAAGAGCTCAATTTTGTCTCATCTGACCACAGCACCTTCTCCCAATCACTCTCGGCATCATCCAGGTGTTCACTGGCAAACTTCAGACGGGCCGTCACATGTGCCTTCCGGAGCAGGGGGACCTTGCGGGCACTGCAGGATTGCAATCCGTTATGTCGTAATGTGTTACCAATGGTTTTCGTGGTGACAGTGGTCCCAGCTGCCTTGAGATCATTGACAAGTTCCCCCCTTGTAGTTGTAGGCTGATTTCTAACCTTCCTCATGATCAAGGATACCCCACGAGGTGAGATTTTGCGTGGAGCCCCAGATCTTTGTCGATTGACAGTCATTTTGTACTTCTTCCATTTTCTTACTATGGCACCAACAGTTGTCTCCTTCTCGCCCAGCGTCTTACTGATGGTTTTGTAGCCCATTCCAGCCTTGTGCAGGTGTATGATCTTGTCCCTGACATCCTTAGACAGCTCCTTGCTCTTGGCCATTTTGTAGAGGTTAGAGTCTGACTGATTCACTGAGTCTGTGGACAGGTGTCTTTCATACAGGTGACCATTGCCGACAGCTGTCAGTCATGCAGGTAACGAGTTGATTTGGAGCATCTACCTGGTCTGTAGGGGCCAGATCTCTTACTGGTTGGTGGGGGATCAAATACTTATTTCCCTCTGCAGAATGCAAATAAATTCATATACTTTCCACAATGTGATTTTCCGGATTTAATTTGTGATGTGCTATCTCTCACTGTTACCAATAACCTACCCTTCAATTATGGGCTGCTCATGTCTTTGTCAGTGGGCAAACTTACAAAATCAGCAAGGGATCAAATACTTATTTCCACCACTGTATATTTTGGAAGAAAGATGGGAGAGGGGAGATATGATAAAAAAAACATTTAAATATTTTTGTGGCATATATATATACACAGGAGGCAAGTCTTTTGTAACTGAAAGGAAGCTCTGGAATGAGGGAGCATAGGATGAAGGTGAAAGAGGATTGAGTTGGGAGTAATCTAAGGAAATACTTCTATACAGTAAGGGTGATGGATATGTGGAAAAGCATCCCAGTGGAAGTGATTGAAATGAAGACTGTATCTGAATTCAAGAAAGCATGGCATAAGCACACAGAATCTCTAAGGGAGAGGAAAGGATAGCAGATAGTATGGATGGGCAGACTGGATAAGCCATATGGTCTTTATTTGTTTTCATTTTATTTGTTTTTATTTTTGTTAGAGAAGGATACAGCACTAAATGGATTCCTGAGGGTGGTCCTGCTACCACTCTAGAAAAAGAAAGTAATCCATTAGTCTTGTCACTTATGAAGGAACAATGATAGGTAAGCTCATTGCTCATTCTTTTTCTTCCTCTTAAAAGGTAAATTATAAAGCAGGAGGGAATGAACATAGTAATGGACTCAGAGCTCATAAATAAATATCTCACACACTCAGTGCCAACTTGGAAATTCCCTTAGTAAAATATAGGAAGTGGCATTTCAGAGGAATGACTTAGAGGTAGTTTAGGGGTCAAGTCACTTATCAATTGGGACTTTCCAAATGACATTAATGAAATATGGAAAGCAGACTGAATTACTGGGGAATACGACAATCCCCTTGAGAAGATTGTCAATTATGTGCTATTGGAAAATGTTTAGGATGAAGCAATTTGGGTACAGAAAGGTCATCCCTATAAACAGAAGCTGACCAAACTGATCTGTGCTAAGACAGATATATGTCATTGCATGGTACCAACATGGTATATGGAGATAATTGAAAGAAAACAAGATGATTAAGTCTCTGAGAAAATGGTGAAATATATGTAGCAGGCCAATCAAAGCATAACAGTAGGAAGTCTAGTCATAGAGTCTGATCCAATAGAATTTGACCATGAGCTTTTTTGGGATGTATAAAGCTGTAAGTTAAGGGAGGAGCCTTGTCTTCTTCCCCCAGAAGGGGTCCAGCTAGGAGGTCAATATAGAACAACAGTGTGGGAAACCCCATGAACGGGCCCTCTAGACCCTTAGGTCCCTGCTCTGGGAAGTAAGGGAAGAAGAAGGAGGAATAAAAGCATAGGACTGCCATAAGGAGCAGAACAAGTGTTTCTCACCTGTATTGACCTGTTCAGAGAAGTCAGTTTGAACTACAGCTCTCCTTTTGAGGAACAGAGTGCCCTAATGCAAAAGGTATGGTCATGGGGAGAATGGATCCTAAACCTTAGTCAGAGAAAGCAAAACTTAAAACTGTTGACAACTATAAGCCACAATCAGGGAAGTAACACAGTAGATGATGGCAGATAAAGACCTGCATGTTCCATCCAGTCTGCCTAATAAGATACATTCCTAGCATGTATTGCAATGTAACACAAATATATTCTTGATCTTGATCTGTCCTTGCTATTTTCAGGCATTAACCATAGAAGTTCATCTGTAAGTGCGCAGAATTTTAGGACTATCTGCACAAGCAGTCCCGTTGCTCTATCTGGATTATTGTAACTCTCTTTATGGAGGTATAACTGCTAAACTATTGCAGAGATTGCAGCTGTTTCACATTTCTGCAGCTAGATTGATTTTTAGATTGAGTAAGTTCAAGAGAGCTTCTCTCCTCTTTAGAAAATTACACTGGCTTCCGATTTCCCTGCGAATAAATTTCAAGATTGCATGGTTTCCAAATCTTTTTCAGGCCAAAATTCAGAGTGCATTGCAAGACACTGTTCACTATTGACTTCAAGTAAGACTACTCGAAATGTCAGCTTCTAGCTATGACTTTTCCAAGCTTTAGAGGAATTTTGAACTTGATTGTAGGATAGTATGTATTGAAAAAACTGTGAAATTGTTTGAGAGTTTCTTCCCCCATTCCAAATCATGAAAATGTCATTAATATACCGGTAGTATTTTAAGGGTTTAGTCTGATATGTATTCAAAAATGTCTCTTCCAGTTCTGCCATGAAGAGATTAGCCAATTGGGGTGCCATTCTGGTGCCCATTGCAGTGCCCATGATTTGCAGATAGATATCATTGTTAAAGCGGAAAGAATTGTGAGTTAGAATACATTTGATTAATTTTGTAATAGTTTTTGGTGAGTATTGGTGGTTCAGGGTGGATGTTTTTAGGAGTTTATAACATGCAGCTATGCCATCTGCATGGGGAATGTTGCTGTGTAGTGATTCTACATCATTGTGATCAGAAGGGCACCCGATGGTAACTGCTTGATGTTTTTTAATTTGTTCAGAAAGTCTGTGGTGTATTGTATGAAGCTGTTTTGTCTTGTGCACAAAGGGTTTAAGAATCTCCCATATAAGTCCAGATATTTCCTCTGTAAGTATGCCAATCAGATATGATTGGTCTACCAGGGTTTCCAGGTTTGTGAATTTTGGGCAGCATATAGAATGTGCTCACAGAAGGATGGTTTGGTATGAGTTTTTTTTAGATGAGGCTGTACTTGCTTTGGAAGTGTTTTGATAACATTTTTCAGCTGTTTTGTATAATCCTGCAAAAAAGGCTATGGTTGGATACCAATCTTAGAGCCACTGGCAGACTATTCCAGATTTCTGGACCCTGAAATATAAAGGAATGTTCCCAAACGGACTTAAGTTTAATTTTCCTCATTGAATTTTTTGAACTCCTTAAATAATCCCTGGATCCTGAATATAATATTAAATCTCTTACCATAGAGGAGTTCAGGCCATGGATTTGGCATTGTATCTTAAATTGAATACGAGTTCCTACTCTTAACCAATGTAACTCCCTCAGTAATGGACTAACTTCATTAAATTTCGCCAAGCTAAAGATCAATCAAGATTTAAAACTTCTGAAGAAACCTTTTGATAATTGCCAAACCACACAATTTTAGTCTTTTGTGTATTAAGCTTAAGATAAGCCCAGTCTTCCACTAACTTTATATAATATTTCATCAATGAAAAACTGCAATCCAAAGTTTCCTGGACTGGACATAAAACGAATATGTCATCAGCATAAGATAATGAGAAAATTTTCAATGAATGTAGATAACCTCCTAATTGTCTCATATACAAATTAAAAAGTTGGGGAGACAAGGGAGATCCCTGAGGAACTCCACAGTCTGACCGCCAGCTAACAGATGTCTTCCCATTCTTCCAAACATTATATTGTCTTGTGCTAAAAAAAGATGAAAACTACTCCTCCAGTACCTATTTCACTCAATCTAAAGCATAACAAATTATGATCTGCCACATCAAATGCTGCTGATGTATCAAATTGTTTGGACACCACAGTTTCCATCAGCAATGGCTATATATAAATATCTATATACAGGAAACCTAAAGACAGATGCAGTAACCTCCACAACTCCAGCTTCTACTCATCACATAGAAAAAAAATCTATTATACACAGCCAAGCCACGAGATACAATTGTATCTGCTCTGACCCAAGAGATAGAGATAAACACCTCAAACTCCTGACTGAATCCTTCAAACAAAAAAGGCTACAACCCCAAAATAATCTCCAAGAATGTTGCCTCCTCTCTTAAAATACCCAGGGAAAAACTATTGCAGTACAAGCAGTGGCATACCAAGGGGGGGGGGGAGGGCGGTCCGCCCGGGTGCACGCCGCTGGGGGGGGGGGGTGCCGCACGCCTGTTGGCCGAGTCCATTTGTTCCCTCCCTGCTGCTCCCTCTGCGCAGAACAGGTTACTTCCTGTTCCGGGGCAGAGGGAGCAGCAGGGAACGAGCGGACTCGGAGCCGACAGGCGCGCGGCACCCCCCAGCAGGTAAAAATGCACCCGGGGGGGGGGGGGTGTAATTTTGCCGGGAGGGGGCCGCGCTGCACCCGGGGGGGGGGGCACATCGGCGATCCACCCCAGGTGTCAGCCAGCCTAGGAACGCCACTGAGTACAAGGAAAAGAAAGCAACAAAGAGAGCTGGAAAAATTGAAAAAAATCATAAAAGATCTACAACCACTACTCCAGGAGGATGAATTACTGAAAGAGATATTCCCATCCCCACCAGTGCTGGCCTTCCGACAGCCACCCAACTTAAAACACAAGCTAGTGAGAAGTAAGATCCCAACACAGACTCATAAAGAAGAGAGCGGCACACATCCTTACAATATATTCAGCTGCAAATGGTGCCAGCACATTTCACAGGATCCCACAGTCATTCACAAAGGAAAAATATTCAATATTAAGGAATCCTTCACATGCTCATCTTCAAATGTGGATATATCATTCAATGTAAAAAGTGTGAAGAAGGATATTGGAGAAACAAGCCAGATTCTAAAGACGAGATGTAATCTACATAGACACCATATGAAAAATGCCAATGCCAACCAGAATGTCACCTCTGTGGGATAGCACTTTACAAAATCAGAACACTGCATCAATTGTTTTATTGTAAGAATACTAAAAGGAAACTTTAAGACAGACCAGGAACGTAAGACCTTTGAAGTCAAAATGATTAAGTATTTTGACACCCACCAGACAGGACTTAACAAAGATCTGGGTTTTTTTTATCCTATTATAAACCATACAATTCTACTGCTTTGTCACCCTCTTATCTACAATCCATCTCCCCCTGTTTCTCATCTAACCCACCCCACCCTCTTCCTGTGAGACTGTCATTGGAATGCTTTTGTGTTTCACTTATATTGTGACAAGGCTGGTCAGCCAATGAGGATTGGTGCTAACTGGATATGTTGCGCAACATCACCGGTGACCAGACTAGCAGCTAAATGCTAATATTCTATCTCGCGTTGAATATTAGTGCTTAGCCAGCTTAAGGCTATTTAACTGGCCAGGAGCTGTTCCTGGCTGCTTAAATAGCGCTGACTATCAGGCAGTACCAGGGCTTTTTTGGTGCCGGTATGTACCAGTACGGTATACCAGCACCTTCTTGTTTCCTTGCCGCTCATCCAATCTCCAGCGGCTGCCACTGCTGCTTTTCCCAATGAGCAACCAAAGCAAGCAATAGCAGTCCTTCCCTGCTTCCCGATGAGTCCTGCTGCTGGCACACTCCCTTCCTCTCGCTCCCCTCTTCCCCATGATCCTCCTTACTTTTCTTTAGCGACTTGGCAGCACAGTGATTAAGAGAGGTTGCTGGCATTGGGGCCATCCCTCTGTGAGTCCCGCGTATGCAGAAACAGGAAGTTAAAACAGGTTACCTGTTTTCATTGCTGTTGCTGTCTGTGCCAGTATTTGCTTGGCGGACTGCGGAGAGTGAGGGGGGGGGGGGTTAGAAAGAGATGCTGGACTCACAGGAGGGGAGGGGGGAAGAGAGAGAGAGAGATAAAGATGCCAGATAGCGGGACAGAGAACAGAGGGCACTTCAGTTCAATAGCAGCACAGTCCCTACTATTGGGAGGCCTGGGCTTTTTGCCAGGCTCACTCAATGGTTGCTATGCCCCTGTTCTGAAATTTATGTCCCTGTTGGAGAGAGTGTTCCACTAATGGTTTATTTCTAAACCCTCTCTTAATGCAACTTTTGTGTTCATTATCTCTTGATTCTACATTTCCTCTTGGTTTCATCAATCTAAATTAAGTCACAAGGACAAATAGATTCAATTGGAAAGAACATATTGCTGTTCTGTAGCAGGATATATAAAGACTTTTCTATTTAATGAAACCTCACAGATAGGACATTTCAAATGTGGTACTTGTTCTATTGCTCCCTTGTTTCTTCAGTAATTTGCAGAAGGTAAAGCTAAAGGGGCAACAATGTTCTTAATGTTTCTTTCTCAAGTAAATGCTATAGTGAGTTTTTTTGGCAGCAATTTCTTTTAATGATTTCAGACGTCTTTGCTCTCTGATATGCTTTATAGATTAGATATATGACCTTGGATATCCTCTTCCAGAAATTTTCTTATTGGCTCTCAAAACCTTCTATTTTGGAGCATACTCTCTGAAATTCCCTATAAATAGCACTTAAAATTGCACACGCAAATTTAGGCATGCACCCAATTTGCATGCACAATTGAACTGATTAACAAGTCAATTAGCAATGATAATTGGGTGCTAATAATTATTGACACTAATTGGCTTTAATTGAAATTTATGTGAGCATTTTTAATTGCACGGATCTGCGCATTTCTGAAAAGGGGGTGTGGCCATGGGAGGGTCATGGGCGGATTAGGGGCATTCCTAGAATTTATGTGCACTGTTATAGAGTAAGGGAGATCTGAGCCTAATGTAGATGCGAGGATTTACACCAGGGTTTACTTCATGTAAATCCTTGCATCTAATGTTAGGCGCTAAGGGCTAGATTCTACATATGGCACCTGAAAAATCCGCATGGAAAAAAAATACACAGGCATATTCTCTAAAGTACACCTAAATTGTATAGAATAGACTTAAATTTCTGCGAGATATATAGAATACACCAAGCGGCTCACCTCGTGACCAAATTTGGTCGTTTTCATTTAAGCAACGTTTTGGTTGGTGTAAATCCCAACACCTAAATCAGATGCAGATTGGGTGTATTCTATAATAATGCACATAGATTTTAGAAAAGCCCACGCCCCGCCTGTGGCCACGCCCCCTTTCCAACTATGCGTCTTAGAATTTAGGCACACCACATTATAGAGTACACTTAGTGAGCTGTCCATGCAAATCTCAGTTAATTCCAATTAGTGCTGATAATTGCTTTTTAACATCCAATTAGCTCTAATTAGCTAGTTTACCAATTAAGTTGTGTGTATTTTTATAGAATACACTTCGGTATCTGCACGGATTTTCAGGCACCATATATAGAATCCGGGAGTAAGCGTATGCCATAAATGGCCCTAACTTTCAGTGTTGTTTATAGAATAGTGCTGAGAAGGGGGTTTGTAGAACACTGCCCCTCACCCTTAAAAATAGTCCCTCAGGTCGCCTGAGCCACCTTAAAACCACTAGCCCCGCCCAGAGAGGAAAAGAGATGGGAGAGGTTGAGTTAAAAGGTCAGAAACCAGGAAGTATAAAAGACAGGGAAGCTTTGCTTTTAAAGCATAGCTGTGATTAGCCGTGGGTTTCTGATAAATACCACTAGTATTAAAATTACCCTGATCATATATGATAGTAATGTCCAGGAAAGGAATCTTTCTTAAATTATAATTAATTTCAAATTTTAAATTTGAATGCTGTACATACAAGCCAATCATTAAAAAGTAAAAGAGTGTCTACATTTCCCTTCCAAAGCATAAAAATGTTGTTGATCTAATTTATTCAAAGGGCAATAAATGGATAATTTGCAAGATGTTTCTTTTCAAAACTGGTTACATATAAATCAGCTAGTTTTGAAGGGCCATAGTTGCCCCTATATCGTACCTCTTATCATTTTCTGTTAAACCTAAGGTTGTTAAATCTACAAGAAATTCCACATGCACCCTGATTGCCTCAAGGGTGGAAACCTCAATAGTCAACACAGAGAACAAAACCCGAGGCAAGGATCCATAGCCAATGGCAAAGAACAAAAACAGTAGACCCCAAGTTGGCAAGAAAGCTCCAATAACAATTGAATAAAAACAATGGGGTCAATATTCAAAGTGATTTAAACAGGTAAGAAAGGATCATGCCCACTTAAATTGCGCTCAACAGGCCAGATGCTGATATTCAGCAACCACTTAACCAGATAGTACTGCTGAATATCAGCATTAATCAGCCATTACAGATCTGGTCAGGAGAAGAGTAGTGTGAGGGCGGAGTCATGGAGGAGCCAAGAGTTAGGTGGATACTGGTGATATTCATAGCCAGTGCCAGCATGGCTAAGTGCCCAAATAGGACTGCACAAAAGGCTGTCCTGTGTTTGGGAACATAGCTATGCGAATGCCGGCACTGAATAATCATCTAGCTCCTGCATAGCTTCCTGATACCATCTGAAGATCCAAGCTGTTCTCTCCTCCCTCCCGTGAGACACTACTAGAGATTGCAGCCACATTTTAAGCTGGAGAAGCCAACGGCAGGAGCAACTGGAGTTTGCTCCTGCCTCAGTGACCCACTGGACCAGCAGGGATGGTCAGTAAGGCCTGCACGGGTCCTATTGGGGTGGGGCTTTCTTGTTGTGGGGGGGCTTGTCATGTTAGGTAGGGAAAAGAACTTGTTAGGAAGTAGCTTCTCATGTTTGTGGGGAATTGGGAGGAGGACTAGAACTTGTTGGGGTGGGGTTAGGAGGGATGTGAGCAGGGATGCAGGCCACTACCTAGCTACTATGAGGGTGCTGACCAATATTCAGTGCCAGCACCCACGTAGCTAGCAACTAAAGTTAGGACAGCCATTTTCAGTACACAGCGGGCGGGAGCAGAGTAACTTGGGACCGCTCCTGCTCCAAAGAGGCTGCTAGATCACCAGGGCCTAGGTAGGCCCAGGGAGGATCTGTGGGGGACGGGGTGGGGGGCAGAGTTAGTGGGTGGCCTGGGAGGATGGGTTTTTGTTGGGGGGGGCTGGCCTGAGCATGTGGCGGCAGCACAGACTTGGGGACAAGGACAAATAGTTTAGATTTCAGCTGAAAATACATTGCCATTTTTGGCTGAAACCCAAACCCAGATTTCAGGCCGGTTTCAGTGCCATATCTGAAACCGAAACTGAAATTCAGTTAGCCTCTAGGCGTAAGTGGGTGTGCCAACTTATGCTAGTATTCTATAATGGCGATGCCATTATAAAATTGGCACTCAGCGAGCGGCAGCAGTGCACCTTACTGGAAGTCCCCAGTTATAGAACTGCTCTTATAGTGCATTTATACATATAAACACAACTATTTATATGTGTGGAAGCCATTCAAGTGTTCTAAAATAACTGCCAGTTTATTGGGCCTTATATCAAAGTCTTGTCCTTCCATGGATGAAACTTGACAAACTGGAGCCTTTGTTTCTCTCAGGTATCTTAAAAAGCATTACTTTCCTGTCGCATCTAGAAAAAAACAACCAGTTTCTCTGTTTTATGAAAGTACATTTATAGTCTAAGATTTAAATAGTTGCAAAAACTTTTAATTGCATTTTTGTCATTGTAAGCAAAACTATATACTGTCTAATAGGTGGGGAAATGTGGGGTATAAATGTAACAAATAAATAAATAACCATATTTGAACTGTGCATGTTTCTGTAATTGGATTTCTAGTAGCTGAAATCTGCATGGGTCATAAGCTGCAGCGCTTTACTTCCGGAGTTACAGTACAGAAATGGTTATCAAGTGGTCCACCCTGTTTTTCCACCAGATGGCAATCATCCATAATGGTGAGCAGGAGGATTGGAATGTGCCCTTGGTTGCTTAGGGTGTTTACACATGAATGTGATTCCGAGCCTTCCAGTAGGACACAGCACAGAAAAACAGGGAAGAACACAGATATAATTAAGACTGAGGATGGGAATAAAACAGAGTGAGATTCCTCTGTCTAGAAAGTTGAAATAAAACATATAAGATAAAAGTGACTAAGTTTTCCATGAAGAAAAATATTAACAGGTATTGACGTCATGACCTTTCTTCAGTATTAAAGTTCCCCAACGAGGGAGAGGTCAGTTAAGTCTGAAAATTACTAGTTGGAAAGTTATTTAGAATTCAGCTGTGAACTGTTTTTTTTTTTTTTAATGTTTCATTCCATGTTGATGTTGAAAAGCCAGTTTGCTATGCTGCTAAAGTGATTAGTAGATTCAATAGAAGCATGAGAACATGAGGTCAAGACACAACTGTACTACTATCTCTCTTTGTGACCTTGGCGAAGTCATTTTGTCTTTGGGATGCTAGTTAAAAACAAAACATATATTTTAATCTGGCCTTCTTGGTCAACAAATTAAACATCAGTTATTAGAAGAGCACTACAGCACAGTAAATAGAAATGAATGGAATTTGATATAGAATTGTGGTTTACAATCACAGCAGCTTACATATTATATACAGGTGCTTATTTGTACCTAGGACAATAGAGGGTTAAGTGACTTGCCCAGAGTCACAAGGCGTTGCAGTGGGAATTGAACCCAATTCTCCTGGTTCTTAGGCCACTGCACTAACCTTTAGGCTACTCCTGCACTCCTGTGTGTAGAGTATATATACAGCACAGACTGCAATTCAGCAGGACCTCATTCATTTTCTTTGTCCATCAATCACTGAGGGGGCCCTTTTACAAAGCTGTGATTAAAAAGGACTCTACGCTAGTGGCAGGGGGCGATGTTTGCCTCATGCTGAGGCCCTTTTTACAGAACAAGGAAAAACCACGCAAGGGTGGAGGTGCACTAGTTCCCTACATGAGAAGGATGCAGAAGGCAAAAAGTAGGGAGAGTTGGCTCTTCTCAAACAAAGGAGGCGACGTATTGATGGCTAAAAAGTCTTTATTACAAAGTATTCAAAATCGACTCGACGCAGCAGCCGTGTTTCAGCGCCCTAAGCGTCTGCCTCAGGAGTCTTATGATGTATGGCTGATTATAAAAAGGGATTCTTATCAAATCTCTATACACAAAAGATATCAATCTAACCCGAAGTTAGACAGGAAATCTCACTGAACTACTGAAATAGTTTCAAAGAAGTGTCAAGAGGCCCTTTTTACCTCAGCGGGTAAAAAAACTGAAAAAAAGAAATGGCCATACAGTAAGACTGAACTTACCTCATGGCCATGTGGAGGGGAGAACTTACCACCACCTATTGAGATAGCGGTAAGGGCTTCCGTGCTAACCTGGTAGCAACTGGGCAGCGGGCAGCGCTGCCTGATTACCACCAAGTAACCCCCTGCGGAAATATTTTTCAAATATTTCTGCTAGCACTGGAAATGCCATGCGCTGGGGGTGGAACTACCACCGGCGCCTGTGTTGGGCCGGTGGTAGTTCCGGATTGCCAAGCAGCAAGCCCGCATTGGGCTTACCGCCACTTAATAAAAGGGCCCCTGAATGGTCTTGCACAAGTCATGTAAACCCTTTAAGGCCTTAACGTTAGGGGCAACATAGTTGTGTGAATTATCTTGTAAAATACTGTTTGCATTACATAAATGCTAATACCATTAATTTTATGTTTCAACAATTTTTACTGGTGATATATGAAAAATTCACAGCAAATTGAGCAATACTACAATAATCTTTACATAGTTCAAGTGTAACCCTCAGTTGCTCAAATCGGTATTGACACTTGTTGATATCATCCTTTTATTATATTTTCCTCCCCCCTCCCCTTCCATTATTCCCCCATACCTTCTCCCATCTTCCCATCCACAATCCAATTCTCCAAAGTCAGAGATGGCCCCAACATTAATTAGAGATTGTCTGCCATCACTTATCAGATATTATCCACCAACCTCTGCAGCTAATACCATTAATTTTAACAAAGCCTTACAAACCTGTTTGGCTTTGTAGCAATTCAACTTGGGCATTACTTATATTGAATTCATAATTAAAAGAACACCATAAAATGATTCCAGTTAATAAGAGATGCAAAACAAGGGATAACAAGGGAGCTACTGTACACTTTGTGAATATCCCAGGATGAATGTTTGTGTTGTACTTCATTTGAGGAGTATGGCCTGTGGGCTGAAAGCAGCCTGCCACTGAATTTTTGGTGGCCCATGGGAAGTTTACACAGAAACTGTCCTTAACCAGAGTTTTGGTGATTTTAAATACTGTCGTTCCACTCTAGCAGTTTGTTTCCATCGTTTTTAGCTAAATTTTTACTTATTTATTTTTCACAGAAAGCCTAAGGAGAACTGTGCATTTCTGATTCCTTCATTATACAATGTTGCACCCAGTAGGGATAATAGTGAAATTCACATGGCCTTCTGTGGATAAATGTGCACACCCCTGTACTAAAGGGTCCCCCCCCCCCCCCCATTTGTCTTTGGGAAAATGCTTACTACATATGGCCCAAATTCAGGCAAAAACAAAACAGCCTATGAGTTCAAAGAGCACTGTCACATTCTAGCCTGCCCTGCTCCTGATTTGTTCAGACATGGATTCTGAATTGCGCACTGACAGTCCTGCTACAGACACTGCCTCAAGGGAGAAAGAAACCTTTTCCCCCCATTTTCCACCATTCTTTAGATCTTATCCTGGGTATACCGCATATTCCCACTGAGAAGCGCCTTAAAGCCAATCAGTACCAATAATTAGCATAGGAAGGGAAAAAAAATCTTGCTTTATTTGGGCAGGACTTTTATAAAAAAACAAATCCTACTATGCCAGCTGAAAGAATGTGCTTTTCCCCCAATTACTGGCCATTGGTTTCTTTCAAACCCCCCCCCCCCCCCCCCCCACCTTGCTATTGCTCCTCAGGATCTTTTTTTCTGCCAACCTCAGAACTGTCCAGTCCTGTTTTGAAAACAGGACCTGGCAAAGCAGGAACGACTGGGGATCACTCCTGTCCCATTTCCACCATGGAGACCTCAAGGATGGGTAAGTGGAGACTAGGGATTGTTTTGTTTTCAATTTAGATTTTTATTTTGCGTCATTAAAATGAAACACAACAGAAACAGGCAAATTAAAAAAATAAAAATAAAATAATTTCTATTGTGCAAACCTTTATGGAAGATAGAAACTTGATGGTAGGAAAGAAAGAATCAGAAAGCATGGCAGACTTGAACCAGTCTACAAAAAATGGAGAAAGACTAAAGACTATGGCGCTCAATTTTAAAGCAGATGGACTTTACAAAATGGCCAAAAGTCATCCATCTGCCCAAAATGTCCAAATTGCAATTTTGGAATGCAAAAACAAGTACCATCCAATAGAGCTATACATCCTAAAATGGCCGTTCCCCGAGTGGGCGTTGCTGGGGGGGTGTCAAGGGTGGCATTATACTATGGATGTCCTAACATGATAACGAATAGCCGGACAACGTTTTATGGCTGGAACCAAGGACGCCCACCCCTAGACCTTGATATGAAAGAGAATATGTCAATCTGTGACCTGCCTTTTGTAACCCATCTATGTTGGAACATAAGAACATAAGTGTTGTGATACTGGGCCAGATCGAAGGTCTATAGTAGTTGATCATCTGGCATCCAGTGATCAACAGATGCTGTGGTTTAATACTAAGATAGATGTGGAGAGGGCTCATTCAAAAGTGAAGGTTCTAGACTTCAAAAAAACTAACTTTATTCAAATGGGGGATTACCTCAAGGAATTTCTGTCTGGATGGGAACATCTGGAAGAAGTTGGAAAGCTGTAGGCAAAACTGAAAGGAGCTATTGTAAGGGCAACAAACTTTTTTGTAAGGAAAGTAAATAAAAGTAAGAGGATAGGAGGCTGCTTTGGTTCTCAAAAGTAGTAGCTGAAAAGGTAAGGAAAAAAGGTTAGCCTTTATAAACTACAAGAGATTGCAGAAAGAAGAAAACAGGTGACAATATCTGGGAAAGCTAAGAGAAGCTGATAGAGTAGTCAGGAAAGCAAGATGCAAATGGAAGAAAAGAATAGCCAACATGGTAAAATTGGGGGGACAAAACATTTTTAAATATGTTAGTGATAGGACGAAGTGGGAAAGTGTTATTATGAGACTCAAAGGTGAAAGGGAGAAATATATAGAAGCTGATAAAGATAAGGTGGAATTGCTCAACAAATTTAGGTTCAAGGCCAGGAGCAGGACTGCAGAAGACAAACACAAATAGGAATGGAGGGGTGGTAGTCCCTGACTGATTTTCAGAGGAGCTGGCTAAAATAAAGGTGGGCAAAATGATGGGGACGGATGGCATACATCTGAGGGTACTGAAGGAACTTAGGGAAGTTCTAGTGGCTCCCTGGCTGATCGTTTCAATGCTTCTCTAGAGTTGGGAGTCCTGGAGGACTAGAGAAGAGAAGATGTGATCCCTCTCCACAAAAGTGGAAATAAGGAAGATGTTGGGAGCTACAGGCCAGTAAGTCTGACTTCTGTGGTAAGTAAATTAATGGAAACACTTTTAAAATAGAGAACAGTAAAGTTTTTGGAATCCAGTGGATTACAGGACTCAAGGCAACATGGTTTAACTAGAGGTAGGTCTTGTCAGACAAATCTCATTAATTTCTTTGACTGGGTTACCAGAGAGTTGGATTGAGGGAGAGCACTAGATGTGGTGTATTTAGATTTTAGCAAAGCCTTTGACACAGTTCCACATATTCGACTAGTAAATAAACTGAGTGACCTTAGTATGGGCTCTAAAGTGACTGACTGAGTTAGGAACTGGTTGAGTGGAAGGCAACAGTGGGTAGTGGTAAATGGAGCTCATTCTGAAGAAAAGGATGTTATTATTCAACTGGTGGATAATTTTAAGCATTTGGGTGCATTCTTTGATTCAGCTCTCACTTTTCACTCCCAAATTTCAGCAGTTACTAAATCTTGCTTCTATTCCTTGCATATGATTAGTTCTACTAGGCCATATTTGGATGAGGATAGCTGTGCTAGTTTACTCTATGCTTTGGTAGCTTCAAAGTTGGATTATTGTAATATTGCCTATATTGGTCTCCCAATATAGGCAATTACTCTTAAGAAACTCCTGACAGTCCAGAACACAGCAATCCGCTTACTCACTGGTGCCCGTCATTATGATCATGTCACTCCCCTCTTGAGAATGCATCACTGGTTGCCCATAAAGTACTGCTTAATTCATAAGCTTTTGGCACTAACATTTAAAACCCTTCACCACAGTGCCCCTTTGTATTTAGCATGTTTGTTTTACACCGTATAGACCTACATGGACAGTCTGTTCTTATTGGTTCATCAACTGTCTACACCCTTGTTATATTTAACAAAACTTGAATCCACGTGCCATTCAACATATCATCAACGATGACACCTAGATCATTTTCCAGGGCAGTGACTCCTAATGTGGAACCTTGCATCACATAACTATGGTTTGGGTTCCCCTTTCCCACATGCATCATTTTGCACTTGCTCACATTAAAAGTCATATTCCATTTGGATGCCCAGTCTCCCATTTTTTTAAGGTCCTCTTGCAATTTTTCACAATCCTCTTGTGATTTAAAAACTTTGAATAACTTTGTGTCGTCAGCAAATTTAATTACCTCACTAGTTACTCCCATCTTTAGATCATTTATAAATATGTTAAAAAACAGTTAAAAAGTAGATTGTGGGGTTCCCCAGTACAGACCCCTGGGGAACCCCACAATTTACCCTTCTCTGTTGAGAATATTGACCATTTTAAACCTACTCTCTGTTTTTATCTTGTAATCAGTTTTTAAACCACAATAGGAAATTGCCTCCTATCCCATGATTTTCTAATTTCCTGATGAGTCTTTGATGTGGTATTTTGTCAAATGCCTTTTGAAAATCCACATACACAATATCGACTGGCTCACCTTTATCCACATGTTTGTTCACCCCTTCAAAGAAATGTAGTAGATTGGTGAGGCAAGATTTCCCTTCACTAAGTCCTTATTGGCTTTGTCTCAGTAATCCATGCTTAAGTATATGCTCTGTAATTTTGTTCTTTATAATAGTCTCTGCCATTTTACCTGGCACCCAGATCAGCTCTGGAACCCTTTTAAAAAATTGGCGTTACATTGGCCACCCTCCAATCTTCTGGTACCATGCTTGATTTTAAAGATAAATTACATATTACTAACAATAGTTCTGCAAGTTATTTTTTCAATTCTATCAGTACTCTGGGATGTATACCATCCGGTCCAGGCAATTTGCTACTCTTCAGTTTGTCAAATTTCTCCATTACATCTTTCATGCTTACAGAGATTTGTTCAGTTTCTCAGACTCATCAGCAATGAATGCCATTTCTGGCACTAGTATCTCTCCGAAGCATAGAATTCATTTAATCTCTCCACTATGGCCTTCTGAAACAGAACAAACATGTTTAGAATTACACACTTTTGTAAAAGGAATCATGTTTTCTTTCAAGCATAGCCGCCCGGTATAAGAGGCTTGGAGAGGCTAAGCCTCCCCCCTGCTTCAGCAGAATGGATCAGCTGTGGAGTCCAGCTGCTCTGAGGGGATTAAATTGTTGATTTACCTCCATCATCACAGCAGGAGCTGCAGTGAAAGCCCTCTAGCAGTTGTAGAAATTGGTTTATGGTTTGTTTACCTTACTGCTGGGAAAGCAGGGGGGGTTGGCTGGAGGTGTCCTGGGTTGCCAGGGAGATATTTAACGAGGATGACTTCCTGACCTGCACTGAGGACAGATAGCAGCAGAACGGATACTGGGCCAGCATGATCAGAAAAAGTCACCAGACAACAAAGGTAGAAAAGATCATTTTATTTTCATTATAGTGTTTGGAATATGTCCACTTTGAGAATCAGGTGCTCAACATTAAAAGTTTATATTTATTTACTTATTTATGGCATTTTATCCCACATTAAACATAAATTAGGGTGTTTTGTGGCTCTACATGAGAATTGTGATGATATGATCCCTTGTTTTATATTGTTGACGGTCTGCATTTTCCGTATGGGTGGTATATTGGTGTATTAGGTCTGCCTAGTGTAATATTTATGGTACAGTAAGGTTCTGAGTGTGTTTTTGGACAAAGTTGTGCATAGTGTTTTGCAGTTGAGCGATTGTGGTTAGAATATGCTTTGAGCAACCACTTTATTCTTTGACATATGATACATATCTAATATCTAAATTTAATAAAAGGTATTAATTGTGACTTTTATTTTTATTTATTTATTTTTTCTGCGTGTTATCAGACAATTATGGATTTAAGCTCCACCCCTGGCCCCACCCCTAACCCCGCCCTCTTTAGCCTCCCCAAACAGTTGGGCCACGGACCGCCTATGCTTTCAAGTATAATACAGTGAATATAAATGTGTCTCAAAGTCTGAAGCAGATACAATCATATTGAGAACTACACTCATTTGTAAAATGAATCAACTTTTATTTCACATATAATATAGTTTTATAATTTATAAAATCCGAGAGTCACGTGATGCGCTGAGGGAGTAGGACGTGAGCTCCTGCTCTCCGAGGCCCAACGCCCGATATCGCCAAATATTTAAAGATTTCGCCTCGCCCCGACGCAGATAGAAGGCACAAAACATCAGTTAACCGGGTGATGGATAAGTTCATGGAAAAATCAGCTAAAATCATGCCGCCGCGCGGAGCAAAGAAAGACAAAGACTTGCTGAAAGCAGCTGGCCCGGACATGGAACCGCCACAGACACAGAGCGGCCCGCCTTTTTCGGAGGCGCAATTAACACAGTTATCGCAATTAAATGCGGCGGTAGTTCAGGCTCTGGAACCCAGATTAGAAAGAATCTCAACGCAAATCGCAAATTTTGAGACTCGACTAGCTGACGAATCACGCCGGATCGGAGAACTAGAGCACAGAGTGTCAGAGGTGGAAGACATACACCCCCCAATGCAACAGCAGATTCGCCAGCTACAGAACACAGTAACAACGCTCACAGATAAGGTGGACGAGTTGGAGAACCGAGGCAGGCGCAGTAACCTGCGGCTGATTGGGTTACCTGAATCGATTGGGGATTCTGTGCTGGCAACAGTTGTGGAACAATGGTTGAAAACAGAGTTCGCCCTGTCGGACCATGCGGGCGGCCTGTGTTTGGAGAGAGTGCACCGCATAGGCCGAAAGCAAGATGGCCGCCAGGCCCCGCGCGCGGTGATTCTGAAAGTGCATAACTATCTACATAAACAAGAGATACTGAGTGGATACCGCATAAAACGCGACGATACAAAATATGAAGGACATCAGATCAGAATCTTTCAGGACTACTCAGCTTCCCTTCAAGAGCGTCGGAAGAAATTCACGCCGCTGTGCCGACGGCTCCACGCACTGCAGGCAAGATTTATGTTATTATATCCTGCGGTGCTAAAGATCCGACAGGAGGGCCGCTGGAAAACATTTGATTCAGCAGAAGCTGCGCACCTATATATTACAGAGCTGGAACAACGCCCAGCTGACCAAAATGAACAAAGAAGGGGAGAGTGAGCTCCTGCAAGGTTGGCATTCATTAAGGGGCGAGGGGAAAAAGTTTTACACCTTCTAGGGCGGGAGGGCCTCGGGCATGGAAGGGGCTCTCTATTTGAGTAAGAGATTGGATGTTTAGGGCTCAAAAACTAGATGGGCCACAAGGGGTAGAGGGGACTAAAGGGAAATTAGGGGAGGGGGGTTTAGTAGAAGAGGGACACACACAGAAGTCGCACATAAGACACGGAGCTTTTGACGGAGGTGGGCCGCCCATATTTTGGAAGTGGGGGATACAGTGGGTAAGACAGTGGCAAACATGGTCAGTCCCATGGGTAAGGCTGGGTGCCCGGGGGACACAGATTGGTAACATAGCACAGACACCCTATCATTGATCCGTTCCTGCTCAGAATAAAGTACGTATAATATCCTGGAACGTAGGAGGGATCTCCTCCCCAATTAAAAGAACCAAGATCCTAACAGCATTACAGAGACACGGGGTGGGGATAGCCTGCCTCCAGGAAACGAGATTGTCCCAAGAGGAACATGAGAAACTGAAACGTCACTGGGTAGGAGAAGTGTTTTGCTCACCAGCTACGGGCAGGAGAGGAGGAGTAGCGATATTAATTCACAAATCACTTATGTGTTCTGCTAAACTTGAATTTAAAGATGTTGAGGGGAGGCTAGTGGGAGTTAGGAGCAACGTACAGGGAAGGGAGATGCTCGTAGTGTCGGCATATGGCCCCAATACAACAGGCACAGACTTCTTTGCAGAGGTCTTGGCGAAATGCAGGGGACTTAGTACACTTCCCTTGATCCTAGCCGGAGATATGAACCAAGTCATGGATGCGGCCCTAGATCGCTCTAAACCCCAACCACCGCGATCCTCGGCTACACCTTCGATATTAGAAACATTGTGCCAGGAGATGGGACTGGTAGACCCCTGGAGAATCTTACATGGTGAAGAGAGGGACTTTACTCATACATCCAGGGTCCATCAGACGCAGTCCAGAATAGACTATATTCTCATGTCACATGCAGAATTCCCCAGGGTAACAAATGCCTCTATAGGCCCAGAGGAAATCTCGGATCATTCTTTAATCTGGGTGGATTTAGAACCAGCCCCCCTCTTCCAACAATCCCCGGGGTGGAGGTTTCCGGCATATCTGTTCACGTCGAGTGACTTTAAAAAATATTTACATCAGAAGTGGGAGGAATATGTTACACATAATCGAGAACATCAGGAAGACGAGATCTTGTTTTGGTCCACGGCAAAGGCGGTGCTCAGGGGGGAGATCATAGCCTATGTCACAAAGCGGAATCGGCAAATTGCCCGGGGAATAATTACCTTGGAGAAACAGCTTGGGAAAGCGAGACGGACGTACGCAGAGACACCGACACGGACGAACTATGATACTCTTATGTCCACCAGGGTAGCACTTAATAGCCTTCTGCATGAACGGACAATGAGGTCCCTTCTTTACAGAAAGTATAAATTATACAAATTTGGAGATAGGACGGGAGGGATGGTAGCTAGACTGGTGAAAGGTGCGCGCAAACCACACTACATCACAGCACTCCACACCAAGGCGGGTGGAGTAACACATGATCCCAGAGAGATTGCAGACAATTTTTACCAACACTTTGCAGAGTTATATAAAGGGAGGAAGGAGTACACAGGAGACCGGGAGAACATAAAAAGTTATTTGAAAGACGTAGAGCTAGAGAAACTCTCCACAGATCAGGTAAGCCTTCTCAATGCCCCGGTGTCAGCCAAAGAATTACAAAAGGCAATAGGTGCACTGAAACTTTATTCAGCGCCGGGGCCTGATGGCCTATCAGGAGAGTTTTACAAATTACTAAACACACAGATTGTGGGGCCCCTGACTGAATATTTAAACACAGTAGTAGAACTGGGTCATTTCCCCCTGCATGCAAATACTGCACTCATAAGTCTTATCCCCAAAAAAGACAGAGATATGTTGAACCCGGGCTCTTATAGACCCATTTTCCTGATTAATGTAGAGGTTAAGCTCCTATCACGTATTCTGGCAGAAAGAATAGCACCCTTGATGTCCCGTCTTGTTCATGAGGACCAAGTGGGCTTCGTCCGGGGTCGTCAGTCAGTCCTGAACACACGAAAAATGATACTAGCATTAATGGCCGACTCCCCCAAGGAACACAAAAAATGGTGGTTAGCTTAGACGCAGAGCGTGCATTTGACCAGGTAGAGTGGCCATTCCTGTTCGAAACACTACAAGGAATAGGATTACACGGGTGGTTTGTAAACGCAATAGAAACTCTCTATGCAAATCCGCAAGCAATGCTCCAAGTCAATGGAATTAGAACCCTAGGATTTGACATTGGGAGAGGTACCCGTCAAGGTTGCCCCTTGTCCCCACTGCTTTTTCTTTTAACGTTGGAACCCCTTTTAGCTAAAATTAGAGCGCAACGTAGGATAACCGGGATAGAGATTGGCAGGAGAGAGCTTAAAGTATTGGCCTACGCAGATGATGTTATGATTCTCCTGAGTAACCCGCAGACTTCCTTGGAATGTCTCCTATACACCATTAAGGAATATGGAATTCTTTCAGGCTATTCCCTTAATAAATCCAAATCCAGGGCCTTAACATTAGATGACACACTGCAATCAGTTTGGAGAGGGGACTTTCCATTGCAATGGGCGACTGGTCATCTGAGATATTTGGGGGTGGTCATCCCTAGGGCCCTGGAGACACTGTATGAGGCAAATGTAAGGCCCTTATTGGCCAAAACCAGACGTCTGTTGAGGCTGTGGAGAGCTTGCCCATTATCACTCTCGGGTCGAATAGGCTTGTTTAACATGATGATAGCTCCCAAGTGGCTGTATTTGTTTCAGATGCTGCCACTTTATCTGAAAAGGAGGGAAGAGAGGGCTTTGCATCGAGTGGTGCAGAGTTTTCTGTGGAATGGGAAGAGACCCAGGCTCCCAGTCCATATTCTGCAAAAGCCGAGATCACAAGGGGGGATGGGATTGCTCAACATAAGATACCTCACTATAGCAAGTGCAATGAGACACATCAGAGACTGGATAGTGAGTACAAGCGAATTTTCAGTGATAGAGTTGGAAAAGACAATGGCCCCTAGGGTGCATTTGGGATGGAGTTTGCACGCCCCCGGAGAAAGGCTAAACACGGGAGAGGGCCCAAACCCTTTGATTGAAACAGCAAGAGCAGCCTGGAAATGGTTATGCAAACGACACAACTTTGATTGGCGGGCCACCCCTTTTTTGCCAATACACTATAACCCAGATTTCCCGGAAGGCTCCTCATCGGCGGCATTTAGCCGGTGGAGAGCACTGGGGATCCAGTATGTATGTCAGCTGGTGACGGATGAAGGAAAACCGAAACTGTACGCAGATCTACAACAGGAATTTGGACTTACAGAGAGAGACCGCTTTGCTTGCCTTCAGATGAGACATTATATCACGACTCTGGGTTGGATTAACTTGAGTGAAGATGTTCAAGACACATTGAACACGGCTTTGACTTTGGGAGCCCAGAATACAGTACCGCTTAAATATCATCACAGATTCCTACAAGACACGACTGAAGATATAGATTTTCAGATGAGAGCGCAGAGTTGGGCCAAAGACTTGACACCAGAAGTTACAGCAGAGCTTTTGCAGAAGTATCTGACCATCATACGGACGCGCTCTATCTTTAACCGTTATTGGGAGATGGATTACAAATTTATCCTCAGACTATATATTTCACCATCACGAGCCTTTAAGGCTGGCTTTGGAGGCTCAGCTGCATGCCCCTGGTGCGACCATACCCCCGCAATGCTAGGACATATGTTCTGGTCTTGCCAGCAAGTGGGATTGTTTTGGACCCGAGTAATTGGCGAGGCACAGAGATACTGGGGCCATCAGATCAAAAGCCAGCCCCTGATGCTGTTTGGACTCTATGAATGGGCTCACCCCGCACCTCCAGGTCTGGGGGCCTTCATACGAAGAACCATATTGATGGGAAAAAGGTCCATTTTGTTGCATTGGAGAGAGGAGAAAGCCCCAACCGTGGGAGCATGGAGATCCCAAATGATCGAACTACTAAACCTAGAAAGACGTGGGATTTCGGATCTGTCCTCCAAGGAAGGAAAACACCTGCAGAAGACCTGGGCGAATTTTTGGGACACCTTACAACCCTCAGCCCGAAGTAGAATATTAAACTAGAGGCCGAAAGACTCTGTCATAATTTACCTGAGTGAGATGGTGCTTGCTCCTGTGTGTGGGGGAGGGGAAGGGTAAAGGACATAATACCAGATAACCTAACATGCTGTATAATACTTGAGAGTAATCTCATATGGAGCACATGTCGGAGACAATAGTAGATCATACCGAGAGATAATAAGAGAGGCGACACAGGCGAAGGGCTATGAGAAACAAAGCCCTTTGCAGTAGGCAACATAGAAAGAAATGCGTAGCCCCAGACATGACATTGACGGTGCTGATTGAACTGAACAGCGTAACATTGGGGGGGAGGAATAGCGTCATTTAATCTATAATTTACTGTTTAGATTCGAGGGATAGTTGGAATGGGGGGAGGGGGGAGGATGTTGGGGGTTTATGAAAATGTACGGCGACAGCAACATACAGCTAGATGTTGTAGACATTTCAGAATATATGTTTAAGTTACTGTGTATACGACATGCTTTTTGTTCAATAAACAGATTCAAACATAATTTATAAAATCCCTATCCTTCAATCTGTTGGCCAAACTATTTAGCTTTTCAATAGGATTAGGCACTGATTTTACACTTTTGATGAGGTCCATGATGGTGTTAAGAGTTTCATTAAAACCCATCAGTATTTCCATTTTATACCCAGCTATCAGAATGACGCCTAGAATACATTCTAAGCACAGTCTCTCGCAAAGTGCTCGTAGTTTCTGCGCTCTGACATCAGGGTGCCATCTCAGGCACGCGTGTTGGCTCAGCCCCTGCCTTCCCAATACAGAACCTTGAAAGTCTTTTGCCACAGCCTTGGCCCAGCAACGAAGTATAATGCTGTAAACTGCTATTCGTATGTGTGAATTGAAGGTGCTTTTCCAGTAAAAAGCATGGATCCTTGGTTGTTTAATAAGACCTATACAATGCCACCATCCCATGTCTCAGTTCATCCAGCAAGGACTCTGTCATTTCCTGGCCCACCAACGGGTCCTCCTGTTCCGTTTCAGCCATGCACTACACGTTCTGGTCACTAACAATGTTTTGTGATTTTTGTCAGGTTGATTACCAGAGGGTAACCCTCAGCCTCACTGTTGAGACCTTTAAGATAAAAACTGAGGTGTCACCCCCTTTTTAACAACAAGGGATGTTTACCCCTTCTGGTCCTCTGTATATTAGGGGTTTCATAGGACTCCATGTTTACCTGTTGTATCTTTCTGATCCCCCAATAGATGGAAAGTAACTGAGGTGGTGTACTTAGAATGGTGGTAACACCTTTTTTATATCTCTCAGTCATGTGTTGTTCTTTTTAGGTTCCTTATGGTTTGCCTGCAGACTTGTCCAAACATGCCTAGCTTTGCCACGGAGGTGTGCCACCTGTTAAAATCAATTAATTTTGACAAATGCAGGTGAGGTACACTACTGCATTGGGCCGGCAGTAGTCCCAGCAGAGCCAATGGTAAATCTATGTTTTTCCTGATACATGGGGCCTTATGGACACCATACAAAGTATTCAGACTGCCAGATACTTTGCCTGTGCACAGGCAAGACTTTGAACTGGCCACCCATTCCTAGGCTGGCAAGTTTGTTTATAAACCTCTTATGAGGAACCATATCAAAGGCTTAGCTGAAATCCAAAATCTATTCCCTCCCTTTATGGTAATAATGGACAGAATAAACCTCCTCCTTTCTGGAAACTGCAAGGTGAAAGTAAAGTCAGCCTTCAGTACTGCAAATGTTGGTCCTGCAAATGTTGATCCTACAAAAACAGCATTGGTACTCTTGAGCACATTATATATGCTCGTCTTCACTTAGGAGTCTTTTACAAAGGCGTGCTAGCAGTTTTAGGGCATGCTAATCATTAGCGCATGCTAAATGCTAGTGACACCCATAGAAATATATAAACGACTCTAACGTTTAGCGTGTGCTTATTTTAGCGCATGCTAAAAATGCTAGTGTACCTTTTTAAAAGGACACCTTAAAGGTTTACTGGATGGCTGTATGGAAAATTATATTCCAACTTCTGGATTGTCATGAACCTTTCTCATTTAATATTTTAATTCTAGGCCCTGATGGCTTGTCTCGACCTATCGACAGATGCAAATCCAAACTGCTTAGGATCCTTTTACACACTGCTATTAAGACGGTGTGCCATTGTTGGAGAGATTTGTCCAAGATTGATTATCTTATGCTTAACAGCTAAATATGAAAGAGTGGTGGCAGACCACTCAAGAATGTTACAATCACGTGAAAAGATCTGGGCTGCTTTAGCTGAATTCTTACATTACCCTTAACATTACTTGACTTTTTTCTACTTCACATTTTCTAGACTATGTTAGTTTCTTGATGCTTATTTATATTTCCTGCACATTGTGAGTTTTATATTGATTACACTTCACATTCCCATGTGCATTTGTTCTATTATGTTACATCTGTTCACTTGTTAATTGTTTTTATATCTCTCACACCTTGAATAAAAACATTGAACTGAACAAAAACGTCAAAGCCTCCCAGCAATTTCATTTTGGTTGACTTTTGCTACCTCTTCTTGAAAACTTGAGTTATCTGAAGTGCTGCTTTATCAGGGTTGGAGCAAAGATAGTAGGTGCTGTAGGCAAACTTTATGCTTTGTGCCTAGTTCAGTTAATTTTCAGGGCCCCTCAAGACTCTGAACAATCATGATAACCACCAACACTACTCTTCCCAGAAAGATTCTGTAAAAATGTTATTACATATGCCTTCTTTTAAACAGATTAGTCTGGATGATATTAGGTTAAAAATGTTGTATATAGAAGGTGCATGATTGTGGAATGGACTTCCTGATGAACTGTGAAAGATTAAGAACTATCTTCAGTTCAGGAAAATGCTCAAGGCATATTTTTTTTCTCAGGGCTTTTGTTAGATTATGACATTAATTTTTATGGACTAATTTTATTTTTGTTGTTTGTATAATTTTTGTGTTTTTAAATTTTCTATTGTGAATGGTTTTTTGTAAACCACGTAGAATTTTGTGTTATAAATAAATAAATAAATCGATCTTGGGGTTGATATTTAAAGTTGTTTCACAGAGCAGGAGAGGCTCCTGCCCGGTTAAGTCACCTATGCAGAGATATCTGGGGATATTCAGTGGCACTTAACCAGATATTGCTATTGAATATCCCCTCTAAATTGGTACTTGGACGTCCATCTCTCAGAGACATCCAAATCGGTATAATTGAAATACAATATTGGATGTCTCTAACTGAAGTCCGTCGCAAGGATGTCCAAATTTTAAAGGGGGTGTATCAGAGGTGTGGTGAAGGCAGGATTTGGACATTCCTAAGACTTGGACGTATTTGACCCATAATCGAAAAAAGCAGAAACGTCCATGACTACAATTTGGAGTTTTCACTCGGACCTGTTTTTATTATGAATATGGCACAAAAAGGTGCCCAGAATGACCAGATGACCTCCCCTTACTCCCCCAGTGGTTACTAACCCCCTCCCACCCTCAAAAAAACATTATTAAAAATATTACTTCCCAGCCACTATGCCAGCCTCAGATGTCATACTCAGGTCCATGACAGCGCATGCAGGTCCCTGGAGCAGTTTTAGTGGGTGCAGTGCACTCCAGACAGATGAACCCAGGCCCATCCCCCCCCTACCTATTACATTTGTGGAGGAAACAGCGAGCCCTCCAAAACCCACCAGAAACCCTCTGTACCCACATTTAGGTGCCCCCTTCACCCGTAAAGGCTATGGTAGTGGTGTACAGGTGAGGGTAGTGAGTTTGGGGGGGGGGGCTGGGGGCTCAGCACACAAGGTAAGGGAGCTATATACCTTGGAGCATTTTATGAAGTCCACTGCAGTGCCCCCTAGGGTGCCCGGTTGGTGTCCTGGCATGTCAGGGGGACCAGTGCACTAGAAATGCTGGCTCCTCCCATGTGAAAATGGCTTGCATTTGGATGTTTTTGATTTGGACGTCTTTGGTTTCGAAAATCGCCAAAACTCAAAGACAGACGTCCTTGGTGTTTTCAAAATGAAAGATGGACGTCCATCTTTTTTCGAAAATACGCTTTTCCCCGCCTCTGGATTTGGACATTTTACAAAGATGACCAAATCCCAACTTAGATGTTTCTTTCGAAAATGCCTCTCCACATCACAATTATATAAATCAATGTAACATCTTTTCTCTGCCTATATTATTTAATTAAGCATAAAATAACAAATTATAGACCTTTTTTTTACCAAACCATGCTAGCAATTCCCATGTGGTAATGCTGACAAAGCCCATTCAAAGTGAATGGGCTTTGTTGGTATTGCCACGCTGGGAATCATTAGTGCGGTTTGGTAAAAGAGGCTCTATATATTTTTTCCTCCTTCTTTCTTTGAGAGGGAAAGAAGAAGGGTTTTTTTTTGTTTGTTTTTAATGTAGAGACCCACTTCAAGATCAGAACACTTTACCTGAGGTAACATTTAGGTCACTGTGAGGGGCATAATCGAACGGGGACAACCATCTCTAAGGGCGCCCATCTCTAAGGACGTCCCGGCGAAGGGGCGGGGAAACCCGTATTATCGAAACAAGATAGGCGTCCATCTTTCATTTCGATAATACGGTCGGGGACACCCAAATCTCAACATTTAGGTCGACCTTAGAGATGGTTGACCTAAATGTTGAGATGGTCGTCCCTGGTTTTCGGCGATAATGGAAACCGAGGACGCCCATCTCAAAAACGATCAAATCCAAGGCATTTGGTTGTGGGAGGAGCCAGCATTCATAGTGCACTGGTCCCCCTCACATGCCAGGACACCAACCGGGCACCCTAGGGGGCACTGCAGTGGACTTCAGAAATTGCTCCCAGATGCATAGCTCCCTTACCTTCAGTGCTGAGCCCCCCCCCAACCCCCCCCCCAAAACCCACTACCCACAACTGAACACCACTACCGTAACCCTAAGGGGTGAAGGGGGCACCTACATGTGGATACAGTGGGTTTCTGGTGGGTTTTGAAGGGCTCACATTTACCAGCACAAGTGTAACAGGTAGGGGGGATGGGCCTGGGTTCGCCTGTCTGAAGTGCATTGCACCCACTAAACCTGCTCCAGGGACCTGCATACTGCTGTCATGGAGCTGGGTATGACATTTGAGGCTGGCATAGTGGCTGACAAAAAAAGTTAACAATTTTTTTTTTTTTAAGGGTGGAAGGGGGTTGGTCACCACTAGGGGAGTAAGGGGAGGTCATTCCTGATTCCCTCCAGTGGTCATCTGGTCAGTTTGGGCACCTTTTTGAGACTTGGTCATCAAAAAAAATGGACCAAGTAAAGTCAATCAAATGCTCGTCAGGGACGCCCTTATTTTTTCCATTATCGGTCGAGGATGCCCATCTCTTAAGCACGCCCCAGTCCCGCATTTGCTACGCCTCTGACATGCCCCGTGAACTTTGGTTGTCCCCGCGATGGACTGCAGTTGAGGGTGCCCAAAATTGGCTTTCGATTATGCCAATTTGGGTGACCCTGAGAGAAGGACGCCCATCTCCCGATTTGTGTGGGAAGATGGGCGCCCTTCTCTTTCGAAAATGCCCCAGTGTGACATCCAACTCTAAATCTGGAGTTGGTAAATAGTAAGGTAAAGTCTGTTCTTTTGGGATGGGTCCCCTTACAGTGTGTACATAATAGAAATTTTCTAAAAGCTGTTTACCTAGGTAAGTGTGCTATTAGAAAATTACTTACTCTCCCTTCTCATAAAAAAGTATATGTTGATGATTGACTTTGTATGGCTGTCAGAACCTATTGTTTTCCAGAAGCTTCTGCCCCAGGCAACACATAGTCTGCCTAATGGTTAAGCCAGCCCTATGCTTTGTGCTTGGTGGCTTTGTCTTTGCCCCTTTTTACTTTTGTAATGCTCCATGTAATTGAGGATAAAGAATTCTGGGCCCGATATTCAGCTGGTTGCAATCAGTATTTTGCTGACTGCCACCAGTGTGAAACCCAGAAATTCAATGCCAGGCTACGTCTGGATACCAGCATTAAATTTCCAGGTTTCCAGAACCAGCTAACGCATAGCTGGTTAAGAGGTGCTTTTACTAAGCTGCGGTAAAAGGGGGTCTGCACTAGCATCAGGATGTGTTTTTGATGTGTGCTGAGGCCCCCTTTTACCCCAGCAGGTAAAGGGCTGTCTTTTTTCACAAAAAGAAACGGCCATGTGGTAAGTGAACCATTTCAGGGGGAACACTTACTGCCACCCAATTGAGGTGGCAGTAGGGGTTTCCATGCTAACCCAGTGGTAACTGCCCAAATACCGCCGGGTAAACCCCGGAAATGACACATGCTGGGAGTGGGGTGGGAACTATCACCGGGCTCCTGCGGTAGTTCTGGATTGGCACGCAGCAAGCCAGTTGCCGTACACCAACCCTTTAGTAAAAGGGCCCCTAAGTGCGATATTTAGTACTTAGCCATCTATGGGTTATTGCATAAAGATAGGACAGAATTTTATGTGGTCCTATTTATGTGATTAACCTGACTGGTAAAGTGCTGAATATTGGCATTTAACTGGCTAAATGCCAACTGCATTCCAGAAAGCCCCTTCAGTTCAGAGCTAACTGGTTATTTTCAGCAGCAATAATTGAAAAAGTGCCACTGAAAATTAGCGGTTGGTTCTGAACAGGTGATTTAACTGGCCAGGAGCTGTTTCTAACTAGTTAAACTGCTTTAACTATAACAAGGTTTCCTATCTCGCTTAGACTACTGCAACTTGCTTCTCTCAGGTCTTCCACTCAGCCATCTCTCTCCTCTTCAATCTGTTCAAAACTCTGCCACATGACTAATATTTCGCCAAAGTTGTTATGCCCAAATCAGCCTTCTCCTGAAATCACTTCACTGGTTACCTATCCGTTTCCATATACAATTCAAGCTCCTCTTGTTGACCTACAAGTGCATTCACTCTGCAGCCCCTCACTACCTCTCCACCCTCATCTCTCCCTACACTCCTTCCCTAGAACTCCGTTCACTAGGCAAATCTCTCCTAATTGCACCCTTCTCCTCCATCGCTAACTCCAGACTCCGCTCCTTCTATCTCGCCGCACCTTATGCCTGGAATAGGCTTCCTGAGCCATTACGTCGAGCTCCATCCCTCGCAGCCTTCAAATCCGGGCTAAAGGCCTACCTGTTTGATGCTGCTTTCGACTCCTGACTTGTAACTTTTATCTTATCCTTATGTGTCCTTCTGTCTGTCCTTCCCTTCTCCTTTTTGGTCCTGTCTGTTTGTCCTGATTTAGATTGTAAGCTCTTTTGAGCAAGGGACTGTCTTCTTCATGTTCAATTGTAAAGCTCTGCGTACGACTGGTAGCGCTATAGAAGTGATTTATAGTATCTTTATATAGGTCTTGGAGTCTCAGTAAATAAGCCTCAATAGGTTCTGAATCCATTTCTCCAATGTTCCACTTCCTGGCTGCTCTTACTTTTGTGCTTACTGCAAAACCTTGCTTAAATTCTGTCCTGGTTTTTTTATTTTACTTTATTTGTATTCATTTGGATTTTGTTCACACCTTTTCAGCAGTAGCACAAGGTGAGTTACATTCAGGTACACTGGGTATTTGATTGCTCTTCTGTTCAAGCATCCACCACCCTCTTAGTTTAAGGCAGCTGCAGGTGTATGCCTGGATACTGTATTGACTTGAGACCAGGGCAGGGACCGACAAAGCCTGGAGGCTGTAGGCAGTTTCACCATACACAGTACACATTCCTTCAAGTCAACTCCAGGTTTAGTGTTCTGAATCGACAAATTTACTTATAATATTTGTTAGGCAAATACCTGGGACAAAACAATAGTAGTGGCAGCAAATAAGGCAGAGGCAGAGAAATTCAAACAGTATTTATGAAGTATCTTTAACTTTTTCTACTCCTTTTTCATTTCTCTATATTTAATTATTCTCTGCTTAAATTTCCCCTTTCAGTGGATGTAATAGATGGTAGAAATAATTTCACTTACACAGTCTTTGTTGAGGTGCTGGACGATTCAGGGATTATAAGGCTCCAAAGTGGCTTTTCATGTTCCTTGATCCTGATCAGAGATATGCTGATCCACAGGAGACATACTGCTATACGTGATTTTTATTTCTTCATCCCCCTTGAGTGGTTCCAGGATCCTCAAGAGATGAAACTACAGATGGAAACACACAACTATGTTCAGCTTCTCCTTTGCCTCCAGGAGTGGTACAGTGAGTTACCTGTTCCCGCTTCCCTGGTGACAATACAGAGCTTAAGCATCTGCTGTTACTGCTGGTTGCTCCTAGGTATATCCTAACTGGTTATTTTGGCTAGTGTAGCTAGAACTCTCGTCTATAATTCTGCTGTAGCTAGTTGGCTAGGTCCTTAGAGCTGGATGGGTTCTCACCTCATATGCAGATCAGTGGCTGGGGTGGTAGGAGCCAAAAACAAGATTTAGAACTGTGTAAAGGCAAGACTTTGAACTGGCCACCCATTCCTAGGCTGGCTAGTTTGCTTATAAACCTCTTATGAGGAACCATATCAAAGGCTTAGCTGAAATCCAAATACACTACATCCAGCACATATTCGTTATCTAGTTCCCTCCAAAATGTATTCCCTCCCTTTATGGTAATAATGGGCAGGATAAACCTCCTCCTTTCTGGAAACTGCAAGGTGAAAGTAAAGTCAGCTTTCAGTACTGATATAGAGCCTAGAGTCTATAGTACAGGTATTATTATACCTCTCTCTCTACTTTATTGAACTAAGTATTTGAATGTAACCTCAGAGAAGTTTTACAACGGTGAAGGCAGATGTCTAAGCATGAAAAGGCTTGTTTTCTCCCCCATCCTTGCCGAAATGTAAAAAAACAACAGAAAAAGAAATAAATTCAACATTGAGAGAAAAAGAACCAAGAAACTAAATATTTGGAGATCTATGGTGAGGTTGCAAAGGCGACCATAATAGATTCGTCTGTAAACAGAAATAATAAAAATCAGGCAGAAGTTAGTAAATTAATACTGTCAAGTAATCAACATAATGTGACTAGGAATAACTTGAAGTGTCTCTATGAAAATGCTAGGAGCCTAAGACATAAGATGGGAGAATTGGAATATATTGCACTAAATGAAAAAAATAGATATAATAGGCATCTCCGAGACCTGGTGGAAGGAGGCTAACCAGTGGGATCTTGTCGGGTGATTGCGACCTGGATTGGCCACTGTTGGAGACAGGGTGCTGGGCTAGATGGACCTTTGGTCTGCCCAATGTGGCGATACTTATGTTTTATGTCTTATGTCTTATAGCATTAGAATTACTACACCGCAAATGACTACTGTCTTACTACCATAGTTTAAGGCTCTGATTCTTTAACTGAGTATCAAAGATTTCTGGAAGAGTTTTGGCATTCTGAGACCAAACTGTTGAAATGCCCTATAGTTTTTCCTTGCGCTGGTGGGAACAAGAGCCATCAGGAGCCAGCCATCTGACAGAATTAGGCTTTTTCAGAAGTTATGTATAACCTCAGCATCCTTTAAGGCCCCCTTGTTTCACCTCATGAGCCATTTCCACTCCATGAAGAACTCCTGGCTTCTTCCCCTGTGCTAATTCGAATAAATCAGAACTCTTAGTGGTACTACAAAATTGTATAAAATTGTATTTAAAAAGTGTGAAACTATTTCAGACATTTATTAAGGATTAAACTCCATTTCTAGAAGAACATCTTTAAAATTATTTTAAATTAATAATCAAAGTCAATTCTGCTCAGAGTCCGTGTTTGCAGACTGAGGTAGTTCAAAACAAAATTTGGAAGCACTTTAGGGAGGAATCTTGAATAATCCATGAGTATATGAGACCATAGGAGCCAACTTTTCAAAATGATTGTACCTTCCTGGACATAAAGGGCCCTGTTTACTAAATGCGCTAGCATTTTTAGCGTGTGCTATCTGTATAGTTGCCCATAGGAATATTATGATAAATCACTGTTAAATAGTCCACGACAGGGGCGTATCTGTGTGGGGCCAGGGGGCCTGGGCCCCCATAGATTTGGCCCTGGACCCCCCTGCTGATGACCCTCTCCACCCCCCCTCCTGTCGCCAACCCGCCGTCGCCTATCTTTGCTGGTGGGGGACCCCAACCCCCGCCAGCCGAGGTCCTCTCTTCCGTTGCAGCAAAGCTTCCTGTTCTGAGTCTGACATCCTGCATGTACAACGTGCAGGATGTCAGACTCAGAATTTGAAACTGAAGGAAGCTTTGCTGCAACGGAAGAGAGGACCTTGGCTGGTGGGGGTTGGGGTCCCCCGCCAGCAAAGGTAGGTGACGGCGGCGGGAGGGGGGGTGGAGAGGGTTGTCAGCAGTGGGGGGTGGGTCCGGCAATGGCGGGGGGGGGGGGGCTAAAATGTGCCCCCTCACTCTGGCTCTGGCCCCCCTCCCGCCGAAGTCCAGATACGCCTCTGGTCCACGACCTTGTATAAACAGCGGGGGCAATATAAATGACTCAGAACACAACGCTGTGCTCTTAAATTCTCCAATTACTATAGAACAGTGGGTAAATCCAATTATATAGGAGCCTCAGCAGCAACTCATTTCGCACAGGAATGAACCCTGTGGCATGCCTGCGTCGTCATCGGCTTCCGTTACAAAACTACTTAATCACTTTATATTTCAATAATACAAAAATTAGTATGAACTTTAAAACTTATCTTTTTGGATTCCAAATATTATATTCAGATCCGCGCCAAAGTAATTGGAGAATTTAAGAGCGCAGGGTTGTGTTCTGAATCATAGGAGTATTATGGGCATCTACATAGTTAGCTTTTGCTAATGCTTAGCGTGCGCTAAAATTACTAGCGTGCCTCTAGCGTGGTTTGGTAAACAGGGCCCAAAGAGTTTGTTTAATATTGGGGGTGCTCAAGCACTCACAGCACCCACAAAGATGGTTCCTATGTATGACTACCCTGGACTACAGGTAGTTTCACTTCACAGTGAAACAGTGTGAGCTCATCCTTTGCATAAATACTGGTGGTGGAAGGAAGATCCTAGACTGATGACAATACTGGAACTAAATCACTGTATTCATTCTCTAGGCCCTGCTGGACAGGTTTGGCAATGGTTTAAGTCTTTTTTGGAGGGTCATACTTTTGCTGTGCAGGATGGGACAACCTGTTTTTCCAGGAGGACCTCCTATGTGGGGTCCCTTATGGATCTTTTTTATGGCTCCCCTGGTTTCATTCATTCAAACGTTTGACATGGGTGTTTACTTATATGCGGATGACATCTTAATAGTCAACTACTTTTCCCCCCGCAATCTACATATTACTCCTTTACAGGATTGTTTATTGGTGGTCTAGCATTGGCTTCAACAGTACAGATTGGTTTTCAAGAACGTTGAAAAAAACCACAGCCTATTGGCTTGATGGTCATCGTCCTCTTCCATCATTGCAGCCCGTTTATTTGGGAAACAGTTCCCAACTGCTGCCTTATTTATGTATTTGGAGATTCTTGTGGATTCCCACTTATGTTTTCATCCTCAGGTTTCATGGATGGTGTGCTCAGGATTTTATATGCTTCAGCTGCTTCAGCCCTTGCGTCCTTATCTTGAGAAAGCTTTACTACATTCTCTGTTGCACTCCTTATTTATGTCATGATTAGACTATGGGAATGTGGTCTATAGTGGTGTTTCACAGTTTTTGGCGAAGTGTTTACAGACTTTGCAGAATGTGGGAATCCAGTTGTTGGCTGGGTTGCCTAGGTATGATCATGTCACCCCGATCTTTTTAAAGTTTCACTGGCTTCCAGTGGCTTATAGGATCAAATTCAAGGTTTTATCCCATAGCTTATAGGATCAAATTCAAGGTTTTATCCCATGCGCATAAGGCTTTGTATGAGGGGTTCCTGCATTTTTGGTGGCCATGATTCAAGCATATGTCCCAAGGTGGGTTCTTTGCTCAGCTGTCTCATCTGCATTGTTGGTTCTGTGTTCCTCCAGGGCTCACTTAACCTCTACCAGAACTGGTGTCTTTTTTTTGGCTGGCCCCAGTTTTGTGGAATTCTTTGCCCATGGAACTGCATTTGGAAAAAAACTTTAAGAAGTTTAAGGCTATCGTTGAAAACACATTTTTTTCAGGGATGCTTTTGGGACCCAGATCAGTTCTTCTACCCCCATACTATCACCTGAGAGATTTTCAAGAAACTAAGTAGATTTTTGCACATTTGTATGTTGTTTGTTTTGTATTCGTGTATATTGGAGGTTTTTGCTGATTTGTTTTTATTATTGTAAGCTGCCTGGATCTTGTTTGGTAAGGTGGGGTATCAAGTTTAATAAACTACAACTATGTTGGCAAAGTGATTGTGATTTTTTTTTTTTTTTTATAATTCAACATAAAAGCTATTCTGACAGTAAGAGTCATCTTATGGTAAATCAAACACCACTGTAGTTTGAGCTTGGAAAAGGAAGGCCTCTGATCCAAATAAAAGTGAACCAATTAGACAGAGACTGTGCAACCACAGTTCATAACCACAAGCTCAGATTTGTTGATATGAGGTGAAAGATACTGTGCTTAACATTTGCTCAGGGTGGGGAATCTTGGTTAAACTGAATAGCATAACTATAACAAAGGCAGTTATTGCACTTCTGTCCATTCATTTGTGCATTCTTAAAGATGGCTCATATGCTGACTAAAGCATATGGGAAGTACAGTAACTACCTGGAACATAAATTTTAAAGCTGTGAAAAGATTGCAGGCCAATTTCTAGGCTTTGGGTTGGAATCATTGTGCTCTGCATTCTCACAACAGGGATCCAAGTCTCACCAACTGATTATTCAGCATACATTAAAAAATAATGTAGGAACCCTAAGGTTCCTCATCTGCATGCGGAGGGGCCTCAGAAATTATAGGTTCACTCCCCAGAGCATGTATTAAATTGAGTGTTGAACTTGGAGGGTTAAGAACATAAGAACATAAGCATTGCCATACTGGGATAGACTGAAGGTCTGTCAAGCCCAGTATCCTGTTTACAACAGTGGCCAATCCAGGTCTCAAGTAACTGGCAAGATCCCAGAACAGCAAAACAGATTTTATGCTGCTTATCCTAGAATATGCAGTGGATTTTATTTTCTTTTTTGGAACTTAAAAGTAGCAATTTTATAAACTTTTTTTCTACATGTAAAGTAGCTTTTCTGTATAAATCTGTTTATTCACTCAACAAAAGGTACAGACATTACAAAATCAGTTACTTCTTACAGGCACAAAAGAGTTATAGCACACTATGAGAAATGACGCATTTATCAAAATCAACGATATATAGCCAAACTTCAGCACTACACTTTCTGTCTGCAGCAAACATATCACAACATTTCAAAACTTGACACTTTAAATGTTGTTTCCCTCTCCCTTATAAAATAGCTTTTATAAAATTACCTCAGAGGTTATGCATGGTGACTGTATAGGGGGTAATCTATAAAGGGTGCCAAATGCAGAATGCTAGCACAAATTCTGTATTGACATTTGGACATCCAGATTCTGTTATAGAATACTAGTTTAAGTTGGCATTTATGCACCAAAATTTAGCATACCCACGTACGCACTTTAGTGCATAAATGAACAGTATTCTATAACGTAAGTGCATAATTGTTTGACATGCACATGCCCCTCCCTCTATGAATGTCCCCTTGCAGTTACACACCATCCCCTGGATTCTATATAGGCCACCCAAAATTGGGTGCCCAAATTTAAGCACAGATCCCAGATGAATGCATAAACTAATTAGTCAATTAAGTGCTAACAATCAATTATTGTGATTATTAGAGTTAATTGGCACCAATTTGGATTTTCACACGTATCTGCCCTAGTTGCTATTCTATAACAACCATGCCTACATTTTTTAGCATGCAACTCAAAAGGGGGCATGGCTATAGGAAGGGACTGGCGGGTCGGGGGCATTCCCAGAAATTAAGCACCATATTATAGAATACTTGGATTTACCTACCCAGCTGCAATCAGTTGGGTACGGGGCTTTACATCAGGTTTCAGTAGGTGTAAGTCGTCACACCCAAAGTTGGGTGTGGGAATCTGCTCTAAGTGCTATTATATAAAGGTCACGTAGCGCTATCATGGGATAGGAGGCAATGTCCTTCTGTGGATTAGGAATTAGTTATTGGACAGAAAACAGAGGGTAGGATTAAATGGCCATTTTTCTCAAAGGAGGAGGGTGTATAGTGGAGTGCCACAGGGATCTGTTTAACATATTTTAAATGATCTGAAATTGGAACGACGAGTGAGGTGATTAGATTTGCAGATGACACAAAACTATTTAAAGTTGTCAAACACATGCAGATTGTGAAAAATTGCAGGAAAACCTTAGGAAAACTGGAAGACTGGGCATCCAAATGGCAGATTAAATTTAATGTGGACAAATGCAAAGTGATGCACATTGGGAAGAATAATCCAAATCATAGTTACTTGATGCTAGGGTCCACCTTAGGAGTCAGCACTCAAGAAAAAGATCTAGGTGTCATTGTAGACAATACGCTGAAAGTTTCTGCCCAGTGTGCGGCAGTGGCCAAAAAAGCAAACAGGATGCTAGGAATTATTAGGAAAGGGATGAAAAATAAGATGAAGAATATTATAATGCCTCTGTATCATACTATGGTGCGACCTCACGTTGACTATTGTGTTCAATTCTGGTTGCCATATCTCAAAAAAGATATAGTGGAATTAGAAAAGGTTCAAAGAAGAGCACCCAAATTAATAAAGGGGATGGAACTCCTCCCATATGAGGAAAGGCTAAATTGGTTTGCATATGTTTAAAATACAAATGAAAAACATTATTCCTATCGACTTTGAAAGCAAAGGAAACTAAGAGAGTCATTCTTTGTATCACAGTCTCCAGAGAATTTTCCAAAAAAGCAGTTATGTTTAAGTCAGGTGGTGATTCTGGTAAAGCAGATTTTGCTCCGAAGATGTATTGCGCCTTGACAACTGGTGGAAAAGCTTCTTTAGGAATATTCAAGACTTCTTCTAAATATCTCTTAAGCATATCTATCGGTAGTATTAAGGGTATTTTAGGAAAATTAAGAAGCCTTAAATTATTCCTTCTTGCCTGGTTGTCAAGATATTCAACTTTTTTTACCAGGATCTCCTTATCTTTAATCATTAAACTTGTCAGATTATGCAGGGATTTAATTTCACCATCCAGTGTCCCAATTTTCTCTTTATTTTATTTAGCTTGGGAAGCAATAAGAGTTTGAGATGATTTAACAGAAAGAAGATCTTATTACATCAATTACCTGGACTAGGTTTCTGTTCATGCCCTAGATGGCATCCCATAGGCTCTCGAGAGTAATTACTGCAGGTTTTACAACTCCTCGAGTATTCACAGAGGCAACCCCCGATCCACTGGTGGAGACAGGGTTTCTACCGCGTCTTTCCAGGTAGTAATCACCGCTGGGGTTAACGCCATTGTGGGTCCTCCTCTCACTGCCTGTTGGCTTGACTCTTCAGTCAGCTCAACATGCTGTAATCCCCCTACAAGCGAATTGCTTCCGGGTCGTGGAGGCGCAGTAGATGAAGGCGGGCTTAACGAAGCCCCTTCGATACTGCAGTCCGGCGAACCAATGTCGGAGCTGACCTTCGTGGGCATCTATGGCTCAAGTCTCTGGACTCCAAAACTCTCGAGTGTCAGCTGACGGGGAGTGGAGCTCACGGGGCAGAGGAGGCTTGCAACACCGTTTCCCCCTTCCTTTTCCCCATGATGTTCGTCGGGTAAGGCTTAATTCCACCGAGAGCTTATGTGGAGGTCAGGAGCTCAGAAGCCAACATCCTCCCTGGACACCATCTTGTTCTGGATCGTAGTTTTATTATTCCAAATTTGGATTTATAGCTATTGCGGATTCCAGTTGGAGCTCTTCATGAAAACTTGAGGACTCTTTTTGACATCACTCCCTTGAACCTAGAACACGCTGCAGGGTCTGTCCTCAAGGTGGGGGATCTGTCCCAGGCCATCTCAGGAGAACCTCCATGTTTTGGTTGAAAGTGGGATATATGTGTTGAAAATAAATAAATAAATAAATAGATAAACAAATAAATTCTGCACCCTTTTATTGGGTGACATCCACCTCAATAGTGGCTTTAGAAGGGGTGGGGAGGGGCAGCCCAATGGTTAGTGCAGTGGTATGATAACCCAGGGATCCGGGCTCAACCCCTTCTGCAGCTCATTGTGACCTTGGGCAGGTCACTTAACCCTCCATTGCCCCAGGTACAAAAAGTTTGTTGAATTTATTTGGCACACACACTTCAGCAGGTATGGATTGGACAATGTCCCCAGTGTTACCTGCTAACATGTCACCAGCCAATGTGTCCAACAGTATGTGTGATTTGGGGGATTATGATGCCCCTCCAGGGAACAGAATTCCTCATTTTTTGCCAGTGGAAGAATACCCCCTTTTTTATTATGACCTTTGTTCCTGTACAGAAACAGATCTATTTCTTCATGAACTTATCTTAACCTACACCTTCCCAATTGTAGAGGAATTAAGTACAGGACCTACTACGCATCCAGTTTCTCCTTTTTGGGCAGCCAGCTTTGGAACGTTATACCCAGACCAATCCAATTAATAAATGACTTCTTGCCCTTTAGAAAAATGCTGAAAGCTCATCTCTTTAAGCAAGCCTACCCAAATGCCCCAACCTAATCTCGCCAACTTCCACCCCCAATTCTGTTCTGACTTAAATACCAACCTCCCATCCTTCTCTTTCCATCTCTCCTTAATTTTATCCCTCCTTACCCTTTCTCCCAAATTACACTATCCTATCCTGTCTACCCTCTTTTATCCTAGTCATATATTATCTAGCTCAACTTTTCATACACTACTAAGCCCAACTTTACATTGTTTTACTACTGTTTTATTAAAATTCTATTAACTTTGTGTTTCAAATTACTATGTAAGCCGCATTGAGCCTGCATTATGTGGGAAAGCGCGGGGTACAAATGTAATAATAATAAAAAATAATAATACAGATGGTAGTAGTGAAGTAAGATTAGTTGGCACAGCAGAACTTTACAGAGATTCGGGCATAGTTCCAAATGGCAAGCTAGTAAGCCATTATTAAAATGGATGGGGGAAAATTCACTGCTTATTCCTGGGATAAGCAGTGGACAATCCATTCTACTCTTTTGAAATTTGACAAATTCAGACCTGGGTTGGTAACTGCTGAATCAGGAGGCTAGGTCCAAGGACCTCGGTCTGTTTCAGTAGTGCCATGCCATATCCCTGCTTCCCTGCAGATGTTATCCTAGGCTTGATATCAGTACTACTGTCGATAAATTCCATAATGCCTTCACTCAGGCTATGTAGCTAATGCAGGACTGAAAGTATTTCAAAGCATGGTGGGTATTTATTTGTCCATGTTAAGGTATATTCAGCGTGGTTATAGCTTCCCTGAGGGGTATTAATGGGTGCCCGTGCTATTGTCCTCTTTGCCAATTTCTTGAAGCCTATCATGGGTAGTGGGAGACTTGGCCCTGCAGATCTAACATGCAGTCTGCACTCTTCTTTATAGGTTGATTGGTGGCATGTGAGCAGGCTTGGAAAATTCTTGGCTTGATTCTTCAAGCCACAGACGCCTTGCTATAAATTCGTGTCACTCTGTAGGAATTTCAGAAATTGGACAAGTATCTGGATTGCATGAGTAAAACACCTGTTCATTACTCTTCCTTTCTTCAGTTAAGTTTCTAGTGGCGCTGTCAGTCTGTCTAGGACTTTAGGATTTTGATTTTCAGTGGATGACTACTTTTCCTATGGGAAAGTAGCAATAGCAGTGTTGTGGCATGTCATTCAGGAGTTTTTTTGCTTGTGTGATATATATCCCCTCTAAGGTATTCATGTTTTTGGGCACTCTCACTCTTGTCTCGATTGCGAGTTCACCAATTTCACCTATGTCTGCTGGAATGGAGTATCATTAGATTCGATTGCTGGTGGGCCTCGTCCGGTTCTGTTGACCATGCGGCCAGCATCTCACAAGGAACTGGAGAACCTATTGTGGCTTTACCCACTTGGTCAGGATTGATGTTATGCAGCACAGCATTCTGCATTCTATAGTTTTGGTTTCTGGTGGCTCTGTTGCTAATCATACTTGAAATCTCCGATCTTAGGTGTTGATGCTGTGTTCTACCTCCTTGCCAGTATGGTTGAGCCTTGACTGGGGTGGTTGGATGTGTCTCATCTGGACTCATCTCTCTGACCTTCCTTTGTTGCGGAAGGTGGATTCATTTGCAAGACAAGTTTCCTGCTTATGCATCTGTGGTCTTCAGGCAGGCTGCAGCACTTGTGGTGCCATCAGGAGCATTAAAAAAAGAAAAGGAAAAAAAAGAGGAAGATTTATGCACTTCTGGGGGTGTGTGTAAGTGACTGCATACAGCATGAAGCAGTTTGTTTTCTTGGATGGGGCATCCCAATAGCCTGTGCTTGTTTGAAGGTTCTCTGCCAGGCTCTTTCCTACTATACTGTCTGAGTGTGTGTGGCTCTTTGTCAAGGTCAGAACCTGGTAAAGCAAATTTGTTTCTTATGGACTCTTCTAGGTCCCAAGTCATGCAGCTACTGATTTGCAGCTGAGGCGTACTTGCTCTTGAAACAGTAGCACTGCAGGAATCTTAATTAGGTTGTATTCTTCACCAAGAGTGAACAGGAGGGTATTTGCTGCAGGTCGCCAGGATAGGGAGGGCTTATTTTCATCAGTTGATTAAAACTCTTCACAGTGAGTAGCACATAGCTCCATGATTTGATTTGAATGTTTGTGGTAGGCATTAAACACCAAAGTATGGAAGTTCTAGCTTCCTTGGCCCAAAAGGGCAGTTTAGGTTCTCCCAGGCCTACAAAGTTAAATTGGGCTGGAAAGTCGCATATTGATTGAAAGCGTCGATGTAGGCATATATCGGTATGGAGATACGGCTGACATTAACCACTAAGAGCATCCCACTTGGAATGGAAATTTTCTAACACCTCTTTCACAGTGCTATGAATGGCCATATTTGTTACTATCTGAATCTAAAGAGGGCGCCTTGAGGATGCATGTTGTTATGTAGTCATTCGGAAGTTAATCCATTTTGTTCTCAGGATGCATGGAACAGGGGATGGCCCACAGTAGTGGATACGTGGTGAACCAGTAGAAAACAGCACAGAACTCCACATTACTGCTGATTAGGAGAAGTGCTGCTTCTCTGTCTGGAAGGTGCTGAGCTTGCTGAGACTGACTTCGGCTTGAGGACAGCTGTGGAAAATTCTCCTTTAACCCTGCTCCTGATGCAGCCTGTTGAGACGATATGTGGCCAGATACTTAGGTCTTATTTCTAGAGGATATTATGTTGTGGGATGAAAATGGGCACAACTCATAACTCATCCTTGATGCTTACATGGTTTAATCTTAGTCCTTTGTCCTGTGTTTTGGCAAGTTGTGGAAGACTGAAGCTAGAGCCGTAAGAAATGAAAGTGTCAGACCTCAACCAGAGCAATGCAGTTGCCTGCGAACTCCTCGATTGTCTGGTCCAACATTATCCCTTGCCAATGGCATCAACCTTTCCACTTGCAGGGTAAGGGGTCTAGGAATGTGCACAGATAAGTTGCTGATTGGGACTTGCAGTTCAAGGACCGGCAGATATGACATCTGTAGGCAAGGGCAATGTTCAGGGATTCTTATCAAAGAAGGAGTACATCCATCTGATATTGCAATGACCTGGTAGTAACTTGCTTAACAATGATATGCAGGAGGTGTTCAAGAACCTTTTCTTCATCCACAGCTGGCCGCATCTAATGTAGGGTTTGCCTGGGGCAAGTTATACCTAACTACTTGAGCCTGGTGGTGGGAATATCAGAGCCTGGGTGATTGGAGTAGTGCTAATTCATTGTTATGGCTGGTGCAGATGAGTTCACTGCTCCTGGGTTGGACACACCTTGTTGCGTAGTGGGAGCATCCTGGGTACAGTATCTAGCACACTGGTCAGTCTTGCTTATGGCGGCAGACTGGGAGCATTATATGTAGCTTTTAAGAGCTTACAGTTTGACCTGTTTTGGCTATTTATGTTAAATACAATCATGTCTTTCTAATAAAGCTGCGGGCAAGTTGTTCCCGTTTAATTCACAAGGTATATGTGTTGTTATTTATTAATTGGGTTCAGAGTGGGAAAAGGTGCTAGGTTAGGGTGTCATCATGGATGCCTATGTTAATTCAATCTCCTGTTTCCAAGTGTAAATATGTAGTCTGGCCACTCACTGTCTACATACATTCATTTCCACTTTGCTCCTCGCTCTCTGTTCTCCATCTCACACTTTTTTCCATACGAGCTTTTTCTGGCTTTTTTGTATTATCTTCCTTGCACCTTCTATGCCGAACAAGACACACCTTTATGATCTTTCTTTCTGTCTAGACTAAAACCACACCTATCCAGCATGGCATATTCTATCACTCAGCATCTCAGTTACCTGTTCCATATCTGTTGTCATTACCCATTAACTCTGTACCACCTGAATTATTCATGTGTTACCTGTTTATTATGAGAAGCACCATGCAAAAGGGGAAATAAATTAAATAAATATTTTAGATATCAGACATGAAGGGCTTTGAAAATTCAGAGCCTAAAGGATGGCTTTGTCCTAGGGTAACATTATTCTAATGCTACTTCTTTGCAGAAACAGAAAATTAAAAGAGAATGAAAGAACTAGAAATATTTTCTTTTTGTGAGCCAATTAAATTTCAGCTTCACTTGCTAAGAGTGGTGGAGAGTTACTAAGGTGCATAAAAGTAGCTAGAAGGTTGCTAGGCTGTATAGAGAGAGGTGTGACCAGCAGAAGAAAGGAGGTGTTGATGCCCCTGTATAAGTCGTTGGTGAGGCCCCAACTGGAGTATTGTGTTCAGTTTTGAAGGCCGTATCTTGCTAAGGATGTAAAAAGAATTGAAGTGGTGCAAAGAAAAGCTACAAAAATGGTATGGGATTTGTGTTACAAGACGTATGAGGAGAGACTTGCTGACCTGAACATGTATACTCTGGAGGAAAGGAGAAACAGGGGTGATATGATACAGACGTTCAAATATTTGAAAGGTATTAATCTGCAAACAAACCTTTTCCATAGATGGGAAGGCGGTAGAACTAAAGGACATGAAATGAGATTGAAGGGGGGCAGACTCAAGAAAAATGTCAGGAAGTATTTTTTCTCGGAGAGAGTGGTGAATACTTGGAATGCCCTCCTGCGGGAGGTGGTGGAGATGAAAACGGTAACAGAATTCAAAAAATGCATGAGATAAACATAAAGGAATCCTATTCAGAAGGAATGGATCCTCAGAAGCTTAGCGGAGATTGGGTGGCAGAGCCGGTGGTGGGAGGTGGGGCTAGTGGTTGGGAGGCGGGCTAGTGCTGGGCAGACTTCTACGGTCTGTGCCCTGAAAATGGCAGATACAAATCAAGGTCAGGTATACACATAAAGTAGCACATATGAGTTTATCTTGTGGGCAGACTGGATGGGACCGTACAGGTCTTTCTCTGCCATCATCTACTATGTAAAGTTGGCATTTTACCACACGTTAGTTTACCACGAGTCACTATCCTGTAGTATCTTAGTACCTCAAGCAACTGACTCCCATGACGTATGAAAACTATGACTTGCAATTAACCTTGCAAGCTGTATTATTCATCCTAACCTGTGGCCCATTGTTCCCGGGAAGCTTTCTTAAAGGGGCTGGAGATTTTTAAAGATGAACAGTGCTTCCCTTCCTTTCTCCCTCCAGACACCCCCCTATAGACATCCTTCTCCCAAAGATACCTACCCCCTGAAAAGACCTGCCCTAAAGAGCCTCCTGTAGACGTCCTCACCTATAGATCCCTCCTGAAGACCCTCCATCCTGTAGATCCCTCCCCCCCGGGCCTACCTCTTAGAATCTGTAAATAATTTGCGTGTTCCTACCAATTACTCGGACCTCATATCCTTCCAGTCTGCTTACGCAGGCTGGGTACTAACAAGCTCCATAATCAGAAGGACTCACTAGGATATAAGAAGATAGTTTATTACAATCTTACCAAAAGCAGTACAGGCAATAAGGCATTCACAAAGTGGAACAGCGCTTCACGACACGTCCTCTCTCTTCTGCCTTCTATCTCTATATAATCCCCCTCTCTAGCAAATACCCTTCTTATATATATTTTTGGTACCATTCATTTCTATGGACACTCATTCTCTCACTGGTCATCTTTGCATGTTATCAGCTACTATCTTTTAAACATCAACATTTGATGTCAATGATAGCCAAGATTCTATGTGTTCCCAAACTCCCCTAGCTCCCCTGGATGATCTCATCCGGGGTGCAGCTGACCCAGTACTATCTTCATGAAGCCAAAACATCTTTGCGCGTGACTTCTTGCAGGTGCCAGTCTTGCTTATTTGTTTATAGAGCAGATTTTCCCACCTCTATCGGCTCTCAATTACCTCATTTCAGCACTTGCTACAGTGAAATGTAATTTGTGTCAGAAATGATTTTTGATTTTTACAGGCCTAGTTCTTAGCCTGAGCCATTGGCCTGTATTTCACTGAGAGCAAGGGACAGCATATTTCTACAAATCCCTAGTAGTCTAGATGTCCCAGGCCAGGAAGGATCCCTAGTCACTCCTGCACCTGACAGCAGGGGCGTAGCTACGGGTGGGCCTGGGTGGGCCCAGGCCCACCCAATTTCAGCCCAGGCCCGCCCAGCGCCAGCGCCAGCATCCATTGCCGGCCACTGCTGCTTTTCCTGTTGAGCAGCAGGGCCGGCGCTACAAAAAGAAGAAGCGCTAACGGCGCTAAGGAGTAAGGACGAGAAATGTTTAAAAAAAAAAAAAAAGCGCGGCACCGGCAGGCACTGTCTCGGCAGCCTTGAGGCATTGGCTGCTGGCTCGCAGGCTCCATAATCTGCGGGAGGAGCCTGCGAGCCAGCAGCCAATGCCTCAAGGCTGCCAAGACAGTGCCTGCCGGTGCCGCGCCTTTTTTTTTTTTTTTTAACATTTCTTGTCCTTAGCGCCGTTAGCGCTTCTTCTTTTTGTAGCGCCGGCCCTGCTGCTCAACAGGAAAAGCAGCAGTGGCCGGCAATGGGGGCTGGCGCTGGCATGCAGGGCGGGCCTCGTCGAAGGAAAACATGGAAGGATGGGGAGAAAAAGAGGGAAAACAGGTGGAAGGATGGGGAGACAGAGGGAAAACATGGAAGGATGGGGAGAAAAGAGGGAAAACAGATGGAAGGATGGCAGACAATGAGGGAAAACATGGAAGGATGGGGAGAAAGAGGGAAAACATGGAAGGATGGGGAGAAAAGAGGGAAAACAGATGGAAGGATGGCAGAGAATGAGGGAAAACATGGAAGGATGGGGAGAAAGAGGGAAAACAGATGGAAGGATGGCAGAGAATGAGGGAAAACATGGAAGGATGGGGAGAAAAAATAGAAAACAGATGGAAGGATGGGGAGAAAAGATAGAAAACAGATGGAAGGATGTGGAGAGAGAAGGGACACTGAACAGAAAAGGGTAGAGTGATACAGAGACACTGGTTAGAAAGAGGGAGAGAGACATTAGATGGAAGGATCAGGAGAGAGGATAGATGGATGGAAGGATGGGGAGAGAAAGAGGGAAGACGCTGGATGGAAGGGTAGGGAGAAAGAGGTGACACTGGACGGAAGGATGCAGAAAGAAAGAGGGGAGACTACTGGAAGGATGGGGAGAGAGAGGGGAGACTGGAAGGATGGGGAGAGAAAGAAGAGAGCTGCTGGATGGAAAAGGAGAGTAGTGAAAGACTGGAGAATAAGAGGAAGGGGCATGGGGAGAACAAGGGTGAGAAAAAGATGAAAAGCCATAAGTAGATGAAGGAAATTAAAGAATGGATAGTAAGAATGAATTAAATCAGGACAGAGAGAGAGAGGCAGAAAAATATTGAAGAAAGCAAAGAAAAAGGAGAGAAAAATGAGAAATGGCCAGGAAACCGTGGCAGAAGAGTTAAGCGAAAACGAAGGAAAGCAGAATCTAGAGACTGGGAGCGACACAATGAGAAAAAGTAAATGGCCATACAAGAAAGGTAAAGAAAATAATTTTATTTTAAATTTAGGATAAAGTAATATGGTACCTGTGTTAATGAAGTTTCAGAGACCAATACTTCCTTCCTTAGGTCAGGCGAGGATACCGTAACAGCATTATACTGACCTGAGGCAGGAGGTTTTGGCCTCTGAAAGCTCATTGAAAAGGGTGTTAGGCTATTAAATAAATTTTCTGAAATCTGATGCACTGAAAAGCAGCACTTTACCCTGTGTGACAAATGCATCTGATTAGCGTGACTAAATTTTGCTGGGGGAGGGGGGTAGAGAGAAAATTTTGTGCCCACCCACTTTGGGTTCAGGCCCATCCAAAATTGGCAGTCTGGCTACGCCACTGCCTGACAGTACCAGGTTCAAAATGGCACTTGCAGTAGTCTTGGGGTACTATTGCTAAGAGTTAAACCACAATATAGGGCCCACTGCTCTATCCATTAGTTTATGTCTTCACTTGTTTATAAGTGTATTTACATGGGGTTGCTAGTGTATCTAGCTAATAATGATTTGAAGACATAGTCATCACAGTGTTCACTTTGCTTTTTTCCAGCTGAGGCTGCTGGAATCACCATCGGAGTTTGTTATCCATTTGTTATCAACAGAGGACAAAGCCTCCAGTTATACAGGCACTGGAACCTTCTTCCCATGGACTTGAAGGAATAAACAAACTTTCTACGTTTTAGGAAAATATTGAAAAGTTGGTTTTCCAGACACATAATGTTGACTGATTTTATTTGTGTTCTTTTACTCTACTTTTTTGTGCTAGTACTGTATTTTTTTTTTTAGATAAGTACTACATCATGGATTAGATTGTAATGTAATCTGCTCCAGTGCATTGCAAGTGGTAGATAAATCAAGTCAATAAATCTATTATTTATGCATAGGCTCCCCTGTAACTGTGAAGGTTCATCCTGTAGAGTTTACTTCTTAGGCATATGGCTGCTCCTGGTCTTGTGAAAGGCATAAGGCCTTTTCTTCTTTCCTTTCTTTTAGGTTGACTGCTAACTTCACATACATGTTGGTCTCTTACAGGCAAACCTTTTGTTCTACGAGTCTGCTCCTCTCATAGTTGTTCACCTCTGGTCGCCAGTACAGCTTGAGTTCTCTTGCGCTCTCTTTCACTAGACCCTGCCTTGCCCTTGCTTGTTTCTTTTGTTCAATTTAGGTCCCTGGGACTAGGCATAGTTAGAGCTTTTTGCCCTCCTTCACCATGGAAGTTCATCATCAGGCCCTTCTAATCTCACCCTGGAATTTTTCTTTTATATCACTAGCCTTTGTCCTGCTCCACTCTCAAGCATCTTGTGTGGTGCTGGCTGGCCACTGTGTTTTCTTAGCTTTTTTTATTCTGCAAGTAATAAACCCTGTCACAGTTATATAATATTGATTGAGACAACTGGTTTCTCTTCAGATTGAATACAGAGATCCCAATGTTGAACCATCCCAGAGTGCATTGGCTCTGAGGCTCTAATGAGTGAGGGAAGGGTCTCAACGAGTGTGAGAGTGAGAGAGCATTTACATGAATGTGATACACTAATGAATGAAACTTGGCATCTCTGTGAATAAACTGATGAATCACTCATTGCCTCTTTTTGACTGCAATCCAAGTGCAAAGTCCAAGTTATACGCTGAAGATGATTGCCTCTTTTTGACCTTTTGTCTCAACTGATAATGTATCCAATATGAGGGGTTGTTGCTCTGCCATCTGACCTCATTGAGGACACGATGATTTAAACATTGCCAAATTATGAGGATTAAACTGTCTCAGGGCTGCTGCAAGGTTACTGGATACCCTTAGCAAATTGTCAGCTTTATGCTCCCTCCCTGATCCTGACTAGCAGCAGCTCCAACACTCTCCCCAGTGGCATAGCCACAGGTGGGCCTGGGTGGGCCAGGGCCCACCCACTTAGGGCACAGGCCCACCCAACAGTAGCACACGTTTAGTGGTAGCTGGTGGGAATCCCAAGCTCCACCAGCTAAAGACTTCCCCCTGATGGTAACGAAAACACTACTCTCCATGATACCGGCATCTGCACATGCTCAGTTTTCAGCGCATGCCTGCTGCAGACTGCCAAAGTGGAAAGAAGTGTTTTTATGCCAGCTGAGATATTTTTATGGTGGTGGTGGGTGGGGGAGAACACTTGGTGCCCACCCACTTCTTGCCTAGGCCCGCCCAAAATCACTTGTCTGGCTACGCCCCTCCCACTGGTGGTGGCAGCTCTGGCATAGTGCTTCCTCCTTAATAATGGTGACTTCAGCACAGCATCCCTCTTCTTACCACCCCTTTCCTTTTCCAGTATCCCCCTCTTTCCCCATGTCCAGCAGCATACTCCTGTTCACCTTCTCCTCCATCTCCTGCCCAACATCTCCCTCTGTCTCCTTCTCTCCCCCCATCTTTGCTGTGCCCAGCCCAGCATCGTTGTTATGCATGTAATTTTTCTAAGTAACAAAGAAGAGGTGTCCCTTCTTTCCTTATCTTACCTTTTATCACAATCATTTCTCTCTTCTTCAGCATCTTCCCTCCTACTTCCTTCCACATCTTTCATGCCACTTGCCAAATGACTTTTCATTTTCTTCCTTCTTAGCAACAGTTCCTACCTCCCCCCCTTTCACTACAGATCTTCCCTGACCTCTTACCCTTCTCCAGCATTTGCACGTTGACTCCTCTCATTCAGAAACTGTCCCTATCTCTCCTCTGTCCATCAAGATCTGCCTTGCCTCTTCCTCTCCATTAGTATCTGCTCCATGCCTCTCCCCACTCCCTCTTGTACTCAGCATCCATTATCCTTCGCGTCTTCTTCCCCTTGTAATATCTGTTTTCTACCTCCCTCCCCCCACCCCAGCATCTGGCCTTTATCGCATTTCTCTAGATCCTATGGTTTAATTGAACAGTGTTTGCCTTTGCCATGGTTCTCCACTGCTCTACCTGCTCTTTAGTGCTGACATTGTGAGCACGTTCAAAATGCATGCTCACAGGCCAGCACATCTTGATAATAATCTTGCGATGTACAAGATTAGCATCGAGACATACTGGCCTGCAAGCATGAAGCTTGAACACTCTCATGGAGCCGACTTTGAAGAACAGGAAGAGCAGTGGGGAGACACGGCATAGGCTCCAACTGCTCTGCCTAGCTGGCTTTCCCGAATCCAAGGGATCCCCGCTAGCCATGCTACTCCATATGACCAGCTCCACTGCCTTTTTGGATGATGGGGCCAAGGAATATTTGCCAACCACACTGCTTCTACCTGTTTTTGCTTCCCTCCAAAATCTGGCACAGTAGGCAACTGTTTAATTTGCCTAATAACACTTACGCTAAATTGCTTGCCCCTTCCCCCTCAAAAGATTTTGAAGTAAGATGCATTGTAATAAAGTCACACTTGTAGACATCTTAGAAGATTTTATAACTAACTGTAAAGGAACTAAATTACACAATAGAACTATGACTTATAAGGAATTGTATTTAGTTCCTTAGTTACTCTGTATGTAATGCCTCATGCTGGTTGTTTCTTTTTCCGTAGCCTGTAATTAATGTCTGTCCTCAAAAATGTATCCCACCCTCAGCCTCCAAATTGACTAAGGTTTATGCAGTGTCTTTTAATAATAAGTTTATTCCTCATACATCTGAATTTTGAAAAGCTGTCCACCCCATCAGTCAGAAAATGGAAACAAAGCTCTTAAAACAATTTCTATTGACTCAGTTTACTGAACAGGTCAAAAATGGGAATCAGAGTTGAGCTGCAGTTGGCTCAGATTTCTGTGAGGTTGGCTAAAGATGCTTTCAACTAACCTGTGCCACACTAGATCGGAATCAATTGTTCTTTTTACATTTCTTTCTCTAATTCTTCTCCATATTGTCCTTTTCAATCCTTTCTTTTCACTCATATATCACTACAGCCTGACTCCCACCAGTTTTTCCCATTTCATATCACCATTTAAGAACATAAGCATTGTCATACTGGGACAGACTAAAAGTCCATCAAGCCCAGTATCCTGTTTCCAGCAGTGACCAATCTAGGTCACAAGTACCTTTCATCACATGCATCCTTTCCATTTATCTACCATGTCATCTCTCCTGATCTCTTTCTCCATGTACCCCCTATCATTTATCTCAATTGTTTCCTTTCTTTGTGCAACTCATCTTCCAAGTGTCTCCTGTCCCTCAGATGTCCCCTATCCTTCCATTAGGTGTCATCTTTCACCTTCCATCGTGATATGTTATCTTTTCCCTCTTGCCCACTACCACCATATGTTGTCTTTCCACCTCCTACCATTTGTCATCTCTATTCTCACCACCACTTCATGTGCCATCTTTTCACCCCACCACCACTATGGGTCACCTCTCTCTTCCATCCTATCATGTACTGTTCTTCCTTTCTCTCCCCCTACAGACATCCAACTGAGTTGCAGCAAGACGTTTGGAAAGATCCAAATTCTCCAAACATGTGAAATCGATTTTGCAGAAGCTACATATGGCAAAATTCATGACACCTTATTTTTAATTCAAACGCCTGAATTGTTTCCTGAGTATCCAACTGTTGCTTATCTAAAATGAACTTGGTCCTCCCAACAGACCCTTTTGTTATCCATACCACTGATATCACTGAAATTATCATGCACAAAGCTTTGTGCTTTCAGCAGCTTTGCACCCTATATATGGAACATAATACCACCTGAGCTGTGTACAGAAACTTGCTGCCTTACTTTTCACAAGATAAATCCGAGCTTGGCTATTCAGCCAGGCCTTCCTCTAGATTCTTAGTAGGGATGCTGTTGATATCACAGCCCTGTCTGTCTCTGTTTACCCTCCTTTCTCTCTAATTGTGCCTTGCATCTTTTTGTACTTAATGCTCTTTGCGTCTTTATGTAACCCTGGTCCTACTCGCTCAGTTCACAGGCACTGGCTAAGGTCCTCAGGTCAGGTACCCAGGACCAGGATATACAAACAGAGGTCAGATGTCATCTGGGCTCGAGCCAGGGCTGGGCTAGATCTGGGTAGGCCGTGGGGTTTCAAAACACTCTTTCCCTTTCTTAACACAGTCCCAAGGGGGAAAAGTGCACTATCACTCCAAGCTATATTGCAAACTGGCAACTTTACTAACAGCAACAGTCCAACACAGTCTCTCAATAATAAGCAATTCACAGTTCAGTTGTTGTGGTGTTTTGTTTTGGGGATCCCCCCTCCCCCCTGAAGAGTTTTGATATAGCAAGAAATCCTCAGTATATAACTATTTACAACAGTCCAATCAGTCTGCAACGTCTCCATCTATCCATCCCATCTTGCAGAACAATAAGGAGTTGTGACTTGTCTGGTCGCTCCCAAGCAAGCGTCCCACTGGGCTTTTCCCCAGCTGCCGGACCACCTCAGGACCATACCTCCCTGTCCATCCTCCCTCTCTGTCTTCGGGGGCAAATCACCTCTATTTTACCTCCGAACCTGAACAGGTATTCTCCTGTTCTTCTCCCAGGGGGCATCTCTTTATCCCACTCCCGGAGCTCTTCTCTCAGTCCCTGCTTTGGTAGCAGGGACTCTTTGTTGTTCTTCCAGCCCCAAATTATAATACCAAATCGGATACCCCCTTTCTCCCCATGGGTCCTGGTGGAGGTTATGGGCAACCAAAGAACATGTACTCAGAAATGTACCAGTTTTTTATTAATCCTAACTCAACCTCCCCAAATGACTTCTCTTTTCAATCAGATAGCCATAATCTTATCCCAACCAATACACCCCATGACATCAACATGAGTGGAGGAGAAGCCTAGTGGTTAGTGCAGTGGACTTTGATCCTGTGGAACTGAGTTCAATTCCCACTGCAGCTCTTTGTGACTCTGGGCAAGTCACTTAACCCTCCATTGCCCCTGGTACAAAATAAGTACCTGAATATATGTAAACCGCTTCAAATGTAGTTGCAAAAACCTCAGAAAGGCAGTATATCAAGTCCCATTTCCCTTTCCCCCTTTCCCTTCCTGTTTGGATGAGTTGGTTTTAAGATAGTTGTTTACTTTTGGACTTGGGTGCCATATTGAAAATGCCCCTCCATGCCTCCAGATCAGTGGCAGTAGCAAGCCAGCAGGAGTCCCTGGGTCCCACCAGCAAGGAGGAGCAGCACTAAAAATCTCCCCAAGTTCTGCTTGTAAGATTGTCATATATCCAGAAAAGGGAAACTGGGGAGCAAGTGAGGAGTGAAGTTAGGAGGGAAGGGGAAGGGGCATTGTTAGAAGAAAGAGAAGGCAGAGCACAAGAGAAGGGGCAAGGAGGAAACAGAGAAAAAAAAAGAAAGATTTATGTATTTATTTATTTAATGAGGCATAATATACCACCAATTGTACATGGATGCCATTAAATGGTTTACAAAGTAAAATAAAGTGGTATAAGAAAAAGAAAAGAAGAGGTCAATATTCAAGTGATTTAATTGGCCAGAAATGGTTCCTGGCCAGTTAAATTGTCTGTTGAGGGATAACTGGTTAATGCTGCTAAAAATGACTAGTTAACGCTTAAAGCGAAACTGGCTATTTTAGGGGTATTCAAGGAGTGGAGTCGGCACATGGTCATTTAAGTACTGACATTCAGCAGTTAACCAGCCAAGGTAACTACATAAATAGGACTGCATAAAAGTCAGTCCTTTCTTTAAGTGGTGTCCCATAGCCGGTTAAGTACTGACTATCGTATTTAACCAACTATGGTGTAGCCGGCTTCAGAAACCTGTAAATTCAATGCCGAAGCCCAGACATGGCCCGGCATTGAATTTCTGGGCATAATGCCAACAGCGATCAGCAAAATGCTGAGCACTGCCGGCTGAATATTGATCCCAAAATTTTATTTTTTTGTTGTTTTAGGACTTTGTTTAGTTTTGCTTATTAGTATGATGTTAATTGTTTAATTTTAGATAATTTGCTATTTACACTTTTAATTATTGAGGGGTTCCTTTACTAAGCTCAGGGAAAAAGTGGCCTGCGTGTTTTTGGTGTGCACCAGGCCAGTTTTTACCGCATCTGGGAAAAAGGGCATTTTTTCAATGGGCCGGGGAAAGGGTCTGCAGTAAAACTGAAACCAGAGCATGCCTATTTATGGCCTGAGCCCTTAATGCCTAAGGCCTCACGTGCTCAACACGTGGTGACCGGTTGACAAAAGCCAACTGCCAATTAACCCCAGAAACGCCGCACACGGTAGGAAATTAAAAAAATAATTTGTCCTGGTGGTATAGGCGCATACCAAATCCAAAATTACCAGCGGAGGTGTGCTACCTGGTGGTAGTCTCGTTTTGGTGCATGCTGCATACGTGTAGAGCCTACCGCACCTTGGGTGGGAATACTGTGGGATATAAATAAATAAATAAATAAAAAGGGCTTCTGAGTGGGCTGTCTGAATGAAATTGCTATCTTCTTTTCTATCATATTTTCTAGTTTTCTTAATTTTTCTTTTTCAGTCTGTAAACTGCCTTGACCTGTGGCCAGATAAGGCGGTATAGTGAATTCTTAAGAAACACAAACTATATCCTCCACATGGACATAAAAATAAGGAAAGGGGAATGAGCCACAACAATAGTGACTGACTAAAAAGAAGTTGAAAGAGCAAACTAAGTGCACTGTGAATCATTAGGGAAGTATTAGCTAACATCATTTTAGAAGCACAGATACATTTATTTATTTATTTATTTGTTTGTTACATTTGTACCCCACATTTTCCCACCTTTTTGCAGGCTCAATGTGGCTTACATAGTACTGTAAAGGCATTTGCCAGTTCAGTTGATAACAAATACAAGGTTGTATTGTGGTCAATGAGGTAGGTATGAGTCAAGCGTCCTGAGGGTCGGAGGGAATAAGAATTGTCATTGTCCAGTATGATCATTGGATATGCTGTGTTCCTAGGTGTTGGGATTTAAGTTGGATCGAGGGGATAGGCCTTTTTGAAGAGGTGGGTTTTTAGTGATTTCCTGAAGTTTAGGTGATCGTGGATTGTTTTCACCGTTTTTGGGAGTCCATTCCATGGTTGTGCGCTTATGTAGGAGAAGCTGGATGCGTAAGTTGTTTTGTATTTAAGTCCCTTGCAATTTGGGTAATGTAGGTTGAGGTAAGATCATGATGATCCGATTCTGTTTCTGGTTGGTAGATCTATGAGGTCTATCATGTTTCCTGGGAGTACACCGTAGATAATTTTGTGGACCAAAGTGCAGATTTTGAAGGTAATCAGTTCTTTGATTGGGAGCCAGTGCAGCTTTTCTCAAAGGGGTTTTGCACTTTCAAATTGAGTTTTACCAAATATTAGTCTGGCTGCTGTGTTTTGGGCAGTCTGGAATTTTTTTATGAGTTGTTCTTTACATCCCGCATAGATTCCTTTGTAGTAATCTGCATGGTTTAGGACCATTAATTGTATTAGGTTTCTAAAAGTTTCCCTAGGGCAGAAAGGTTTTATTCGTTTGAGTTTCCACCTTGAATAGAACATTTTCTTTACTACGGTGTTTACTTGGTTTTCGAGATTAAGGTTGCGGTCGATTGTGATGCCGAGTAGTTTTAGGCTGTCTGAGGTAGGGAGGGTGTGTCCTGGGGTGTTAATGGTTACGGGTTTGTACTTGTTATGTTGAGGTGAGAGGATAAGGCAGTGTGTTTTTTCAGTGTTCAATTTCAGTTGGAATGAGTTTGCCCAAGAGTTCATGATGTTTAGGCCATCATTGATTTCATTGGTTATTTCTGTTGTCATGCCTGAAGGGAATGTAAATTGTAACATCATCTGCATTGATGAACAGGTTGAGGCCGCGATTGGATAAGGACTTTGCCAGTGGGATCATCATTATGTTGAAGAGTATTGGTGATAATGGTGATCCTTGAGGTACTCCGCAGGCTGCTTTCCATGGAGTTGATATGTTAGAGTTTGATTTTACTTGGTATGCTCTGGTGTTTAGAAAGCCTTTGATCCAGTTAAGTACATATCCAACAATTCTGAAGTACATAAGTACATAAGTAATGCCACACTGGGAAAAGACCAAGGGTCCATCGAGCCCAGCATCCTGTCCACGACAGCGGCCAATCCAGGCCAAGGGCACCTGGCGAGCTTCCCAAACGTACAAACATTCTATACATGTTATTCCTGGAATTGTGGATTTTTCCCAAGTCCATTTAGTAGTGGTTTATGGACTTGTTCTTTAGGAAACCGCCTAAAGCCTTTTTAAACTCTGCTAAGCTAACCGCCTTCACCATGTTCTCCGGCAACGAATTCCAGAGTTTAATTACGCGTTGGGTGAAGAAAAATTTTCTCTGATTTGTTTTAAATTTACTACACTGTAGTTTCATCGCATGCTCCCTAGTCCTAGTATTTTTGGAAAGCGTGAACACTCTTCACATCCACCCGTTCCACTCCACTCATTATTTTATATACCTCTATCATGTCTCCCCTCAGCCATCTCTTCTCCAAGCTGAAAAGCCCTAGCCTCCTTAGTTTTTCTTCATAGGAAAGTCGTCCCATCCCCTTCATCATTTTAGTCACCCTTCGCGGCACCTTTTCCAATTCTACTATATCTTTCTTGAGATGCGGCAACCAGAATTGAACACAATACTCAAGGTGCGGTCGCACCATGGAGCGATACAACAGCATTATAACATCCTCACACCTGTTTTCCATACCTTTCCTAATAATACCCAACATTCTATTCGCTTTCCTAGCCGCAGCAGCACACTGAGCAGAAGGTTTCAGTGTATTATCGACAACGACATCCAAGTGGCCAAGGAGTCTTAGTAATATATCGTGGTTAACCATGTCGAATGCGCTCGATATGTCGAATTGTTACATAAAGTTAATCAGAGCTCATTTGCTCCTAGACATGAAGAAGTGTTGGGAGTGGATCTGCTGAGGGGAAAAATTCTTCATTGGTATCTTGCCAACTAGAAATTGCACTCCAACTTGTGAAAAGGTAAATTTGAGGTTAAACAGGTAATTCTGTTGTCTCTTTTTAAAACATTATTCTGCTTATTTAGTAAAGTCAGTTTAGACAATACTGTAGCCTTTAAAGTTTCTGTTAGGGTTTCATATAAAATGTGTTTTAGAGTCTAGTTTAGTATTTTCATTGCATTTTAGAGCTTAGCATAACATTAGTTTAGAGCACAGATACCAGTTGAAGGAAGCCACTGTTTAATTCCCTTCCTGCCATCCCAGTTCCCACCCACTCTAAGGCTAATCTTTGATTTATAGGCTTTTCAGCCAATTAGGAGGAGGACACTATAGACAGAAGTACTATATACAGATAGATAGATAGGCTAATGGAATGTTTATTAGAATACTTTATTGTACTGCTGTTTATTCATTCACTAAAGAGAATTTAAATAGATATAGATATTTTGTTGGCTTTTTTGTATCAAGTGCTGTGCTTGATTTATTTTAGGAAAGGGATTGCTTAAATTCTAATTTTATATTGCTGGGATAACTGATTCTTTATTTCTTTTCTATTTTTAGTAGAGAGGATTATTTTCTTTTTCTCTTTAAGGAGCTTGTTTGCTTGCTCTAGGATTTCATTTTACCTCCTTTTGAAAAGTTGAGGTGATCAAATTAACCTCTTTTGAAGTCCATGCACTTCTGAAGGTTAGATCGCGTACAAAAGAGGATAGTTGCTTCTTTTAACCTACTGAGGAAAAGGAAGGGGATTTAGTAGGGCTTTTTCTGTTTTCTCTTTTCTTCAACAGGTGCAAACACTTGTGCAACTGTAGTATTGTTGGGAAACATCATGTCACCAAAGCTGTTGCTCCAGGTTCTGCCTCTATACAGACAGAAAATGTGATCCAAGGCTGGCTGGTTCCATGTGTAAGATGTCTGCAGTTTGGATCCCTCATGAAAGAAGTGGAAGAACTGAGAGAGAAAGTGGCAAGGTTGATAAGAATCTGCAAGAATCAATGAAATGCTTCATGAGGCATCAAAGATCTCCAGCAGTGGGGAAGAAGAAGCTGTGCTCAAAGAGGACAACTGGACTCAGATTATGAGATCCTGCAGGATCAATACCATGATTCCAGTTGCCCTCAAACTGAAGAACCGATATGCAGCCCTAGAAGTGGTAGAGGTGAGGAGAGCATCCTAGGGACACAAGGAACAAAAACTTGAAATCCCCAAAGGCAGTGGTGGCTGGCGATCCCCTTCTGAGGAGTACAGAAGTGTCCATCTGCAGACTAGACATGATGTCCTCTGCCAGGTGCCAAAATTCGAGATGTTACGGAGAGCTTGCTGAGACTCATCAAGCCTAATGATTATTGTCCAATGGCACAGATGATACTGCTAGGTACAACCCTGAACGTCAAAAGTAACCATGGCTGTGGGAGAGAAGGTGAAGCAGACAGATGTGCAGGTGGTCGTCTCATCAATTCTCCCTGGTGAAGGTAAAGGCCAACGCAGAGAAACTCGCATCCTGGAGATCAATGTGTTGCTGCGCAGATGATGTAATTGAGAACATTTTATTTATTTATTTGTTACATTTGTACCCCACATTTTCCCACCTATTTGCAGGCTCAATGTGGCGAAAGCCTCCTCCGGTGAAGAAACAAATATAGAGTGATGTTATTTTAAATGAAATAGATATGTATAGACACATTAGGGAAACATAGAGAGGGAAGTTATATAAAGTTCATTAAGTTCATAACAAATTTGGGTTTCTTTGAGTTACTGGATTCAGGTAATTAAGTTGGGTCCTTAGGATATGCTTTTTGGCATCCTGGACCATGGAATGCTTTTCCAAGTGCTGCTGAGCAGAGAAGGTGTCCATCTATCAAAGAAGGGAAGATGTGTCTTCTGCAGTAGATTGGCTAATTTACTGAAGAGGGCTCTAAACTAGAATCATTCGGGATGGGTGACCAAACCAATGTGAGCAATGCATCAGTGACTCTGCTTACTTTAAAAGCACTCAGGGCCCCTTTTACAAAGCAGCAGTAAGGCCAACTGATGAGTGGAGGACTGGTCTGGTGGTTAGAGCACCAGTCTTGCAATCCAGAGGTGGCCGGTTCAAATCCTGCTGCTGCTCCTTGTGATCTTGGGCAAGTCACTTATGTAACTCACCTTGAGCTACTACTGAAAAAGGTGTGAGCAAAATCTAAATAAATAAGTGCTAACATGTACATGCATAGATGCATGCATACTTGTGTAAATGCTAGTATTCTAAACATTTGTATGTATACATGTGAGTGCTTAGGTTATAAAATTATCCTGCAAATGCATAACTCTGTACTTGCACTGAATCTCAACTTCCAGGCATTCAACCACTCTGCAAGCTATATTCCCATAGGCACAGAATGGGGGAGAAAAAAGCCTTAGTAAGTCAAGCCCTTTGAGTTGGAGAATGAGTTTACCTTTTTGAAAGGCAAAGGGGTCCTTATCTCTTTGGATTATGGAGTCATGCAGGGGGCAGTTCTGATACCAACATTATTTAATCTGACCGCAAGCTAGCATAGTGATTACTTCTTTGACTGAAATTGGAGTATCAGAAATAATAGGAATTAGCACATGAGATGTTTTCATTCTGGACAGCCAAATGGCTTCAGGTTTAAATAGATTTAATTTCAGCTGTGGCTTCCAGACACTGATTAATATTATCTAAAACAGCAATTTCACCTTCTTCCACTGAAATTAATAGCTGAATATCATCTGAACAAAAGTAAGGGTGTCTTTTACTAAGGTGCGCTCACATTTTTAGCACACGCTAAATTTGTGGGTGCATTAAACATTAGAATGCATTGGTGTCTCTAATGTTTAGCGTGCCCACAATTTTAGTGCGCTCTAAACTTGTCTTTTCCTCTGTCCAAATATGTTCTAATCTCACCAATGATGGCTACTAGAACAGATTCTGAGCTATGTCCTTTACAAAAATTAGGCTGGCTGGGATGTAGGACATTTGCTTGTCAAGGAATTCCACTATCTGGTCAACCTCTACCAGTAACATCTGCAATATAAATAAATTGTAATCTACCCTTAAAATCAAAGATTTGAGGATGACCAGCATAACGCCAGTTTTTTGAAAGGATTCCAAGAGTGATCCCAGAAACTATAGGCAAGTGATTCTGATGCCAGTGACATGCCAAATACTTGGAAATTATTCTAACAAACTATCCTGCTGATATTAAGACAGCGGCAGCCAGCTGTTTTTTGTCTGCTGCCAGCACTAAAACCAAATACTCAACGCCGGGCCCTGCATGGGCTTCAGCATTAAATATCTGTTTTTTAAAACCAATTAAGTCAATATTCAGACTTAATTGGCCACGGATTAGCGGATAAAGATAGGATAGCCATTTATGTGGTCTCCTTTAGCTGCTAACCTTGGCTGGTTAGATCTGAACATTAGAACCTAACCGGACTCTGCCCCCAAAGCACCCCTGACATGGCCAACTAGCAGTTTGGTCCTAACCAGTCATTTTCAGTGAAAATAATAGGTTAAATCATGCTGATGAGAATGACTGGTTAGCTTCTGGCAAGCAAATTAACTGGTCGGCAGCTGTTCCCAGTCAGCTAACTCACTCTGAATATCAGCTGGTATATTGCTAAACGTATAGGCTCTCATGTTTTAATGGGGCAGGTCAACACAGATTCAGCCAAGGATTGTCTTGCTTCACCAAAACACTATTGGGTCAATATTAAGCCACCGTGGTCTTTGTTTTTTAAATGCCGGCTGTGGCAGTCAAAAAATATCTAGATATTGAGTGCCAATATCCAGATAGTGACTGACACTGAATAGCCAGATAGGCTGTCAGCACTGGAACTTATAAGGACAGTGGTAGTATTCACTCTGCTATCTGTGTTACTTATCCAGACAACAAGACAGCCTTCTATTTGTCCTAAGTTATTTGGATAAGTTATCTGGATAGCAGAATGGATGCTATCACTATCTGGATAAGTTCCGAGACTGCCTTGGATCTACCAACACTATCTGCATAATGCAGAGATGATCTTTGTAAGGATATCTATAGACACTATCCAGACAGTGCTTCTGAATATCCCGATCAACATTGCCTATCCATATAGCAGGCGGTGTTATCTGCATTTTGATTTTGAATATTAACCCATACATTTTAAAATGTGGGTAAGGGTGAGCCAATTGATGCGAAGGCCCATTTTATATAGCACTTGACGTTGACATGAGAACTGAGACATCCAGATTGGGATATGTACAATTCCCCGCAGTATTTTACAAAAGACTCTGCCAAACTAGGGGTGGGGAGTGGGCTTGCCTGCTGGAGGCCCATTCAGGATGTGTTGCTGACAGAGTTTGATCAGGAGGGGTTTTCATCCTGAGTGTTACGGGGAGCCTTTTTACTGACTAGAATGTGATCGGAAAGGTAAAAGAAAGCTTAGGTCTTCTTTTACAAAGCCGCGCGATTCTCGGTGCAGCAAATGAGAGGAAGCCCATTTAATTCCTATGGGCTTCCTCTCATTTGCTGCGTAGGAATCGCTAGCGTGCCTTTGTAAAAGAAGCCCTTAGGGCCCTGTTTACTAAGACAAGCTAGCATTTTTAGCACGCGCTAATGCTAGAGACACCTACATATTCCTATGGGTGTTACTAGTGTTAGTGCACGCTAATTTTTAGCGTGTGCAAAAAACGTTAGCTTGCCTACAGTACAGCTTAGTAAACAGGGCCCTTAGTAAATTGGACCCTTAATGCATTGCTGCAGGCCACTGGCAAAAATACACAGCCAGTCTCCCCTCTCCCCATTCTCTCTCTCTTTCTCTCCCTGCTTCCCTTATCCTCACGTCACTCAGTCCCTCTCTCTCTTTCATTCTCCCACCCTGTCATCATCCAGCCCCTCGCTCTCATTCTCCCAACCTGCTGCCTCCTAGCCCCCTTCTCTTTTTCTCTTTCACTCATTCCTTCACCCTGACATCACCCAGGCCTCCTTCTCTCCCCCATTTCCTCACACTGTCATCATCCACTCTCATTCCCCATTCTGCTACCTCCCTCTCTCTCTTTTTCTCTTTCTCATTCTCCCACCCTATTGTCATCAACTATCTCTCTCTTCCTCATCAGTTTCCCTGCCCACCCCCAATCAGCCACTCCCAGTTAGCCCTCACCACCTAGTAGCCCGTCATAGCCATTGCTCCATTAGCTAGTCAGCCACTTGCCCAGACCGCTGTGAGGACCAGAGCTTCCCCTTCTCTACGTTTGAGGCATGTGATGCAGGAACTTCCATGCTGGTCTTGCGAGAGACCACAAGGCCAGCACAGGAACTCCTGCAGTGTGCAGCTCAAACGTGCGCTGGGCCATGTGATGCAGAGAAAATAAACCTCTTATTTTTGTGGCAGGGGTGGCAGCAGCAGCGGGGAGGGGGGAGGGGGGGAACCCAGCATGAATATCTTGGGTGCCAGTAAAAAAATATCTAGTTGCCATGGCAATCTAGCTCTTGAGATTTGTCGACCCTGCTTTATTGTATGGGTGATTTATTGCTTAACTTGCTGTCATTCTATATTGTTTTCAGCCTGCAAGTTAGGCAATAAGTTAAGCACAAATTAAATAAGAAAACTTTAACATAAGAGGATCAGTAATGGAATGGTAAAAATTAAATGCAGTGAAATCCAACAAGGACAAGTGTAGGAAATGTCATATAAATAAGTAAAAAAAAGTCTCTACTAGACTTTTGTGCAACATAAAAGTATTTGGGGATTATTAAAAAAAATACCCATAAATGAAATAAAGTAGGATTTCTTTTACAGATGCAAGAAGAACATTCTGGGCCCCTGCTCCAGAGAGGTGCCAATCAAATCTGAATAGGGGATGGTCTATTCTGAGAAGGTGGCACACGAGCATTGACTTTAAGATTTTGAGGGATGCAGGGGCATAGCTACCACTGGTGAGCCCAACTAAAAGCCAAGGGCTGCCTCTCGGTAGGATCCACCTGCTGCTAGAGTTAAGGAAGAAAAAATACAAGTCATCCCTCTTGACATGCATTCAAGTTGTGGCATGTGTTCATCCTCCCATCTGCCCATGGGTTTGGCATCTCTCTTTCCACTCCCCTCCCTCCCCCACCACTGATCCAGCATTTCTCCCTTCTCTCAACTACCCCCCTCCCATCTAACTTCAGACTTCTTTACTACTAGTTTCTGGCTGTAGCAACAATTTATATATGCTTTCCTTAGACATGACCTGCGCCCTCTGATGTAATGTACAGTTTCCACACACGCAGGGTGCAACAGAGGGAAGGCTTTGGGACTGGTCACTGAGAGCATGAGTGAATTGCTGCTGCTGCCGGTGTCCTCTAGCGGTAAAGATAAATTTGAGCATAAATGAAGAGGGGTGGTTGAGAAAAAGGGAGGGGAGAGGAGGGAGAGATTATGACCCAAAGAGGGAGAGACAGATGCTGAACAAAAGGAAGGAGGAAGGGAGGGAAAAGAGAGATGGAGAGTTGTTGGAGCCCAGTGGAGGCTAAAGGAGAGACACTGGACAATGGGAGGAGAGAGAAAGAAAAAGATGTTGGACTACAAGAGGGGGAGGGGCAGGAGGGAGAGATGCTGAACAATGGGGGTTCGGGAAAAGGAAGGAGGGAGAAATGTTGGATCACAGGAGACAGAGAGGGAGGAAATAGAGAGGGAGAAATGCTGGACCATGAGGGGACAGGGCAGAGGGAAGAGAGAAGGAGAGATGCTGGACCACACAGGGAAAGACAGGGGAGTTGCAAGACTGTTGCCTTGTGTACCAGGAGTCCCCAAACTATATCCCTGGAATACTGGTGCTAGATATTAGGGCTGACAGTGGGCTGGGGGTGAGAGAAGGGAGCTATGGGCTGACATTGGGACTGGAGGTGGGAGAAGGGGGCTGGGGATAGCAGGACGATGATGTTGGTGGGGGCGGAAGAAGGGGGCCGATGTCAGATGATGGGGTAGTAGAAGGTGGCCCATACTAGGGCTGGGACAAAGATCTGATGCTAGTGCTGGGACTTGGAGCTAACACAGGGTCTGAGGATGGGTCTAAAGGGCACATGCTAAGGGATGGGTGTAGAAGAAGGGTTCTAATGTTCAGCCTGGGAGAATAGGGTGGAGGACAGGGGGCTGACAAAGATACTAGGGCTCACAGGGAGGCAGATAAGAGAAGGGATTTAGGGCTTGGGAATGGTTCTGATGCTGGGGCTGGGAGGCGGGGCTATGGACTGATACAGAGACTGGAGATGGAAAGAAGGCAGAAGGTGAGAAGAAGCTCAGAGTGCATGTAGGGAGGGAGAAGAGAGAGTGGAATGGACTGAAGGGAAGAGGTCAGAGAGGAAGGGAAAAGTGTATAAGAAGGGGCAGGGCCACTGAGTGGAGGGTGCAGGGAAAGCAAAATTCCCCGGGCCCAGTCATAAGCGTTGCTATGGGGTGGCACAAATGGCTTGCCACCCCAGTTTTACAGGCAAACCAGCATTACATTCTCTGTCCCACCTCTGCTCCGTTCAGTGTCTCTCTCATCTTTCCCTCCTTCCCTCAGCAGTGTTCCTGCAGGCTACTGGCAACATCACAAAAGAAAGCAATCTGCCTCCTGCAGGCCTCAGAAGTGTTCCCTCTGCTTTGTCCTGCCTCCTCTGACACAATGTCCTGTGTCCGCGCAGGCAAGGCACAGCAGAGGAAACACTTCGGAAGCCAGCCAGAGGCAAGTTGCTTCTTTTTTGATGCCTAGTGTGATGCCTAGTTGGCTCTAGGTGTGCAAATTAAGGGGCAGGCAAGACCAAGCGGTTATCATTCAGAGAGTGGAGAAGACAGGCTGGTGCGTATGGGATGGTGAGGGAAGACAGAGACTGTGGGAGACCAAGTCTGTACAAATGATATAACCTGAGGCAATGCCATAGCCTTTCTCTTCCTGCTAACCTGGATCAGTGACTGTGAAGAAGGTATAAGCTGGGGAGAGGGGGTTTATGAGACAGATCTAGTGGAATTATAGAATTGACTAGGGAAAGGGTAAATAGGGGCTGGGGGATCATCAGAAGAGAGGATCTGGGGATGAGAAGATTGGCTGAAGATGGTATTAGAAGGGTCTGAAGTGATGATTTGTGGAGGAGGAGCTGATGGACGAGGATCGACTGCCTCTGCTGAGGACCTGGTAGAGAAAGGAGAGAGTTGTTAAAACGAGGTAAGAGAGAGGCTTGATGGGGTGAGAGAGGAGACTGAGTGCGGGATGTGTGTGTGTGTGTGTATATATGTGCATGTATGTCTGTGAGAGATTGCAAGGGAGAAAGTAGGTACAAATGATAGAGCATGTGAGAAAACCTTTGAAATTCTGTGTGCTCCATAGAGTGTACCATTGTGGTCTAGCTATATATATAATTCTGTTAAGTCGCTCAAGCAAGATCAGCTAACAATGTGTTTACGTTTCTTCAGGTGAATATTTGCAGAGGCGTTGTCAGGCTAACAGTGGCTGTGCCAAGGTGATCCTGGGGATATCTGCATTACTGAGTATCTTAGTGTAACCCGGGTCTCACCGATCAGCTCACTTCTAAGTCCAACCCGGGCCACAAACAAACTCTTTCCACACATCACACACAATTCAGTCTTTCTCACTTGAGCTTGGGCACAGGCTGGGGCCGGATAAAAATCCGGAAAGCCGCAGGATGTTAAGCTAGGCTTTATACTGAGCACCGTTGAGCAGTCCGGGAGTGAGCTCTTCACTCTCTCTTTCAAGCAATACTCACCTCACCAAGGATTTCTATTTTATGCAAACTGAACTTTACTGAACTCTGCAACAGGCAAGTGATTCAACTTCATAACTCCCTATATATAGTCAGCATTTGGCTTAAGAGGTGTTCTATCAAGACTATTGGTTACAGTCTTATCCACTGGTTAAATGGTTTCTTATAACAATCCTAAAGTATGTACATATTTACAGCTCCTCCAGTCCACTACCCATCCCTTTGGGCAGAAATAATCCAAGGCTGTTCTTGTAGCGTTGGTTGTCACAAGGAAACTCCTGCAGGACCAGACCTCAGTATCTGTCCTCTCCTACACAGATGCACTTCTCTGAGCTACACCCTCTGGCCATGAACAGGCTCGTCCCTGTTCCTGCTCATGAGCTGGACTCCTCTTGCCCACCTAGAACACCCAGCGTGGAGGAGTAGCCTAGTTGTTAGTGCAGCAGACTTTGATCCTGGGGAACTGGGTTCAATTCCCACTGCAGCTCCTTGTGACTGTGGGCAAGTCACTTAAACCTCCATTGCCCCAGGTACAAAATAAGTATCTGTATATATGTAAACTGCTTTGAATGTAGTTACAAAATACCACAGAAAGGCAGTATATCAAGCAGGGGCGTAGCCAGACAACAGATTTTGGGTGGGCCTAGGCAAGAATTGGGTGGGCACCAAGTGTTCTCCCCCCCCCCCCCCCCCAAAAAAAAAAAATCTCAGCTGGTGGGAAAACGGTTCTTTCCACCTTGGCAGCAGTAATGCACTGAAAACTGCGCAGGTGCCAGTGTCGTGGAGGAGAGTAGCATTTTTGTTACCATCAGGGGAAAATCTTCAGCTGGCGGAGCTTGGGATTCCCACCAGTTACCACTAAACATGTGCTACTGTTGGGTGGGCCTGAGCCATAAATGGGTGGGCCCTGACCCACCCAAGCCCACCTGTGGCTACGCCACTGATATCAAGTCCCATTTCCCTTTCCCTCTCTTCCAGTTACTGCCTATGGCTGACAATAACTCCCCCTTTGTTTCAGCCTTAGTTTATCTGGCCTCTCCAGCATACCCCTTCTCCAGGGGTGAAGGCAACTAAAGACCCCGTGCTCTGCTAAACCTTAACTTTTATTTGTTTGTTTTGTTACATTTGTACCCCGCGCTTTCCCACTCATGGCAGGCTCAATGCGGCTTACATATTGTATACAGGTACTTATTTGTACCTGGGGCAATGGAGGGTTAAGTGACTTGCCCAGAGTCACAAGGAGCTGCCTGTGCCTGAAGTGGGAATCGAACTCAGTTCCTCAGTTCCCCAGGACCAAAGTCCACCACCCTAACCACTAGGCCACGCCTCCACTCCTTCTAACTCCACCCCAACAATCAATCAAACCCAAGAAACATTTTCCTCTGCAACTTATCCCACACACACACACCCTGGGCTGGATCTCAGTCCAACCTTGAGCGCACCCATGAGAAACTCTGGAGAGTTCTTGCTTTTTATTCTTAGTAATCCCCATTATAACGGGGGATCACATTAGGAAAAACTCTATTGCTGTTTTTTAAAATCCTCAGATCTCTAGATCTGTCATGGTGTTTGCTTCATGACAGATCACTGCTAGATAATTCTCAGTAACCAAACAAACTAAAAGCAATGTGGATCATTAAACTGAGCAAAGCTTTGGTGTTTATGTCATAGGAGTTTCAATTAACAATTATTTTTTTTTTACTGACTCCATCTAAGGCAGAAAATAAACTGAAGGCCTTTTATGAATCAGATCTTCAACTGGCACCCTGACTTTAGCTTCTGTACCAGGATTCTTCTCTGCCAAATACCAATCTTCATTTCTGTTGCCATTGTGCAACATACATGTGTATGTGCTGATTTTGAGCCTGTTACTATTTTCTATGCTTATTTTGCTAAAATATGAACATTTTTACTGCTGTAAGATGCAGATGATCAAAACTCCAGTGCTGTTATGAATAGCGCCGGAAAAATACTGCCAGATCAGTGCAGCAAAGGAACTCCCTCATGCTCAATGCTAATGAGATGCAAATTTAGGCACACTCATAGCTTTGAGCATTAGGGACTTCTGCGGGAGGATTGTGCCTGGTGCATGTGCTCAAGAGTTGTGTGTCAAGCGCATGCCCAGACAAACTGGGGAGAAGGAGCCTGCACAGAAGGGTGGAGGCCAGCAGGGAGGAGAGCATGCCAGGCTACGATGCAGGCGACTGTGCCAGGAGGCAAGATCATGGCTGCAGAACTAAGTAGCACTTAAAGGGGTCAATGGACCATTTTATTAAGGATCTTGCTTCTTCTGAGGATATATTTTGGCTGATTGAACCATCTGCTATGGAATTCCCCTCCAGGAGTAGCCACAAAGAAATAATTCAGGGTGGTGTTCAGAGAAGCTTGTGAAAACTTGGGCAACATTCCACTGTCCTGCTTCCAATTTCATCAGACCAGGGCTGCCAAGAGATTAAGCCAGGCCCGAGGCAAGGCCGCCCCCCTTGCTGCTGCCCCCTGCCGCCTCCCCTACTGTTCTCAGGCCTCTGGCGCTGCAGTCCCAAGTCTCCACCCGCCCACCCCCAGCCCCAGTCCCATTGACAGCCCCCCTCCATCTGCCACCGGGCCCCCTGCATTCAAATTGGCAGCGCCTCACCTCAGTATGAAAGTGGCAGATCGCCTCCCTTCAGGCCTTCCCTCACTGTGTCCCGCCCTCGTCTGATGTAACTTCCGGTTTCCATGAGGGCGGGACACAGGGAGGGCCCAAAGGGAGGTGATCTGCCGCTTTCATATGGAGGTGAGGCACTGCCAATTTGAATGCAGGGGGGCTGTTGACGGAGCCGAGGGCAGGCAGGTGAGACCGGGGACTGCAGTGCCGCCGGCCTGACCCCGGCGCCGGGGCCCCCTTGGAGGCCCGGGCCCGGGGAATTCTGTCTCCCCTGCCCCCCCTCTCGGCAGTCCTGCATCAGACAAAAGAGTGTTTGTCCTAAGAGAGAGAAAAGTCGGTTTCTTCAGAAGGAAAGGGGAGGTAGGGTAGAAGCAAGTCTCCTGCCTTTGAGTTCCTGAAATGAACACCTGCTCCAAGCTGGTATTATTTCTGCAGCAGTAAAGAAGCTTGGTTTTGTGTGCAATTCTTTGAGCATTGGGAGGGAATAGGAAATTACCTCATTTGACTACATTTGACTGGATTAGCTATTTGCTCTCTCCTTTGGCATCCTTGTTCTTCCCCGCACGAGAGCCCTCCAAGCATTCTGCGCTAGCAAATGCGAGTGCTAGTCTGGCACTAATGGACTCTAGCACCCACATTTGCTTCTGAGCATTGGGGCCTAATTGTCCATTGCTTAAGTTTGACTTATTCTTGCTGTACACCGCCTTGAGTGAATTCCATCAAAAATCTTTAAAAAGGAATGTCGATGCCTTGAAAAGCAATGGAGAAAGAACAAAGATACTACTGATAAATCCAAATGGAAGACTGCCTTCCAATGCTACAAAAAGAAGGTAGCTGACTCAAAATGCCAATACTATAACAGCCTAATAGGTCAAGATGATCTTAACAAAAAAAGTTTCTCATTAGTTAAAACACTAGCTTCCACTAAAAAGGATGAACGTTCACAGAATACATGACCCACCGCCCAAGACCTAGCTGATCATTTTGCCACTAATATCCTTCAAATTAGGTCCGAACTATCTAAAGCTAAACCAACAAAGGAAAATAGTCCAACTCGTAGCTCAACTTTAATCGCCAGAGATCCTACAACCCAAGGTCTCAAAACTGACCAAAACTGGGAATCCTTTCAACCACTAACAGTTGAGGATGTAAGATCAATGCTGTTAAAATGCTCCCAAACCAAATGCTCCCTGGATCAATGTCCAAAACACCTATTCAAATCCATCCCTACAGAAGCAGTAAACTGGCTACTTTATAATCTCAATCAGCTGTTAAAAACTGGCTCACTTCCTCCTGACATGGGCAAAATTGTTCTCACTCCACTACTGAAGGGATTTGGGCTAGAAGTAACATCGCCTGCAAACTACTGTCCAGTGGCAAGCATAACCGTTTGTACTACAGTATTAGAAACCTACATTAGTAAAAATTTCTCTTTATATCTGGAAAAATTTTCTATTTTACACTGGTCACAATTTGGCTTCATATCGTCACATAGTACAGAAACATTGCTGCTAGTTCTAACTACATATGTCAAACAACATCTATGCAAAGGCGACAAAGTGATTCTTCTCCAATTCAATATATCAGCGGCATTCAATGCAGTTGACCACACATTGCTACTCAAATGCCTGGATCAGATAGGAATAACAGGGACTGTGTTCAAATAGTTCAGTGAATTCCTTTCAAATCAAAGTTATTCTGTCAAGCAAAACAATCAACTTTCTAAGTTCTGGTTTCCTAACTGAAGGGTCCCACAGGGATTTCCCCTCTCACCTATCCTGTTCAATCTTTTTATGTCATCCCACCTCAATACACCTGGGACTTAATGAACTACCATTATCCTATGCAGATGACATCCTACTTCTCTTACCAGTGACAGCATCAAACATAGATCCAACTCAGTCTGTAGCGAATGGTATAACTGCTGTCAGCACCTGGGTCCTGACCAATAAACTGAAATGGAATGCACAAAAAACTAAGGTCCTGTGGTTCTGAAATCAGGAAGTTGAGGTCCCATCATCAATATCCTTGACCAATGGTCAAATCTTCACAGTTGAATCTGAAACCAGAGTACTAAGGGTCTTGCTTGACTCTTCACTCATGTTCGCTTCCCATATTAACCAGCTATGGAAGAAAACACACTATTCAAAATGAGACAGCTATGTCTAGTCAGATCATTCTTCGACCAAAAAGCCTTCACACTACTAGTCCAAATGTTAGTCCTACCTCACTTGGATTACTGTAACATTCTATTTCTTGGTATTAAGTGTCAAAATCAGAAAATCATAAATGTGCAAATCATAAAGAACACAGCTGCTAGACTAATATACAGATTGAATAGATATACTAGTATTTCAACTCATCTAAACAAAGTGCACTGGCTTCCTACAGCAGAAAGACTCAGATTCTAAGCTGCTTTTTTTTAGTTTTTTTCAAATCCTACAGGGCTTCACCTCTGAACTGCTGACTAAGACCACTTCGATATGTCTGGTCCAGTCTAACAGAATGAAACAACTGATGCTAGCATCACCATTCCAAAAGACAATTAGAAATTAGAAGATTTTCAGCTCTCTATTCCCCGTTCTTGGAGTCAAAAAATTGAACTCTCTACCTATTCCCATCAGAGCTTCAGGAAAAGGCTAAAAACCTTTCTCTTCCCAAAGACTGCTTCATAACAGTCCATCATGACTTCTACTTCCTAGTATCATCCATTATCCTTTCCTTAATGCTTTTAGTCTCATGCATTAATCCAATGGTCTCTAATGTTTCTTTAAACCTCACACTAACACTAATTGCTTTTGTCTCACCTAGAATGTAAACCAAACTGATCCCTGGAAAGGGGATATTAGTGGTATACAAGAATTGATTTAAACTGAATTGAATTCCTTCAAAAAGGTGATAAATAAATCCTAATAAATTAGTCAATCAATCAATCCCAAATCAAGTCAACACTTGACTTGATTTGGGATGGATTGATTGATTGATCAACACTTGCAAGCTTTATCATGGCAGATAGTAGTGTCTTGCAACCCTAGAGAGGGCAATTTCAAAGCAAGTCACATGGGCAAATGACTGCTTACTAGAGGAAACTGACTGCCTAAAGCTTGCCCTTCTTCATTTTCCCGAACTGTGAGTGCTGTTTCCAGGCTGCAGAGGAAAATAACACAACTAGATTGCATTTTCAGACTTAAACATCCTACTTCACTGAAATTTCACCTGTACAAAGAAAGTGTAAAGTCTATGGATACTTTATATTCCTGGTGTCTGGATCCATAGCGGAGAGGAGAACTGTGAGAGAGGCTTCAAGAGTCAAATCCAAAGTGTCTTTTTTTTTGCCCCTTTTGCTTTGCCCTATTTTAAAATTTTGTCTTATTACCTGTCTGTGAATTAACAAATGAACTGATTGCACAATGATCCATCCTGTAAATTGTATTTTAATCCTAGTTTACTGCAAGCGATCGGTGCCCTTTTTTGAGTTAAGCACTTGAATGAAAAACTGGAAGACACAGCTGGTCTAAGTTGTCCTAGAACTAAGGTCTTGAAGATAATTCTTCCTTTGCCCCTCAAGACCAAACCACAATAAATCTTATCTGTAGCGTCTGAAGTCACAAACACAATGGTCTACTAGGGAGATCCACTATATATAACAACAAATTTCTCTCATAAATATAAACATAAAATATAAAAGTCATTGCATGTCTATAGTAAGCCTAATTGAACAAGACCAGTCAGATCCCAGACTATATAATAACCTGTCATTTTCTCACCCTTCCCTCATCTTCCTGGAAATGTGCATATTTTATTCCTTTAAACCCCCTTTTCCCTTTCTCCTGTCCTTCCTCCTCCCACATGCACTCCATTCAGCCACACAACAGAGAACATAAAAAAAAAATGATGGCAGATAAAGACCATACGGCCTGTCCAATCTGCACATCCATACCATCTACAATCCCTTCTTCTCCCTTAGATAGCCCATGTATTTGTCCCAAGATTTCTTGAATTCAGTCTTCATCTCCACCACCTCCACTGGAAGGCCAGTCTATGGATTAATCATCCTTTCTGTGAAGAAGTATTTCCTTAGGTTACTCCTGAGTCTGTCCCCTTTGACCTTCATCTTACGTCTCCTCTTTCCAAAGCTTCCTTTCAATTGAAATAGACTCGCTTCCTATGCATTTATACAATCGACCGAAATCTCACATTAGAAAACCAAGCGAAAAATACAACAAAGAAAATGTTCCACTCAATGTGGAAACTCAAAAGAAATATTCCGTAGCCTGGTACAATCAATGGTGCTAAGTCACCTAGACTACTGCAATGCAATCTATGCTGGATGCAAAGAACAAATCATTAAGAAACTCCAAACTGCCCAAAACACCGCAGCTAGACTGTTAGATTGTAAGCTCTTTGAGCAGGGACTGTCTTTCTTCTATGTTTGTGCAGTGCTGCGTATGCCTTGTAGCGCTATAGAAATGCTAAATAGTAGTAGTAGTAGTAGACTCATATTTGGAAAAACAAAATACGAAAGCACCAAACCCTTAAGAGAAAAGCTACACTGGCTCCCACTGAATGTATTGCGTTCAAAATTTTCACCCTGGTTCATAAAATTATTCACGGCGGGGCCCCTGTCTACATGACAGATCTCATAGACTTACCAACCAGAAACACAAAACGATCAGCACGCACATTCCTGACTCTTCACTACCCTAGCTGCAAAGGCCTAAAATATAAATCAACATATGCATCCAGCTTCTCCTACATAAGCACGCAACTATGGAATGCACTACCAAACATCATAAAAACAATGCACGACCTAACAAACTTCCGAAAATCACTAAAAAACAACCTGTTCAAAAGGCATACCACAATGATCCATCCTAAATACCAGAAAACAAAACTCATACCAGAACTGGACAAAACCGAACTCTCGATACTTGATTGCTTAACTTACCCTGTCACTTATGAACTTTAATGCAATACCATTTTGTATTTCTCATTCCGGAAATGGCGATCGCTATTACGGCAATATGTAAGCCTGTTCCCATACACTTTATTACGAAGACCACTGACCATTTGAGTAGCCACCTTCTGAACCAACTCCATCCTGTTTATATCATTTTGAAGGTGCAGACTTGATAATGAATGTGACTGTTGTGCAGACTGGATGGACTGTTCAGGTCTTTATCTGCCATCATTTACTATGTTACTATATTTACTTCTTTTATCAATTGCCTCCTCCAGTGACAGAAGTTTAAATCAGAATCCCCAAGCAGAACTCCAGAGCAGAAGGGAATTAACTTCAGAAGATATGGGAGCAGCTATAAGTGGGACCCCCTGCACTTCAGGGGCTGATTGGGTAGAATTTATAGCACTTCTCCTATCACAGTCACATTCACTCTTTCCCTGATCCCCACCCTCAGAATTTTTCATTCATAGCTTCTCCCCCAGTAGAGGCAGCAGAAAATATTTTTGGTTGGAAGGGCCAAACAAATCAATCTCCAGTTGCTGATGCTGGGTTGGGCAAAATATTTGTCCAACCATGGCCCTGGTAGCCTACCCAATTGTGCTGTCTATTCCCCCAGGCTGCCACACTTCACCTTTCTGGAAGCAGCATGGGGAAAACTGCAAGGCCTAGGTCTGCATGTAGTGGCAGTAGCAGGTTAGGAGTAAGTATGGGAACTGTACAAGCATATGCTTTGAATGGAATGGCCAAGTAGTTACTGCATTGGGTTGATATCCCAGGAAGCAGGATAAGTCATTTTCATCCTCCATTGCTTCTGGTACAAACCAGAGATGCCAAGGGTAGACTTGCCCCAAAGAGTGAGATTTATAGGCAATGTGTCTTGAGGTGTAAATTTAGAAATTTAAGTTTCAAAAGAAAAAAATTCACAAAGGGAAGAAACAAAAGAAAATACAGTGATACCTCGGTTTTCGTCGATAATCCGTCCGAAAACAATCGGCGAAATCCGAAACTGACGAAAACCGAGGCAATTATTTTCTGAGCAGGAGAATGCATGGGTCGCCCTTTATTTTCGTAAAATTAGCAGCGAGGTCACGTGGACACGCCGGCGAAATCTGAGGCAACCGACGAAATCCGAGACAAATTTTTCACGCAAAAAATCGACGAAAACCAAAATCGATGATAACCGAAGTCAATGAAAACTGAGGTATCACTGTAATAGCTTTCTTTGGTGCCACTGAAAGGATATAAACGGTGTGGAGGCACAATTGGGACAGTTTTCAAAGGCATTTGGCTAGGTAACTAAACAGGTAGTTAGATTCCACAGGCTGAAATTTCCTTCCACTTAGTATGTACCAGTAAGCAGGTATATTTGTGCCAGTTGATTTCTGCTGCCTTTTGCTCATGTTGCTCATTCAGTCACTGCTCCTCCACCCTAATACCAACTCTTGCATTTGCTACCAGCTTTTCGCCTCAGCTTCTAGTAGCATTTTCCTTTCACTCATTCTTCTTCCATTCTTATCCCTTCTCGGCAACTCTCCGAAGGGCACTCACTAGTTCCATTTGCTCTCTCCAAGGTTAGCCCTGGGCAGCATACAGAGCTCAGTCCACCACCTAACTTGTACAGGGCAGGAACTTCCCCCACATGCCACATCCTCCCTTCTTGTGACTAGAGCTGGGTCCTACCACAGTCTTTGTTGCTGCTAGTGACACTAGAAACAAGCAAGGAAGGCTCCCTCACATGGGAGGTGGGGGGGGGGGGTGAGGAATAGATGGAACAGTCTTCTGGTTTTCAAACATTGATGCAAACATCTGTAGATTCCTGAAAAAAAAAAAATTTCCAAACAATTGGCAATCCTAGACTTCTAAGTCCTGAGCACATTTGACATGATGTTGAAAACACAGATATATACAGATTTTTAGTACTCTCTATTAGCTTGAAAATAAACACTTCCTGGCTGACATAGAGCTGTGGTGGTCATTGTTTGATTGAACCGCTGACCACAGTGGGGGGGGGGGGGGGGGGGGGTTATAGCTGGATAATCAGTGCTAGTATCCAGATACCAGCTGGTGTTGAATATCCAGATATAGTGGTGAATGCTGACACAATTTGGTGATATTTAGTCAGCTGACTGGTTAAAGCTAGGACAGTTTTTTGCTGCCTAAATGTATTTGGTTACCTATCCAGCTAGAGGACTGAATTTAACCAGCTCTGTGCAAGCTCTGTCTCAGGCCTGTCTTGGCACGATGGCAGTCTGTACTGATATTCAGTGGCTCTATCCAGATGGTGCCACTAATGCTACTGATGGGATTTATCCAGATAAATGCTGCTGCATATGGACCAGCTCAATTTACAGTTTATAAACCCCTAGAATCAGGGCCGGTCTTAGCAAGTGCGGGGCCCTATGCAGACCAATTTGGTGGGGCCCCATCCTAGCCCCCCCCCACCCTAGCTCCACCCCATTGATAAGATTATTCCATTTTTAGAACATTTTTTTATTTACGAAATTTCAAATAAAGGCAAATGAAGCTAAACTTGTACAAAAAAACCTGATTGAAATAATAAGCACAATGCTATCATGAAACCTCCCCTCCCCAGAAATTATTCAGTTCAAGTCCACTACAATTAGTAGCGGGCCCAAGCCGGGGGTGGATGCCGCGCCGGTGGTGGCGGGAGCGGAGTGGCTGAGCCGCGGGAATGGGGATCATCTCAGGCGACTAAGGTGAGCAGCGGCGGAAGTCGGAGCAGAGGCACGAGGGAGGCAGAGTTGAGGCGCTGCGCGGGGCCCCCTTAGGCACGCCATGCGGGGCCCCCTTAGGTGCGGGGCCCTATGTGGTCGCCTTGGTCGCCTCTGCCTAAGACCGGCCCTGCCTAGAATCATAAGCCCCAGTTGTTTGGTACTTCTTTCTCAGAATCCAGTGTTTCTGATTTGGGTTTTTTTTCCCCCATAAATAATTTAAAACAGAATAAACTACAGAAAAGAAGTAGAACAGACTTTAATAAGAGTTGCATTTGTATAAATTGTATTTTTTTGTATTTATATGTCATGCATACCTTGTTCCACCATCAGTTGTATTTGACACAAGTGCCACTAATGGAATTGTACTTTTAATAAAGAGGGAAAAATGAAATAAAGCAATAGAAACTTTAACTTAAAACAGATGGGAAAAGATTTTATTTTTGTACTCTGTAGTTTTTAATACCACCCCATTAATTATAGGATGAGTTCATATTCATGTGTTTTTAAACTTGGATTTTTTCCACAAGCACCCACACACCTCTGTTGCAGATTCAAAGCCCAGAGATCTACCCATCCCAACAGATGATTCCTTCTTTTTTCACAAACACATTTAGTCCACTCTTAAACGTCATGTCATAAAACGTATCTGCAGGACAGTAAAAACTATTACCTATAGTTATGGAGTCAAACATTCCTCAAAGACTCACCACTGATGAAATGCATTTGCCATAACCTCCCCCCCTCCCCATTATTTGTGTTGAGATAGAGGGCCAGTAGGAGTACAAAGTGAGTGCATTACTTCCCTGACTCCACCCCAGTGAAAGCTACTCCTTCAATTCCTCCATTTCCCATTGCTCTCCTTCCTTCCTTCACCTTATCCAAGTGAAGCCATTCTCCTCTTCTCCACCCCCACCACCCTTTCACTCTTCTCTTCTACCCCACCACCCCTGTTAAACTGCCTCTATTTACTTCCCACTCCTGTCTAGTCTCTGATCAGGGCCAAAGATGCTTGTGTCATCCAGAGCCGCTAGCGGGACTGAAAATACTGCCATTGCTTAGGCAAGTTTACGTTTCAAGTTTATTGAAAATTTGCTATCCCGCCCATCACACAATAATATCTGGGCAGCTTACGGTCTAAAAGAAAAGAAAGAAGGAAGTGGGGAAGATTGGATATGACAAATGGGAAAGGAGGGCAATGAACTATGATTCTGATACAATAGCATGGGTAGTACATCAGGGAGGGGGTATAAATCTTTCAGACTCATCTCTGGGCCAGTATGACTCTCAGGTAGCAGAGCCGTAGGCATCTGTAAATAAAAAAACTTTGAGTTCTGTTTCAAAATTTGCTAAGGATGTCAGGTAGTGAAGAGACTGTGGCAGTTTGTTCCAATGAAATGAACCCTGGATGGAAAAATTGCATTTCTGGTATGATCATGGAAAATCTCTTGAAATGAAAGTATGGTCAACTGGTTCTGAGTTGAGGATCTTAAGATTCTTAAGGTAGAATAAGGGATTAACAGCCGCGAAAGGTATAGAGGTTCACCATTGTGGTGGATCTTATGTACTAGAGTGGTCTTTTACGAAGCTGCGGTAGTGTTTTTAGCTTGCGGTAGAGGAGTGTGGTAGCCGTGTTAGTCCACTCTTAAGGTTATCAATAGAAATCACTTATATACACTGTCAGCTAGCACATTTGCTTATTTCCGATCTGAGGAAGAAGGGCGACCTTCGAAAGCTAATCAAGAAATGTATTAAGTTATGTCCAATAAAAAAGGTATCATCTTATTTTCTTTTCCATGTTTTATTTTATTTGATTTCTATTGATAGCTTGTGGTAAATGCCAAGACGCCCATAGGAATATAATGGGCATCTCAGCATTTACCGCCAGCTGATTTCTACCGTGAGATAAAAACACTACTGTGGCTTAGTAAAAGACCCCCCAGGAGTATTGTCTTATAGATGATAATGAGGGGCATAATTGAACGAAAACGTCTATCTCCATGGGCGTTTATCTCCGAGAACGGGTCTGTGAAGGGGCGGACTGAACCGTATTTTCGAAAAAAATAGACGTCCATGTTTTATTCGACAATTTGTGAGCTGGGCGTTTTTGTTTTTCAGCGATAATGGAAAATGAAAGCGCCCAGCTCAAAAACGAATAAATCCAAGGCATTTGTTCGTGGGAGGGGCCAGGATTCGTAGTGCACTGGTCCCCCTCATATGCCAGGACACCAACCGGGCACCCTAGGGGGCACTTTTACAAAAACACAAAAAAAAGGTAAAAGAGCTCCCAGGTGCATAGCACCCTTCCCTTGTGTGTTGAGCCCCCCAAATCCCCCTCAAAACCCACTGCCCACAAGTCTACACCATTACTATAGCCCTAAGAGGTGAAGGGGGCACCTACATGTGGGTACAGTGGGTTTGGGGGAGGTTGGACAACTAAGCATTAAGCAGCACAATTGTAACAGGTAGGGGGGGATGGGCCTGGGTCCACCTGCCTGAAGTCCACTGCACCCCTTAACAACTGCTCCAGGGACCTGCATACTGCTGCCAGGGATGTGGGTATGACATTTGAGGGTGAAAATAAAAAGTTGTGAAACATCATTTTTTTGTGGTGGGAGGGGGGTTAGTGACCACTGGGGGAGTCAGGGGAGGTCATCCCCGATTCCCTCTGGGGGTAATCTGGTCATTTAGGGCACTTTTTGGGGCCTTATTCGTGAAAAAAACAGGGTTCCAGGAAAAGTGCCCTAAATTCTAGCTACAAACGCATACTTTTTTCCATTATCGGCGAAAGGCACCCATCTCTGTTCGGCCGATAACCATGCCCCAGTTCCACCTTCGCCACGCCTCCGACACGCCCCCGTCAACTTTGTACGCTTCCGCGATGGAGTGCAGTTCAAAACGTCCAAAATCGGCTTTCCATTATACCGATTTATTCGTTTTTGTGAGATAAACGTCTATCTCCCGATTTGGGTCGAAATCTAGGCGTTTTTCTCTTTCAATTATAAGGTGGATGGTGGGCCAATGGTAGCCAGTGAGTTGACTTCAGGAGGGGTGTCATGTGGCCAAACTTTCTTGCCCCTGTGATCAGTTTTATGGCCGCATTTTGTATTAATTGTAACTGTCAGATAGCCCTAGTTTTTGTCCACTATTGTTGCATTTAAAGCCTTATTTGTGACCCCTGAAGCAGGTGGCGTTGTCCATCGAAACATGGCCTGTGTCGGGTCCTTAAGGACTGGTGTTTCCAATAAAGAAGTGCTTTATTTTCTTCCCTATGGCGGGTAGTCATTTTGTCATCCTCTACTTTTTTTGGACTTCGTAAAAGGTGAACAGTCCACAGTCAACTGTGCTGTGGCATTTTGCACCACTTGCAACACTTGGAGAAATCTATTGGGAAGTCCCACAAATAGACCATTACAGTGGTCAAATAAAGAAAATATATGAGCTTGGATTACTTGGAAAATTATCTTCATTCAAGAAATCACACAGATTTCTCAAGCAGTTCCCCAAAAATATCTTCCTGTAAGGTCAGTGAAGAATCCAACACTACTCCTAGATATTCATCTCATCATACTGCAGTGAAATCCTAAGGGTTGTGTGGGATATAAGTGTCCAATATAAGTAAGGTAAGATAAATTATATGATGTTGGTTTACAAGATTGCTTTTAAAACGTCTGAAACAGGACTATAACAAAAACAAAAGACATCTAAACATTCACAAGTAGCTAATCGGGGGCGGGGTCAATTGCACAACATCTACCTCCTTTATAATTACAAGCCAAATATCAGGCGACAAAAGGGAAGAGATTTGAACAAGTTAGGAAGGAAGCACAGATGTTTCATAGTTTGCAGGATCTCAACTAAGAACGCTATGCACCTTTATTACTTAGCTTCCGATATTGGACTAGAAGCTTCTTTATGTAGTAATGAGCATCTTCCTCACAGCTTGTCAGCATTAGCCCTTCTCTAAAGGCTTGAGCACATCATCTCCATGAAGCAATTAAACTTCATGCTGTATAAGTTGCAAACAAGTTCTGACAAGGGTCAGAGAATTTTCATTGTTAATGTGGGATTTGTACCTGGGTCCCTTTATGTGACATCCACTGCACTGACCACTAGGCTGCCCCTCTGCTCTGCTGGGATGTCTGTGTGGCCAGCAGTTACAGCAGTAAAAATATTCAATTAACAATACAAAGTATGGGCATGGTATACTAATGTCAACACAATACGTAATAGAACATATAATTGAAAGTGAAGGGTAAGGCAAAGTTGTAACATATTGATGGGTAAGAAAAGTTAGAAGAGTTAGAAAGTAGGGTGATTGATTTTGAGATGAGAAGTTGCGCCCTGAGGTCAGAGCAATGGTTAACTATTATCTCAGCTAGAGTAGGAGTGGATAAACATGTCCCGACTGCAGTATGTGCAGCCCGAGTCACTCCTTGTGTGGGTGAGTGAGACTAAGAAGTTAGTTACTTCTTCCATTAAAGGCCTGGTTGAACAGCCAGTCTTTCACTTGCTCTCGGAAGTAGAGATAGTCTTGTGCTAAGCGGAGCCTTTCAGGCAGTGCATTCCAGAGTGTGGGGGCTACTCTGGAGAAGGCTCGCTTGCGGGTATCACATTGTGTAATGTCTTTTGGAGAGGGTGTGGTTAGTGAAAGTCCTTGGGAGGACCTTAGTGTCTTTGACGGTGTGTGGAGGATCATCCTAGTCTTCAGATACTCAGGGCCATTTCCTTTCAGGCCCTTGAAGATCAGACATAGAATTTTAAATTTAGCCCTGTATTGTACTGGCAGCCAATGAAGTTTTTGCAAAAGTGGTGTGATGTGGTCACGTCACTTGCAACCTTCTATGAGTCTTGCTACTGCATTCTGAATCAACTGGAGCTGGTGCAGGCCCTTTGTAACAGACCATTGTATAGTGCATTGCAGTAATCCAGTTTTGATGTTACCATGGCATGCAAAACTGGGATAAGATTTACCTTCTCAATGTAAGGAGAGAGGCAGCGTAGCTGTCGCAGATAGTAGAAGCAGCTCTTGAAGGTTGCTTGGATTTGGGGAATCAGAGTAAGTGTTGAATCTAACTGTATTCCAAGGTTCCTGACTTGTGATCTGAGGAGAAGTTCATACTTCCCAAAAGGATTTTGATGTCAGGTATGTATCCACTTGTGCTAGGGACCCAGAGAAGCTCGGTTTCACTTGGGTTCAGGAAAAGTTTGTCTGTTTAGCCCATTCTTGAATTGATGTTAGACAGGTAATCAGTTTATTCAAGGCTGTAACTTGGCCGCACAGGCAAATAGTGCACACAACTTAATTGATTAAAATGCCAATCATCTCTGATAATTAGTACTTAACAATTAGCAGCACTAATTGGCTTTAATTAGAATTTATGTGCCCATGTTATAGAATATGCCTCAAAAGTTGTGCGCATAAATTCTAAGTGTGCGCAGACAAAAATGAATCAAGGCCATGGGTGTGGAATGGGCATTTCAAAAAACTATGCGCACTATATAGAAAACACCCAATCTGCGCCTATGTTAGGTGCAGGTATTTAGGCCTGGTTTTAGGTGCCTAAATGGGTGCCCCTAAACTTTAGTCACAAGAATGGCCGCTAAGCATATCTATAAACTACACCCAACTTTAGCTGTAGTTTATGGAATCACGCTAAGTACGTGTTTTGTTGGTGTTGATTTTTAAGGTGCCATTTATAGAATTGGCCCTGAGCACAAAAACATCTGGAGCATGGCGATGTTCAGAAACAAAACATTAGGGGGGGGGGAGGGTCTTTAACTAAGCCACATGTAGCTCGTGATAGAAATCAGCTGGCGGTAAACGCTGAGACGCCCATAGGAATATTATGGGTGTCTCAGCGTTTACTGCCAGCTGCTTTCTACCGCGGCTTAGTAAAGACACCCTAGATGTTTTTCTGATTCTAAAATTGTTGTGCTCAGGGGTGAGAATTTTAGATGTTTTCAGCAAAACGTCTACAATTCGACTTGGATATCATATCGAAATGCCTCTCGATGTGTTCCTCTAAGAAAGGTTAATAAAAATTGGTTGCACCAGCCAGTCAGGTTTTCCTATCTGTGATGAATATGAATGGGATTATTTGAAATGCACTGCTTCCATTGCATATCTGGATTAAAAAAAAAAAAATAGGTTCGGACAATTTCCTGGAGGAAAGTCCTAGTCTGCTATTGAGACAGACATGGGGGAAGTCACTGCTTACCCTGGAATTGGTAGCACGGAATGTGTTGCTGTGAATTGGATTGGCCACTGTTGGGAAGCAGGATACCAGGCTAGATGGACCATTTCTGACCTAGTATGGCTATTCTCATGCATGCAACCTCTCTCATGCATATTCATGGTGAATATCCTGAAAATCCTCTAGAAATAGTTTGACACTGCTATGATAGGGTAAAGAAGAAGAGGGGAATTTTTTTTTGTTCTTGTTGTTATTATGACATCAATATTCAAAATGCTTTAATGGATAAGACAGTTCTGTTGAATATTAGTAGTGACAGCCCAGCACTACCTAGTTAGTGCTGGGGCGGTCTAGGGGTGACGTTATCCAGGCACCACAGATTTTGCTGAAGGGCTGTCTGATGAGATTTGACTCTTTGTGTATGGTATAAAAAATCTACATCAGACACCTCTGTGCTGGCAAAGTTTGAATAATGGTCCAGAATTTGGCAACTAAGATTTAATGCTAAAAATTACAAGGTCATGCATTTGGGATGTATAAACCAGAGGGAGCGATACAGTTTAGGGGGGTGAAGTACTTCTGTGCACGAAGGAGTGGACTTAGGTGTGATCGTATGTGATGATTTAAAGATTCACAGAGAAGTGAGAGCAGCAGCGTAGGCTGAGTTCTCTTAGTTTTTGAAAAACGTTTGGCTCCTGTTTAGTGGGCCTTGCAAGTCCCCTGACGCAGACTTTGAAACACTGGCCTTGTCCGACTGTTGTGATAGTGGAAGTATTAAGTTATTAAGATATTAAGTTTAATTTGATAAGGAACTTCTATATATTTTTGATAATAAACCACAGGAGGGTTTTTATGCCAATAATAGATCCATTGAACCCATATAGACCGTACCTCATTAGCAGGTCTGGATCAACTGAGGCTTTTTCCTCGTTGTGCTTTATGTATAACCTATGAAAACAAAGATTCATACACAACAAGTGGTGTTTAACTGAGTCATTGTGAGGTTATCTATATATATTTTGATTATTTGTTGTGAACTCCAACTCTTCCCTGTTTTTGAGTAATGATTTTAAAGTTGCCAAACAGGTAGAAAAAAGTGGTAAAGCTTGAAGGATGCTTGGCTGGAATAGCCGCAAAACAAGATGGAAGTCAGTCCAAAGGGCGGCAACTAAAATAGTCAGTGGTTTTCATCATAAAGCGTATGGGGACAGACTTAAAGATCTCAGTATGTATACAGTACTTTGGAAGAAAGGCAGGAGAGGGGAGATATGATAGAGATGTTTAAATACCTAAATGGCAAAAAGCACACGAGGCGAGTCTCTTTCAATTGAAAGGTAGCTCTTGAATGAGGACGCATAGGATGAAGGTGAAAAGGGTCAGGACTCAAGAGTAACTTGAGGAAATACTTTCTTCATAGAAAGGGTGGTGAATTCATGGCATGGCCTCCTGATGGAAGGTGTGGAGAAGAAAGCTGTACCTAAATTTAAGTAAGCTGAGAAAAGTATATAGGATCTCTAAGGCAGAGGAAGTGATTGTAGGTGGCATGGATGGGCAAACTGGATAGATCATATGGTCTTTATCGGCCTTAATTTTCTCAGCTTCTATATTTCTATGGTGTTCGGATAGTTAACCAGGCATGTTGTCCTAACTGAACTATGCCTTGTTAATTATCTGAGTATGGGACTAAATATCAGCCATAACCAGATAACGTTTGGGCACTTCCAAAAGACCTAGTTTATAATCAGTGTGGTACAAAATGCTTACTACCATGGGATGAATATTGCTCCCATGTTCCTAATATTAGAAAATGCTAAAATGTACAAGTCGATTCAATAGCATGAAATAGGATTTGAGAGGCTGCAGGAATAGAGATATAATTGCCACATTTTTTATGGCTCCTTCTGTACACACCAAAGTTTTACGAAATGATCATTTTTTTCTCTGAATTTAACCAAGGTCTTCAGGATCCTGACAGAAAACTGGGGCTACAAAAGGTCAACAAGGTTGGGGTGAATTCCTTGGAAAAGTTTACCCACACACTATAAATCTGAACTGCAGCTTTAATGATGATGGTGGTGATGGTGTGTGTGTTGGGGGGGGGGGGGGGAGTATGTGGGCATAATGGAGAGGAACCATACTGGGAGGGGAAGGTAGGCTATCTATTCTCTTCAATTTAACACTAACAACCTGGCCAAATTTGTATAAAAAATAAAAAAGGATCATGATTTCTGTTCTGCTTAAGGAGAAATTAGGTCTTACCTGATAATTTCTTTCCCATTAGTCCTTCCCACTATTCCAGAACCTGTGGGATACTTATGCCCATCAATCAGCAGGTAGAGATAGAGAACTGAAAACTGAGCTAAGACATCTCTGTCTTGGAATCCAGTCCAGCTCCTCAGTACTTAAGCAGTAAGGAGAAACTCAGAATAAACACAAACAACCTTAAACAATTCGCTAACTTAACACTAACCACATGAGTAAACATGTGCTGACCTCTTTCATCTCCGGACAACTTGTAGAGAACAAGAGAGATGCAGGAAACACCATGTAAGGTGACAGTCGTATTTGACCCATTACTTTGCACTGACTAAACATCTCAGAAACCTTGGATGGGCCCCTGGAATAATAGAAAGAACTAATGGAAAGAAAATTATCAGGTAAGACCTAATTTCTACTACCATTATGTAGCTTCCCACTATTCCAGAACCTGTGAGATGTTCAAAAGCAATCCCTAGAGTGGGTGGGATCCTGGCGCTATCACCCTGAGGACTGAAGCCCCCCAAACTGGCTTCTGAGTGCACCACAACATCCACCCTGTAGTGCTTGACAAAGGTATGTAGCATCGACCACATCACTGCCTTGCAAATATCCACCAGAGACAGTAAGGTAGTCTCTCAAGAAGGATGTCGCTATACTTCTCATAGAATGAGCTCATAAAGCCAGAGAAGCCTGCTTCTCCACAAGCAAATAGCTAACCTGATATTCTCCTTCAGCCACTCTAGCAATTGTGAGCTTGAAAACAAAACACAGTCTGTCCAATTTGAGAAACTCAGTCGTAACTTACAGATAAATAATGAGGCTTTACGCACATCAAGAGGCTTCAAGGAAGAATATTGAGCCTCTTTGTCCTCTCTGTGAAAGGATGGATTCTCCATGGATTGGTTGAGGATGAAATGCTGAACCATTTTAAAAAGAATGGAAGGAGCCGGGTGCAGGGAGAACCTCGCCTCCAAAAAGCGATAAAAGGGATCCAGACATGAGAGAGCCTGAAGATCCGAAACCCTACATGCTGACACAACAGCCACAAAGGAGATAAAGGAGATAGAGCAGCTTTTAAACTAGAAACGGGGGAAGGCCGACAGTCGCTCAAAGTGCATGGTTCGGGATAAGGTATCTTTCAAAGATATCACCAAAACAGGGAAGATAGGGTATCCTGATAGTGAGGTTGCAAAAGAGACCTTTGTAGATCAGGTGTCATTAAATAAAAATAATAATCAGACAAAATTGCAAATTAATACTGTCAAGTACTGAGCATGATGTAAATAGGAACAACAAACATAGTTTGAAATGTCTATATGCGAATGCCAGGAGCCTAAGAAATAGATAGGAGAGTTGGAATATATTGCACTAAATGAAAAATTAGATATAATAGGCATCTCTGAGACCTGGTGGAAGGAGGATAATCAGTGGGACACTGTCATACCGGGGTACAAATTATATCGCAAAGACCTGAACTAGAAGTGATGGCCCAACACTGCAAAACATAGACACCTCTGATGCTGCGGCCATATGGGTATATGTAAGTCGCCTCCTTGAGATCGAGGGCGGTGAGAAATTAGTGTCTCCATGCAAAAGTGGGACACTCAGAGGCAGTGGTTTAGACCTTTGAGATCTAAGACTAGAAGAAAGATGCCTTCCTTCTTTGGGACAATGAAGTAGAAGGAGTATCTGCCTTGTCCCTGATTGGCCTGGGAAATGGAACAATGGCCAGGAGCAGCCAGCAAGAAATCTATGTTGGCCAGGAACCTTGACCATCTTGGTTCCCTTTCTGCAAGAAGACTGCAAGAAGAGAGGAGCGACTGGGTGGGAGAACTCCAACTTGTAACCTTCTGTAAGAATATCCAGAACCCACTGGTCTGACATGGTTTTGATTCACTAATCCCGAAACTACTAAAGACATCCTCCTATCACAGGAAGAGAAGAGTGGACCAGCCCCACATCATTGTGAAGCTCTGGAGGCATTGGGTGCAGACAGGAGGAATTCCTGTCTGCACGAAAGGAAGATTGGTGTGCCTGAAAGCAGGACTTCAGACCATATTTCTGACAGCCAGGCCAGTACTGTCGGTTGTCTCAAATTGAGATAGAGAGCCCCCCCCCCCAAGTTGGATGGCCAGAGACTTTCAGCTTATCCTCCAGTGACTGCTGTGGCTTAGTTTCCTCCAATTCTTTCACCAAGTTACTGAGATCTTCTCCAAATAGCCACTTGCTCCAAAAGGGCATTATAAGTAGACGTGACTTTGTCGTTTCATCCAATGCCCATCACTGCAACCAGGGTTGTCGACATGCTGTGAGAGCCAAAGACATACTGCAGGTTGTAACCTATAACATGTTATAAATAGCAACCACCAGGTAGGCCAACCCTACTTCCAGCTGGGCATTATGGCACCTATCTTGTGTTGACAAATGCGTAAACCAATAGGAAGATGATATAAAAAACCAGTTTATTCAGAATATTCATATCAAGGACCCGACACGGTCTGTGTTTTGGCGCCAAAGCACCTGCCTCAGGGGTCACAATCCCTTGTCACATGGTGTTTGCTGATTGGTTGGCTGTTCTTTTGTTCTCTCTGTGGATTAACTTGCATACATAAAGGAATTATTCAAGCCTATCAGCTTCTTCTCAGAGAAAGTTGATTGTGACCCCTGAGGCAGGCGCTTTGGTGCCGAAACATGGACCGTGTCAGCCTCTACTTTTGCTGTTTTGCTTTGACTTTCCGTGGAGGCTCCTCCTGTCTTCTTTGATTTTACCTATCTTGTGTTGCCATCTGCTGATAAAACGTCAAGCATGCTGTTGCCACGAACGAGCTGCACACTGTCACTTGTTTCAGCAAGCCTTCTAGCTTCCTATCATGTAGGTATTTTAGGGCAAGGTGGTCTTCTTAGTCTCTGCCATAACAAGGGAGTTCACCTTGGGAAGCTGCAATTTATCGTTCTCCTCTGGAATTATTGGGCAGTGGTGAGCCATGACTCGTCCCACTCTCAGCCCTGGTGAGACCCATTCTGCTGTAATCAAGTCCTGAATGTCTGGATGCATTGGGAAGGCCTTAAAAAGACCTCTAAGCCTCCTCATGATCGACGAAGATGGAACTCGTGATGCTGAAGGCTCCTCAATGGAAAACATTACTAGTGCCTTCGAAATAAGAGTACTGAGCTCCTCTTTATGAAACCTCAGTACTTTTAGACCATCCCCCTCCTCAAGAGGGAGCTCTAAGCTCTCCTTCCTCTAATGGCTCCTTCAATGATGGCTCCTCTGAATAGACCGAGGCCACATCAGATAAGGAAGGAGAAGCAGAGATAGCCTCATCTACCCACTCCTAGAGTTCTAAACAAGATCTCTTAGGAGCCAGAGGGGAGTGAGGAGATAAAATGAAGCACCTTGCAGCACCTCTGACAGTCCCTGCATCAGTAAATGTGCCTGGTGTAAGAGCAATATAAACTCTGGAGAAAATAAAGATCCCGATGCAACTGAATGCTCTGTTGGACTCTGAGGCTATAAAATGGCTGCTGTGCTCTGCACATGATTAACCAGAGGCTGCTCCTCACTACCAGTTGGCCCCTGACAAAATGGGGTCTATTTCCACACTCTCCTGCATCAAACTGCACACCGGCCTTGCTGGAGAGCCCAATGACCCCAGCGTATTCAGATGCTGCACCAAATCTGAAGATGTGCTGTCGCCAACCATTTCCACTGCATCCTGTGATATTCCCATCTTGCACGCACTGCAATATTCTGATGTCAGCCAGCAGGTCCCACAGTGGGAACACTGCTTAACTGCCTCCGCAGAGGTTGCCATTCACCCTGACTGGCACAAGCATAGCACAACGCAGTTGCAAGTGGTGAGTCAGGAGCCCCCCCCCCTGCACCAAGAAGAAATCGCAGCCCTCCAAGCAGTTCTGAGTTAATCTTTAGACAGACTTACCACTGCCAGATGCTCCCCCCCAAGCTCACAGTCTCCACAAGTCTTACCACAGATGAGAAAGGCTCAAGACTGAAACTCTCTCCACACTCTCTAGCAAACCCCTTTCCTTCTTTTTTAAGTTGTTGTGCTAGAAAAGAAGAGATCCACAGGAAACAGGGGAGAGGTGAAGGGAGAGATAAGTAAATTTGCGGAGCACCAGAAACAGGGATCTGAAGACCTCCAGATATGACTCGGCAGACTCAAGCCACTTGCAAAGCTCAACTGGGAAACAGTTGACCAACTGGACCAGGAGCAATTCACTCAGAACCAGAGGCTTAAAAATGTGTCCATCCATCTGCTGGAGATGGAGAACTGAAAATTGAGCTGAGACATATCTCTCTTGGCATTAAGTCCAGCTCCTCAGTATTTTCTATCTGCAACTGCTGGTTGATGGACACAACTATCTCACAGGTTCTGGAATAGTGTGAAGCTACATAATGGAAGTTCCTTTTATAACTTCAGTTACAAAAGGAAATTGTAGAAAAGTGAATGAATTAATATAGTATAATACGTAAAGTAAAACATACATCTCAAATGACCTTTCTGCCCCTTCTCCTCAGGACTCTTTTCTTTTGTACTCAGTCTTTTTAAAAAATCATTCTCCGATTTGTTTGTAACCTGAACTCTGTAGAATTTACATGGTGTCCAGAGAAGAATGATAACAGCAGGTATTAAAACCTCAGGAAGTGTGTGGGATGAAATGGTTTCAGAAGAAGCATAATGTGTTCCATGTGCTACAGTGCGCCTACTCAGCATGGGATTCCATTTTAGAATCTACACTGCTACATATAATAACTTATAGTTATTCTCAGATGTCCTAAACTATGTGTAAGGTATGTAGGAGTACGGCATGAATAAACTAATTGTTAAAAAATATATTGGATGATCTTTAATAGTACTAAATGGCCTTTTTACCATTTATATTACAGTGTTTCTTTTGCAGAAGAAACTGAATGCTACAACAATTTCAGCCTAATGCTATATGCTCTTCTTAATGTTTTCTGGCTTCTTCTTCACCAGTAATTTCTCACTGACTTTCAGGCTTATTTTTGAAAGAGAAGGGCGCCCATCTTTCGACACAAATCGGGAGATGGGCATCCTTCTCCCAGGGGTCGCCCAAATCGGCATAATCGAAAGCCGATTTTGGGCGTCCTCAACTGCTTTCCGTCGCGGGACGACCAAAGTTCACGGGGGCTTGTCGGAAGTATAGCAAAGGCGGGACTGGGGCGTGCCTAACACATGGGCGTCCTCGACCGATAATGGAAAAAATAAGGGCGACCCTGACGAGCACTTGGGCGACTTTACTTGGTCCATTTTTTTTACGACCAAGCCTCAAAAAGGTGCCCGAACTGACCAGATGACCACTGGAGGGAATTGGGGATGACCTCCCCTTACTCCCCCAGTAGTCACCAACCTCCTCCCACCCTAAAACTTTTTTTTTAAATATTTTTTGCCAGCCTCTATGCCAGCCTCAAATGTTATACCCAGCTCCATCACAGCAGTATGCAGGTCCCTGGAGCAGTTTTAGTGGGTGCAGTGCACTTCAGGCAGGCGGACCCAGGCCCATCCCCCCTACCTGTTACACTTGTGGTGGTAAATGTGAGCCCTTCAAAATCCACTGTACTCACATCTAGGTGCCCCCCTTCACCCCTTAGGGCTATGGTAGTGGTGTACAGTTGTGGGGAGTGGGTTTTGGGGGGCTCATCACACAAGGTAAGGGAGCTATGCACCTGGGAGCAATTTGTGAAGTCCATTGCAGTGCCCCCTAGGGTGCCTGGTTGGTGTCCTGGCATGTCAGGGGGCCCAGTGCACCACGAATTCTGGCTCCTCCCACGACCAAATGGCTTGGATTCGGTCGTTTCTGAGATGGGCGTCCTTGGTTTCCATTATGGCCGAAAATCGGGGACGACCATCTCTAAGGACGACTATCTCTAAGGTCGACCTAAATTTCATGATTTGGGCGTCCCCGACCGTATTATTTAAATGAAAGATGGACGCCCATCTTGTTTCGATAATACGGGTTTCCCGCCCCTCCACGTCAAAGATTACCAATTGAATTATCTTAAAAAATTAGTAGTACCGTTGCTTAATGTGGAATTCTAGGAAAATTAATTTCATCCTTTGAAAGCCTGATATTCAAAACAAGTTATGTGTTTGCTGGCAAGTGGCAATTGCATAAGTTGCTTATGTAGATGTTTTCAGACCTTTGATAAATGGCCAAATTTTATCTGAATAAGAAGCAATTGGCATTGGGGAAGGGCAAAGATAGAGCTGGCACTCATATGTTTAGTGGCAATATTCAGCTGCTAATTGGATCAGGTACATATTGAAGGAGTAGCCTAGTGGTTAGAGCACAAGGCTGACAATCAGAGAAGCCCAGTTCAAATCTTACTAGAATTCACAACCATACATTAACTTGGAGCTTCCTAATGGGATCATAAAATCCGCTTTTGGGATTATTTATTTATTTATTTCAGTACATTTATACCCCGCCTTTTGCCACAGTGTTGCGGCCCCAAAGCGGCTTACAATGAACTTATTAATAATATGATCTTGGCAGGTGCTATATAGGACATCATTGCCTTGTACCCACTGGGGGACATGTGCTTTCAACAGCTGTGTGAATTGGTGTTGCGGCCACAGAAAGATTGGCAAGTGCCATATTAACTTCTTCAGGAACTTCAATTAATAACAATCATCCCCCACTCTTCCTCAAGGAATCAAAAGACATTTCAAACCTTTCCCCTGGAGCTCCTCTAACAATTTATTTCAAGTTGCAGGATCAACTGTCCTAAAAGCCTCTTTTGCCATTTTCTCATAGTTCACTAGGAACAGAGAAATGTTTCTGTGAAGAACCCAATGACCAATTTGGAACACATAACTGCAATCTAGCAAATATCTAGGCCTCCCAATTTTCAGTCTTGCAATCACCATTGTTTACAACAAACAATGTTCTTTTACTGTGGAGTTTCATTAAAAGTGGCTTACCACGTTCCTGTCTTCTATTCCTACTCAATAATCTAGTGGCCATATTTTGAGCAATTCGTAACAAGTACTGCAATCATAAGCACGTCATAGTTGTTTCCTTTTTTATTAGATAAAATATACAAAATAACACATTGCTATACTTTAACAGTCCAGGCTAAGATTAGCACTCAAAGGAAAATAAGTAAAGGTAGAATATCACACGGGATGTAGAGATAGAGAAGAAAAGAAACCACATTAAGTCTTTCCAAACAAAGAATGAAGCACTAAAGAAAGATTAACCATTAGTGATAACGTTATAATGCACACGCAGATTTCGGAAACAAGAAAGACAGTTTTGATGTGGAACCTATTAAAAGGCAAGCAGACATGTCCTGGAAATAGAAAATATATTTTGAATATGGGAAGAATGGAAGATGAGTGTGGGTGGAGGTCATATAGCACACTCAAGAGCTGAAAAATATCGCTGCATTTACAATGTCTCATAAAAGCTGAAAACTCTGTAATTAAGTACATTTGCTCATATTGCCTTTCTCTGACTTAAACCTTAACACAGCAAACATTGGTTGGACTATAATATCTAAAAATGAAATGAAATAAAAATTAAATTTGAGGTCTATAGCTCACTTTCCAAAGGTATGAGAGACCAGTCAAGGAAGAGCCATATGACAAGTTAGCTGTTTTGTCCGTTTGATAAAATTACATGGTACAGACTGGAACTCAGATATTGCTAGCTTATGGATGGTGATAGGTGTGAACAATGTGGCAATGTGAGTGGACAGGGAACAGCATGGTAGAGGGGGATTAAGCAGACTATTTTTGTTAGGTACTGAGGTCTCAGCAATGTCTCTGATAGTTCTGTAGGATTTAGGATGTGTTTTTGATTCGCTGAATCATGGTAAAGAAACACTGATCAATATTCAAAAGGACTTATCCATCTCAAGTTACATAGATAAGTCTTTTTCTTTCAAATCCCTGCCTCTCTGATGGACAGCTTTTGGGCATGTAGCTCAATATCAACAATCAAAAGGTTACATTAATAAAGTAGGATGGGATTAAAGGCTGCCATGGACCGGGACACATGTTATCTGGATAATGGTGATATTAAGCTGTTATTTGGATAACTTATCCATATAAGTCATAAGCAGGGATAGCAGCCCTTCATTTACATTGATAACTTATCGGTATAAAGTCAAGACTACTATGCAGCAATCTTTTATGGATATCTTTGGCTGAATATATGCATACAGATATATGGATAATTTATCGTATGAAAGATGGTGGTTTTTGTCCTCTCTTGTAATGATCTTAATTTCGTTACCAGTGGTGTCTGGCAGGAGATGGACCAGGTAACATGGTCAAGAGGCCCTATATTATTGTTGTTTGGGGGGGAGGGAAGGAATTGGAAGTTGATTCCTAAGCTCATTATTACAGGGATGGGGAAGAAGGTTTTGCGCAGAGGATTCTGGCTTAAGACAACAGTTCATTTCATGGAGGCCCTTGTAGTTGTAAAGTGTTAGCAAAACTGATAATGGGATTGTGCAGGAAAGGTTTGGATTTACAATAGCAATTGACACCTTGACAAAGAGAGGTTCAATTCACCATTTAGCATTCTTATTGGAGAATTTCCCGAGATTTCTCCAGGATTGCTTGCAGTAGTGTTAGGGCCATTTGTGGAGCAACGTTCCCCCACACTGCCTCTGCTTTTCTGGTGGATCTGCATGGGGAAACCATAAAGGCTTCAGAAATGGCCCTGGTGAACTCCAGAGCTACCACCTCCAGGACTCATTGATCTGAGGTTATTAGGGCCCACAGTAGTAGAACAGGGACAACCTGCAGTCCACCACTACCCCCAAGGGGCCTGATGCATCATCATTGAGAACCTTTGGGGGGAAGAGGTGCTGGATATGGGTCCTGAATCTCTAGGTGACCTAAAACTCCAAAAGGGAAAGTTATTTTGCCCCTTGGAAGACAAGGGGCCTTGGGGCCCCGCTGAAAATGTCTCTAGTCCCTGGAAAGAGCACTGATTTGAGCCCTCCTGGCTCCCTTAGTGCATTCATCAGGCAACAGTTGGGATTTGGCCTCCCCATGTTCCTTGACCCACTTATCAAGTTCCTTGTCAAACAGAAGCCACTTCCCGAAGAGCAACGTGCTGAGACATGCCTTGGATTTGGAGTCTGCTGCCTAATGGCAGAACCAGAGCCACAACCACCTATGAGATACCACCACTGAGGCCACTGACCATGAGGAAACCTGCACTAGGTTATGAAAAGCGTTGGCAGGAATGTGGTATCTGATTCCAGGCAGGCTTAATCTTCCAAAGCTGGAAGCTGTTGTGCCCGCAGGAGTCCTGGCCATATAACCAGCACAGAACAAAAGCTGAACTCCCAAGGCTGCAGATGTAAATGCTTGTTTGAGAAATTTCTCAACCTCCCTTATCAAGAGCATCCTTTAGGACCAAACCACCTTCTTCATAACACGTGTAACTGCTGCATCCATCCTGGGAGATGGAGCAGCCTCTCAATGTTATCCCACTACAGGGATTATGGCCTGTCTGAATGCCTAGGGCCATCAGGCTCTCACCTAGAGCAGTCTCAGTCCTCATACGGAAACCCATCTTGGAGGGAGTCTGTAAGACACCCAAAAATGCAGACTCCCTCCAAGATGGGGTTTCCATCTGAGGGCTGAGACTGCCCTGGATGAGAGATCTGCAGAACCTCAGGCACTGGATCATTCAGCTGATTCAACTCCTTCTTGCAGAATACAGTGACCAGAGGGGAATCATCCTCTTCCCCGGGAGAGACTCTTTACCCCCAGCTCCCCCTCCTCCCTGGAGAGTAGGCACAAGGGATCCTCTTCTGACTCCCAGAGTTCCTCTTTGGGGAACCCCGGAGGGGAAGCAAGACTATCTGTGGATCTGACCAGGTCCCATTGAGGACACTTGCGGGACCCTTCAGGCCCTGCCACTGTAGGGACAGCAGAATCCTGCCCAAGATCCAGGTCCCCTGACAAAATACTGTGAACAGAGTCCACTATGATCTGGTCTTGATTTCTTCTTTTCTCTTCCATTGTACTTACATAGTAACATTGTAAATGAAGGAAGATAAAGACCAGTATGGTCCATCCAGTCCACCCAACCAGATAAACTCATAGCATAAGGAATGACGGGATATTACATATGCATACTTGATCTTGATTTGTCCTTGTCATTTTCAGGGCACAGACCTTAGAAGTCTGTCTGGCACTGACCTTGTTCTCCAACTACTGAAGCTGTCATCGAAGCCCACTCCAGCCCATCCATCCAAATCTGTCCAGCCATGATCAGGGAACAACCATAGAAGTCTGCCTGGAAGTGGCTTTGCTTCTCAATTACTGGAGTTGCCAACTAAGCACCATTAATTTTGGTTCCATTCTTTCCATACAGGATTCCTTTGTGCTTATCCCATGCTGTTTTGAATTCTGTTACCATTTTCATCTCCACCACCTCCTGCAGGAGGGCATTCCATGACAAAGTACTTCCTGACATTGTTCCTGAGTCAGCTCCCCTGCAACCTAAATTCATGTCCTCTAGTTCTACCATCCTGCCTCTGGAAAAGGTTTGCTTGTATATTAATTCCTTTCAAATATTTGAATGTCTGGATCATATCACCCCTGTCTCTCCTTTCATTCAGGGTATATATCTTCAGGTCATCTCTCTTATATGTCTTGTGGCACAAACCCATGCCATTTTTGTTGTTTTTCTCTGAACCGCTTCAAGTCTTTTTACATCCTCAACATGATATGGCCTCCAAAACTGAACACAATATTCCAAGTGGGGTCTCACCACCTTCCTTTTTCTGCTGGTTATTCTCCTTGCTATGCAGTCTAGCATCCTTCTGGCTGTGACCACCAACTTGTCACTTGTTTTGTCACCTTGAGATTCTCAGAAACCATCGCCCCAAGGTCCCTCTCCTGAGCTGGGCTCATCAATCTCTTACCTCCTATCTTGTACATCTCCTTTGGATTTCTGCACCCCAAGTGCATCACTCTGCACTTTTTTGCATCAAATTTTAATTGCCAGACCTTTGAACATTCTTCTCCTTTTGGAGATCTCTTCTCATGGTTTCTACTTCCTTCCGGGTATCCACTCTATCTTCGTGTCATCCGCAAAAAGGCAAACTTTTCCATCTAACCCTTTGGCAGCGTCTCTCACAAACAATACTACTACTACTTATCACTTCTATAGCGCTACAAGGCATACGCAGTGCTGTACACCATACACGAAAAGACAGTCCCTGCTCAAAGAGCTCACAATCTAAAGACAGGTAAACAGACAGAACAATTAAGAGGTAAGGGAATTAAAGAGGTGGGGTACAGGGCAAGTGAGTAGTGGTTAGGAGTCAAAAGCAGTATCAACCATAATCGGCTCCACCCTCTGCTGCCTGTCGGTCAACCATGTTCCAATCCAGTTTACCACTTTGGGTTCAGCCCTCTCAGCTTATTCAGGAGTCTTCTGTATCAAAGGCTTTGCTGAAATCTCAGTAGATTATAACTAGCGCATATCATTTATCCAGTTCTTTGGCCATCCAGTCAAAAAAAAAAAAACAATCAGATTTGTTTGGCAGGATTTTCCTTTGGTAAAACCATGTTGCCTCAGATTCTGCAACTCTGATTCTAGAAAACTAACTTTTCCTTCAGCAGTGACTCCATTTTTTTCCTACCACTGACATGAGGTTTACCATTCTGTAGTTTCCCACTTTTCCATGTCCCCACTTTTGTGAAGGACCACTTCTGCTCATCTCCAATCCCGCGGAACCTCTCCCGTCTCCTTTGGTCTATTAAATAAATCCTTAAGAGGTCCCACCAGGATTTCTCTGGAACCAAGAATGTACACAAGCCTGACCAAAACTGAAAGTGACAGCATACATTGGTGCCTGATTGCTGTGCTTAAATATGAGCCTTACAGAAATTTAAAGTGCAATTTTTGAAAGGCTCATATTTAAAAGCGCAGACTAACAGTGCTGATGTGTGCATGCACTTCCAGGGTTGTCTAGGCATACGCATAAGAGCCACACTTACTGCAAACCATTTGTGTGCATGTACCAGCAGGATCCTTCCCTTGCTTTCATTTTGTAAGCGCCAACTTTCTTTAGAGCATCGCTTAGTTATTTTCTGTGCTGTTGCGCTATGGGCTTTTGCATTGCGGGCTTTAGTGCCTGGCTTTGAGCATTGGCCTCCAAGTGCAGTGGGAGGCAAACCGGAAGAAGCAGACACTCAGCAACTCACACACCTCCGTCCCTATTTAATATCTCTGCCTCTCAAACTCAAATCCCCAGCCCCAATCCAGCATCTGTCCCTCATTCTCAAACTCCTTACCCCACATCCTAACTTCCAACTAGATAGCTGCACAGGGACAGAAATTTCACCTGTCCCCACAAGTAATCTCCCCCCACCTGTGTCGATAACCTTCATAAGTAGTTATCTCATTTAATTATGTTACTGAAATACATTAGAGGCTCTGGCAGAGACCCATTTACGAAGTATGTATTCTTCCCAATTAATATTTCCAAATAAGCAAAGGCACTTTATTACATTTGGAAATATTAATTGGGAAGATATATACTTTGTAAATGGGTCTCTGCCAGAGCCTCTAATGTATTTTGTACATGTAAGGGTCAATCTAATTCTCCTGAAGAATAATGTTGCATTACTTTGAACCATATACTTGTGTTTACTCTAATTCACTGCATTTTCCACTATATCAAAATATAAAAATCTTCATGCAAGCAAGGCAGATAATATATTAAAAAAAATCAAGTCCTCTCTGCGAGAAGTGTGGGAAATTACTGGGGTCTCTGTTTCATTGCTTATGGGAGTGTTATCAGGTACAATGTTTTTGGACTGCCGTCCTGCAATTTATCCTTTTTGTTGGGCTCTAAAATTGTACGCTCCCTGGTGGGATACTGTTGGATAAATATGAGACCTTTGTTTTGCAGGGCAAATTAGAGAAATATTTGGTTCGTAAGGCCTGCCTGGTTGGTAAACGGCTGCTTCTCAGTCAGTGGGTGGGCGGCTCTCCCCCGGATTTCTGGCACTGGAGAAATAAATTTCATGAGCTGATGCTTTTTGAGCGATGGGTGGTACGAGGCTCCCCTAGGAGGAGGAGGACTTTTTTGGACATTTGGGGCCCATATATCAGTCGTTACATACAAGGGGTAGAAGTATGGTACTTAATTCCCTTTGATTTTGGGTAGGTTAGGGTAGATTGCATGTAGGCAAAGGCTCTGGAAGGTACCTCTGTTGGGGGGGGGGGGGTAGGGAGGGAGGGGGGGTAGGAGCAGCATGGGGGGCGGAGCAATGGGGCGGGATAGTGAATGTGTAATTTAATATGGTGAGATGTGCTTCTCCTGATCTGACACCAATAAATTGTTGAATTATAAGTACAGGGGGGGGGGGGGAATGAACGTAAATCAAAGTAGTGTAATAGTAAGCAACAACTACAGAGTTATTGTCCGCAGTTAATATTTATTTGGAAGTTCATTTAACAGTATAGACATAAACATTTTGTTAATAGTAACAAAGGTGGGAAGGGAGGAGAGGGGAATATTGAGGTGTGGGGGGGGGGGGAAATAAAAAAATTTTCAAATAGCAGGAAATTATGATTCATGTTTATAAGTGTATTATGTTATTCAAGTAATTATGTAATTATATAATATAAGTATGTCTATGTGTAACATGCTGAACCATCAATAAAAAATTGTTTAAAAGAAAAAAATTTAAAAGAGAAATGTGGAAAACAATTAAGTCATGCATAGTACAACTGCTTAAGGAAAACACATCTGTACCAGAATGAACCAACGGAAATCTAAGGGCTTCTTTACAAAGCCACCTTACCGATTCCCGTGCGGCAAATGAGAGGATCCCCAAAGAAATTGAATAGGCTTCCTCTCATTTAACGCACAGGAATCGCTAGTGCGGCTGTGTAAAAGAGGCCCTAAATCCTTAATCCTACAGGAACTGGCCTTCTGACAGTCACCCAACTTAAAACACAAACTAGTCAAAAGCAAGCTCCCGATGGAAGATCAAAAAGAAGAGAGTGGCACACATCCCTGCAATATATCTAGCTGCAAACTGTGCCAACACATTTCACACGATCCACAGCCATTCACATGGGAAAAATATCAGCATAAGGGGATCCTTCACATGCTCATCTGCCAATGTGGTATATATATCATTCAATGTAAAAAGTGTGAAGAAGGGTTCTATATTGGAGAAACAAGCCAAATGCTAAAGACGAGACTCAATTTACATAGACACAATATTAAACATTCCAATGCCAACCAGGATGCTACCTCTGTGGGACAGTACTTTACAAAACCAGAACACAGCATGAACGATCTGATGGTAAGAATACTAAAAGGAAACTTTGATGTCAAAATGGTGAAATATTTTGACACCCTCCAGACAGGACTTAACAAAGATCTGGGTTTTCTAGTCCATTATAACCATAAAACTCTACTGTTTTGTCACCCTCTTATCACCCATCCATCTCTCCCTGTCTCTCACCCACCTAGCTCCCCCTGTTCTTACCTAACCCACTCCACTCTCTTCCTGTGAGACTGTCATTGGAATGCTTTTGTGTTTCACTTATACATTCTGATATTTGTCAACATTTGCTTATTTCTGATCTGAAGAAGAAGGTTACCTTTGAAAGCTATCAAAAATGTATTGTTAGTTCAATAAAACATGTATCATCTTACTTATTTTCTTTTCTATGTTTTATTTCTGTTTATGCTCTACCTATAAACATGTGCTGGCCCCCAGTCTGCCCTTAACTACATCTCCAAGTTTATGCATACATTTTCTCCTGGATTCTATATATTTATTTTATTTATTTGTTACATTTGTATCCCACATTTTCCCACCTATCTGCAGGCTCAATGAGGCTTACATAGTACCGTAAAGGCGTTCGCCAATTCCGGTATGAACAAATACAGTAATGTTGTGGTAGAATAAGGTTCATGTGTACAGACACATTAGGGAATCGTAGAGAGGAAGTTATTATATATCCATTATATGACCTTCATAAGGAGAGTATTGCGGCTTCCTATAGATGAAATACTTCAAGACCTGTACATATCCATTTGGTCAACTCCTAATTCAGTTGGACCAACCTAAACGAATTCAAATAATAATATTGAATGCAGGAAGTTTTAGGACATGGCAAGCAACAATTGTCTCATGTTTCTTTGATAGTCAAATCTGCAATGAGGAAGAACAAAACATTCTAAAGATTGTATATGGCACTTAGATTCTGCGTGGAGATATATGGGTAACTTAATTGGCGTAACAAGGTAATCAGCGTTTTTTAACAGCACTTAACATGCAATAACGAGCACTAATTGGCAATAATTACAATTTATGAACGGAAATCGCTAAGTGTATTGTGTAAAGAACTGTGCATAAATTGCAAGCGTACAGGTCATAATAAACATGCATAGCTTAAAAGGGGCATTTATGGGTGTTTCATGGGCGTATTGTTATTGATGAGCATGTGAAGGTTCCCCTTGTTATTGTTTTTTCAATAGCGTCTGCGAATGTTTTGGGCCACTCAATATGGCGGTAAGCTTCAGCCCACATAATGGGCCAGATAGGTTCATGCCGTCTCCTGTTCATTAACCCTCCTCGGTGTGAGCCTTCTCTGGCTATATCCACGTGCAGCGGGGTGTGGAATGTGGAGGGTCGCTACACGCATGCGCCAGCAATCAGGGACCTCCCCGTCTGAGGCGGCTGCTTAGTTAGTCAGTGAACGGGTGTCCAATGTGATTCCCGCTGATCAGCTCGGGCACAGAGTAAGTGCAATGGCACTGAATTAGTGAAGGGAGGAGGGGAAGCGGTTACTTGGCAGTCTTGGAGAACACGGGTAGATAGGTAGGGCTCGGTCACCCAGAGGCTTGTACAGTACATTTCCCACCACGGTGTAGCAATCCCTATTCCCGTGCAGCTTTCCCTCTCCTCCGGCGTCCTGACCTCCTCTGACGCAACTTCCTGTTTCCGGCAAGGCGGGACGCCTCAGGCTGGGAGAGTTGTGGGTGTCGTAGGGGACGGGACACCGGAGAAGGAAAGTTGCGGATTTTTGGTGGGCAGCTGCTGGTATGAATTTGACGGAGAGATGCCGGATCACTGAGAGGGGGAGACACGCTAGATCGAGGAGAAATGGGAGAGCATGGCAGGGACCACGGGAGGGGAGACCGGTCCCCGATGCGTGTGAGAGTGTGTGGGCAGCCGAGTGCGTGTGACTTGGTATCCTTGTAGCAGCCAGTGTTGACAAAGTTTAGAACTGATCGCCTTGTTTTAATAACTAGTGTCGAATCGTTCCAATGTTTTTAAAAGTGATCTGTCCTAAACTTTGGAACGACCTACCATTGAGTTTGCGGACAATGAACAAATGTTGCTCTGTTTTAAAAGGAAGTTAAAACCTTACTATTTCGGCAGACATTTGGCATTTAGTATAGTCCGATTTTTTTTTTCCTCTGTGGCTTTACAGATGTTCATTGAGTTGGAAATGTATGATGATTATATCTTATGTGTTTTGTTTAGTATGTTGTAATTTTTTTTAATTATGATCGTACTGTTGTGAACCACCGAGCGCTTATGAATTGCAGGCTATAAATATTTTTGAATTGAGAGGCTGAATCATGCATTTAGCTCATTGAATTGCTCAACCGCAGTCTTACCTAAAAATCACATTTCTAATATGAATGAAACTTTGCACGTCTAGTATCATAGTAATCTTCTCTATAATACTTTAAAAGAAATTTAGTTTTTTTTTTAATCTCATACCTCGATTTGTATGACATTGGATTGAAACAGTGTTGTAGTACATTGTTTTCAAGATGTCCTGATGTACAGAATCTCGGTCGTGTATCTCTTAGTGCTAGTCACCTTGGTTTTTATACTTAGTTATAAAGAAGGATACATCTCTTGATTTTAGGTTAGATTAATTGTGTTTTGTATTTTAAATAAGCATGCATTTAATGGTCTGCATTATGGGGATTTTGTCTTTCATATGAGTGAGATTAAAGAAAGTATTTTTTGCACAGAAGCTATGAATGACTGTGATGGCTTTTTACTGCAGAAGATAAGAGATTTAAGAACAGTATAACTCGGTTAACCTTTTTTTTTTTTTGTAGTTCAGTAGAACTAAACAGAAAACTGAGTCACAATGCTGCTGTGCTTCTCTCTGAAGAGGTGAATAAAGGTTTTGATTGAAAAATGGCTGACAGAGGTGGGAGGACTGTTCCAGGACCAGTGTACATTGAAGTGGAATATGATTATGAGTATGAAGCGAAAGAGAAAAAATTGTGATAAAACAGGGTGAAAAATACATTCTGGTGAAAAGACCAACGAAGACTGGTGGCAAGTCAAAAAGGATGAACATTCCAAACCCTTTTATGTACCAGCACAGTATGTTAAGAAGTAGCACGGAAGCACTAATGCCTCCAGTTAAACCACCTGGCTTGTTGTCAACCAGCTCTTTGAAACTTATACAAGGCCTACAGAGGTCAATAGAAAATGTAAACAAGTCAACAGAGCTGTCCAGTTTTGGGGAAATCCTCTTCAGGTCAAATAGCTGGTTTAGTTCAGGATGTCAATCAGAATATTGGACCTAACACTAGTCCAGGTCAAACAAAAGGCCTGAGTCTGGACCTTGCCCAAAATAATGAGAAGCTTAGTGGTGGTTTACCTTCTCCTAAAACTTCTAGCCAGAGTAGGAGCCCCTCAGTGCTCCATTTTCCCCTTCCAGAGTTCATGGAAACAGAGAAGACAAGCTTTTCTAATGAACAGTCTTGTGACTCAGCTGGAGATAGCTCTGAAGGACTTCATCAGGATTCGGAATCTGGAGATGAACTGAGCAGAAGTTCCACAGAACATGTACAGGTAAGTGTAGAACAGTATTAAACAGAAATGTTCAACTGTATTCCTTTTTCATGATCTCAAGATTTTTTTTTTTTTGGTGATTGTTGTTAATGTATATTTGTAGAGCTTTCCAGAATGTTTGATATTTACTACTACTACTACTACTTAACATTTGTAGAGCGCTACTAGGGTTACGCAGCGCTGTACAATTTAACAGAGAGAGACAGTCCCTGCTCAAAGAGCTTACAATCTAATAGACAAGTGAACGGTGGGTCCGATAGGGGCAGTCAAATTGGGGCAGTCTGGATTCACTGAACGGTAAGGGTTAGGTGCCGAACGCAGCATTGGGATATTTGAATAGGAAACTTAAAAGTTGGCATAGCATGTTATGAATTCTTATTACTTCTGGGAGAATTCTGTGCAGCACAGAATTTGCAAAAATTCGCCACCCCTGCAGATGCTGTGCAGAATTTAAGGTAGGCACGCTCACACTCTTTTTCTCCTCCAGAGCTAAGCTCGTGTGGCAAGAAGCGGAGGTAGTCAACCGTGGCAGTTCCTCCTCCTGTGCCAGCTTAGACCCGAATCTATCCCATGGCTCAAATAAGCAGTTGAGTGTAAGCTGGCAGAGGAGGAGGAAGTGACCTGCTGTGCCATGGTTCACTCCCTCCTTGCCTGTGAGCTCAGCTGGGGAGATGAAGAGAGAGAGATAGCAGAGCTGCTGCTATGGCTGAAAATGAGAAGTGGCCAGAGAAAAGGTGAGTGTGCAGTGGGGGATTGGGGACAGAGTTAAAGGGGTGAATCATATGCCCTGGTGGGGAGCTTGGGGGCAGAGTTAAAGGGGTGACCCGTGCCCTGGGGAGGGGGGCTTGGGGACAAATTAAAGGGGTGACTTGTGCCATGGGGGATGTGGGGTTGGGGGTGGAATAAAGGGGTGAATGTGCCATGGGGGTGGGAGCAGCAAGCTGAAGGTGGGCCATGGGGGAATGATACAGTGATAGCTGGAGGGGGGGGGGGGGGGGCGAAGAGAAAATAATGAGAGGTTGGGGTATTGTATGCAGGAGAAAACTTTAGGGGCACACAGAATTAGGGGTGATGAGATTTAGAAGGAAAGAGAACTGCAGTTGGAGCGAGAGGGGGAACTGAGGAAGCTAGAATTTGGGAAAGGAAAAGGCAGGAAGGGATTTCGGACCTTATGATGGGGGAATTTTACCGAAAACACTACAAATAAACTTCGCAGAATTCCCCCAGAGTAATTCTATTAAGATCATTTTGTAAATGGCAATTTCAGCTTGCACTTGAGTGAGATGAACAGCTTTCTCTGTAGTTTGTCATCTATGGTGGGATGTTAGCGTTAGTTGTGACATGTTGAAAAAGTGTGTGGACTGAAGGGGTTTCCCCCCCACCCTTGAAAGTTCTTTTCCATACAATTTCTTGCTACAAACTGCACATTTCAAGTAGTAATAAAGATACAGAAAATCCATGGTTACTTTGATGTTGTATTAATATTTTCAGTATTGTAAATCAAATATTCAATATGTTTAATCAGAATTCATATAGTGAAGGCTGGCTTGGTGGTTCTGCCATATATAAGGCTCCTGGTTTATACCCAAATTATGTTTTCTTCTCCCTTGGGTAAGTTTGGGATTCTATAGAGGCAGTGTCACAGCACTTCAGAAAATGGTATTTTGAATGTTCACCTGCAGAAAGTTACTTCAAATTAAACTCTGGTATACATATAAAGTATCGCATACCATGTAAAATGAGTTTATCTCGTTGGGCAGACTGGATGGACCATACAGGTCTTTATCTGCTGTCATTTACTATGTTACCTAATGGTGACACTAGCTCTTTTTGCCATTAGGATATATGACATTGAGATATGTCCAAATGACATACCACAAAAATTTTGAAATCTACAATAGAGAGGTGGGAACAGCATATTGAAACATAATGCATTTACAAAAAATTTTAGTTTTGTCTTTGGTTAGAAATGTAAATTCTTTTTTTTATGTTGTATTTATTTCCCCCTTTGTGCCTATGGAAAAATGTTTTAAGAATAATAAGGCTTAGCAGCTTGTCTTCTGACATCCCTTCTGCTAGAGTTTTAAAAGAATAAAGAGATTTTTATGATTTTATTTGGCCTGTATTCAGTAGAGCTTTGGAGACTTTAAAATAAACACATTATGTTCTGGATTAGTCATGTAAGCATGATAGAGTATAATTATGTGTTTTTTTTTTCTTTGAGTCAGGCTTTATTCAAAAAGAGAAATCTGTTTGCTGTTATCTTGACAATATCCATATTCTTTTTTTTTTCTTTGGATATTTATTAACAAGCTGGTAGTTGAAATTGTGTTTGCTGTGGTGTGCACAGGATGGGCTGGGTGGTACAGTTTTGAAGTGGATGATATCTCTCCAATAGGTTAGGATAGAAATGCTGGGGAGTTTTTCCAGTTGGAAGGTCTGTGGTGTAGGAGTGCCCCAGGGATCTGCATTCTCATCCTTGTTTAATATGTATATTATATACATTTATGCTGATGTTCAGTTGATTATCCCTTTTGAGAGACCTGTGTTGCCTTACAATGAGCCAAATTGCAATCTTTTCTAACCCCAATGTATGTTGGTTTATGACTAATGGTTTGACAAAATATGGATAAGGCAAGTTTTCAGAATAAATAGGAACGGGGATTCTTCTTTAAAACTGGATTTATGTTTACATGCGATAAAGGTAACCACTGTACAAGAGTGAGAGATTTGGGTGTTCTGATTTCACCCTTTTTTTTTTTTTAAATATATATTCAGCAAGTGGTGAAATCAGCTTATAGGAATCTCTAGTGAATACAGGGGTTAAAACCTTTTTTTTGTCTCCAGACGCCATGATCACTGTGGTTGTATCCATTGCTTTATCCTCACTCGATCATTGTATTGCGGTGTTCTTGGGCCTGCCAAAGATATGAAACTTTGGATACAGTTGGGGCGGAATGCGGCTGCATGGTTTCTCTTGAGCAGACCAAGACAGAGTATCTCTCCTGTATTGAGGGAACTTCATTGGCTTCCAGTACTCTCCTGTTGTTATCTTTTAATGTTCTAGGTATTTAAACTTAGATTGAAAAGGCTTGGCCTGAGATGAGCATTGAGATCAAGTCAGATATGCTATTTGAGGTCCCTATTATAAAGGACATAAAAGGAGAGTGGATTTTCTCTATCATGGCACCTACAAGATGGAAGAAATTGCCCAGGGGGCTTAGGCTAGAGAATAATGTGAAACAGTTCAAAAGGAAACTAAAAACATGGCTCTCTACATAGTAACATATTAAATGACAGCAGATAAAGATCTGAACGGTCCATCCAGTCTGCCCAACAGTCACACTCATTATCAGGCCATGATTAAATATAATGAATGTGATTAAAAAATACTTGATCATTGTCTCTCTTTGGCGTTTCTGGGACATAGACCGTTGAAGTCCACCCGGCCTTGTCCTTAGTTTTCAACTCCTGAAGTTGCCATCGAAGTGCACTGCAGCCTATCCAGATCTGTCTTGTCAGCTGCAGGACATAGACCGTAAAATCTGCCCAGCACTGTCCTCACATTCCAAATTACTGGAGTTTGTCAAAGCCTTCTCCAGCCCATCCTAAACCAGATGCCATATATGGGACCCAGACCGTACAAGTTTGCCCAATACCAGCCTTAGTTCTTCACAGCCAGAGTCGCCATCTAAAGTGCCACTTGACATGCGGCCATTTTAGTGTGTGTGTGTGTTTTTTTTTTAATCCATTCATTTTCTAATTAGAGATCCTCTGTGTTTATCCCACGCCTTTTTGAATTCCGTCACTATTATTTTTCTCCCCTACCTCCCTTGGGAGGGTATTTCAGGCCACTTTTTAGTGTTGCTTTGTGAAAGGTCCCTGAAGTGAAGGCGCCTTCATTATAGAATTGCCCCATGTGTGCATCTTGCAGTCTGACTCTGCATGCCTGTTCAAGAGACAAAAATTGCTTTATCATATAGAAGGTACTGATACATTTGCTTATTGCTGGTACTTTAATCTCAAAGTTTCCTGGGCAAATATAAAATGAGTATTAAATATTCAGAATAATTTTCTTTATTCTATATCAAATTAGAGGTTTAAAAGAAGCAAATGACAGCATAAAATGAATATTCATACAACATAAACCTTCACACTAACATGATTATTGTGCTTGTGCTTTGATTCAAGTAGTGAACAGTTCTTGAAAGCTAGTCAACAATGACTTTTTTAATTTTTAGACTAAATGATCACCTGTGACACTAACCTTTTATTTCAACCAAATGATTATCAAACTGTCAGCCTTTCAATCTTCTAGCATAATTTTTTTTTCTTTCTTGCTTTGAACGCTTAAGTATGGACAGTAGGGGCTTAGGGTGGGTGTTTCTGGAGACTGATTGAAGGAGGTAGTTTTAACATTAATAGACATTGTCGGAATCCATGCAGTCTACTTTTTTTTTTTATTTGCAGAAAGGATTTCTGTCTAGCTGTAATAGTAATTAGCCTGGTGAGTATCTAATGGGAGCCTAATGTTCAGTGCCAGAATAAAAGCACCCAAAACATAGCTAAGAGGTTTCTCATAAATGGGGCAGATGGCAAAGATTCTCCTTGATTGTATCAAGTGACTACATGCCCTTAAGTAGGTGTTAACAGGTCAACAGGGCAGTTGATTGATTAGATTAAGCTCAGCTAATTAAAAAGCTGGTTATGTATTTCAGGAACAGATGTAAAGTCTAGTTAATTGAAGTTTCCTTTTATTTGTCTTGGGACAATTTGAAGCCAGTAAGTTGGGCATTCACATCCCAGATGTCATTCTTCCAGCAGGCCACTCTTGTGTGCTGGTCTTTATGAAGTAATGACCACTTGGAAATAAAATTGCCAGTTTTTCATGGGAAGGAGGATGAAGCCTGCTGCATTTCTGCAGATCTTCACTGACCTCAACTTAATGTGTGAGACTCTGCTTTGAAAATACCAGGGTTCTTGTGATGTCTTATGTTTAGTTGATTTTATTATAAATGCACTGAATTTTGTACATTGTACTTTATTTTTTAAAACTCTGCTGCAATTTGAAGTCATATTGCTATATAATTAGTTACATTGAAGGTATTGAAATATTGACATTTGAGTAGGTGAAGGGTTAAGTATCGTGGGTCATATTGATGTCACTTTCATTGCTATATGATTCAGATACTGTACTGCAAGTGTCAGCCTTCTCTATTGGACCAGCTCCCATGTATTTTCTAGTGCTTTCAATAATGCTCATTGTTTAGCAGCTGTGCAGAAATGAATGGTTTAGTAAGCTGGTTTTATTGCCCTAGTCTGCCACCAGAACACTAGTTTCAGACTTGCACACACAAAGTTTTCCTTTGATGAAAGGTCCAGTTCTTTTTTTCAGTTGTATTCCTTTTCTACCAGTAGAAACTTTAGTGACTTAAGTGTTGCTTACTCTCTCTCCTTTTTTTTTTTTTTTGTGGTTACATTTGTACCCTGCCCTTTCCCACTCATGGCAGCTCAATGCGGCAGGCAAATGGAGGGTTAGTGACTTGCTCAGAGTGTTCCCCAGGACCAAAGTCCACCACCCTAACCATTAGGCCACTCCTCCACTCTTTGATTACAGTGCAGGATTAGAGTAGTAGGCTTGAGAATTGGGAACACCAGGATTCAAATCTCATTCTACTAATTTTGGACAAGTCGATTCGGCCTCCATTGTCTTAATTACTGACTTAGATTGTGAGCCCTCTAGGGCAGAGGAAATATTTGCATGTAACTTGCGTGAACCTGGATTTGGAAAAGTGAATAAATCCAAATTAAGACAATGTTTTCTTTATGGAAAAAAAAAAATATATAGTAGATACTTGGTTTTTAGTTATGTGTTTTGGAAAAGTGAGGAATGCAAGTGTGCAGTCAAAGTATGTTACATTTTTAAAGATTAGCTTAATGCTTTAAACTCTACATGCCAGTGTAAATATGGAATAATTTAAATGTAGGGCTGCATTTCAATTACAATTTTAATCATGCGATCAAAGGATGTTATTTTCCTCCACTGCAGCTTCTTGTGACTCTGAGCAAGTCACAACCCTCCATTGCCCAGAGTCACAAGGAGCTTCGGTGGGGGGAAAAGAACAAAAAAAAAACCATACCTTTAATAGCGAATGCAAATTTTAAGCAAAATGTAACCCTAAGAAATGAAAGAATAATAAATAATGAAAAGATAAGAAATACAAAATACCAATTGAAAAATTACAAATAAAGAATCTAAAACAGCATGCAGAATAACTATAAAAAGACTTTCACAGCCCACTTCAGAAAATGCAGTCTATTTAAATGGACTGAGTAAACTGAATACGTTAGTTTGAAACAGCATGTTGACTAGATCCTTGTGAAACCCCACATGTCAGGGTCCTAGGTAAGGAAAAGCAACCATGTTCCACCACTGATGGTAACCTGGCTAATTCTTCTGAAGCCACTCTGTACCAGCCTCTGTCAAATTTAATAGCGTAATGGTGTGGTCCACAGTATCAATGCTTGCTGAGAAATCAGCAGCACCATTACTGAAGTCTGAACCTCTATCTCAGTATTTTGGCAGTCATCCAGCAGAGAATTGAGACTCTCTCTGTTCTGTAGAATCTGTAGTCAGGTCTGAATGAAATTTGGTTTGGATCAAGCTAGTCATGGGTTGAGGTGCAAGGGAAATGGGACTTGATATACCGCCTTTCTGTGGTATTTTGCAACTACATTCAAAGCGGGTTACATATATACAGGTACTTATTTTGTACCTGGGGCAATGGAGGGTTAAGTGACTGCCCACAGTCACAAGTAGCATCTGCTCTGAATTTGCCTGAAAATGGGATGTTTTAATATTGGGTGGTAGTTTTCCACCTTAATATACCACAAAGTGTCACTTTCATAGATGCATGATGGCTCTTTTTGACACTATTGGCAACAGGCCTTCAGAGAAAAGTTTAGTGTTTTTGGCAACCTGTTTTATGAGGACCCCACTTGCTAGCCTCACTAACTTAGATGGATATAGGTAGAGGCGTTCCACTCCAGAATCTTTACAAGGCTCTTTCTTTGCTGGGTTATAACAAGTCCTGAATATCTGGAGTTCTTGAAGGGCCTGGGTTCATACTTCCTTTCTTCCAAGATATTTGAGTATAGGTAGTTGGATGGATGCTGTTCCAAGTCCTACAAAGGTTGCAGTGAGAGAGATCACTTTGAGACATAGAGATACAAAGTGAGTTGACTCCCCAAAGCAGAGGGACCCTTTTACTAAGCTGTGTTGGGCACTAACATACACCTAACACAGGAAAAATGGCCTACCGCAGGACACGCTGCCATCTGCATGTGCTAAGCGCACTGTATCTTTTCCTCTTTATTTTGTGGAGGGTGTGTTGGGCAGAGAATAGACATGGATACACTAATGAGCTAGATCGCTGACTTTACCGCCATGCTGACAGGTTAATATGTCCAAAATACGGGAGCCCTTGGCGTCTTCTAAATAGGAGACGTAAGCGCTCCATTTTATTTTTTAAATGGCCATATGCTAATGCTAATATTAGCAAATGGCTAGAAATAAAACAAATAGAAAAAGACCTCTTTGGTGGCAGCGCTAGAAATGGTTTTAGCATGTGGGAAAGGCCCACGTAAGAAACCACTAAGCTCCTTTACTAGCGCAGTTAGTAAAAGGGCTCTAGATCTCCGAGGGCTGAGGTATCTTATTTATTTTTTAAACATTTTTGTGTAATTTCTGTACACAGTTATTAGGTATGTTTCATTGTTAACTGCTTGGAACAAGCAGTTCGGTCAGAAGGTTATACATTAATCTAACACAGGCTGGGAAGGTTGTTTTGGGGATCTTCACAGAACCCTTAATTTGTTGAGAAAAAGGGAGGCAGCATCATCACAGATTAATGTTGAGTGATTAGGTTTGCTATTTCAGGTGGACTTAACCAAGAGGCTGAGGCAAATGGTGCATTGGGAGAAAGTTTTGGCTTGTGTTACGGTTCTTTGGTATATTGCCATCCATGACTTGCACATATTATTATTATTATTTATTTAGATTTTGCTCACACCTTTTCAGTAGTAGCTCAAGGTGAGTTACATTCAGGTACTCTGGATATTTCTCTGTCCCAGGAGGGCTCACAATCTAAGTTTGTACCTGAGGCAGTGGAGGGTTAAGTGACTTGCCCAAGATCACAAGGGAGTAGCAGTGGGATTTGAACCGGCCACCTCTGGATACTCTAACCACTAGGCCCACTCCTCCACTCCACATTGGTCAGTTCTCCAAGTCTGTGCTAGCAGTTTTGAGTGACTAGTTTACTTGGAGGTGTATTTTCAAAGCACTTGGGGCCAGATGCACTAAAGCTTACGAGCCAATAACGAGCCATTAACGAGAAGTAGTAAACCCTGGCATGCACTAAATACTTTTTTTCCAACGATGGTAAGCAGCTAACGCAAACGGAATTGTGTAGAAACCCTTGGCACTTGAGGCGTATTTGGCATGCGCAGAGCAGCCAGCATAACGCTTTGCGCATGCTTGACTGACCGATTGGCCGACCAGTTTTACGATGGAATAGGAGAATGCAAGTGAGCTACAACGAGTAGCTCATTTGCATTCCCTTTCCTTGAGGCATAGCTGTTCCCTACCGATTCGCTATGGAATTCGGTAGGAACGGCACTAACGACGACTTTAGTGCATCTGGCCCTTAGACTTACAAAAAGTCTAAATGCTTTGAAATGAGCTCCTTGGTGTCTTATGCAACTTCTTGTAATTGGCAATTTTATTGAGCTTATAATAGCTAAAATACAGTACTCAGCACTGAAAAAACAACACTGTTTTCTTGCTTGTTTTGGAAGTGCTGGGAGAGAATGACCACCGCTTCCCCAGCTTTTCTAGCAATGAAGCTCAGCTGTCAGCAAGACTGCTAATGGGGTTTTCATGAAAGTTCTCTCCAGCAGTCATAAGAGCCAGAAACCTCGTATGCAGGTGGTTCAGTGGAGGAAAACAGCTATTGTGTAACATTTTCAAAGTGCCTCAGTCACAGAATCACAGCGGTAGTCTACAGTCGCTGAAGTTTGCTGCTGCATGGTTGTGGTGGGTTGATGAGGTGGTCAGTTTGCTGTGACTTCCATTATGTGGTGTGTGTGTGGGGGGGTGGGGGGGGGTTATCCGGCAAAAGCCAAATTTCTGTGGCAGCTTTTGTGGTGGTGGAATTACCCACAAATCAGGAGTCTGATATATACTCCTAAAGTATTGTTAAATGATATCACTACTTCTTTCCAAACATGGAAATGTATGCTCTTTTCTAAACATGATTCCTGTCATGCGTAAGGGGAGAACACAAAATAAACCTGTTATGGAATAAAATTTTAGCCTTGCATCAAAATCAAATTAGATTTATTTAGTAATGTCGATAGATGAAGTTTAAATAATTTTGGTGACTGTTTTAAAAGCAAAGCATCAAGGATTATAAATATCTTATGAATAACAATTTATAATGTAACTGGAAGAGAGTATGAACTCAAGAACAAATAAAAAAAACAGCAAGGTGTTTGTACTAGTGTACATTTTTACTTAATGTATCATATATAAATCTATGATCACATAAACCCTACATAGCCATGTTTCAGTTTACGCCTGCATCAGGAGTTAAAACAAATCCATGTAAAAAAATGCTTCCCATGAGAGAAAAGAGAAGGTTTTCTCATTTTTGTGGTCTGTTAACCAGAGGGGGAGTGGGAAGAGCCAGGACTCTTCCTCACTAGAGGAATTAGTTGCCTGTTCAAACTGTTGCAGACTGGTGGAAGGGATGAGGTGGGATGTGGGTTGGTTACTTTTGAAATGTATGGAACAGCATCATGCTTATAATTGTATGTACTTCTGTGCCAATATTTGTGTTAAAAAAAATGCTTCCCAATTTTGTTGTGCCGGTGCAGGATAATGATTTTGTCTCGTATAACTCTTACAATGTAATCCATAACCGAATTGTAACAAAATGTATTTCCATCATTCATAATGTATTGTAAGCCACACTGAGCCTGCAAAAAGGTGGGAAAATGTAGGATACAAATGCAATAAATAATAATAATGACGTACCTGTGGAGATCCCACCCAGGTCATGACACGAAAAGCACATTTTGGGGTCCTTTACTAAGGTGTGCTGGAAAATGGCCTGCGGTAGTGTAGATGTGTGTTTTGGGTGTGTGCAGATCCATTTTTCATCGCGCCTGCAGAAAATGCCTTTTTAAAAAAAAAAAAATTATTTTTCTGAAAATGGAAGTGCGGCAAAATAAAAAAATAGTACGCGTCCGTTTGTTTCTGAGACCTTACTGCCAGCCATTGACTTAGTGGTAAGGTCTCACGCGTTAACCGGGCGGTAATGACCTACGTGCGCCGAATGCCACTTGGCGCACTTAGCGGGGGCGTGCCAGAAAAATAACAGTTATTTTTGGCATGCGTATCGGATGCACACCAAAAATGAAATTACCGCAAGAGCCATGCGGTAGCTGGGCGATAACTCCAAATTGGCATGCATTGGGTGCTCATAGATGCTTAAGCGGCCTAGTAAAAGGGCCCCTTTGTGACCCCATTTGTGGAAGTTCCGCCATACAAACTTTCTTCACATAAATATATCACTTGTTAATAGGTATACTATTAAATGCAAAGTGTGTGTGTAAAATATATGTTTACAAAAGGGCCCTTTTACTACAGCTTAGCATATGCTAAGGCTGTGCATCCTATTTTATATGCGAGGGCCATATGGCACTTCACACACACTAATGTCTGTTAGTGTGTGCTAAGCTTTGGTAAAAGAGCCTCAAAGTGTATATAAAGCCAGTGTAGTTTAGACATACCATAGATTTTCTGGATACCAGCCTGAGTCATTTAGGGGTCCTTTTATCAAGACATGCTAGAAAGTGGCTGGTACAGTGTAGTGTGCGGGTTTGCCACATGCTCCGGCCACTTTCTAGCGCAGCAGAAAAATGGCCGTGGTCTCTCTCTCTCTGTTTTTAATGGCCATTCGTTAATTTTCCCATTAGCTTGTAGCCATTACCGCCTGGGATCCCTTACCGTCACCTATCTAGGAGGTGGTAAGGGCTCCCGCTACCTGTTTAGCACAGGCACACCTCCTCGCCACTCCCCAGACATGTTTTACCATGGGAGTAGCACGTTCTGCTGCCCAATCTACGTCTCGGCTCATTCTGCGGTTAGGCCTACCATGCCATAGTAAAAGGGCCCCTTAATATTAGTTACTTGCTATAAGTGCAGGTTACTGTAAATTATACTTTAATAGATCCTTATGAGAGAAATAATATGTAATTCAAAACAACTTTATTTCTATCTTTAAAAAGAGCCATTTTGGTATAGGTTTCTATAAATCTTATACAACAAAACAAATTATTAAATCATTAGCTCATCAATATTATTTAGTTGGACAAGTCTAACAGATCTAAGTGTATTATTATGGATATACAGATCTGGGAGTTTTGTGGTTGTTTTGTGTTTTCTTGTGTGATATGAGCATTTTCTATCATTTTGGTTTTTCGATATAGTTGGCTGGTAGAAACTGTGTGGCCCTTTTTCTAAGCCGTGGTAAAAAGTGACCTGTGGCAGTGTAGGTGCGTGTATTAGGCGCGTGCCATGCCAGTTTTTACCGTGTTTTCAAAAAAGGTTTAAAAAAATGTGACAGGAAAAGGGCATGTAGTAAAACTGAAAGTGTGGGTTTAAAATCGGCCTGAGCCCTTAATGCCACCCATTGATTTAGCGATATGGGCTCACTCGCTACACATGCAGTGACTGGTCAGCGTGCGCCAACTGCCGATTACCACTGGAAACGACACACGTGGGAGGAAATAAATAATTCATCCAGATGTTAAGGTCATGTGCCAAATCTGAAATTACTGCCTGGTGGTAGTCTCATTTGGGCATGCGCTGCACGCGTATAGTGCCTACCGCAGCTTAGTAAAAGGTCCCCTAAATGTGAGGATGTCTTAATACACTTATGTCAGTTGCTCTTTGTAGAGGATTTATTTTTAAAAGGAGGATTGTGTTAGATGCTAAATAGGTTTTTGTCTTCACAATAACTAATGAAAATTTTCATTTTAGTTTTTAAGGGGTTCTTTTACTAAGCTGTGGTAAAAGTGCCCTTACGCAAGTTTTTCCTGTATGATAAAGGCCATTTTTACCGCCACCATAAAACTACCCTTTTCTGTTCCATGTATGAATGGCCATGCACTATTGCTGCCTTTAATGCACAGCCATTTGAAAAACAAAACCGTAGTGTGTGTGCACTTAACACCATCCATTTTGTAAGTGGTAATTCATAGTAGCTAACTGATTACCACAGGAACACACACTCTCTAACCCCCAGACACGTCCCCTCAAAAATTAAAACAGTTTTTGGTGCGTGGTTAGCACATGCACATTTGGCATTTACCACAGCAATCCTGAGTGTGAACTGTATGCCATTTTAAGCTGCATTATGTACACTGTAGTGCCTAATGCAGCTTAGTAAAAGACCCCAAATTGACATCTGCATAATTTTTTTTAATGCTGTTGCAGTAATGATTTAATATTGGTTTTTTTCAAGTGTCTCTTTTTAATCTTTATGTGTATCATGAGTGTTCTGACCTTAACCCAGTTTTATTTACTGAGTGTTCAGAGAGTAAAACCTAGAGCTACTTATTACCATATTACTCCAATTCTTTAATACATAGGAGCAGAATAAGACAGTCTGGGGAAAGCCCCTGTAATGTCAGCTGGGGAGACGGAGTGGCAGAGAAACAAGCAGACGGCCAATTGGCTGGGGGAGAACCCCTATGTCAGCTGATGGGGACTTTCAGCAGGGAGGAGATTCCCAAGCAAAAAAATATTGGGGGGGGGGGGGGCAACCTGAGGGAAGGCAAGTAATCTGTTGGAGGAAGTTAGAGCCAGAATCAGAGCACTGCATGGGGAAAGGAGACAGGTACAGTGGAGCCAGCAAGTACTGCAGGGGAAAGAAGAGAGTACAGCAGTGGGATTCCTGGGCATGTGCACAACATGGACACTTAATGAGAGACTGTTCTGCGCATGTGCTAGGCGTTTTCCCTACCGTGCTGCTTGCTAAATTTATGTGAATCTCATTTGCATCCAATTTTTCCTTTCAGCATTGCTCGCTATTTCAAAATCAGTAACTTCTACCATGGATCTAAACGGACACGGTTTTTAACGGGGACTTTTGTACATTAGCCCCTGAGAGCAGAACGCAAGTGTTCATAAAGGCTAAATCACGAGGACTGCAGAAATGCAGGGACCTTGTCCAGTATACACCACGTAATGTTTATTCCCCCTTCAAAGAAATGTGGTAGAAAAAGATCTAGGTGTCATTATAGACGATATGCGGAAATCTTCTGCCCAGTGTGCGGCATCAGCCAAAAGCAAACTAGAAATTATTAGGTAAGGAAGGCAAAATAAGACCAAGAATATTTTAATGCCTCTGTATCGCTATACGGTTCGACCTCATCTTGAGTATTGCATTCAATTCTGGTTGCCGTATCTCAAAAAAGACATGGAATTAGAAAAGATTCAAAGTAGAGCAACTAAAATGAAAAAGGGGATGGGACTCCTCCCATATGAGGAAAGGCTAAAGAGGTTAGGGCTCTTCAGCTTGGAAAAGAGATGGCTGAGGGGGGATATGATTGAGGTCAATAAAATCCTAAGTGGTGTAGAATGGGTAAAAGTGAATTGATTTTTCACTCTTTCAAAAAGTACAAAGACATGGGCATACTCAATGAAATTACACGGAAATACTTTTAAAAACAAATAGGAGGAAATATTTTTTCACTGAAAGAATAGTTAAGCTCTGGAACTCGCCAAAGGATTTGGTAACAGCGGTTAGCGTATCTGTGTTAAAAAAGGTTTGGACAAGTTCCTGGAGGAAAAGTCCATAGTCTGTAATTGAGATGGACATGGGATTCTTCAGGTTCTCTGCTCTCTTGTTCACTCTGTTGTTAGTGTAAATTTATATGCATGGCTGAAGTGGTTTAGAAGGGGTATCTTATTTATTTATTACATTTGTATCCCACATTTTCCCACATATTTGCAGGCTCAATGTGGCTTACATAATACGTAAATGCATTTGCCAAGTCCAGTAGGGGATAAGTACAAAAGATGTTATAGTGGGATGGGGAAGATAACTATTCAATGCTGGATTTATCTGATATGTAACTCTATGCCCAGAATCAATATGATAGGAAATTCTATAGCTCCCTTGTTAATCTTTTAATGCAATATAAACATAGATCATGGGCGATGGGGGTGATGCTAATTTTGCTTTGGCAGTAGAATACTGGAGAGTTGAAGTACACTACACCTTATACTGGTGATGTCACTGGAAGAATTCAGTATCTCTGCCTCCATCTGCTGGTAGGAAAGGGACACAACCCACTTGTCTGGCATAGTATATCAGGACTCAAGGAAAGGAAATTAATAGGTAATAGGAACAAAATTTGAAAATATAGGCTTACCTTTGGGATTGAAAAATCAGAACAAAAAAAAGGGAATATTATTTAACACTCACTGAATTCTATTTTACTAGTGTGGTGACCTGTCAAAATAGAAAAATATTTTCATATAAACTAATTTTCTTCCACTAAAATAACTTTTTAATGAGACCTTCCCAATTCTGCTTGCAAAGTAAATAAAGAACATTGTACAAGTTTTAAACCATTGCTATTTTTTTTTTTTTTACTTTGTGTACTGCTTCTCCTTAAACTTTGGGATATCTTCTGCATAAACAGCTGTGATTTCTGAGAATAACTGGTTGTAGAGTAACTGAAAACCATTTTTAGGTCTCCCGTTCACTAACTTATTTTGTTGCTAGCAAAATAAACTTTAGCATCTTACGCAGATCTAAATATTTCCTTACTACAAGTTGCTGGATTGTGTTGTGCAAAAGTGTGCATTATTCTTTCCTTCTTCCCTCCGAAGTCTACTTGGTTTTGCAGTATACGTCTGTTGCTAATGAAAAATGAGCATGTGTTGTGTTAATGTGTTTCCACATAAATGGAGTAGTGGAATTTAGCAAAGGAAATGGTTTTCAATTAAGTAATCTTTTGCTCTGGGTTGTTACTAGAACTCTGTATTTATACAAATGCACTGCTTATTACAGTGTGTAAATTGTGGTTCTTTTGGCAGTCTGTAACTGGTAATTTTGTCTGTTGTCCACATGCATAGCTTTGAATTCACATATATTTGTGTAGATGTGTCTGTGCATGAAATGGGTGTCTTGAGACTTCTGTTTTCAATCATTGGTTTCTTATGGTTTTTTTTAAGGAAGATGTATTTGGGATGTTTTTGTCATTGAAGGGCCATTCATACTTTTTAATTTTGGTGTCTTTGCAAGCCCTGAAAGTTCTTTTATTTTTCCTGGGGAGAAAGAGAAACTTTTAGCTCACAGGGGTGCATTGCTTTTCTTTGAGGAATTTGCCATGTGCTTTGAAGAATTTGGCTGCAAATCTGAATGCCTACTGTACTGAATGATGCATGATCTATGCTTTCTCTAATTATGTATATTGGCTAAATGAAATACCAACCAACAGTCCTGTTTTTATAAAGCTTAAAAAAAAAAGTCAGCTACTGTAGCCCAATTTCAAATCTTCCGCACTTCTTTACAAGGGATATAAGACCCTGTTCTTCCTTTTTCTTTATATAAATCACCACCACTCAGTTGTCTGCCTGTATGTATGAGATATATTTGACTTCATTACCTCTGAGGTATGCAAATAGAGCGCATGAATATTCATTGTGGAAATTCTGAAAATCTGAAAGGATTGAAGCCTTTGGGGACCTCGCCCCTTGCGTATTTTTTTTTCTCCAACAGCTATTGATCTTCCCGTACTAAAGAGACAGCTTCTTCCTTGGGTCACAGGTCAGGGCCAAAGACTCTGCCTACTCCTCTATAAGTCACATTAATGGTCAAAACTCTACTGCTTTGCTCACCCTAAAATTCCATTTCCCAGGTGAGTAGGCAGGTGAATTTTTCAAATACCATGGGCAGAAAAGAAAGGTGTAATACATAAAATGAATGCAGATAAAAAATATTCTAGGATAGAAAATGAAAACTGAGTAGCCATTTAGATACCAGCTTCTCGGGTGGGCACTTTATGGTTGTGGTTTTTCGAGTCTGAGAAACTTCTAAAATGGAAGCTGAAAGGTTTTATTTCAATGTATAATTTTATATATATTTGCAGAAAGATTACAGGACATGATTTTAGGGAATTTTGGTCTAGTGCAGTGGTTCTTAAATCTGTCTGGGTTTTAAAGATCTGCATATTCATTGTGGATCAGACAAATCTTGAGCGTGCTACCTCAGTTTTGTGCAAAGCTGTTATCCATATTTTATTGTGGGTATCCTGAAACCTCAGCTGGCTGAGAGTCTGTTTATCAAACCAAGTAGACTTGCTCAATATGCAGCAAACCATATATGTCTGTTGAGACATATATGGGTGTCTTCCACTAGCATCCAAAATTACAGCTTGCAATTTTTTATTTGTACAGTACAAATATTGAATGAATTTCAAATCATTCTTCATACTCAAATGTAGAGAAATTCCTAGGCTTATTTAAAGAAACTACAGATAACTACACACAGTTTCTCATTCATAATAGAATTTCTAAATGTTAAACATCCATACCAGTATGTTTATGATACTGTGTTGTAAAATTGGATTCTTACAACAAATTACTTTCTTATACATTATTCTTCGTTGTGTATCCTATACTGTTTATTGTAAGCCACATTGAACTCAAGCTTGTTTGGGATAATGTGGGATATAAATGTCATGGATATAACAAAAGAGAGGGAACGAAGTACAAACTAAAGTCCAAACAAAAAAAAAACAGCACCACGGGCCTTTAAAAATGGAACACAGTTCTTTAATGAAGGAGCCTTGACAAAAAGACCCGACACGGGCCGTGTTTCGGTGACTAGCACCTGCGTCAGGGGTCACAGTGATGACGTGGAAAACTTGGGGAATAACTCGAATATATTCCTCTACAATATATTATTCCTTACCCCACGTCTCATATAGTAAAAAGCTACAAAGCACCAAGGTACTTTCACTTTCTGTATCCAAATGGATGAAAAGCTGTGCTCTCAAAAGGCTCTGCTTTTAATAGCTTTTAAAAGCAGAGCCTTTTGAGAGCACAGCTTTTCATCCATTTGGATACAGAAAGTGAAAGTGCCTTGGTGCTTTGTAGCTTTTACTATATGAGACGTGGGGTAAGGAATAATATATTATAGAGGAATATATTCGAGTTATTCCCCAAGTTTTCCACGTCATCACTGTGACCCCTGACGCAGGTGCTAGTCACCGAAACACGGCCCGTGTCGGGTCTTTTTGTCAAGGCTCCTTCATTAAAGAACTGTGTTCCATTTTTAAAGGCCCGTGGTGCTGTTTTTTTTGTTTGGATATAAATGTCACAAATAACTGAGAACTCATCAATTACAGTGTTTCTAGATTAAAATGTTAACAAATTGCATGTAAATTTAAAGGATTTATGTGGGCTACAGATCTAAATTTCAAGTTAAAAAAAGAAATCTGGTAGTGATTTAAAAGAGCCTTGAAGAATGTAGGCCATCTGAAAGGTTGACGTTTGCCTTATAACCTAATGAGATGATTAAGAACTTTCAAGAGGTCCTTTCATATGTTCTATTACCATCAAAAGTGAAATTGTTAGGGCTACAAGAACAAGCCTCACTTTATTTAGCCCTGGAACTCTAATACATACTTCATGTCATTGAAAAATGGTTTAACGTTTCGTGAATGATTTAAACACTTGGCTGGAGAGCGGTTGTGGTCTACATTTTTCAAGTTTTGCCACTGATTTTCTGTGTGGGAGCTGCAACCCTAATGGTTAGTGTAATGGCCAGAGAACCAGGCGAAACAGGTTCAGTTTCTGCTTCAGCTCTGTTGCCTCAGATTCAACTCCCCCCCCCCCCCCCCTTAGGGGTCCTTTTACTAAGCTGCGGTAAGTACTAATACATGCTTACCATGACAAAAAATGCCTTACCGCAGGCATGCGCAGGTGTCCTACAGTAATTTTTAGCATTTGTGTTCACTACCTATCGGTGTGCTCTGCTCTAATCAGTTAGTGCAGCTGAGGAATGGGAAAGGAAATGGGATGGGATTTAATATACCCCATTTCTGTGGTTACAATCAAATGGTTTACATATTATATATACAGGTGCTTATTTTGTACCTGGGCAATGGTGGGTTAAGTGATTTGCCCAGTGTCACAAGGAGCTGCAGTGGGAATCGAATCCAGATCACCAGGATCAAAGCCCGCTTCAGTAACCACTAGGCTACTCCTCCACAGTGTATGAGCCCTTTCTGCCTATATAATGGACGGAGGTAGGGACTTGCACACTAATGGCCACACAGTAATGGGAAAATTAGCACGTGGCCATTTTACCCCGTGGTAAAAATGGCCTTAGATTGTGGGAATGATCCACATAAGGGCATGGTAAGGCCACGTTTTACTGCAGTTTGGTAAAAGGGCTCCTTAGCTTGTGAAACCACTCTGAACAGGAAAATATCTGTATATAATATGTAAACCACTTTTGATATATTGCCTTGTGATTATAATCAATCCCTTCCCCATTCCCCCTTATGTAGATAAATACAGCAGCTATGGATGCTACTCTTTATTGGCCCATTTCTTTGCTGGTCTTCCCTCTTTTCCATGGCAGAATATCATCAAGAATTTCCCAACCCAATAGTATATACTTTGTGCTAGAGTCATAAAACGGAAAAGACCAAAGTACCCTATCACCTTTTTGATAAGACTATGAGGATGATTTTGTGAACGGTTTTCTCATCTACATTTTCAAATTAAATCAGTCTGTTACTTTTTTATATTAGGGTTACAATATAGGGTTTCTATCCAATGTGCTTTTAATTCAACAATTTACATTTACATCTTTCAAACACCCTTTTCTCCGAGGACAAGCAGGCTGCTTGTTCTCACATGTGGGTCGACGTCCGCGTTGGCCCAGGAATCGGCATTTTGCAAGCAAAATATAAACAAAGTTTTGCCAGAGCCTTCTGGCGCGTGTGCAGCGCGCACCGCGCATTTGCGGACAACTTCCCGCTCGGTGTGTGAGCGTGCCTCCTTAGTTGTTTTTTGTCCGCGGCGAGGTAACAGGAATTTTCGTGTTCTCCTTGTTTTGACCCAGGAACAGAGTCTGATGACTTTTTCGATTTATTCTTCCTATTTTAGCGTCATTTAAAAAAAATATCCCCGTTCTCTTTTAGTTTTTTTCCCCCCTTTTAAAGTTTTCTTTTCAACGCGGCCAGGGTTCCCCCCCCCCCCTTTTTTTGTGCCCTTTTTTCTTTAACAGGCACAATCGCGTCTTTTGATTTCGCTGAAGCTGTTTTTCCTTCCATGTCGTTGAAGACACCCAGCGGTTTCAAACATTGTACTTGGTGCAACTGGACCATCTCAGGTACCGATACCCACGCATGGTGTATCCAGTGCCTTGGGCCCGACCATAGCCCAGCCGCTTGTAGTCTGTGTCTTCGTATGAAGAAACGGATTCAAGCGTCTAGAGAAGCCCAATGAGAGAAGCTTTTTGGGGCTCGGTCCTTCGATATCGAAAGGAACATCGACTTTGGGAATAGAGGTAATGGCTGCTGAGAGACCAACTCGCGTTGGGAGCAGTGAGGCGTTGAGCGGGTCTCCACCTGTTTTGAGGCCTCCTGTTATGCAGGCCCCCGGGACCGACCTTTGTTGGACCCGGCCCCAAGGAGACTTGAAGATTCCATGTCCTCCTTGTCGGTACCGAGGCGTCTCGATCACGGGCATCGAACGAAGACGAAGAAGCACCGTCATCGTTCTCCTTCGACACACGGTGCCGGGAGCTCCGGGACGTTGAGAGAGTCGGCACCTGAGAAGCGTCGGCGCCGAGAGGATTGCTCCCCCTCGATACAGGAGGTGCCGATGCGTTAGTCTCCTAGCAAGCCCGGTGCTTGCTCCCGAGCCTCCACAGATTCTGACACCACCTGTTCCATCGACCCCTGCAGCCTTCTCCAATGGCGGCTCTCGATGAGTGCATCTGGTCCTTGTTTCCAGAACTTCTGGAACGATTGCTGCGCCGGTCAGCTTTGGTGTCGGGGGTGCTTGCGCCTTCTGTACCGTCTGCTACAGCGGTGTCTGGCTCTTCACCTGCGGTGAGGTCCCCGACCACGGTGCCACCCAGGTCGACTCTCCTTCGACATCGGTGGAGGGAGCTTCGCCATAGAGGACATCGTTCCTCGGCGTCGAGGCAGGTTCAGTGTCGAAGCACCTTAACACTCATCTTCTGATGAGTTCTTTGGGATTCCCTTAGTCTCCTTTCTGGCGGAGGGGAAGGATCAATCTCCACCGGAGAGTCTATCCTTTTCCTCTTTTGTCCAGGAAATGGCTACGGCTATTCCCTTCCCTGTGGAGGTTGAGGATGAGCCTAGGGCTGAGCTGCTCGAGGTCCTGGATTATTCTTCTCCACCTAAAGAGGTTTTCCTGCATAAGGTACTGAAGGAAGTCCTTTTGCGAAACTGGTCGGCCCCTCTGCCTGGCCCTGTGATCCCAAAGAAAGCTGAATCCCAGTATCGGATCCACAGTGAACCTGGATTGATGAGGTCCCAGTTACCCCGCAATTCCATGGTGGTGGACTCAGCCCTCAAGAGAGCCAGAAGTACTAGAGACTTTGCTTCGGCGCCCCCAGGCAGAGAAGCTAGAACTCTTGATTCTTTTGGGAAGAAGACATATCAGGCCGCTATGCTCGCCACCAAAATTCAGTTTTACCAGCTCTTCACGAACGTACACTTGTGAGACTCGATACAGCAACTGTCGAGTTTGGTTGATAAACTCCCTGCAGAACTGGCCAAGCCTTTTTGCCAGGTGGTCAGGCAGTAGAAGGTGTGTCGAACGTTCCTGGCCAGGGGTACGCTTGACACTTTTGATGTAACATCCAGGATTGCTGCTCAGGGTATAGTGATGCGCAGACTCTCATGGCTGCATGTCTCTGACCCGGATCATTTGGTCCAGCAGCGAATGGCGGATGTTCCTTGCTGGGGGGACAACCTTTTTGGTGAAAAAGTAGAGGATCTTGTTGATCAGATCAAGAAGCACAATGATGCTATGGATTCTGTCTCCCACTGGTTGCCTTCTGCTACTGCCTCCTCATCTAGGAGGTATTTTGAGGGGAAGAGGAGTGCTCCCTATTCCTACCCTAGGCGTAGGTACATGCCTGCTTCTTCGCAGGCTGCCCAGGCTCAACCCCAGCGCGCTCATTCTCATTAGCAGCGTGCATCTAAGATTCATACTGCTCCCCAGCAAAAGCAAGGGACGAGCTTTTGACTGGCTTCAGTTAAGCATAGCCTCAATAAGTCTGTACCGGACGACTTACCGATTGGAGGGAGGTTGATATTTTTTCACCAAAGGTGACCTCTTATAACCTCCGACCGGTGGGTTCTTCAAATAGTCCGGTACTTGCAGAGGAACTCTCTGCCTTTCTAAAGGCCAGTGCGGTCGAACCCGTTCTACCAGGGGAAGAAGGGCTTGTGCAAAAGAAAACAGGGGGGATGCGTCCAATCCTAAACCTAAGGGCCCTCAACAAATTTCTAGTCTGAGAAAGGTTCAGGATGGTTTCCCTGGGCACGCTTCTTCCCATGATTCAAGAAAACGATTGACTGTGCTCTCTGGACTTAAAGGATGCTTATACACACATCTCGATATTCCCAGCTCACAGTACTGTGTGCTGCCTTTTGGTGTGGCGTCTGCGCCCAGAGTGTTCACAAAGTGCCTAGCGGTAGTCGCAGCGTCGCTACGTAGACTGGGAGTGCATGTGTTCCCTTATCTTGACGATTGGCTGGTGAAGAGCACCTCGGAAGCAGGTGCTCTACAGTCCATGCGAATGACTATTCAGGTGTTAGAATTACTGAGGTTCGTAATCAATTACTCCAAGTCCCATCTCACTCCAGTTCAAAAGTTGGAATTCATTGGGGCTCTGTTGAACACAAAGACAGCTCGAGCTTATCTTCCCGAGATAAGGGCAGACAACCTCCTGTCCCTGGTGTCCATAGTTCGAGCGTCTCAACAGATCACAGCTCTGCAGATGTTGAGACTTCTGGGGCACATGGCATCCACAGTTCATGTGACTCCCATGGTACACCTACACATGAGGTCAGCTCAGTGGACCCTAGCTTCCCAGTGGTATCAAGCTGCGGGGGGTCTAGAGGATGTAATCCAACTGTCCACGGACTTCCGGAATTCTCTGCAGTGGTGGACGATTTGATCCAATTTGACCTTGGGATGTCCATTCCAAATTCCTCAGCCACGAAAAGTGCTGATGACGGATGCATCTCTCCTGGGGTGGGGAGCTCATGTAGATGGGTTTCACACTCAAGGAGCCTGGTCCTTTCAGGAAAAAGGTCTTCAGATCAATCTCTTGGAATTGTGAGTGATCTGGAATGCGCTAAAGGCTTTCAGAGACCGGCTGTCCTACCAAATCATATTGATTCAGACAGACAATCAGGTTGCCATGTATTACACCAACAAGCGGGGGGGCACTGGATCTCGCCCTCTGTGTCAGGAAGCCGTCAAGATGTGGCTTTGGGCACACCGTCACGGCATGTTTCTCCAAGCCACTTATCTGGCAGGCGTAAACAGTCTGGCCGACAGGCTGAGCAGGATAATGCAACCTCACGAATGGTCACTGAACATGAATGTCGCCCGCAAGATCTTCCAAGCGTGGGGTACCCCTCGGTGGATCTTTTTGCCACTCAGGTCAATCACAAGGTCCTTCAGTTCTGTTCCAGGCTTCAGGCCCATGACAGGCTAGGCCTTTCTCCTGCATTGGGGAACAGGCATCCTGTATGCAGATCCTCCAATACCTCTAGTAGGGAAGACTTTGCTGAAACTCAAGCAAGACTGCGGAACCATGATTCTGATTGCTCCCTTATGGCTGCTTCAGATTTGGTTCCATCTTCTTCTGGAGTTGTCCTCCAAGGAACCGTGGAGATTGGAGTGTTTTCCAACCCTCATCACCCAGAATGAGGGGCCGCTTCTGCATCCCAACCTCCAGTCTGGCTGTCACGGCCTGGATGTTGAGAGCTTAGAATTCGTCTCCTTGGGTCTTTTAGAGAGTGTCTCTCGAGTCTTGCTTTCTTCTAGGAAAGATTCCACGAAAAGGTGTTACTCTTTGAAACGGAGGAGGTTTGTCGTCTGGTGTGACAACAAGGCCCTAGATCCTCTTTCTTGTCCTACACAGACCATGCGTGAACACCTTCTACACTTGTCAGAGTCTGGTCTCAAGACCAACTCCGTAAGGGTTCATCTCAGTGCAATTAGTGCTTATCATTGGCGTGTAGAGGCACCTAATCACAACACTTCTACTCAGGAAATCTAGACTACCCCAACTTGACATTTCGTCCTTAGATAGTAAGCTCTTCTAAGCAGGGACCATCATTAATTACTAATTTGTACAGCGCTGCGTAACCCTAGTAGCGCTCTAGAAATGTTAAGTAGTAGTAGTAGTAGTAGTAAGCCTATCTCTGGACAGCCTTTAGTTGTTTGCTTCATGAGAGGTTTGCTTTTATCAAAGCCCCCGGTCAAACCTCCACCAGTGTCATGGGATCTCAATGTCGTTCTCACTCAGCTGATGAAAGCTCATTTTGAACCACTGAATTTCTTCCATCTGAAGTACTTGACCTGGAAGGTCGGTTTTGTTTTTGGCCGCTGTTACTTCAGCTTGTAGAGTCAGTGAGCTTCAGGCCCTCGTAGTACATGCACCTTATATCAAGTTCCATCACAACAGTGGTGGTGTCGGAGTTTCATCTGAACCAGTCGATAGTCTTGCCAACATTCTTTCCCCGTCCTTATACCTGCCCTGGTGAAAGCAGTTTGCATACCTTGGACTGCAAGAGAGCATTGACCTTTTACGTGGAGCGGACAAAGCCCTTCAGACAGTCCGCCGAGTTGTTCGTTTCTTTTAATCCCAACAGGAGGGAGTCACCATCGGAAAATGCATGGTTTCCAGTTGGCTAGCAGATTGCATTTCCTTTATTTATGCCCAAGCTGGGCTGACTCTAGAGGGCCATGTCACGGCTCATAATGATAGAGCCATGGCTGCGTCAGTGGCTCACTTCATTGAAGAGATTTGCAAGGCTGCAACGTGGTCATCAGTCCACACATTCAAATTTCACTACTGCCTTCAGCAGGATACCCGATGCGACAGTTGGTTTGGGCAGTCAGTGCTGCAGAATCTGTTTGGGGTTTAGAATCCAACTCCACCCCCCTAGACCCATTTTTGTTCTGTTCCAGGCTGCACTCTGTTAGTTGTTTATGGTTTCAGGTCAACCTATGTTATGTCCTCGCCTTTGGGAGGCCCAATTGACCAATGTTCGTTGTTTTGAGTGAGCCTGGTTGCTATGGATACCCCACAAGTGAGAACAAGCAGCCTGCTTGTCCTCGGAGAAAGCGAAGATACTTACCTCTAGCAGGTATTCTCCGAGGACAGCAGACTGATTGTTCTCACAAACCCACCTACCTCCCCTTTGGAGTTGTTGTTTATTTGTTTTTACGCTTTTGATTAAGTTGAGGCACGCTCACACGACGGGCGGGAAGTCGTCCTCGCATGCGCAGTGTGCTCTGCATGCGTGCCAGAAGACTCTGGCAAAACTTTGTTTATATTTTGCTTGCAAAATGCCGATTCCTAGGCTGACGCGGACGTCGACCCACATGTGAGAACAATCAGGCTGCTGTCCTCGGAGAATACCTGCTACAGGTAAGTATCTTCTCTTTATGGTTGACAAAAATATATTTTTAGTGGTTAAAAGAACAATTATTATTTTTAATCTCTAAAGTGCAGTTCTGACAACCAAGTTGACAGTCTCTGTTTTTGTTGTTAGTAAAGTGCAGCTGTGGTGATTTTGCTTGGCAGCGGTTTGGTTCTCAGCTTGCCAGCACAGTTCACATGAAAAGAATTTGTGACTCTTCCAGCAAGAATTCAAGAGAATTTGTTCATCCAGAGGTTTATGTGCAACTTGTGCCACAGTTCTTAAAAATTATGAATTTTTTAAACACACCAGATTAGACAAGGGCTTAGGGTAACAATTCTTAAACTTCTTCTGGAGGCCCTTAGCTAATCAGGATTTCAGGATATCTGCAATGAATATTCATGAGAGAGAATTGCTTTCACTGCCTCCAAGGCATGCACATTTAATTCATATTCATTTTGGATATCCTGAAAACCTAGCTGGCTAAAGAATACCCCAGAACAGGTTTGAAAACCACTGGCTTAGCCCTGTGGTTTTTAAACCTGTTCTAGGGGGGACCACCAGCCAGTTGGATTTTCCGGATATCTACAGTGAATGTCCATGAGATTTGTATGCCTACTACCTCCACATTGTGCAGATTTCTCTCATACGCATTTATTACAATAACCACTAATATATAATCTAATACTACAATCTTTATTAAATGCAGAATATACAGTGGTGGAAATAAGTATTTGATCCCTTGCTGATTTTGTAAGTTTGCCCACTGACAAAGACATGAGCAGCCCATAATTGAAGGGTAGGTTATTGGTAACAGTGAGAGATAGCACATCACAAATTAAATCCGGAAAATCACATTGTGGAAAGTATATGAATTTATTTGCATTCTGCAGAGGGAAATAAGTATTTGATCCCCCACCAACCAGTAAGAGATCTGGCCCCTACAGACCAGGTAGATGCTCCAAATCAACTCGTTACCTGCATGACAGACAGCTGTCGGCAATGGTCACCTGTATGAAAGACACCTGTCCACAGACTCAGTGAATCAGTCAGACTCTAACCTCTACAAAATGGCCAAGAGCAAGGAGCTGTCTAAGGATGTCAGGGACAAGATCATACACCTGCACAAGGCTGGAATGGGCTACAAAACCATCAGTAAGACGCTGGGCGAGAAGGAGACAACTGTTGGTGCCATAGTAAGAAAATGGAAGAAGTACAAAATGACTGTCAATCGACAAAGATCTGGGGCTCCACGCAAAATCTCACCTCGTGGGGTATCCTTGATCATGAGGAAGGTTAGAAATCAGCCTACAACTACAAGGGGGGAACTTGTCAATGATCTCAAGGCAGCTGGGACCACTGTCACCACGAAAACCATTGGTAACACATTACGACATAACGGATTGCAATCCTGCAGTGCCCGCAAGGTCCCCCTGCTCCGGAAGGCACATGTGACGGCCCGTCTGAAGTTTGCCAGTGAACACCTGGATGATGCCGAGAGTGATTGGGAGAAGGTGCTGTGGTCAGATGAGACAAAAATTGAGCTCTTTGGCATGAACTCAACTCGCCGTGTTTGGAGGAAGAGAAATGCTGCCTATGACCCAAAGAACACCGTCCCCACTGTCAAGCATGGAGGTGGAAATGTTATGTTTTGGGGGTGTTTCTCTGCTAAGGGCACAGGACTACTTCACTGCATCAATGGGAGAATGGATGGGGCCATGTACCGTACAATTCTGAGTGACAACCTCCTTCCCTCCGCCAGGGCCTTAAAAATGGGTCGTGGCTGGGTCTTCCAGCACGACAATGACCCAAAACATACAGCCAAGGCAACAAAGGAGTGGCTCAGGAAGAAGCACATTAGGGTCATGGAGTGGCCTAGCCAGTCACCAGACCTTAATCCCATTGAAAACTTATGGAGGGAGCTGAAGATGCGAGTTGCCAAGCGACAGCCCAGAACTCTTAATGATTTAGAGATGATCTGCAAAGAGGAGTGGACCAAAATTCCTCCTGACATGTGTGCAAACCTCATCATCAACTACAGAAGACGTCTGACCGCTGTGCTTGCCAACAAGGGTTTTGCCACCAAGTATTAGGTCTTGTTTGCCAGAGGGATTAAATACTTATTTCCCTCTGCAGAATGCAAATAAATTCATATACTTTCCACAATGTGATTTTCCGGATTTAATTTGTGATGTGCTATCTCTCACTGTTACCAATAACCTACCCTTCAATTATGGGCTGCTCATGTCTTTGTCAGTGGGCAAACTTACAAAATCAGCAAGGGATCAAATACTTATTTCCACCACTGTATTGTAAGATATCACATAAAATCTTTATAACACATCTATCACCATTCATTCCTCAGTATCTCACCATCACTCATTCTTCACACCTCATTCATTTCACATCTTACCTACGGTACACACAGTCTGAATTTAATTGCATGGATACATATTATATATCTTTAATAATTATCTAACTCACTGTAAAGTATTAATAATACCCTTAACATTCTTCATCTCAAGTTCAAAACCTTCCATATCTCAGTCTATTCACAAATATTTTTGTTTTCAATAGTTCCTGTGGAAAAAAAAGAAGCTACAGATTGCAGAATATTCCAAGAATGTCCTATTTATTCACCACTAAAATAATACATACATAAATTGAAAGCCCGACACTGCCGTTTTTCACCCTTTCAAAGAGTTGCATCAGGGGCTTGGAACAAAACCCAGTGGTGGTGACAAGACGCTTCACCAACTGGTTTTAAGCAACTTTCTCCTGAAAAGTAGCAGCAATGTAGAACTGAATTTTCAAAACGTCATAAATCACTAAAATGTACAAAATCCAAAATTCAATCCATGAAATACCAGTTCGCCTTTCCCAAATTGCCTGTTCGCCTTTGTCCCGTGTTATGTCTTTTGCTGTTAGGTGTGACTCGACACAGTCCTGTGTTTCACTCTAAAGCATCTTCAGGGGGTCTAACTCAAAACAAATTCAAACGTCTCAGTGGACACAAATCCAGGTATTCTCTCCAAGACAGACAATCGGGTAATGATTTATTACATTTGGAAAATTCAGTTCTACATTTATTGAAATATGCAGAGCGATACACAGCTGGTGCTGATTTGGTCGACTTTAGATTTCATCGAGGAGTTTCCTTATGAAGAACCAGAAGTTTAGAAGAAGTTTTACATCAATGGTTTATATTTCTAGGAAATACCTTATAGTGAGCTACATACAAGTAATTGTTAAAAGCTATATAATATGTATCCATGCAATCAATTAAATTCAGATTGTGTGTACCATAGGTAAGGTGTGAGAAGAATGAGTGGTGGTGAGTTAGTAAGGAATGAATGTTGATTAGATGTGTTATGAAGATTTTGTGTGATATCTTACAATATATTCTGCAATTAATAAAGATTGTAGTACTGGATTATATAGTTATTAGTGGTTATTGTATAAAATGTGCGGTAACTATATTGAAATTGAGATACCCAGACTATTAGATTGTTATACATATTTATTAGGCATAGCCTGAAAACCTGACTGGCTGCTGGTTCCCCAGGACAGGCTTGAGAACCACTGGCCTAAAATATTTTAGAAAATATAGAATTTGATTTGTAGTTACTGGACAGTGTGTTCAAATAATACACTTCCTGTTTGTTTTCCTGGGTGCTGAGTTTGTTTTACAAGTCAAACTACTTACCAGTGTGGGTTTTAACTATTTTTAGGAGCGTTGTTTGATGGCTGCTGTTTGATCTGAAGGATATATTTTTTGTGATATGTGTTTTGCAGTTATGAAATGAAGCTTTCATTCAGCAGCTGATTTATGTCTGTGCTATGTCAAGAGTTTATAAGAAACTAAATTGTCTTTAGGAATTTGTGGTGGCGTTTATTATACTTGAGTGTATTGTTACCTATGCTGGTAATTGTGCTGTATTCAGGGCTTCATGTTTCAGAAAGGTGCATTAAGCTTTGGTGCACAGTGTTGTAATTAGTACTGTGCCGAATATTTGTATTAAATTCGATTTGGCCCAAAATACATTATTCGTATTTGGCTGAACAATCTGGGGCTCTACTGTGCTAAATCCTACTAAAATATACACTTGATCTCTGATTTCATATTGCTTCTTTTTTATTTGTTATGTTAAATCTCAATGCCCAGTATTTGTATTTGGTTTGGCCGAATAGTAAAGTATGCTATTCTGTACAGTTCTAATTGTAATGCTGATGCAGATGTCGAAGGACCGGACCGAGCACTAAAATGTTTCTCTCGTTGGGCTTCTTGAGCAAGTTTGGTCTTTTTCTTCATATGAAGACAAAGGGCACAACGACCTGGGCTATGGTCGGGCCCAAGGCACCGAATACACCACGAATGTGTATCATTTCCTGAGATAGTCCGGCTGCACCGAATACAGCGTTTGAAGCCACTGGGAGTCTTCGATGACATGGAAGGGAAAACTCGATGGTGCCAAAGAAAAAGGGTACAAAAAAAGAAGAGACCCCAACCGAGCAGCCTAACATGGCTGCAACGAAAATAATGGAAACTTAAAAGCGGGTCAAAAGAAAACTAAGAAAATAAATGAAAATTTTTTTTTATGTTTCAACAATTTTTATTGATGGTTCAACAAAACCAACAGTCATCAAGCTCCATTTTCCATAAATTGAACACAAAATCATCTGAAGAGGAGCCAAGTAACAATCTCATCAACAAAGTGTTAGGGAAATTTTTTTTTTAATAAAAAAAGAAAACAAGACGACAGCAGATTATGAACAAGAGGGTTCATAGCAAGCATAGAAAAAAATGGTACAAAAGCATTTGTAGATTCTCTAAGAAAGAGCTTCAAAGAGTTACTCATCTCATAGCTGACTGCGAAGTGCTGACGGAGGAAAACTTCTATAAGGAAAGGCACAACAAGGTGGCACATCTCATTCAATGAAAACTGTAAACATTACATCATCATTGTACTGGAAAACCTTTGGGATTATGACCCTAGGAGGTGGGTGAGAATTTAGAAATTATCATAACCTAGGACATCTCCATCTCAACCAATAAAAAGCTGGATGAAAAAGCCAGACATAGTGGTAAGGAGAAAAACACCAGAAGTATCACTCCCAAGAAATTATTCTGAGAATTGTATGCAGAAAGAAAAGATCCTCAGGTACCAAGAAACATAGTACAAGAACAAGAAAATGTGACAAAGTTATATAAATAATTTTCCATGGTTTTGGGTGCCATGGACTTGATCATAGAGAATTTCCAAACACACCTGAATAAGTGGATTTGAAGGCGACGAAACAGTGTGACAAGGCAGTGGCCATAGCTAGAAGGTTGTTAGGCTGTATAGAGAGAGGTGTGACCAGCAGAAGAAAGGGGGTGTTGATGCCCCTGTATAAGTCGTTGGTGAGGCCCCACCTGGAGTATTGTGTTCAGTTTTGGAGGCCGTATCTTGTTAAGGATGTAAAAAGAATTGAAGCGGTGCAAAGAAAAGCTACGAGAATGGTATGGGATTTGCGTTACAAGACGTATGAGGAGAGACTTTCTGAACTAAACACGTATACTCTGGAGGAAAGGAGAAGCAGGGGTGATATGATTCAGACGTTCATATATTTGAAAGGTATTTGCGAACGAACCTTTTCCGGAGATGGGAAGGTGGTTGAACGAGAGGACATGAAATGAGATTGAAGGGGGGCAGACTCAAGAAAAATGTTAGGAAGTATTTTTTCACAGAGAGAGTAGTGGATGCTTGGAATGCCCTCCCGCGGGAGGTGGTGGAAATGAAAATGGTAATGGAATTCAAACATGCGTGGGATAAGCATAAAGGAATCCTGTGCAGAAGGAATGGATCCTCAGGAGCTTAGTCAAGATCGGGAGGCGGGGCTGGTGGTTAGGAGGCGGGGATAGTGCTAGGCAGGCTTGTACGGTCTGTGCCAGAGCCGGTGGTGGGAGGCAGGGATAGTGCTGAGCAGACTTGTACGGTCTGTGCCAGAGCCGGTGGTGGGAGGCAGGGATAGTGCTGAGCAGACTTATACGGTCTATGCCAGAGCCGGTGGTGGGAGGTGGGAGGTGGGGCTGGTGGTTGGGAGGCGGGGATAGTGCTGGGCAGACTTATACGGTCTGTGCCAGAGCCGGTGGTTGGGAGGCAGGGATAGTGCTGGGCAGACTTATACGGTCTGTGCCCTGAAGAACACAGGTACAAATCAAAGTAGGGTATACACAAAATTAGCACATATGAGTTATCTTGTTGGGCAGACTGGATGGACAGTGCAGGTCTTTTTCTGCCGTCATCTACTATGTTACTATGTTACTATGTCATGTTACATCTTATGAACTTCTGAAGGAAGCTTTCTTTGGCACAATGCAAGTTCTACAGTGAGCATTAGCAGTAAGTTTAACAGACTGAGATTATACTCCACACACCTTGGTTTAGGAGTAAGGTTCATTTGGAGAAATTGCGTCGCACCCTCCCCCCACCACACACACAATGTGATTTCTCTATGGGACAGCACTTTGCAAGACCAGAGCACTGCATCAGTGACTCAATGGTCAGAATACTAAGGAAATTTTAAAACAGTCCAGGAATAAAAGACTTTTGAAGTCAAGATGATGAAATACTTTGACACCAACAAGAGAGGAGATCTCATTATAATCAACAAGACTGCTTTGTCACCATCTGATCACACATCCATCTCCTCTGTTTCTCACTCATCGCAATCCCCACCCTTCTCTGGAGATAGCCATTGGGATGATTGATGTTTCACTTATGAACTATATCCTTACTTATCCGAATAGTGCATGCTGTATCTCTCGTCTATACTTCAGATATTCACTGTATTGTAAGACGATTGTTGAATACTTATTATTGCCTACTTAATCTCAATTGATAGCCACATTTAACTCGAGTATAACTTGGGGCAATGTGGGGTATAAATGTCTTAAATATTCTGATATTTTGTCATCTTTGCTAATTTCTGACCTGAAGAAGGTTCTGTCTTCAAAAGCTAATAAAAAATGTACTTCATTGTCAGTATAAATTAAAAAAAAAAAAAAAAGAGATATTTGTCACCATTTACAATTATATTGAATGTTAAAATCAAAAATAAAGTTTTGAAAAAAAGGTATTTTCTTTTTTTATTGCATGTCTAACAGTTGAAATTAATTGCAATACAACCACCTTCTGAGTTCTATTATTTGATGAGTTTGCAGAATTTCAAAATACTGTGCACAGAAACCTTGATTTTTTTTTTTGTGCAGAATTCTCCCAAGGAGTATGGGCAGTGATGACAAACATTTTGTAACATTTCTTTACTAAAATATATTTTCTTTTGCCTGGGAAAGTACATTGTGAACTCATCCTTTCTAAATCTTTTCACAAGATTATCACAAGCTGGCACAGACAATCCAATTCTGTGCTTGCACTCATTTTTGCTGACATGTTCACTTTTCTGAATTTAAAAAGGAAGTGCTCTGTTAATCAGTTTTAAAATGCTTCACACGTTTACCCACGCTATAATTTCACTATCAGGAAAGAATGTTTTAACTTTCTCCTAAATACATACATAAATGCAAACATGAACAACAAATTTGATTTATAAAGAAGGAAAACTAGTACAACAAGATGTTAAATTTTATTCATTCAATTATAACCAACTCGGTTCTGAGCAGCTAACAACAAAAACATAGGAAATAATAAAAACAGATAGCTAAACGTCTCTAGAATGAAACAGTATGCTATATTTAAAATCAAATTAAAAAAAAAACCCCTTCGACCAACAAAATTATTTAGGGCCCATTTACTAAGGCGTGCTAGCGTTTTTAGCGCACGCTACACCCATTTATTCCTATGTGTGTCTCTAGTGTTAGCACACCAACAGTAAGCAGGGCCCTTTTAAAAAAAAAAAAAAAAAAGGTTTTAACCTTCCTCCAGAAAAGCATCAAATCAAATTCTAAGCAAAAGTCAGGAACACTGTTCCACAACCTTGATACAGCTACTAAAAAACTTAACCTGCACCTTCCCAATTGCAAAGGACTAAAGTATAAAACATATCATGCATCTAACTTCCCCTACCTGGGATCCCAACTCTAGAATGCTTTACCCAGGTACATTTGATCAACTAGTGAGTACCTTCCCTTTAGGAAACTATTGAAAACCCATCTATTCAAACAGATTTACCCGAACGACTTGACCTACCATAAGCAAACATAAGCAACCCATCCATTTCCGGTTCATCTTATCATTAACAATGACTTAGAAATTACCTCCTACCATACTCTTCCTCTACCTCTTCTATATCGCTCTACGTCCTTACCTATCCCTATCCTTTCTCCCATACCTCTTTTATCCCATTTACTCCTTGTTCATTTGTCCTACCACATACCTCCTTTGTTGATTCTGATACTACAGATTGTATTCTCTTGTTACTATGTAAGCCGCATTGAGCCTGCGATGAGTGGGAAAGCGCGGGTTACAAATGTAATAAATAAATAAATAAAAAAACAACAAGACTTGACTAGACTATAAGACTCTTGACAAATAGGAGTTTTAGTCCCTGTGTCATGGAGCACAGGCGAAGGCTGGTAAAAAAAAAAGGACAGGGCAGACGTTCCACAAGATCCAATGTGGTAAAAGCAAAGAAGCAGATCTGAGGAAAATCTTATATTTAAAAGGATTTTATTAATTACAGCTATAAGTTGTGCTGGAGAGAGAGAGTGCTACTATTTTATCACATAGGTGACATCTATGATTTACACTTAGTGGTCTTTATGCCCCTGACACAGCCCTGCAAAGGGCGGAACATGGCCTATGTCGAGCATCTGTCTTTTTTATAGTACAGCATATATTATTCTATTCCATATGCCTAAAAAAATCAGGTTCAATGTGGATTACTGTGGATGGAAACCCATAAATTACAAACAAATTGTACAATTTAATTAGTGCATCCAACTAATAACAAATCTTTGAAATAGAAAAGTTTTTAAAGATTTACTAAATTTTCTGTAGTCTGAAATAGATCTAAATTGAGTTGGAAGAATTCTTCAGAGTTCTGCAGCCTGAAGAGAAGGAGGAATTTAATAATTTTGCTAATTTTTTCCCTCTAGGATTTGTGGAAAAAAATTAACAGAACTATTTAATTCCTCCTTCTCTTTTATCTACTGTAGTGAATAAAATCCTTTCTTCAGATCTGCTTCTTTGATTTTACCATTGGAGGCTGGTATAAAGTCAGCAGAGATTTCATGAGCAATGAGGCCACATCACACAATGATTTTAGCAAAAAATCAATAATGAATTGTGCACTTGTGAAAGCAGGAAGCCAAATGAAGAGTGAACTGCAAGTATAATGTTTATATACAAATTCATCCTTCACGCTTTCAGCCCAGTGTAAAAAACTGCACTATCCTTCAATGTTGTAATTTTCTTTTGACTCTCCTGTGCTAACTTTCCTCCCAAAACAGTAAGGGGTCCTTTTATTAAGCAGCGGTAAAAGGACCCCTTTGGTGGTGTCTGCATGAGGGTTTGCCACGCACTGAGGCCCCCTTTTGTCGCCACTGATAAAAGGTTTTAAAGGAAATGGCCACGCGGTAAGTTTAACACTTGCCACACGGCCATTTCCCAGGGGAGCCCTTACTGCCTCCTATTTAGGAGGAAATGGGGACTCTGGCAGTAGCCCCCGGTGCTGCAAAATGCAAAAGTGTTTTCTAGTGCCATAGTTCCAGCTTGTGGCGCACAGCAATTAGGGCACTAGAAAACACTTTTGCATTTTTGCTCAGGAGCCCTATTACTGGTCTCCTGAGCAAGCCTGACAGTAGGCCCAAATTGGCACACGGCAACACAGTAGTACAGATACTGCCACTTTGTAAAAGGGCCCCTAAGGGTTTCAACAGGGGAAAAATTCACAGTAAATCCATCATGATAAATGGACAGCACAGTCAGCATGCAAGTCGCATGCAAACTTGCTGAGTCAGGAACTGCACTAAATTTTGATAACGTTTTTACTTTCACTTTACTTCATCTCAAGGCTCTGCGCTGGCTGCAATGAACCTATTGCCAACCTAGCAGTTGAGCCAGCCCTACCCATGGTACTCTGAGGTCAGGCACAGGAAGGCCTTCAACCAAAGCACCTCCATGTTGCTGTATCAGGAATGAAAGATTTTATCAGAGCATGCCCTTCCAAAGGCCCATGCAGTTGAACCCGTTCCACCAGGGGAAGAAGGACGGATTCTATTCCAGGTACTTCCTTGTGCAGAAAAAGATTTGGGGGGGGGGGGGGGGGTGCGTCCCATCTTAGACCTAAGGGCCCTGAACAAATTCCTAGTCCAAGAAAAGTTCAGGATGGTTTCCCTGGGCACACTTCTTCCCATGATTCATGAAAATGATTGGCTATGCTCTCTGGACTTGAAGGATGCTTATACTCGTATCCCAATACTTTCAGCTCACAGGAAGTATCTTCAATTTCGGCTGGGAACACATCACTTTTAGTACCGCTTACTGTCTTTGGGCTTCGCATCAGCTCCCAGGGTATTTACCAAATCTCTAGCAGTAGTTGCAGTGTCGCTACGCAAACTGGGAGTGCATGTGTTCCCTTATCTCGACAATTGGCTGGTGAAGAGCACCTTGGAGGACAGTGCTCAGGAGTCCATGTGGAGGACTATTCAGGTGCTGGAACTACTAGGGTTTGTAATAAATTACTCCCAAGTCCCATCTCAACTCTGTGCAACAATTGGAGCTCGTAGGAGCCTTGCTAAACACAAGAACTGTTCGAGCCTATCTTCCCGAGATACGGGCAGACAATCTTCTGTCCCTAGTGTCCCAGTTTCAACAGTCTCAGCAGGTCACAGCTCAGCAAACGTTGAGACTCTTGGGCCACATGACTTCCACAGTTCAGGTTACACCCATGGCACGTTTTCACATGAGATCTGCTCAATGGACCCTGGTGGACCCTGGCTTCTCGTGTCAAGCCACTGGGAATCTAGAAGATGTCATTCAAGTGTCCACCAACCTCATACACTCTCTTCAGTGGTGGACGATTCGATTCAGTCTGACCGTGGAACGTCCATTCCAAATTCCTCAGCTGCAAAAATTGCCGAGGACGGATACATCACTCCTGGGCTGGGGAGCTCATGAAGATGGGCTTCACACTCAAAGGGCCTGGTCCCTCCAGGAAAAGACTCTACAGATCAATCTCCTGGAGCTTCGAGCGATCTGGAACGCTCTAAAGGCTTTCAGAGATCGGCTAGCCAACCAAGTTATTCTAATTCAAACAGACAACCAGGTTGTGATTTATTACACCAACAAGCAGGGGGACACCGGATCTTGCCCTCTGTGTCAGGAGGCCGTCCAGATGTGACTCTGGGCATGCCATTACAGCATGTTTCTCCAAGCCACTTATCTGGCAGGCGTAAACAACAGTCTGGCAGGCTGACAGACTGAGCAGGGTAATGCAACCTCATGAGTGGTCCTTGAATATGGGCTTAGCCTGCAAGATTTTCAGAGCGTGGGGCACACCCTCGGTGGATCTTTTTGCCACTCAGCACGATCACAGGGTCCCTCAGTTCTGTTCCAGACTTCAGGCCCATGACAGACTAGCGTCGGATGCCTTTCTCTTTCATTGGGGTACAGGCCTCTTGTACGTATATCCTCTAATACCTCTAGTAGGAAAGACCTTGTTGAAACTCAAGTAAGACCGCGGAACCATGATTCTGATCGCACCATATTGGCCTTGTCAGATCTGGCTTCCACTTCTTCTGGAATTGTCCTCCAAAGAATCGTGGAGATTGGAGTGTTTTCTGGCCCTTATCATGCACGTCAAGGGGTTGCTTCTACATCCCAACCTCCAGTCTCTGGCTATCACGGCCTGGATGTTGAGAGCCTAGAATTTGCTTCCTTGGATCTTTTGGAGGGTGTCTCCTGAGTCTTGCTGGCTTCCAGCAAAGATTCCACTAAGAGGTGCTACTCTTTTAAATGGAGAAGGTTTACCATGTGGTGTGACAGCCATAGATCCCCTTTCTTGCCTTACACAGATTCTGCTTGAATACCTTCTACACTTGTCAGAGTCTGGTCTCAAGACCAACTCCTTAAGGGTTAATCTCAGTACAATCAGTGCTTATCAGCGTGTAGAAGGTAAGCCTATCTCTGGACAGCCTTTAGTTGTTCGCTTCATGAGAGGTTTGCTTTTATCAAAGCCCTCTGTCAAACCTCCACCAGTGTCATGGGATCTCAACGTCATTCTCAGCCAGCTGATGAAAGCTCCTTTTGAGCCACTGAATTTCTGCCATCTGTAGTACTTGACCTGGAAGGTCGTTTTCTTGGAAGCTGTTACTTCAGTTTGTAGGGTCAGTGAGCTTTAGGCCTTAGTGGTGGATGCACCTTACACTGTTTCATCACAATAGAGTATCATCTGCACGCACCCTAAGTTCCTTCCGAAGGTGGTGTCGGAGTTCCATCTGAACCAGTCGATTGTCGTGCCAGCATTATTTCCCCGTCCTCATGCCCACCCTGGCGAAAGCAGCTTGCACACCTTGGACTGCAAGAGAGAATTGGCCATTTACATGGAGTGGATGAAGTCCTTCAGACAGTCCACCCAGTTGTTTGTTTCTTTTGATCCCAATAGGAGGGGAGTCGCTGTCGGTAAACACACCATTTCCAATTGGCTATCAGATTGCATTTCCTTTGCTTATGCCCAAACTGGGCTGACTTTGGAGGGCCATGTTGAGGCTCATAATGTCAGAGCCATGGCTGCGTAGATAGCTCACTTAGCATCCAAGAGATTTGTAAAGCTGCGACGTGGTCTTCAGTCCACACATTCACATCTCATTACTGCCTAAAGCAGGATACCCAACGTGACAGTCGATTTGGGCAGTCAGTGTTGCAGAATCTGTTTGGGGTATAGAATCCAACTTCACCCTCCTAGGCCCTTTTTGTTCTGTTCCAGGCTGCACTCTCAGCTAGTTTGTATATAGTTTCAGGTTGATCTATGTTATGTCTTCGCCGTTGCAAGGCCCAGTTGACCACTGTTTGTTGTTTTGGGTGAGCCTGGATGCTAGGGATACCCCACGTGAGAATTATCCAGCCTGCTTGTCCTCGGAGAAATCGAAGATACTTACCTGTAGCAGGTATTCTCTAAGGACAGCAGGCTTATCATTCTCACAAATCTGCCCACCTCCCCTTGTAGTTGTCTTCTCTTTCTCTCCCCTTTTACTTGTTACCTGAACTGAGGAATGCGGGTGGGAAGGCACTCTGCACATGCGCAGTTGGGTGCGGGACATGCTTCAGAAGGCTCTAACAAAGTTTTTTTGCTATTGATTATGCCAGTTCCCGGGCCAGCCCACTTGTGAGAATGATCAGCCTGCTGTCCTCGGAGAATACCTGCTACAGGTAAGTATCTTCGCTTTTCACTCAATGAATAGTTAAGCTGTAGAACTCTTTACCGGAGGATGTGGTAATGGTGATTAGCGTATTTGGGTTTAAAAAAGGAGGAAAAGTCCATAGTCTGCTATTGAAACAGACATGGGGAAGCAGCTGCTTGCCCTAAGATTTGTAGTATGGAATATTGCCACAATTTGGGTTTCTGCCAGGTACTTGTCACCTAGCTTGGCCACTGTTTGGAAAACGGGATACTGGGCTAGATGGACCAGTGGTTTGATCCAGTATGGCTACTCTTATGTTCTTATGTAAAATCTGGAAAAGGCACTTAGAGGAATTATCAGCCTCTTCTCTAAGTTTCTCAAAATATTTCTTTTTAGCCTCAAATTGATTTTTTGTACAACGTAATCTCCATCTCAGTCGTTCATATTTCTTTACATCCCTAGATTTTCACCACATTCTCCTTTAGTTCCTTGATTTCAACTAAATCTCCATTAAACCAAAGATTATGCTTAGCTCTACCCTTCCTTGTTTTTTTAGTGGTGCTAGACCACCATATTATGCTGCTCCTGTAATTATTTATCCGGTTGAAACTGTACATTCTAATTTTTCCTCCATTCTCTGTCAAGAAATCTCATTAATTTTGTCCTGCTTTGAGCACAGTTTTACCGCTGATCTAAAGTTTAGTATCTTAAAGGGTCTCAAAAAAAATTCAAATCCAAATGATCTGACCAAGCCACAGTCTCCCACTTTTGATGATCAATTAAAATCATATATCCTTTCCTACATGTATAAGCTAAAAAGTCTAATGCATGACCATCTTTATGTATAGCTATCCCACCATCCCTCTCTAAATGTAACTCATTTAAAATCTCTAAAAATTGTCTAGTAGGTAAATCATTCAAATTTTCCAAATGAAGATTTATATCTCCTAAGATAATTACCCCCCTGCTTACTAACCGTGCTAGCGCCGACACAGCCCATTTACTTTGAATGGGCTGTGTCGACATTGCTGTTTGCAAACAGTAGTTTTAATTCTTTAAAAACAATAGCATAGTGAGCAATAATCTCAAACAATCTTTAATTAGATTTCACTGCCCTGGGGGTTGATACATTAAAATATTCCCCAAATGATCTCTTTTCCTAAAGTCTGATAATCGACAAACCATCAAATCTAACCCTGGCTCAGTAAAACTTTCTACCAGTTTTATTATTAAAAAAAATATTTCTATATTATAGCTAAACACCCACCCTTTCTATCTTGGGCAGTGTAGTATCTTATATCCAATAGGACAAATATCTAAATTATAAGGCAAATTCAAATCGAGCAACCAAGTTTCTGTAATAAAAGTCAACCCCACCTGTGAGTCACCAATCAAATCCTGAATTAAAGTCTTATTGCAAACAGATCTAGTGTTTAAATATAAGCATTCAGTTGATTCAGGTGGTGTAATATTATCTAAAGGTGGATAAAGTAAGCTCCAATTCCCAGGCAATATGCTATTCATCCTCTTATAATTTTTGTAAAATCTGTTTCTCACTATAACTTCTGGAATTGTCTTTAAATGTAAGGAACAATCTTTTAGATCATTATTATTCCTAATACACACATTTCAATGTCTGAATCTTCTTAATCAAGAGTGTATAACTGGAATAGTATAACTCATTGGATCTCTCTGGAAACTTGTGTCCCATGATCCATCGCCCACCCTAACCCTAAATAATATAAAAACAGGAATAGTAACCAAGACATTTTACCCCAGTCTTACTCAAACTAAAGTTTTTATCACCAGCCCTCTAATTCGTTCAAACTACTCACAATTTCTCAATACAATGGGGAAAAATACAAATAAAACCTCCCCATGAATATGATTCATAAACTTAAATGTCTTATCAGGAGATCTGTTCCAACGCCAGTCGCCACTCCAGACACCATGCAAAAGCACGCACTAAGGCGTGTGGCTTCAGCTTGTGCCTTAAACGATGCGCCACCCTTTAAATTTGATGGTGTCTGATGTCAAGTGACGGTGGAGCAAACTCCCATGCTCGAAGAGTGGAATTATGACAGTCAGCCAACAGTGATAATAGAACTGCAAATTCTTGTACACTTTCTCAAGTCACAGGAAAGCGCCCAGATGGTTTGAAGCAGGGTTAATATAAAGTGAGCTATGGAAGCTTTGATTCCATTTGGAATGACATATTTGCAAATTAGGATTTTCAACACTTGTAAGCAGCCCAAAATATCAAAATCAATTGGATGTCCATCAGGCATGCCTTGTCATGTTGCCTTGTCAAAGACAGCTCCACAACTTAATTTTTATTCAAGCTAAGCAACAGCTTCACACTGAAATGTCTTTTTAAAAAATAAAGTTTTAATTTTAACTTGCCTATCTTGTAAAATTTGGCTATTCCACCTGGGTTTTGGCATCTGCAGCCCCCCCCCCACTCTACCTTAAAGGTGGTCTTTTGTGGGTCCCCAGCAGTGGCAGTGACATTTTAGTTCTAGTTCATTCAGTTACAAATCGTATAGGGCCTCTTTTATTAAACCGAGCTAGCAATTCTCATGCAGCAGTACAAACGAAGCCCTCTGAAAGTAAATGGACTTTGTCGGCATTGCCACGCCGGGAATCGTTAGTGGAGTTTGGTAAAAGAGGCCCTTAATTTTTATGCATATTTTATTCTAGTACTTACAACAATCTTAATTCTAGTTCTTATTCATGACAAATAATTTCAGTTTGTGCAAAACAGATATACACATAGATAATAAAAACTAGAATTACTGTATGTATATGTATGTATATGTGTGTATATAAAATCTTAATTCCTCTTAAAGCATTTTTGTGAAGAAAAATTTATTTTTAGTTCTTTGGGACTGTACATTTTTAATTTCTATTCAGTTTTCCTATTGAAAAAAAAAAAAAGCATTTTTACTTTTGTGAACTAATCGTAAATTTTTTTTTTCTGATTCTCGTTAATGAAAATATCCCTGAATGTATCCTGCCTGCTAACTTTCCCTCTGGCCTGGCCTGGCCTGTCTTCTCTGATATCACTTCCTGTTTCTGTAGGGGTGGGATGCAAGGAGGTTTAATAGACAGGAGACCAAGTGACGTCAAAATGTTGAAACCAATTAGGCCAGTCTCAGTTTCCCCTTCTCTGCGCAGCTGTCATCGTCATACTTTGAACACAAAGCAAGCAGTCCTATGAGCTGCTGCATCCACATTTTTGCTCTTTATTGTTGGTAGCATTTGCATTTAATCTCGCTTATATTTTCAAACATGCTGGCTTGTGCAGCATACGGATGTACACAGAGAAAGTATAATAAAGGAATAACTTTTCATAGGTAGAGCAGTAATTTGTTATAAATCGTAATCAGTGTGTCATTTGGAGGGGCTAGTTATAGGGACAGCCTAGCACGTGTTATATTCATGCAGAGATTTTTTTTATCCTGGTAAAGGACCACTAAAATACACGTTATGAGAATCAGGTGCTCAGCATTTAGAGTTTCTATTTATTTATGACGTTCATACCCCATATTAAATATGAATTAGATTGAAACCTGGGAGCATTTTAAATCTTTTTTTTTTCTGTGCCTAGATCAAAAGAAAAAGATGGCATGTTGGAACTTGCTGCTTTTGTTTTGTGGATTGTAGAGGTATATTATAAAATGTACTTGGTATTTTTATTACTATTATTTAAAAGACAGCTATTGAATAATGAGGGCAGAGCTACCTTCATGCAGAAGTCCAGAGTCAGTCTAAATGTGCCAACATGGTCCAGTTCAGCACACTATTAGCCATCAAGTTCATACAAAGTTAATTATGTTCACTGGAAAATAAATCTGTTTGCTCAGGCTGCCTGGTATGTGAATATTCCATCATTGTTTCATTATTGCTACCACGTATTACATATGGGCATTTGCTTTTTGTTTATCCAGACCTTACATACACATAGTTTGCTTTTTAAACCCAAAGGTGAATCCTAAGGGTGGTTGAACAATTAGGTATGAATTGCGTTGATTCTGACTTTACTTGTTTTGGAGTGCTTTGGGTCCTGCTGATCTGTACATCTGCTGTCTGGAATTTTGGAAGATGAAAATAAGGAAGTAAAAATTAAATTTTGGATGTACTCTGTAGAAGTTGTTTACTTTTGTAATGTGATGGATGCCTGTTTAGGTGTGTGCATGTGATAATCTTTGAATAACTGCCTATATTTATGGCTATGATATTTGAACATGTGGTATCATTAAAGGACAAACTTTTAAATGCCCAGTTGGGTATATATTATAATCTCAACTTTGTTAAATGTTTTAGACATATCTATTTGTTCCCATGATATAACTGAATTCTATTATTCTATATCACTGTATTTTCAAATGTAAGCCACACTGAACCCGACTTTGCTTGGGGTAATGTGTGATTTAAATGTAAAAAAGAAAAAAAAATTCTTTATCCTCCACATTTTAAGACACTGCTTATCTGCTGGATAGTGATGGCACAAGGAAAGCAAGTTTGGTCCAGAGAAGACTATCTCAAAATAACCTGTTCCTTAGCTGGGCCCTAGTATTACCATATTGAAAATGTGATCATACCATTCCTCTGTGGTTATGTTGCACTAATAAGTTAAATGATTAACTGGACTTCTTGAAAGGATTGTTGTATAAACTTAGGATGCATGACTAGGGACACAAACATAGTTATTTATTCTGTATCACAATTCCTCATGCACAGCCGCAAAACAACCTTTTAGGGTGGATAGTGTTCACAATGAACACCTTTTATTATCAACCAGGTAGAGAGAAAAGTTTTCAGTTTTGGCACAGTATAAGTCGTCACAAGAACAAAATATAAGAAAACCAATGGGCTACATTATGAGTTTATAAGCCCATTTATGTTTAAACAAAATAGATCTGCATGAAACAAATACTTTTTTATTTTGACTTATAAAACCTCTTGCCCCTGAAACATGTTCAAACAGAATAATCCATTTGTGTACCTAAAAGGTAAACTTCTACAAAACAGATGAAGATGCGATTCCATGTGCCCCATTGAAAGGAGAGTTTAATTCTACTTAAATTTAATTTCAGTATATTCCATCATCTTTATAACACCGAGCTTCCCAAGTCAGGTTACAACAACATTTAAGATGAACCCATCAGGAAAACAGGATATCCTCACTGAAATCTGGCCATCTTTATTGTATAGAAGAACAGTGAAAAAAAATGAGCACAAACTACAGAGTTTCTAATTGCTGTTTCTACCAGCTAGATAATTTTTTCAAGCATTTTAGTGATATTCAATTGTTATTTCTTTTCTCCTCCACCTTGTAAGGCACTGCCTATCTAACTGAAATATCTTTAGACTTGTTACAGATGGACCAACAATAAAGAACGACAATGTGGATGCAGCAGTTTATCATAGGATTGCTTGCATTGTTTTGAGTGTATAGCAATGACGGATTTGCGTGGGAGTAGAAATGGAGATTAATCAAATTGGCTTTCTTGTTTACAGTGGACTAGATAGGCTCACTTCCACTCCTGTCTATTAATCCTTGGTGAGATGAGTTGGAGGGGAAAGCTTTGGACCAGGTTGCAGGCAGTGTATGTGCAATGTTGCTGCTGGGTACCAACAGAAGACCACCTTTAAGGTAGACCAGCATCTTGGGGGGTGGGGGGTGATGTTGAATTATGGAGGGGGGGAAATGAAATATGCTGCATTGTGCCAGGGATTGGGAGTGGAAGAGAGCAGAGATGTTTGGAGGAGACAGGAGATGTTATAATGCGATTAACTTTAATTGCAATTAATTTTTTAAAATCATGATTAACAATGCATTAATATCAGAGTTAACTGCTGTTTAACTTGCAGCCATACTTGTTTTATGCATTAATACAAAAATAGCACATATATTACTATATTACATATGTTTTTTTTAAATATTTGATAATCATATTTGAGTATAATTGGGTTCCTTTGTAATGCAATTTATATGAAATTGCTGATCTCCTGTTAGTAATATGTAACCTGTTGTTAAAATTCTCCGTAGTACCTGAAGATTGGAGGGTGACCAATGTGATGCCGATTTTTAGAAAGGGTTCTAGGGATGATCCGGTAAGCCTGATGTCGGTGCCGGGCAAAATAGTGGAAACTATTATAAGGAATAAAATTATAGAACACGTAGACAAACATGGTTTAATGGGACAGAGTCAGCATGGTTTCAGCCAAGGGAAGTCTTGCCTCACCAACTTTTTCATTTCTTTGAAGGCATGAATGTAAACATGCGGATAAAGGTGAGCAGGTTGATGTATCTAGATTTTCAGAAAGCTTTTGATAAAGTTCCTAATGAGACTCCTGAGAAAAATAAAGAGTCATGAGATAAGAGGCAAGGTTCTGGTGTGGATTAGGAATTATTTATTGGACAAAAAACAGAGGGTAGGGTTAAATGGTCATTTCTCTCAATGGAGGAGAGTGAACAGTGGAGTGTCGCAGGGATCTTGGAATCACTGTGGATTGAAATTCCATGTGTAAAGGGGAAAAGGATAATGATAGGAGTGTACTACCATCCGCCTGGCCAGGATGAACAGACGGATGCAGAAATGTTAAAGGAAATTAGGGGTGCAAACAAACTGGGCAACACAATAATAATGGGTGATTTCAATTACCCCGAAATTGATTGGGTAAATAAAATTTCTTGATGAAATCAAGGACAGCTTTATAGAGCAGCTGGTACAGGAACCGACGAGCGAAGGGAAAAGTCTAGACCTAGTCCTTAGTGGAGCGCATGATCTGGTACGGGAGGTAATGGTGCTGGGGCCGCTTGATAACAGTGATCATAATATGATCGGATTTGATATTAGCTTTGAAGTAAGTATACATAGGAAATCAAATACGTTAGCGTTTAGCTTTAAAAAAGGAGACTATGATAAAATGAGAAGAACGGTGAAAAGAAAACTTAGAGGAGCGACTGTGAGGGTCAAAAATTTACATCAGGCGTGGATGCTGTTCAAAGACACCATCTTGGAAGCCCAGGCCAAATATATTCCGCGTATTAAAAAAGGAGGACGGAAGACCAAACGACAGCCGGTGTGGTTAAATAGTGAGGTGAAGGAAGCTATTAGAGGTAAAAGAAAATCCTTCAGAAAATGGAAGAAGGAACCAACTGAAAATAATAAGAAATGGCATAAGGAATGTCAAGTCAAATGCAAAGCGCTGATAAGGAAAGCTAAGAGGGACATCGAAAAAAAGATTGCGTTGGAGGCAAAAACACATAGTAAATTTTTTTTTAGGTATATTAAAAGCAGGAAGCCGGCAAAAGAATCGGTTGGACCGCTAGATGACCGAGGAGTAAAAGGGGCGATCAGGGAAGACAAAGCCGTAGCGGAGAGATTAAATGAATTCTTTGCTTCGGTCTTCACCGAGGAAGATTTGGGTGGGATACTGGTGCCGGAAATGGTATTCGAAGGTGACGAGTCGGAGAAACTTAATGAATTCTCTGTAAACCTGGAGGATGTAATGGGGCAGTTCTACAAACTGAAGAGTAGCAAATCTCCTGGACCAGATGGTATTCATCCCAGAGTACTGATAGAACTAAAAAATGAGCTTGCGGAGCTATTGTTAGAAATATGTCATTTATCCTTAAAATCGAGCGTGATACTGGAAGATTGGAGGATTGCCAATGTAATGCCGATTTTTAAAAAAGGTTCCAGAAACGATCCGGGAAATTATAGACCAGTGAGTCTGACATCGGTGCCGGGCAAAATGGTAGAGACTATTAAGAACAAAATTACAGAGCATATTCAAAAGCCATGGATTAATGAGAGAAAGTCAACATGGATTTAGTGAAGGGAAATCTTGCCTCACCAATCTACTACATTTCTTTGAAGGGGTGAACAAACGTGGATAAAGGGAAGCCGGTTGATATTGTGTATCTGGATTTTTAGAAGGCGTTTGACAAAGTACCTCATGAAAGACTCCAGAGGAAATTGGAGATTCATGTGATAGGAGGTAGTGTTCTATTGTGGATTGAAAACTGGTTAAAAGATAGAAAACAGAGAGTAAGGTTAAATGGACAGTATTCTCAATGGAGACGGGTACTTAGTGGGGTTCCCCAGGGGTCTGTGCTGGGACCGCTGCTTTTTAACATATTTATAAATGACCTAGAGATGGGAGTAACTAGTGAGGTAATTAAATTTGCTGATGACACAAAATTGTTCAAAGTTGTTAAATCGCGGGAGGATTGTGAAAACTTACGAGAGGACCTTACGAGACTGGGAGACTGGTCATCTAAATGGCAGATGACATTTAATGTGAGCAAGTGCAAAATGATACATGTGGGGAAAAAGGAACCCGAATTATAGCTACGTCATGCAAGGTTCCACGTTAGGAGTCACGGACCAAGAAAGGGATCTAGGTGTTGTCGTTGATGATATGTTGAAACCTTCTGCTCAGTGTGCTGCTGCGGCTAAGAAAGCAAATAGAATGTTAGGTATTAGTAGGAAAGGAATGGAAAACAAAAATGAGGGTGTTATAATGCCTTTTTATCGCTCCATGGTGCGACCGCACCTTGAATATTGTGTTCAATTCTGGTTGCCGCATCTCAAAAAAGATATAGTGGAATTAGAAAAGGTGCAGAGAAGGGCGATGAAAATGATAAAGGGGCTAGGACGACTTTCCTATGAGGAAAGGCTAAAGCGGCTAGGGCTCTTCAGCTTGGAGAAAAGGCGGATGAGGGGAGATTTGATAGAGGTCTATAAAATAATGAATGGAGTTGAACGGGTAGATGTGAAGCATCTGTTCACGCTTTCCAAAAAGACTAGGACTAGGGGGCATGCGACGAAGTTACAATGTAGTAAATTTAAAACGAATCGGAGAAACTTTTTCTTCACTCAAAGTGTAATTAAACTCTGGAATTCGTTGCCAGAGAATGTGGTAAAGGCGGTTATCTTAGCGGAGTTTAAAAAAGGTTTGGACGGCTTCCTAAAGGAAAAGTCCATAGACCGTTATTAAATGAAGTTGGGGAAAATCCACTATTTCTGGGACAAGCAGTATAAAATGTTTTGTACATTTTTGGGATATTGCCAGATATTTGTGACCTGGATTGGCCACTGTTGGAAACAGGATGCTGGGCTCGATGGACCTTTGGTCTTTCCCAGTATGGCAATAGTTATGTACTTATGATCTGTACTGGGACCGGTCCTATTTAACATACTTATAAATGATATGGAAATTAGAATGACGAGTGAGGTAATTTATTTATTTTATATATTGCCTTATACCTTTGTACCGAAGCGGTTTACAAATAGAATCACATAAAATAACAATTACAATACAAAATTTAAAAATATTAACAATTCCAGTCAAACAGTATCTGTAATAAATCTCACGTAATATTGATGAAACATCCAAGAGTTTAAAAAATCATATCCAGAAGACAAGCATTCCTGGTGCCAGTATCTTCAGGAAGAATGATGTTGGAGCTGCTTCCCTATTCTGAAGAGAACACTATTTTAGGATTTCTAAGGACAGGGTGACTCTGCATATGGTGCCTTACTGATCACCTTAACTGATTTCGTCTTTGTGTTAATCTGTCAATAAAATTGTTTAGGTTGAGCCCAGAAAGCTGAAGGATAGGACAGGGCACCGAGGCAATAGACTTTCAAATAATATTGCATGGATGTTTGAAAAAAAAAAAAAATCCAGAGAGACTTTGTCCTGTTTGGGGGACTGCATAAAGGAGAACAAGTATCCAAAGCGTCTATCGCCAGGTGGATTAGAGAGGCAGTAAGTACCTCTTATTATTTGTAAGACTGCAGATTGCCCCAAAAGTGAAGGACACATTTTGACAAGGGTGTAGACTGCTACTTGGATAAAACTGAAGCTGATTTTCTCCAGAGGAGATATACAGAGCAGCTAGGAAGACAGTTCATCAGTGTTGTTCAAAATACTAAGTAAAACTAAAAATAAATGCATGTTTTAATGCTTAAGTAAAAGTACAGCGAAGAGCACATCAAAAGTATTATATTTGCTAAAAAGAAAAAAAAGTACTTGAAAGTAAAACAAAATAAGTACCCGACTACAGTACAATGAATGCAGCTACTGTTAATGTTTTTCTCCCAGCAATTTTATTGCTCTACAATTCAATCCACTTTGCTTTTAGTAAAACTATAATTTGAAATGACTGTCACTCATGCAAGTTCATTTATGAGTCATTATTAAACCAGCACAACTAAAAAGAAGTTCAACAACTGCACTGGCAGGAAATAGTGTTTAGTCTGATTAAAAATGTCTTCGCCAGGCTGCAGTACTACGTATGTCTTCTGACTGCAAGTATTGGATCAAGGGAATCTGTCTGAAACACTTGACATCCTTATAGCAAAGAATGTTTTATCAGTATCATTCTATGTATTAAAAAAAAAAAAAGAGGAAAGAAGGACAAATGATAGCCAGCATGGATTTTCAAAAGGCATTTGACATGGGATAGGAGGTAGTGTTCTACTGTGGATTAAGAACTGGTTAAAAGTAAACAAAACAAAAACAGAGTAGGGTTAAATGGTCAGTATTCTCAATGGAGAAGGGTAGATATTGGGGCTCCCCAGGGGTCTGTGCTAGGACTTTTGCTTTTTAACATATTTATAAATGATCTAGAGATGGGAGTAACTAGTGAGGTAATTAAATTTGCTGACGACACAAAGTTATTCAATTTTGTTAAATTACAAGAGGACCTTATGAGACTGGGAGTTGCATGTGGGAAAGAGGAACCCGAATTATAGTTACGTAATGCAAGGTTCTACATTAGGAGTCAGAGACTGGGAAAGGGATCTAGGTGTTGTTGATGATACGTTGAAACCCTCTGCTCAACGTGTGGTGGTGGCGGCTAAGAAAGCAAATAGAATGTTAGGTATTATTAGGAAAGGAATGGAAAACAAAAATGAGGACATTATAATGCCTTTGTATTGCTTCATGGATCGACCACACCTCGAATATTGTGTTCAATTCTAGTCACCACATCTCAAAAAAGATACAGTGAAATTAGAAAGGTAGAGAGAAGGGTGACTAAAATGATAAAGGGGATGGGATGACTTCCCTATGAGGAAAGGCTTAAGCGACTAGGGCTTTTCAGCTTGGAGAAAAGACGGCTGAGGGGAGATATGATAGAGGTCTATAAAATAATGAATGGAGTGGAACGGGTAGACGTGAATTGCTTGTTTACTCTTTCCAAAAATACTAGGAGTAGGGGGCAAGCATGTTAAGCTACAAAGCAGTACATTTAAAATGAATCTGAGAGAAGTTTTCTTCACTCAACATGTACTTAAACTCTGGACTTTGTTGACAGAGAATGTAGTCAAAGCAGTTTAGCGGGGTTTGAAAAAGGTTTGGATGGCTTCCTAAAGGAAAAGTCCATAGACCATTATTAAAAGGGACTAGGGGAAAATCCACTTTTTATTTCTAGAATAAGCAGAATAAAGTGTATTGTATTGTTTTGGGATCTTGCCAGGTACTTGTGACCTGGATTGGCCACTGTTGGAATCAGGGATGCTGGGCTTGATGGACCTTCCGTGTGTCCCAGTATGGCAATACTTATGTACTTATGTAGTGTAGCTGCATTTAACTTTCAAAAGGGTGACTATAATAAAATGAGGAAAATGGTTAAAAAGAAACTAAAAGGATTGGCTGCAAAGGCTAGGACACTAAATCAGGCTTGGACGTTATTCAAAAATGCCATCTTGGAAGCTCAGTTCAGATGCATTCCACGTATTTGCAAAGGTGGAAAGAAGAAGTAAAGAGGCCATTACAGCCAAAAGATTGTCCTTTAAAGAATGGAAAAAGGACCCAAATGAAGAAAATAAGAAGCAACATAAGCACTGGCAAGCAGATGCAAAGCATTAATAAAGAAGGCTAAAACAGAATATGAAGAGACACTTGCTGCAGAGGCTAAAACTCACAGTAACAACATTTTCAGGTACATCAGAAGCAGAAAGCCTGTGAGGGAATCTGTGGGACCGTTAGATCATGAAGGAGCAAAAGGGGGTGCTCAGGGAGGACAAGGCCATAGTGGAGAAACTGAATGAATTCTTTGCTTCTGTCTTTACTGAAGAAGATGTAAGAGATCTGCCTATACTAGAAATGGCTTTCAAGGGTGATGATGCGGAGGAACTGAAAGAAATCTCGGTGAGCCTGGAAGAGATGTGCTGAGCCAAATTGACAAATTAAAGAGTAGTAAATCACCTGAACCAGATGGCGTACATCCAAGGGTACTCAAAGAAATCAAACATGAAATTGCTGATCTGTTAGCAATTTATAACCTGTAGTTAAAATCATCAGTAGTACCTGAAGATTGGAGGGTGACCACTGTGATGCCGATTTTTAAAAAGGGTTCTAGGGGTGATCTGGGAAATTATAGACTAGTAAACCTGATGGTGCTGGGCAAAATAGTGGAAACTTATTGTAAAGAATAAAATTACAGAACATGTAGACAAACATGGTTTATTGGGACAGAGTCAGTATGGGTTCAGCCAAGGGAAGTCTTGCCTCACCAATTTGCTTCATTTCTTTGAAGACGTGAATTAACATGGATAAAGGTGAGCTGGTTGATGTAGTGTATCTAGATTTTCAGAAAGCTTTTGATAAAGTTCCTCATGAGACTCCTGAGAAAAATAGTCATCGGATAGGAGGCAAGGTTCTGAAGGTCCATTGAACCCAGTATCCTGTTGCTAACAGTGACCAGTCCAGGTCACAAGTACCTGGCAAGATCCTAAAAGAGTAAAGCAGATTCTATGCTGCCTATCCTAGAAATACTGTCAATAAACAGCTAAGTCTCTACTGATACTGTTTGTAATATCAAATTAAACAAGAGTAGAGCTACAGTACAGAGAGATGGCTACTACCGTAGGCACGTGCTGTTGCGGGGGGAATCTTGAATTTAACGAAAGGAGAGGTCTCATATATCTTATGCAGCTGATTCCACTCCACCTTACGGTGAGTCTTAAACGCTGTGTAAAGTATTAATCATCGACTCTTCTTCCCCCTCCCACCTACATTGATTAATACTGTACACAGTGTTTAAGACTCACCGTAAGGTGGAGTGAAATCAGCTGCATAAGATATATGAGACCTCTCCTTTAGTTAAATTCAAGATTCCCCCCGCAACAGCACGTGCCTACGGTAGTAGCCATCTCTCTGTATTGTAGCTCTACTCTTGCTTAATTTGATATCCTAGAAATAAGCAGTAGATTTTCCCCAAGTCCATCTTAATAATGGATTATTTATTTATTACATTTGTATCCCACATTTTCCCACCTATTTGCAGGCTCAATGTGGCTTACATAGTACCGTAGGCATTCACCAAGCCGGTAAAGAACAAATACACAGTAGTATTATGGTAGAATAAAGTTCATGTGTTACAGACACATTTGGGAATCGTAGCGAGGAAGAGTTGCGTTATGTCCATTACTAGCTTTAGTTAATTGTTCAGCCGGGTTCACGCATTTAGGTTATGTCAGTAGGGTATGCCTTTTTGAATAGGTTGGTTTTTAGTGATTTTCTGAAGTTTAGATTATGGACTTTTCCTTTAGGAAATTGTCCAAACCTTTTTTTAAACCCTGCTAAGCTAACCGCTTTTACCACATTCTCTGGCAACGAATTCTAGAGTAAATAAATATTTTCTCCAGTTTGTTTTGAATTTACTACGGGGTATTTTTGGAAAGAGCAAACCAGCAATTCACATATCATTCTACTCTACCCAGTATTTTATAGACCTCTTATCATATCTCCCCCCCCCCCCAGCTGTCTCTTCTCCAAGCTGAAAAACCATAGCCACTTTAGCCTTTCCTCATAGGGAAGTTGTCCCATACCCCTTATCATTTTTATTGCCCTTCTCATTACCTTTTTTGATTCCCAGTATCTTTCAGATGCGGTGACCAGAACTGCACACAGTATTTGAGATGCGGTCGCATCATGGAGCAATACAAAGGCATTATAACATTCTCATTTTTGCTTTACATTCCTTTCCTATTGACTCCAAACATTTTATTTGCTTTCTTAGTCACAGCTGCACACTGAGCAGTGTTTCAACTAAGGAGGTTTACTGACAGGAGACAGCATGAGTCTAATTGGCCCGTTACCTGGGCTGAAGGCTGTGGGTGGAGCTTGCTGCCAAATTGGTCACAGCAAAACAATATCAAATGCAATTGAAAACAATAGCAAACTTGTGAGGTTTATATTTTATCAGAACTGACTTTGTTTTGCATGCGCTCTGTTAGGAGGGGATGTGGGGGGGGGGGGAGGGAGGATTATATTCAAAATGTATTTGTCGGTGGTCTAGAGCTTGCTTTGTTGTTTGAAAGTCTGTATTGTGGATTTTAGTGCTGCTCTATATGCCTTTATTTTTGCTTATGGTGATGACAATATTTCTAAATAAAAATAGGAAGAACTTATGACTGTGTGGGGTTTTTTTTTGACAACTTTTATATTTATCTGAAAGCTTCCCATATGTACATATATATCATGAAGTAAAATTGAATATCACTAAAACTATTAAAACTTTTTGTAGCTGGTAGAAACAGCAGTAATAAACTCTGTATTTTGTACTTGTTTTCAATACTGTTCTATACAATACAGTAATACATGGCCAAATCTCGGTGAGGATATTGTGTTTCCTTATGGGTTCATTCTCAACTATTGTAATCTGCCTTGGGAAGCCTGGTGTTATTAAGGTGGAATATGTTGAAATTAAACTGAAGTAAAATTAAACTCTCCTTTCATTGGGGCACAAGGAATCATATCTTCACTTCATCTTTTTTGTACAAGTTTTCATTTTAGGTACATAATTGGATTATTCTGTTTTGAGCATGGTTCAGGGACAAGTGGTTTCATAAATCAAAATAATAAAAATAACTATTTTGTTTCATGCAAATCTCTCGTTTAAACATAACAAAGGGGACCTTTTAGAAAGCAGAAGTAAGCCCACCGCAGGCTTACCGCGCGGCAATCTGGAACTACTACTGACCCAATTTGGGTGCCAGCGTTAATTCCACCCCCAGCATGCGTATTTGTGGCATTAGTGGAAATATTTCCACAGGGAGTTTTACCTGGCAGTAATCGGGCAGCACTGTGTGCTTGCCAGTTATTGCTGGGTTAGTGCAGGAGACCTTACTGCCACCTCAGTGGATGGTGGTAAGTGCTTCCCTCTGCATGGCCGCGCAATAAGTGCATTTTTACTGCATGGCTATTTCTTTTTTCGGCCTTTTTACCTGCTGTGGTAAGAAGAGCCTCAGTGCAGCACAAATGGCCACTGTGGCTTAGTAAAAGGGCCCCTAAATGGGCTATAAGCCCCTAATACAGTACTTTAGTTCTCTTATATTTTGTTCCTGTGATGACATACTGTACCAAAACTGAAAACTCTTATCTCTTCTTTCTGATGGATTATAAAAGGAGCTCATTGTGAAGATATCCCCTTTTAAAAGGTTGTTTTGTGGCTGTATATAAGGAATAGTGCTATTGCATAAATGTGTATTTTTGTTCCTAGTTGTGCACCCAAAGGTTATGTAATCCTTTCAAGAAAGCCAGTTAATTATTTACCTTCTTAATGGAACATAACCACAAAGGCGTGGTATGGTTGCATTTTCAATATGGTACCTAAAGCCTATCTAAGAAACAGGTATTTTGAGTTAGACTTCAGTGGACCAAACTTGGTTTCCTTGTGCCATCACCATCCAATTGGATAGGCAGTGCCTTAAAAAGTGGAGGCTAAAGGATTTTTTTTTTTGACATGTATATCCTACATTCTTCCAAGCAAACTCGGGTTCAGTGTGGCTTACATTTGAAAATACAGGGGTCCTTTTACAAAGACGACCTGAAAAGTGGCTTGCTGTAGTGTAGGCGTGGGTTATGGGCGTGCGCAGAATCATTTTTCAGTGCGCCTGTAAAAAGGCCTCTCTTTTTTTTTTTTTTTTCCCCCAAAAATAGATGTGCGGCAAAATCAAAATTGTCACACATCCATTTTGGGTCTCTGAGCTTACCACCAGCCATAGACTTAGCGGTAAAGAATTTGGGCGGTAATGACCTACGTTCATCAGATGCCACTTGGCGCACGTCTGCTACAAGCGCCAGAAAATAAAAAATGTTTTTCAGCCACACTTAGCGGATGCGCAGTGAAAATGAAATTACCACAAAAGCCACGCGATAGTCGGGCGGTAAGCCCATTTTGGTGCGCGTAGGCACCAACGCAACTTTGTAAAAGGGGCCCACAGTGAGGCAGAATACCAGGATTCAGTAACATCATAGGAGCAAGTACACGGATGTGTCTGAAACATTTAATAGATTTGAGATTAGCATATATACCCAACTGGGCATTTAAAAGTCTGCACTTTAATGATGCCGCTGGTTCAGAAATAATAGCCATAGGTATAGACAGTTATTCAAACATTATCACATGCACAAACCAGAATGGGCATCGATACACACATTGCAAGAGTAAACAACATCAACAGAGTACATCCAAAATTTAGTTTTTATTTCCTCTTTCCCATCTTCCAAAATTTTAGACATCAGATGTACAGATCATTAGGATCCAAAGCAGTTCAAAACAAGTATATTCACATAGCAGGCAGCAAACAGATTTTTAATTTATTTATCAGGATTTATTTACCACCTTTTTGAAGGAATTCACTCTAGTCGGTGTACAGTAAAAAATAAGTCAAACATAAGCATTAGACAACTACAGCAGAAAAATATTCAAACAATACAAAGTATGGCATAGTATGCTACATTTAATGCCAAAACAATACGCAATGCAACATTTTAATAGACAGCATAGGGTGTAAGGAAAGATGGAACTTATAGAAAGATAAGATTGAGTAACAGGAGGAAGAAAATAAGGGACTAGATAAGAGAGTTGCAAATGAGCTCATACAGGTGCTTGAACATTATCTTGGCTAGGATAGGAGTGGATATATATATGTCCTGCTATAATATGTGGAGCCGATGTCATTTGCTTCTTCCATAAAAGGCCTGTTTGAAGAACTAAGCTATCACCTGCTTGCTGAAGTAGAGATAGTCTTGTGTTAAGCAAAACCTTTCAGGGAGTGCATTCCAGAGCATGGGGTTTACTCCGGAGAAGGCTTGCTTATGGGTATCACATTGTGTGATGTCCTTTGGAGAGTGTGTGGTTAGGGAAATTCCTTGGGTGGACCTTAGTGACCTTGAAAGTGTATAGAGGGAGATCATGTTCAAGTACTCTGGGCCATTTCCCTTTAAGGTCCTTGAAGGTCAAACAGAGTTTTAAATTTGGCTCTGTACTATACTAGTAGCCAGTTAAGTTTATGCAAAAATGGTGTAATGTGGTCACGTCGCTTACAACCTTCTATTAGTCTTGCTGCAGGATTCTGAATCAATTCGAGCTGGTGCAAACCCTTTGTAGTCAGACCAGTGTAGAGTGCATTACAATAATCCAGTCTTGATGTTATGGCATGCACAACTTAGACAAGGATGCCTTCTCAAGGAGACAGGCAGCTTAGTTGTGCCAAGTGATAGAAGCTGCTCTTGAAGGTTGCTTGGATTTGGGGGATTAGAGTAAGTGCTGAATTGAGCTGTATTCCAAGGTTCCTGACTTGTGATTTGAGGGGGAGTTCATATTTCCCAAAAGAGATTTTGATGTCAAGGACCTATAGAAGCTCAGTTTTAAGTGGACTCAGGCAAAGTTTGCTGTTTTTAGCCCATTTTTGAATTGATGTTAGACACTGAAAATAATTAACTTTGTATGAACTTGGTGGCTAGTAGTGTGCTACTTGCATTTACATACAAACAGAATAAGTAGAAATAATTATATATAACAGAACTGGCACATTTAGTCAGACACTTGACTTCTCCATGAAGGTAGCTCTTTCCTCGTTATTCAATACCTCTCTTTTAAATAGTAGTAATAAAAAAATATCAGGTGCATTTTTATAATATACCACTGCATTCCACAAAACGAAAAGAGCATGTTCTCACATACCATCTTTCTCTTTTGACCAGGAAAAAAAAGATTTTAAATGCTCCCAGATTTCAAATTAAGTAAGGTTTAAAAGAAACCTTTGTAATTTAAAATAAAACTCAATGTTGAGCACCTGATTCTCATAACATGATCTGTGTTTTGGTGGCCCTTTACTATGTAAAAACAGCTCTGCACGAATACAACACTTGCTAGGGTGTCCCTATAGCCAGCTCCTTGAAATGACACACTGATCATGATTTAGAAGTAATTACTACTCTAACCAATGAAAGGTTATGCCGTTCTGAGTGTTCCTCTGTGTACATCCGTATGTTTCACAAGCTGGCATGTTTTTGTAACTGAGATGAAAGAAAAATGCTACCAACAGGCATGCAGCAGTGGATAGTTTGTTTTGTCATCTCCAATATGGTGGCTGTGCAGGGGAGCCAACTTCAATTTTTTGATGTCATGCCGTCTCCTGTCATTAAACATCCTTGGTTTCAACGTTGACACCTAGATCCTTTTCCTGAGTGGTGACTCTTAATGTGAAACCTTGCATCAAGTAGCTATAGTTTGGGTCCCTCTTTCCCACATGCATCACTTTGCACTTACTCACATTAAATGCCATCTGCCTCATGGAAAAACTGTCAGTCGACTCAAAAGGCAGGCGGGCCAGGCAGTGGTTTCTTAAACTGTGGACACCATTCCACAAGCTGTGGCAGCTGCCTTCTTTTCCCAACTCAAATGCCCTTGGAAGTGAGTGGAGGAGTGGCCTAGTGGTTAGGGTGGTGGACTTTGGTCCTGGGGAACTGAGGAACTGAGCTTGATTCCCGGCACAGGCAGCTCCTTGTGACTCTGGGCAAGTCACTTAACCCTCCATTGCCTGCCGCATTGAGCCTGCCATGAGTGGGAAAGCGTGGGGTACAAATGTAACAAAAATAAATAAAATTCATGGACACCTTGACTGCACAAGTCTGCTCCACCATCTTAAATGACTTGGAGTTGTAATTATGTCTATATTGTTTGTATTTAGGTTCCTAATGTGGGATTGGGGAGGGAAGGAGGCAGTTGGTGGTTGCTGTTGGGATCTTGTTATTCTGTGCTTTTCCTTCATGGTTTATATACTGCTTCATTTCCTTTGTCTAATTGTGGTTTTTGGATGAAAATAAAGATATTCAAACATAAATGTCATCTGTCATTTGAATGCCTAGTCTTGTAAGATCCTCTAGCAATTTTTCAACTTTGAATAACTGTGTCCTCAGCAAATTTAATTACCTCACTAGTTGTTCCCATCTTAGGTTTAGGCAGATGTGTCTTGTCCTCCTCTAACACTTTGGAGAGCACAGTATTCCCAAAATATACCAGTTTCACTCACCAGAAAACATATTTCAGTCTCTCCCAGTTGCAAGAACTACTACTATTTATCATTTCAATATGCTACTAGACATGCAGGGCTGTACGTCTAGTAGCTATATTCTATGTAAAGAATGCAAGTAAATGGGGGAGCAGGCACAAAAACACAGAGAATTCACCGTCTGCCCTTCTCATCACATTATGGGCTAGATTCTCTATATGGTGTCCGAAAAATCCGTGTGGAAAAAAATTATGCCTAGGTATATTCTCTAAAGTACACCTAAATTTTATAGAATAGACTTAAATTTCTGCGCGGTATATAGAATATGCAGAGTGACTCGCTAGGCGACCAAATTTGTGGCGCCTGTTTTACTTAGTGTAAATCATGGCACCTAAATGAGGCGCAGATTGAGTGTATTCTGTAATAATGCGCATAGATTTTAGAAACAGTCATGCAGAGCCCACTCTGGGGGTGGAGTTCCTGGAAGGCAGGGATTGACCGACGCTGAAAGAGGGAAGGGGGACTCCAACTCCCAGAGATCCCAGCAGGGAGAAAGTCTTGTTGGGAAGGAAAGGGGACTACAACTCCCAGAGATCTCAAAGGGGGGAGAGGCTTTCGGAGAAGGAGGGAAAAGAGGACTGGACCCAGGTGCAGAGGAGGTGGATGATGATTGGCTAATGGATACTAATCAGGAGGAGGGGAGTCAGCTGGTAGAGGCTGGAGGGGAGGATTTTATGGAGTGTGCGCCTGACAGTAGAGGAGAAGAGAGTTGTGGGCAACTTATGGACACTTCAGCTCTAGCCCAAACGCCAAGAGGAGGTAAATTGCAAGCTGTGGCAGCTGCCTTCTTTTCCCAACTCAAATGCCCTTGGAAGAGCATGTGGGAATGGCTCAGAGCAGTACGGGGGGAGAAGCAATAAGGGAATGTGGGGACTGATGTCGTGTTGAAACTGTGAAGGACTGAATGCTTGAGTTTTGAACACACCTGAAGATAAACCGCCTCAGGAGGAACTGGTGCAACTTTATCGTTTCTTTTTGGTTTTCCTTTATGTTGAAGCTATTGAACCTGTGCATGTGTGAACTTTTGTGTTTTGGGGACAACAATAAATCTTATACCCTGGAAAGTGCAAGCGTGAAGATATTATCTTGTTGTGTTTGAGGGCGCTCCGGGACAAGGCTGGGGGAGTCTCTCTCTCTCCCCCTTACTGGAGTCACTTGTGAGTTGGAGTGTGGTGGAGGTGTGTATCCCGTCGGAGGCGAGCAGTGAGCTAAGCAGGAGCAGCCCGGGCCTACTACTGGAAGGGGGACCCGGTGACAATATGCTGAAAGTATTATAAACATTAATTGTGCCCTGTGTATCATTGTCATTCTGATGGTAGGGCAATATTTGCATTAGCATAACTTTGTTTTAATCAATGCTTGCAGAACGGGTTGCATGAATGATTCATATTTATTTTTGATAATGGTGGAATGCAAATAGACAGTCCTAGAAGAACATGAGTCATACAGCACATTTAAACCATACCATAGTGAACATACGTTCACATGACATCTGGTGAAATCTGAATTATACCATTAGAGGCTTCCAAAGACATACAGTTAAAAACTAAGGGCCCCTTTTATTAAACCGCGCTAGCGATTTTCAAGTGGTAAATGAGAGGAGAGACATTCAATTCCTATGGGCTTCCTCTCATTTGCCTCGCCGAGAATCGTTAGTGCGGTTTAGTAAAAGAGACCCTAAACTCAGTATGGCCTGTAGTAATAGGCACACTAGTAAATACTAATTTCTATTAAGTGATCTTTTCAGTGTGTGTAGATTTAAGGTTTTCTGCTCATGATCATATTTTGAGAATTTATTATTAACACAATAACCATATAACAAATTGCTAACAATTGGTATCAAAGCAGCAATCTGGTTTGAGTCTTTAAAGAGAAGTATTTGAAGATTTTTGCATCTGATGTAGCTATAATAAAATCACAAAATTCAGATTTCTATTAGGCATTAGGATAAGAATTTCTATTAGGCATTAGGATAAGAGATAGTCATCAGTGGTAGGAAAAATAATGGAGTCACTGTTGAAAGAAAAAAAGTTAATTTTCAAAAAGCCAACGGGTTACAGGAGCTGATGCAAAATGGATTTACCAAACGAATCTTATTGACTTCTTTGATTGGGAGACTAAAGAACTAGATGAAGGACATGCGTTAGATGTAATCTACTTGGATTTCAGAAAAACCTTTGATAAGGTCCCTCACAGAAGACTTGTGAATAAGCTGAGAGGGCAGAACTTAGGACCCAAAGTGGTGAACTGGATAGGAAACTGGTTGACCGACAGGCGACAGAGGGTGATGGGAAATGGAATCCACTTGGAGGAAAGGAAGGCGAGTAGTGGAGTGCCTCAGGGGTCGGTGCTGGGGTCCATTCTGTTTAATATATTTGTGAGAGATATTGCTGAAGGGTGAGAAGGAAAACTTTGCCTTTTTGTGGATGACACAAAGATAGTCAGAATAGAGTAGATACCCTGAAGGGAGTAGAAACCATGAGAAGGGATCTCCAAACATTAGAAGAATGGTCAAGTATCTTGCTAAGGATGTAAAAAGACTTGAAGCGGTGCAAAGAAAAACTACAAAAATGGTATGGGATTTACGTTGCAAGACATACGAGGAGAGGCTTGTTGACCTGAACATATATACCTTGGAGGAAAGGAGAAACGGGGGTAATATGATACAGACGTTCAAATACTTGAAAGGTATTAATCTGCAAACAAATCTTTTCCAGAGATGGGAAGGCAGTAGAACTAGAGGACATGAATTGAAGTTGAAGGGAGGCAGACTCAAGAATAAGGTCAAGAAGTATTTTTTCACAGAGAGGATGGTAGATTCTTGGAATGCCCCCCTACGGGAGGTGGTGGAGATGAAAACGTTAATGGACTTCAAAATTGCGTGGGATAAACACAAGTGAATCATGTTTAGAAGAATGGATCCACAGAAGCTTAGTGAGTGGCAACACCAGTAATTGGGAAGCAAAGCCAGTGCTGGGCAGACTTCTGTGGTCTGTTCCCTGATCGTGACTGGACAGATGCAGCATCGGTAAGTGGAGAACAAGGCCAATGCTGGAAAGACTTATACGTTCTATGCCCTGATCACGGCTAAATAGATTTGGATGGGCTGGAGTGTAGCTTTTCAGAAGCTTCGAAATTAAATTAAGAAATTTTAGGTCTGTGCCCTGAAAACAGCAAGGACAAATCAAAGTCAGGTATGAAATATCACATACCATGTGTAATGAGTTTATCTTGTTGGGCAGACTGGATGGACCATACAGATCTTTATCTGCCGTCATCTACTATGTTAACCTTTAAAAACCTTTGGGGATTTCTGTGAAGTAAATAGCAAGTCATCATGATGGTTACTACGGACTAAAAAAAATTCTAATTATAAAAAATTAATTAAAAAAAATCTTTTTTTCTATTTGAAAATAGAAAAATGAAAGATGTTTTCTGGATTAATGACTGATAGTATAACCTGAGTTTGTATGCTGTAGAAGAGCAATGGTTTCTGAGGTCTTTTTCTCCTCTACCAGTGTATAAAAATCCCCCCCCCCCCCTAATACACACACACATACACCTCTGGAAAGATTCTAGCAAAGAACTGTATTTGCTGTTTAAGTAACAAAATGAGTCATTTCAAGTTAGCTGGGTTAGCAGTGGAAATAAAGTAGATGGTAAGAGAGAAAGGCAACCAGATGGATACAGAGATAGAAAATCTATAAAGAATAAAATAATATATATACAGTTAAAAAAAAACTAATGCCTGTTTACTAAGCGGCGCTATGGGCGCATTAGCATTTTAAATGTGCATAAATGGTTTACATATATTAAACGCTAACACGCCTATAGAAATGTGTAGGCGCGTTAGCGATTAACATGCCTTAAATTTACAGGCGCGTTAAAAACACTAACGCACCTTAGTAAACATACCCCTAAGGGCTCTTTTTACAAAGTAGCACTACTGATAAGTGGTGTGCTGAATGCAAAGAAGCACATTCATTTCCCATGGGCTACTTCGAATTCAGCGCATTCTAATCGGTAGTGCCACTTTGTAAAAGAAGGTCTAAAAAAATAAAAACATATAGTTAAAATACTTATATATGAGTAGGTCATATCATAAATAAAGGAGTCAAGATATATATCCAAGACGATACTAAGATTTGTAACAGAGTGGACACCGGGGAGGGAGTGGGAAACATGAAAAAGGATCTGCGGAAACTAGAAGAATGGTCTAAGGTTTGGCAATTAAAATTCAATGCGAAGAAATGCAAAGTGATGCACTTAGGGAGTAGAAATCCACGGGAGAAGTATGTGTTAGGCGGGGAGAGTCTGATAGTTACGGACGGGGAGAGGGATCTTGGGGTGATAGTATCTGAGGATCTGAAGGCGACGAAACAGTGTGACAAGGCGGTGGCTGTAGCCAGAAGGTTGCTAGGCTGTATAGAGAGAGGTGTGACCAGCAGAAGAAAAGAGGTGTTGATGCCCCTGTATAAGTCATTGGTGAGGCCCCACCTGGAGTATTGTGTTCAGTTCTGGAGGCCGTATCTTGTTAAGGATGTAAAAAGAATGGAAGCGGTGCAAATAAAAGCTACGAGAATGGTATGGGATTTGCGTTACAAGACGTATGAGGAGAGACTTGCGGACCTGAACATGTATACCCTGGAGGAAAGGAGAAACAGGGGTGATATGATACAGACGTTCAAATATTTGAAAGGTATTAATCCACAAATGAACCTTTTCCGGAGATGGGAGGGCAGTAGAACGAGAGGACATGATATGAGAGTGAAGGGGGGCAGACTCAAGAAAAATGTCAGGAAGTATTTTTTCACGGAGAGAGTGGTAGATACTTGGAATGCCCTCCCGCGGGAGGTGGTGCAGATGAAAACGGTAGCGGAATTCAAGCATGCGTGGGATAAACATAAAGGAATCCTGTGCAGAAGGGATGGATCCTCAGAAGCTTAGCTGAGATTGGGAGGTGGGGCTGGTGTTTGGGTGGTGGGGCTAGTTCTGGGGAAGACTTCTACGGTCTGTGTCCTGAAAATGGCAGATACAAATCAAGGTAAGGTATACACAAGAAGTAGCACATATGAGTTTATCTTGTTGGGCAGACTAGATGGACCGTGCAGGTCTTTTTCTGCCGTCATCTACTATGTTACTATGTAAGTCTAAGATCATGCAATCAAAAGTAAAGAATAGGTGAACAGCAAAACAAGTCATCAATATCCGTGCACTGTGGATTTCGTTACAACTGAAATTATAATACAAAAAAAAGTGAATGAAAGCTTAAAACACATTTAAGTGTGTTGCAGACAAAAATACAACCATGCCATCATGATATTGTAAAAAAGGATGCACACCCAATAGAGATTAATAAACAAACTTGCCCTTTTTAGCCAGATGGTTTTCACACAGCCTAAAAAATACAAAAAGTAAGGGCCCTGTTTACTAAGCAGCATTATAGGTACGTTAACATTTTTAACACGCATTATCCATGTACGTGCCTACAATATCCCTATAGGCGCCTACATGATTAGCGTGTGCACTAAGTGTAGGTGCGCTAAAAACACTAATGCACCTTAGTAAACAGGGCTATATGGCAGGTTTCTTTTTAGGGCTCTGCTATGACATCTGTTGGTTTTCTGACAATATCAGTAATCCATTTGCCATTCTTTCTGACTATTCAGATGTCTAAAAAGTCTATACTCTTTGCTATAATTCAAACTATTAATCCATATCCATACATAAAACTATAATGTAATCGCTATACCCTTCCAAATAATAAAATCATCTATATATATAAAAGGCAACCCCAACGTTCTGAAGCCTCCACGGAAGTTGAGGCGCCCGAGATATCCAGTGTGCCCTGGAGTGTCTGCACCGCCCTCGCGTCAAAACGTCATGACGCGTCAAAACGTCATGACGTCGAGGGCGGAGCTATTGACACTCGAGGGCCGAAACGGCCCACAGCGAACAAGGCAGCAAGTAGCTTCGAGGGACGGAGGGAGGGCGAACAAGGCAAGTAGCTTCGAGGGACGGAGGGAGGGGGCCCCTTGCTAGCGCCCGTTTCATTCCGCTCAGAAACGGGCATTTTTTCCTAGTCATTAATATCTCTGTTGCAGGCAAATTTCAGCTACAAGTACAGACTACGTGCACTCCCAGTTCCAAGAGGTTGGGTATTTTCTTCTTTGTATGTGGAATATAATTAGCAATCACAGTTTGAATTTGCCCATAGCTCAAGGAGAAACATAGATGAAACTAAACTAAGACTAACAAACTTTCATATATTTACATACTTGATTTCTGGTATCTACTTCTCAAATAGGAAAAAAAAACATCTGTATATCAGGTTTTGGTGGTATGCTTGAAAGTATATTCAAAAGACCTAACTGTTAATTCTGACATTGCTAATTAAAACAAATAACCATCCAGCAGGATACAAAGTTACCAAATGATAGCACTGTGTGTTTGTGGGGGCAGTCCTTAAGAATGTCAAACCTCATCACTACGTAAAGCATTCAATTACTTGAAATTATTAAAGCATTCCATAGTGTGTTAATTTTAAATTGAATACAATAGAAACTCATTAGAAGATCATTATAGCTGAAACTGCAAATAACAGCTTCTAGTTTTATGTCAATTATGCAGTAAACTGTTGCAATGTCATTCAGTAACACATGCATCCCACACCACAAAATGAATTACACATCCATGATCAGCATTTGGAAAATGAGTGTTAACAGAAAATCTTTTCATAATGTTCTCTGGATTAAAATGTCTAAGGACAACCACAACAGAATCTAATGTGATGTGGGTGGGGCAGAAGGGCTTGAAAGATCTACACAAAAATTTGTAATTATATTTTGATATATTTACTGAACACATACTGTATCTTATACATTACATTACAAAACTGTTTGATATATTGCTGTATACGCAAGGCTAATCTTGGGAGCTCTGGACTATAGGAATCTCATACCATAGGAAGATTAATTTTCTTTGAGTTCTGCAGATCAGTCCAGAAGTATGGGTTATTGTCTTCCCAACAGCAGTTGTGGACAAATTAAACTGGCCGTTCTCCCATAAAGTTCACCTGCTGCACTGAAGTAATCAGTATTCCTTTGAGAGTTTTGTCGTTTTTTTTTTTCCTGCAATGACAAACTTGGGCCATCCTTGGGTACCAGCCATCTGTCACCTTGGTTGTGTTGGTTCATCTGCAGCTTTTTTGAGTATCCTACAGTCATCAGAACTTCCTTGAACACTGTTCCTGGATTGATCTGGCAGGACTCAAGGAAATAAAATTGTCAGGTATATATAATTTAGCCTCTCTTTTCACCCCTGCCAGCCCATTTCAGGTGGAAAGAGTTTACAGTGGTTTCCTTCCACACTGGATTATGACTTTTCAAATTGACAGAACAGATCTATATTCTGCTCAGGAATCCTGTGTCCTTATAGTATGAGCCTTTAACTGTGGAAGGACCTTGTGCCCATTGTCAACATACACTACTGAAATTGCCTCTTTAACCCACATAGATATAATTGATTTGGAGTCCATTTCTCTTTTTCTTGGTCCTCCAAATAAGACAAAAGGCTAATCTGCCTTTAGGTAACATCTAAGTACTCTCTGCACATCCAGAAGATGGCAGTCATGTCTTTTCCCATTATGTCCTAGCCTCTTCAATGTTTTGTTTACATGAACACAGACACCACTTTAGGGAAAAAGGAGGGGTTTGAGTACAGAACACTTTTGACAGGCATCCTCAGGCAAGGCTTTCTACAGAACTGAGTTTGCAGTTCCCAAATCCATCTGGCTAAGCAAACCAACACCAAGAAGAGAATTTAAAGAGGCTTAACAAAGGAGCAGTTAGTGCACTAAGGACCAGGTTTAGATCCCAGAAGACGCTACTAGGCAGACTAGGGGCCTAATCTGTTTGACACCTCTCAGAAACCACATTATATTCATCTGTGTAGCTGTTCCCCTTGTGTTTTTCCCCTGAAGTTGGTCAACGCCACAACCTGCATCCTGTTTAAATATTTTGTTGGTTTTGTTATAAAGCGAGAATAACAACATGTGACAACGAGAAACAATGTTAAAGAATGCAAACTATAGCAAACTGCAAATCTTCAGGTACATTAACAGGGGCACATAGAAGAAGAAAGGGAGGCTTTGTTTTTTTTCAACCTGCATCCTAATCGATTTAAGGGACAAGCCTCTCTCTAGACCTTTCTGTAGAAATTCTAGGATGACTATCACAGTTGCCCTAAAGGGAGAAACAAGTATTTTTCTCTTGACATCATTCCACAAATATCCTCCATATGCCAAAAATGTACTCCCTTTGTTCTTTAGGACAATATCCTGAGCGAGTATGGAGCAAGGTTTTACATTATGACTAGCCCTTGCCTCAGCAGTTCCTTCAGGTGGGTCAACCACAATGGTTTAACAAAATACAAAAGAAAATGTGTATCCATTGTTAATTTTTTATATTTTAAAGGTGGAAGAGGAAAAAGACCTTAGACACACCAAAAGAATTTCAAGCCAACGTCATATAACTTCACTTTAATGGGCAACTTGTTAATTATAGATATAGAAAAACCTCAATTTGTATTTGTCTTTTGAACCCAACTTAATCAAGACAGAAATCAATTCTGTGCTTGGTATCTAAATAGTCCAAAATTTAATAGTAACAAGCTTCAAAAATGAAGGAGACCAGTCTTCAGTCAGAGGCCAACGCTGATAGCATTTCACTTCCACTATATAAGGGATGCAAACAACATGATGCATGTGTTTTGTTTGTGAAAGTTTGCTGATAAATTGTTGTTCATGTCCTTGATGCAGCACAAGTGAAAACGTCAGCACTGGATTCTATGTGACTGAGGACTGATCTCATGGAAGGTGGAAATAACACTAGTAAATACATACAGAACTATTTCTTTCTTCACGTGCTTTAGTGGCACCATTTCCCTTCTTCGCTCTATAAAGTGTGCTGCACTTATCTGATGAGAAACAAAGTACTGACTGATAAAGTACCATGGGTGGATTACTGACTGCTCAGGTTCTGGTGAAAAATTCCACGGTGGTGGAGTACCCTTTTCAAGATAGTTTGTTGCAGCCAGCTCAGAACTCTCAAAAAGTGGAATAAAACAGGCTTCACGTGTGACACTTCCACCCTTTTTTCTCTTCCCCACCACCTCTCCTACTGTTGCTTCCGCTCCATTCCTACTCCAGCTGATCAAAATGACAATAAAAGGTGTTCAATATGGTGCACTTTACAAGAGAACTAGAAGAGAGACTGTAATGTCAGACTAAATTGGTAAAAAATGTATATTATTCCCACAACAGTCTCAGTGACTACTGCAGTTTTTCCTATTTGGAAATGTGCAGGAAAACCTCATGGGAAAAAGGCGGCTGAACTGCTATAGGGATTATGCACACATGCCCTCTCAATTTGTATCTTGTCTTTCTACATGCGATTGAGCAATATTTTACAGCATAATAGGATCACTGTGTTGTCAAAAGAACAAATCAAACAATAACATTTTTCATAATGAAAACACACTAAACCTAGATCTTAGGCCATTTTATTTAAGAAGAAAAGAAGCCAAATAAATACAATGCAAACCAACACAATAGATGTCCCTTGATCATCTAACTCACCCCTACAGATCATGTAGCACAGCAAACACATTTCCTAACCCTCAACATACAATACTCAGTTTATAATACACAGTGAATGTCAGAAATTGTAACCCAACTCTCATGTTATTAACGCATTCAACTTACATAAAACCAAGATAGGCTTTCATTACTTCTTGGTCAGCTTGTACCTAGACAATGCTCCTTATTAAACGTTCCATCTCTGCAATGGTTAAAAGAAAATAGCCTGGGTTTTCAGCTGATGTCTAAAAACCAAAGAATTTTATGGAAAACAACATCGAGCAACTCCTTTCATGGCAATAACCAGATGGGCGGTGGAGGCATAACCATATTACAATTCAACAAAACAAGCTCATGATATGTGAGAAAATCCTCAGGCTACCTTGAAATTTTTATTTGTTTTGTTTTCTTTTGACTTGCAGGTTTTGAACTCCATAATGCCTAGTAGCAATAGATAGAAAAATGGATAGATAATGTATTTATTTTATTTATTTGTTACATTTGTATCCCACATTTTCCCACCTATTTGTAGGCTCAATGTGGCTTACATAGTACCGGAGAGGCGTTACAGACTCCGGTGTCAACAAATACAAAGTGATGTGGTAAGATAAAGTTCATGTGGCACAGCCACACTAGGGAATTGTAGAGTGGAAGAGTTGTGCTATGTCCATTACGTTCTTTAGTTCTGTTGTGTTGCAAAGATCAGGCATTTACATTGGATTGGTGGGGTGGTATGCCTTTTTAAACAGGTTAGTTTTTAGTGTTTTCCGGAAGTTTAAGATGGTCGTTCGTAGTTTTCAAGGCTTTTGGTAATGCGTTCCACAGTTGTGTGCTTATATAGGAAAAACTGGACGAGTAAGTTGATTTGTATTTGAGTCCTTTGCAGCTTGGGTAGTGCAGGTTTAGGTATGTTCGTGTTGATTCGGATGTGTTTCTAGTTGGTAGGTTGATCAAGTCTGTCATGTATCCCGGAGCTTCACCGTAGATAATTTTGTGAACCAGAGTGCAGATTTTGAAAGCAATGCGTTCTTTCATTGGGAGCCAGTGTAATTTTATTTGAAGAGGCTTTGCACTTTCAAATCGCTTTTTTCCGAAGATAAGCCTAGCTGCCGTGTTTTGAGCGGTCTGAAGTTTAGATAGGCTTGAAAGCTTCTAGATACAGAGGTATTACAGATAAAGATGTGGAAGTATCTATATAATCAGATAAACAAGATAAATGACCAAATGATAAACTAAAACTGATCAATAAAGGCAAAAGGTTTCTAACGTTATGTTTTATGCTTCTGTGATCCATTTTGAATAACTTACTGTGACACCACCTTTCAACCAAAACAGGTGTCTAAACACATTATATCAGAATAGTTTAGAAATATTTCTCATCAGGCTCTTGGTCCTGCATGAATATTAGGATAACATTTAAGATAATATAGGTCTCAACGTTAGATCATGCATGACATCTTTTTGGCTGATTCAATAAAACTTTTACATTTATATCAATATGCTTCCTAAAATGCTGCATTTAATCCATGCACGACAGCTTGTAAAGCTAAGATGAAAGGAGAAAACTACATATCATAGAAAAGCAGGCATATGTTATGGAAAAATAAATACAAACTACTGATGCACTTAAGATAGATGATGCTTTAAGCAATTCCCCAGCAGATGGTAAATAGCACGATAAACAAATGAACACTTAGGGAAGATAATTTACTGATCTCAAAATGAGAGTACTTTTCCAACTGGAGTGAATCCATGACATGTTTGACATACTGTTCACTCGTATATGTACAGTGGGGGAAATAAGTATTTGATCCCTTGCTGATTTTGTAAGTTTGCCCACTGACAAAGACATGAGCAGCCCATAATTGAAGGGTAGGTTATTGGTAACAGTGAGAGATAGCACATCACAAATTAAATCCGGAAAATCACATTGTGGAAAGTATATGAATTTATTTGCATTCTGCAGAGGGAAATAAGTATTTGATCCCCCACCAACCAGTAAGAGATCTGGCCCCTACAGACCAGGTAGATGCTCCAAATCAACTCGTTACCTGCATGACAGACAGCTGTCGGCAATGGTCACCTGTATGAAAGACACCTGTCCACAGACTCAGTGAATCAGTCAGACTCTAACCTCTACAAAATGGCCAAGAGCAAGGAGCTGTCTAAGGATGTCAGGGACAAGATCATACACCTGCACAAGGCTGGAATGGGCTACAAAACCATCAGTAAGACGCTGGGCGAGAAGGAGACAACTGTTGGTGCCATAGTAAGAAAATGGAAGAAGTACAAAATGACTGTCAATCGACAAAGATCTGGGGCTCCACGCAAAATCTCACCTCGTGGGGTATCCTTGATCATGAGGAAGGTTAGAAATCAGCCTACAACTACAAGGGGGGAACTTGTCAATGATCTCAAGGCAGCTGGGACCACTGTCACCACGAAAACCATTGGTAACACATTACGACATAACGGATTGCAATCCTGCAGTGCCCGCAAGGTCCCCCTGCTCCGGAAGGCACATGTGACGGCCCGTCTGAAGTTTGCCAGTGAACACCTGGATGATGCCGAGAGTGATTGGGAGAAGGTGCTGTGGTCAGATGAGACAAAAATTGAGCTCTTTGGCATGAACTCAACTCGCCGTGTTTGGAGGAAGAGAAATGCTGCCTATGACCCAAAGAACACCGTCCCCACTGTCAAGCATGGAGGTGGAAATGTTATGTTTTGGGGGTGTTTCTCTGCTAAGGGCACAGGACTACTTCACCGCATCAATGGGAGAATGGATGGGGCCATGTACCGTACAATTCTGAGTGACAACCTCCTTCCCTCCGCCAGGGCCTTAAAAATGGGTCGTGGCTGGGTCTTCCAGCACGACAATGACCCAAAACATACAGCCAAGGCAACAAAGGAGTGGCTCAGGAAGAAGCACATTAGGGTCATGGAGTGGCCTAGCCAGTCACCAGACCTTAATCCCATTGAAAACTTATGGAGGGAGCTGAAGCTGCGAGTTGCCAAGCGACAGCCCAGAACTCTTAATGATTTAGAGATGATCTGCAAAGAGGAGTGGACCAAAATTCCTCCTGACATGTGTGCAAACCTCATCATCAACTACAGAAGACGTCTGACCGCTGTGCTTGCCAACAAGGGTTTTGCCACCAAGTATTAGGTCTTGTTTGCCAGAGGGATTAAATACTTATTTCCCTCTGCAGAATGCAAATAAATTCATATACTTTCCACAATGTGATTTTCCGGATTTAATTTGTGATGTGCTATCTCTCACTGTTACCAATAACCTACCCTTCAATTATGGGCTGCTCATGTCTTTGTCAGTGGGCAAACTTACAAAATCAGCAAGGGATCAAATACTTATTTCCCCCACTGTATGTGTATACATGTGTGTATGTGTGTAGCCTAAACCTTGTTAAAACATGAGGTATGCAATAAATCCCTTACATAAAAATGAAGATTTACTTATTATGTAAATCCTTTTAGTGTACATTAGACTCAACTGTACAGCTTTATATCCAGGGATGGAAAAGCCCAGGCACCTAAACCTTTGCACCAGTTACTAGTCCAGCCCACAAGTCATTGCTCTGGAAAAAATGGGACAATGTTGCTATGATCAGGTTTGAAACAGAAAAGTTAATCTCTGCTGAAGTTAAGTCACAGCCCAGGAGGAGCTGGCACTGCCAGCAGAAGAGAAAACAAAACAAAAAGGAACAAAGAAAAAAAGTGATAAAAATTAAAAAATAATTTAGAAAACTGAAAAAAAGAAAATCTAAGCAGACAAAACAAGAAAATACACATAAGCAACAAAAAGTACAAAAATATGTTTCCTTAAGTTTGCCCAGGTTCTATAAGTATTTCTTTATATTAGGTTTAAGCTCCATCTCCTGCAGAATGGTTGGCAGCATTTACAGCTGAATACAGTTATGCTTTATCTGTTAACTGTCATTCCTTCAGTCTTGCCACACCAGTCCAGATAAAGTGGAAGCAAGGAATCTGATTAGTATGCTACTACCACAGCTTCCATATCCTATAATAACTTGTGTTAATATAATACATCACTTTATTTGCATTCTCTCTCATCCTCTTTTTTTTTTTTTTGACTGACACGTATCATCTTAAAAATGTAATACACAACATAGTAACATAGTAACATAGTAGATGACGGCAGAAAAAGACCTGCATGGTCCATCTAGTCTGCCCAAGATAAACTCATATCTTGAATTTGTACCTGTCTTTTTCAGGGCACAGACCGTACAAGTCTGCCCAGCAGTATTTCCCGCCTCCCAACCACCAGTCCCGCCTCCCATCACTGGCTCTGGCACAGACCGTATAAGTCTGCCCTCCACTATCCTCGCCTCCCAACCACCAACCTCTCTTCCCCCATATGTTATGTTACTATGTTACCTGCTCTGCAACCCAATTTTGGCTCAGCCTTACTCTTGTGTTCATTCCCTAAACTTTACATGGGGAAAACTATCAGACAACTTAAGATAAGACTGACATCACCGGCAGTGTTTGCTACATCAGAAAAAAAGAGGCTCCTGTTATGGCACATTGCCTTGAATTTAAATACAAGTTTGAGGAATTACGATGCATAGTTATTGACCATGTGGAGAGGAATATGAGAAGAGGGGACAGGGGGAAAATTTTATTGCTCAGAGAACAAAGAAGGATTTACAACCTACAGAGTTTACAACATAAAGGTTTAAACGCAGAGGTTGAATGGAAGATTTTTTTTTTTTTTTGAGAAATTGTAACTTGATCTGAAGTGAGTACCTCAGTCTGCTGATATATTCAGGTAGTACCCTATCAGTAGGAAACAGGAAGAAATTCAAGAAACTGATTGGCTTCTAGTGCTATAGCATCTTTTTTTGTGTATGATGCTGCAAATTTTTAGCAGCACTACACTTCTCCATTGAGAATACTGACCATTTAACCCTACTCTCTGTTTTCTATCGTTTAACCAGTTTTTAATCCACAATAGAACACTACCTCCTATCCCATGAATTTCCAATTTCCTCTGGAGTGTTTCATGAGGTACTTTGTCAAACGCCTTTTGAAAATCCAGATATACAATATCAACCGGCTCACCTTTATCCACATGTTTGTTCACCCCTTCAAAGAAATGTAGTAGATTGGTGAGGCAAGATTTCCCTTCACTAAATCAATGTTGTCTTTGTCTCATTAATCCATGCTTTTGAATATGCTCAGTAATTTTGTTCTTTATAATAGTCTCTACCATTTTGCCCGGCACCGACGTCAGGCTTACCAGTCTATAATTTCCCGGATCACCTCTGGAACCTTTTATAAAAAACTAGTAAAAGAGGCCCGTTTCTGTGTGAAATGAAACGGGCGCTAGCAAGGACTCCCTCCCCCTCACCCCCCCCCGGGGTTCCTTGCACCCCTGTCTTTGGAGTTCCACACCCCCGTTCGTCCGTCTGTCTGTCCCTCTCTGTCCTCTGAGTTTGAGCCCCCTTCCTTTTGGAGTTCCAGGCCCCCTACCTCCCTCCCTCCCTGTCCTCCGCATTCCAGGCGCCCCTCCCCTTATAGTAGCAGGACCCCACCTCCTGTTGCAGGACCCCACCTACCGTTCAACTTCCAGGACCACCCCTCCCCTTCCAGGTCCTCCCCCTCCCCCTCTCGTCTCAGGACCCTCTCCCCCCCCCCCCTGTTGTCCCGTGCCCTCCGAGTTCCACAATCCCGTGGCTCCCTCCCTCTGGCCTCTGAGTGCAAGCAGGACGTGTGCGGCTGCCTCTGCCCTTCGTAAGTGTCGGATGTTCTTTAAAAGTTTTTATCTCCTGCTCGGCTGGCAACAGTGAAGTCCAGCATGCACAGACACCACTTCAGACTGCCTTCGCTCTCGCTTCTGTTTCAGCTGTGCCTCTGGTCCCGCCCTTCTGCAAACAGGAAATGAGGCACCTAATCACAACATCTCTACTCAGGAAATCTAGACTACCCAACTTGACATTTCGTCCTTTAGATTGTAAGCTCTTCTGAGCAGGGACTGTCCTTAGTTATTAATTTGTACAGCGCTGCGTAACCCTAGTAGCGCTCTAGAAATGTTAAGTAGTAGTAGTAGGGTGGGACCAGAGGCACAGCTGAAACAGAAACGAAAGCGAAGGCAGTCTGAAGCGGCATCTGTGCTTGCTGGACTTCACTGTTGCTGGCGGAGCAGGAGGTAAAAAGTTTTAAAGAACAGCCGGCAGGGGCAGCCCCACAAGTCCTGCTTGCACTCGGAGGCCACAGAGAGAGAGAGACGGAGGGAGGCGTGGAACTCGGATGGGATTGGGGCCGTCTGACGGGAGTGGGCCCATGGAACTCAGATGGACGGGAGTGGAAAGAGGGAGGGAGGTAGAGGGTCATGGAACTCGGGGGGGGGGGGGGATTCTTCACCTCCGGTGGCTGGTGCTGGGTTCCCTTCCCTCTCACTTCCCATTGGTCCGCCCTGTGACATCATCCCCAGGGCGGACCAATGGGAACTGTGTTACAAACCCAGGCATCCAGATGGAGGTGCAAATTATTATATAGGATCGGTGAAATATCATATCCAAGTCTTGTTCAAATACCAGAGTGACCAACAGGGTAGCTTTCCCAGCAACCAAAGGACCTACAGAGTCTAATCCAGTTGCTAAATTAGAATTGGCTAATACTAAGGGTGAATTTTCCAGTCTTTCACTCTGAGGTTGTTGGAGGATATATAATAAACCCTTGCTATATAGGTGGCAGTAATTGTGATAAAATCTTTAAATTCTCTGCCAATTATTTTTTGAAAAGACCATTGGTGGGATATCTTGGGCTTTTGGAAGATTCAAGATCTTAAGGTTAAGATGCCTGGAGTAATTCTTCAAAAACCTAATACTTATTTTCTTTTGATTATTGTTTTGATTCCTTATTTTATGGTGGACTTATAGGGGATTCTTATTACTAATATTGTATGATTTGACTGATTTGAATTGATCTGCTTTGTTTCTGTGGCAAGAATTTTCTAGTGTATTGTAACTTAAAATTATATTTATATTTATTTTCCAGTTTTCTCCAAGACCAGTACTGCTACTAGAAGTCTAATATAACAGTATAGTTAATTTTGCTTTTACATATTGAAGTCTTTTGATAAGAAAAATTTCAAATCCTGTTATAAAGTACTAAAGGATTTTCAACCATTGATTTAATAAAATATTCCAATGGAAAATCTCTTCTTGTTCTGATTAATTGGCTTAGTGGGAAATTCTGCTGTCTTCTTTTTATAAAACTGGTCCTTGTAGAATGGAATATTTTTTAACCACATTAGCATTCCATTCTGTTGCATCTGCCTACATTTAGGTGGCATATATAATTAAGAACAATCATAATTAGAAAAGTAGAAACCAGATGTGAAGGATATACTGTATATATACATATGTGATGCATGCATTAGTCAACAGGAAGAAATCATGCTAATGAGTTAGATTCCCTGTCATCTACTAAGTCAGGAAGTATCCATAGGGGAAAACCCTAAATTTAATCAAGATGACAGATTTTGTAAGTTCTCACATACAAATAGAAAAATCCACAGCTAAATCCAGAGACAAAGGTGTAAGCCATTTTATATAAAAAAAAGTTTTACGTGTGCTCAGAAAATTGGAAGAGACCAGCATGGGTATACAAGACCCTAAGTGTGAGCTCTTGAGTGTTCAATCAGTGTACGCTGTCTCTTTGATTATATCAATTCAAGTACAAAGTGTCAAATGCACATCATGAAATAACTTTTACAATCCAATAGTAGTTAAACAATTTGAATAAAAACTTATTTCAAAACAGGTCCTGGGCCTTGACACGGACAGTTTCTCAGGTATATGCTTCAGGGAACCCAAATGAAATGACTTGCGTTCAACTCGAAATTTAAATCATTTGATCTCTTACTCTCTTGCTTTTAACCATTGGGTTCCCTGAAGCAGCAATCAGCAAAAAGTGGTCTGTGTCAGTACAAGAGACTGTTTCTGAGAAGCTTTATTCAACATTGTTTAACTTCTATTGGATTGTAAAAATTACTTCATGATATACATTTGACATTTTCTATTTGAGTTGATATAATCAGAGACACAGTGTGCAGTGATTGAACATTGAACAGTTTTTACTTAGGGCCCTGTTTACTAAGCATAGATTCCTATGAATGTTTGTAGCATTTAGCACGTGCTAAAAATGTTAGCGCGCCTTAGTAAACAGGGCACTTATGGGTCCTTTTACTAAGCTGCGGCAAGTGTTTTTAATGTGCGCTGAGGCCTCCTTTTACTGCAGTGGGTTAAAAGGCTGTTTTTTTTTCCTTCTTCTTAAAGAAATGGCCATGAGGCAAGTGCTTCACTTGCCGCATGGCCATTTCAGAGGGAGCACTTACCACCACCTACTGAGGTGGCGTTAAGGGCTCCCACTCTAACCCAGTGGTAACCGGGCAGCATGTGGCACTGCCTGATAACCACTGGGTAAACACTGGCGCTACAAAAATAAAAATATTTTTGTAGTGCTGGAAATGGCTTATGCTAGGAGTGGGAACTACTGCTGGGCTGCTGCTGTAGCCTGGCGGTACTTCCAGTTTAGCGAGCGGTAAGCCCACGTTGGGCTTACTGCCACTTAGTAAAAGACCCCCTTAGGGGGGGTCTTTGTACCCATGCTGGTTTCTTCTAATTTTCTAAACGTGGGGTTTTTTTTTTTAAATATTGGCTTGCACCATTGTCTGTAGATTTAGCTGTGGGTTTTTCTGTTTGTGAGTATATTCCCCCAACATTTTTGACAATTTTCCCCACATAGAGATTGAAATTTTGTAAGTTAACTTTAATAATTTGAACTTAAAATTCATCATTTTTACAAGTTGTAAGCTGAATGTTTTTTTTTTTGCTTATTATTATGTATATATATTAGATGTTAAAAAGCCTGCAGTAATAGTGTGAAAATAAGGCTCAACAACCAAGTTAATACAGAAACATAAAAAATGGTGGCAGACAAAGACCATATAGCCTATCCAGTGTGCTCATCCATACCATCTACTATCTCTTCTCTGCCTAAGAGATCATATGTGCTTGTCCCATGCTTTCTTGAATTAAGACACTGTCTTCATCACCCTTTCCATAAAGAAAATTTCCTTAGATTACTCTTGTCTGTCTCTTTTCACTTTTACTATGTCTTCTCATTCTGGAGCTTCCTTTTAGTGAAAAAGAGATTTGCTTCCTGTGCATTTATGCCGTGGAGGTATTTAAATGTCTGTATCATATTTCTCCTCTGCTGCATTTCTTCCACAGTATACAACGTGTTGAGGTCTTTAAGTCTGTCCCCATTTACTTTATGATAAAGACCATGGACCATTTTAGTAGCTGCCTTCTGGACCAACTCCAGCCTATTTGTCTCTTTGAAGGTGCAGTGTCTAGAACTGTACACAGTACTCTAAATTTGATCTCACCAGAAACATATAGAGGCATGATCGCCTCCTTTTTCTTGCTGGCCATTCTTCTCCTTAGGCAGTCAAGCATCTTTCTGTCTTTTGCCTTCAGCTTTCTACCTGTTTGGTCACCTTAAGATCATTAGAAACAATCACCCTGAGTCCTGCTTCTCTCTTGTGCACAGAAGTACTTCACCCCCTATACTCTACTATTCCCTTGGGTTTTGCAGCTGAAATTCATGACCTTGCATTTTTTTTTTTTTTAGTATTAAATCTTAGCTGCCAAATTCTAGACTATTCAAACTTTGTTAGATCTCTCCTCATTCAATGCACACCATCTGGGGTGTCTATTGCAGATTTTGGTATCATCCCCCAAGACCCAAACCTTACCAGATAAGCCCTTCTGTATTATAGCTCACCAAAATATTAAAAAGAGCTGAATCAAGGACAGATCCTGCAGATTGCCACTGATAACATTTCTTTCCTCATAATGAACTCCATTTACCACTATCGTCTGTCGCTTTCTACTCAACCAGTTTCTAACGCAGTTAGTAACTTTAGGGCCCATACCAAGGGCACTTGGTTTATCAGTTGCCTCTGTGGAACCATGTCAAAGGTTTTACTAAAATCTAAATGCACCACATCTAGCACTCTCGCTCAATAGTCACCCAGTCAAAAAAATTAAGCCGGTTTGGCTGGCAGGACCTGCCTTAAGTAAAAGTATGCTTCCTCAGGTCCTGCAATCTATTGGATTCCAGGATCATTAGATACAGTTCTGGAGACCACACCTACGAAAAGATATAAACAGGATGGAGTCTGTCCAGAGGGCGGCTACAAAATTAGTAAGCAGTCTTGAACACAAAAAATATATGGACAGGCTTATGAACCTCAACATGTATGCGCTGGGAGAGAGAAGACATGATACAGACATTTAAATATTTCAAGGGCTTTTATGTACAGGAAGTGAACCTCTTTCAATTGAAGGAGAGCTCTGGAACGAGGGGGTATATGATGAATTTAAGAGGGAATAGGTCTAGGATTAATCTAAGAAAGTATTATTTCACGGAAAGGGTGGTGGAGGCATGCAATGGCCTCCCAGTGGAGGTTGTGGAGTCGAGGACAGTGTCAGAATTTAAAAAGGCATGGGAAAAGCGTGTGGGATCACTTAGGAAAAGGAAGAGTTAGGGGTTACAGAGGGTGGGCAGAGTGGATGGGCCATATGGTCGTTATTTGCCGTCATGTTTCTATGTTTTTAAACTTTAAACTTGAAAGCATACTAGCCTCTGTTTTTGAAGCATTTCCATTAATTTACTCAATGCAGAGGTCAGACTAACTGGCCTTTAGTTCCTAACCTCCTCCTTACTTTCACTTTTATAGAGCAGGACTACATCCAATTTAATCTAATTTAATCATGCACTTGTAAATTGCTTTCTCCTCTGACCATCCAGACTAGTCTGCAATAAGAGATCACCACAAGTAAAGAAAAAAATGCAGACTAGCATTTGATAACCTTTTTTGAATAAGAGGATGATTATTTTTCAGTGGTAGAGGAAGATCATTCCAGATATGGATCAGTTTATAAGAGAATGAATTTTCCAGCATTCTCTTATATTGTATAGCTTTGAATGATGGAACAATCAAAAGATAATGATCTGTTAACCTAAAAACCTCCCTAACTGAAGGAAAACCCACTAGGTTTGGTAAACTTTCTGGAGCTAAACCATTTGAAAAACAAAACAAGCCGTTTTAAAATTTACTCGTGCTTGAGCTGGAAGCCAGTGGATAGTTATCAGTGAAGGAGAAACATGGTCAAATCTTTTTCTTAAAAATCAGTCTTGATGCAGTATTCTGTAAGAGTTGTCATTTTTTCATAAGACAATATATTTGAATAATCTAGTTGAGATGGAGCCTGAACAAATGCAGCAGATAGCTTTTGTAGAAATAAGGGTGAATAGACCATAATTGTTCTAGTTAAAAAACAAAACAATTTTCTTATATAGATTGTTGATTTGAGCTTCAAAAGTTAAAACGGAGTCTAATATTAAACCCTAAATTTTGGAAGACAGATAAGCTTTATTCTTCAAAGCAAGAAGAATGTCTCCTTTTCAAGCCCTTTTCCGGTCCTCCAGGCAAGAAGCTCTGAAAAGGTCACACAGCTGAGCTGCCAGAACTTCCCTAAGTTTCTTTAATATCCTCAGGATATGTCCCATCTGGCCCTTTAGTTTAGCTGGCTCCTCATGAACACAGTGTTCTGAAAATTGTTCAAGGGTGTACTACATATCCATTCATATTTGTGTTTGTCTTCTGCAGTCCTACTCCCATCTGTTCATCTGTGAACACAGAACAGAAGTATTTGTTAAGCAATTCCTGCTTTATCTTTATCAACTTCTGTGTATTCTTATTCCTTCCCTTCACCCTTGTGCTTCACAATTCCTTTTGCACTTTTCACTAAGGTATCTGAAAAATGTCTTCTCCCCCCCCCTCCTTTACTGTAGTGGTTAATTATTTTATTCCATTTGTATCTTTGCTTTCATTACTGCTTTACCTGTTCTCTTTACTTTTTAGATGTTGCCTGTCTTCCTTTCTGTGATCTCTTGTAGTTTAGGAAGACTAAACTCTTTTTCCTTACCTTTTCAGCTATTACGTTTGAGAACCAAATGTTTGTCTTTTCTCTTACTGTTATTTACTTTCCAAATGAAGAAAGGCTTGCTGCCCTTAAAATAGCTCCTTTCAGTTTTGCCCACTGCATTTCTATGTTCCTCAGAAGTTCCCATCCAGCTAACAATTTCTTGAAGTATTTCCCTATTTTGATAATGTTAAATCTCTTGAATTCTAGAGCTTTCACTTCTAAATAAATTCTTTCCATGTGTGTTTTAATATTGAACCATACCATCCAGTAATTACTAGATGCCAGATGTGATCACCCACAATAACAAACACTCTCCCTATTCATAAAGACTAGGGGCAAGATGCACTAAACTTTAACGACCCTTTTACAACCCTTTAATGAACAAGTTTTAAACCGTGACATGCATTAAACGCCTTTTTCCGACGACGGTAGCAGCTAACGAAAACGGAATGCAGATGAGCAAATTGTGTAGAAACCCTATTGAAATGAGATGCACTAAAGTTTTCCGCCTGCCCTAACACTGGAAAACTACCGAAAAGCTAACGAGAGGTCTGTACCTCTCGTTGGGGCTGCCCGGCTAAAAACTTAAATGTAAAAACCAAAAAAAAAAAAAAAAATTGCGAAGGGGGCACAAACGGGCATCAGGAGCGTCCTTCATTGACGTCCGAGGTCCCCGTTGCTCCCCGCTCCCCCTGCATTTAAAAAAAAGGAAAAAAAAAAAAAAGGATCGGGAGGGGGCAAAGGCGCTGCACGGGCAAGAAGAACAGCTGATGCCTCTTCGCCGAGTCTTCACGTCTCTCCTTTCCTCCTGGACCCGCCCCCGTCTGACGTAAGTAACCACGGCGCTGCGCGGGCCCTTGGGGGACCCAGCATCTGTTGTCCCAGTTTTGGGATAAGTCTACATTTACTTTGGCTTTGTATGATCTGCTTTCCAAGAAACCTCTGAACCATTTCAAAACGTAGCCTGTGATACATTTGTCTCTACTTGTCTGATAAGGAAGAAGAGGAATTTTATTTATTCAAAATACTCCGGGTAAATTGCTGTCTGGGTTGAGTGCATCATGGAGGGTACCATAAGAAATAAGATTGTAGTAATAACAGAAAACTCTAGTTGGTTCCTCCCCCCCCCCCCCCCCCAAACGAAATTAAGTGGCTCTAGGGCGTAAAATTACTTGTGAATATTCGGTACTTTTAAATGCTGCAGTTTCTTGCTGTGATTAGTGTTCATTCAGTGGTTTATATTAGCTGGAAATCCTTTGCAATGTATACCGAGCATGACTAAAGTTTGGAACTGTGTTTTGTAGCACATTTTTTTTTCTGCTTGACCAATGTTCTTGATTGGTTATGCTTACAGTTTATGATGCAGCTGCATGTAAAAAGAAGGTAATTTGCTAAATGGTAAAGTACATTGTGTTTAAGTATATTTATACATGTACTTGTGGAAACAGATTTGTTATGTACTGTTTAATTGTGTGCACTTCAAATTATTGATTTTATTGAAATAGATGTACTACTTTGAATCCATTTGTGTTAGCTTTTTAGTAACTTTTTTTTTTTTTAATTCTAGCCAACTACTCCTCCACCTGCTTCGGTAAGATCTGAGTCACCAGTGTATGCCAACCTGCAAGAACTGAAAATATCTCAATCTGCACTTCCACCTTTTCCAAATAGTTCTCCGGTCCAGGTTAATGGAGAATGGGAAACGCATACAGACAGCACGGGGCGGTCATACTATTACAATAGAACAACACAGGAAAGAACCTGGAAACCACCTCGCTGTACTCGAGAAACAAGTGGAAGCAAAGGGGATCCCCCAAATCATGCTGATAATGAGGTACTGTACTTAAATAAGGAAAGAGAAGTGTTTTTTTTTTTTTTTTTTTGAGAGAGTCCTGAGACACACAAGTGAACTGAACTGGAAACAAATGTTAAAAAAATAAAAATTGTGCTGTGGCAGTATCAATATGTTGCAGAGCCTCTCTTGCTTCGGTTTGTTTATCATTGCTGTTGCTTATAAATGTGTGATCAGGGTATAAATATCTAATAACATTAATAATTTGAAAAAAAAAAAACCCACTCGGAGCAAAATAACAGGTAAGATGATCTTAGCAATTATCATTTATTTAAAATTCTCTTATACTACCTTCTCAACCCACATATTTATTTATTAGGATTTATTTACCGCCTTTTTGAAGAAATTCACTCAAGGTGGTGTACAGTAAGAATAGATCAAACATGAGCAATAGGCAATTAGAGCAGTAAAAATATTCAAACAAAAATACAAAGTATGGTAGAGACATATAATTTAAATAACATAAAACAGAATATAGAACCCAAAAAGAACCTTCTAAAATTATCTTCCCTAAGCCTTAAAGAGTAGGAGACCGATTGTAAGAAAATATCCCCCCATTTTACAAATCTGTGCTAGCTGCTGCCAATTCAAAGTGAATGGGCTGTGTTGATATTATTCCACAGCTTTGTAAAAAAGGGGGGGGGGGTTATTTTTTTAACAAATAAAAAAAAAAGTAGAACAAGCCTTAGTCCACTTCTTATGCTGCCCCCCAGCCCCCCCCCCCGTACTACTATTTGTGAAACACAAGCAGGCACTGTGTTGCTAAATATCTTGCCATGAATTTGTCAGCCTATCGAAATATTTTTTTTGCCATGACAGGTCCTTAGAATCAAACCTGTTTTTTTCCCTGTGAAAAGTTTTTATTTATATGTCTTGCTGTGATTAGTGTTAATTCAGTGGTTTATATTAGCTATTTTTATATATATTTTATTTTTACAGCAGTGCCTGGCTTTTTGATTTTTATAAATAAATGCCAGCTATTTCTCTGTTGGGTATCATGGCACCAGAGCCTTAAAAGGATAATTCTATAGCAGGGCATCAAGGATAAGAGGGTAAGCAGGCACATTTCAAGCCACTTCTATAAAGAAAAGTGTATGCCTACTTTTCTTTATAGTATACTAGCACAAGGGGCAAAAAATACACATGTGTGATTTATTTACACAAGCTCTATAACTTGTGTAAATGTCTGCGTTTAGATGTTCATATGTTCCTTCTCTGCCCATGCGCTTGCCCACTGGCAAAGTATGCCTTCAGAACATGGTGTATATACTTTTCCACTAGTCGATATTCTATAAGATTATTTACATGTGTAAATGACTACTTAACATGCATAAATGACTAGAATACTGCCATTTATGTGCATCCCTGCTGCTTATAACTAGGTGGCTCCTTTATAGTGTTAACCTCTAAAGCTTTGAAGAGCCAGCATATTGAAAGAAAGTCAGTGTCTGTCTAAATAGGCATTGATGGATAAATTCTGTGTTACTAAGATTGGAAGCTGATTTTAGAAGGGTTAGTTGCCATTTATATGTGTAACTTGGCATACAAATATAAACAGCTATTGTAAAAAAAAAAAAAAGGTACTACTTGTATGTGTATTGTATGGCACACTCAGTAAGGGGCATGGTATTGGCAGACCTTAAGCATATGTGTATTTAGTATTTTTTAATGTCTATTATGTATATTTAAAAAAATCATCATTGATATTTATGCCTCTCCTGAGTCTAGCATAATCACAGATGACTACTCATTTGGCCCTGGAATTTGGAGAAGTGATTGAAAAAGGAATTTTACTTTTTCTGGTGTTCAAAACCACTCTAGAATGCAAAATAAATAAATACAATTATGTATTTGTATTTTACCGAACCGGAGCCTGCCTCTACGGTATTGTGTAAGCCACATTGAGCCTGCAACTAAGTGGGAAAATGTGTGGGGTATAAATGCGTTAAATAAATAAATAATTTGCTCCCCTCAGAGGGTGCGTTTTAGCAAAATCTACTATTTGAAATATATAAGTGATGCCATATACACATAGGATTCAGTAAATAAATGAGTAGTTCTCTGAGTTGGGATCTGCACCCAATTTTGGGCATGAGGATTTACACCAACTAAATTCTGTTGTAAATTCTTGTACCTAAATTAAGTGCAGATTTCCCATATTCTGTAATACTGCGCAGATCTTACATGACCATCCCTGACTCGCCCATGGCTATGCCCCCTTTTCAGTGCTAAAAAGTGTATGCACGCATCGTTATAGAACAGTGCGTATTGCCATTTAGCACCAATAACTGTATTGACACTTATTTGGCTCATTACTCAAATTGCACATGCAGCGTGAGCAGGCGCCCCATTTTGTGTATGCAATTTTGAGTGCCAGTTATGGAATTTGGGGAACAGTGATGATTTTGTGACATTGTCTGTCTAGTACCACTTACACATAAAAGAAGCCCTGAGTGATGCTACTTTTTATTTATTATTTTTGTAAAATGGCTTCCTTGCATGTCCATGCATAGGTTGAAGGTGAAAGAAGTAACCTGAGAAACTACTACTTATTAAAAAGGGTGGTGAATTTGTGGAACAGCCTCCTGGTGGAGGTGGTGGAGACAAAAACAGTATCTGAATTCAAGAAAGCATGGGACAAGTACGTAGGATCTCTTAGGGTGTGATAGAGAGCATAGATGGATGGGCAGACTGGATAGGCCATATGGTCCTTATCTGCTTTCATTTTTCTGTGTCTAAATGCATATATATGTTCCCCAGGGCTATATCTATATGTCTATATTTATCTATATATCTATATCTATATATACTAGTAAAAAAGGCCCGTTTCGGTATGAAATGAAATTGGCGCTAGCAAGGTTATCCCTCTCTCCCTCCCGCTCTCTCCCTCTGTCCCCTCCAAGTCCCACAGCCCCTTTCTTCCCTTCCGATTTCCAGGCCCTCCCTCCCTCTCTCTCCCCCTCCTTCTGTCCCTCCCCCGAGTTCCAGTCCCCCTCCTCTCTGTCTCACAGACACGTCCTTGTGATGTCTCCACCTGCTGCCCTCCCCTCCCCGACACTGGCCCCGCCCATCCCCCTACGTGCACATCGCCCCCCCCTCTAAAATCGCCAACCCCCCTCTGCTACCCTCCCCTCCCCTCTCCCCCCCTCTTACCGGGGTCCCAGTGACAGCAGTGAAGAGCCTCGCGAGTCTGCTGCCTTCCCTTCTCTTCGCTCTCAGCTCTGACTCTGGTCCCGCCCTCATTTCCTGTTTCCGCAAGGACGGGACCAGAGTCAGAGCTGAGAGCGAAGAGAAGGGAAGGCAGCAGACTCGCAAGGCTCTTCACTGCTGCCACCGGGACCCCCCGGTAAGAGGGGGGAGGGGGGTGGTGATTTTGGAGGGGGGGGGCGACGTGCACGTAGGGATGTCTCTGCCCGCTCCCGCTGTTCTTCAACACGCGTCTCTCACTGGGATCGTAACCCCCTGCTGACGTCAGACAAGCAGGATTCTACTGCTGGCCAGTGACGTCAGCAGGTGGTTACGATCCCAGGTAGACACTTTAGAACGTTCACATAGCAAATTATTATATTAGATATCTCTCTCTATATATATGTACTTGAGCCCTTTGGCACAACTTTTCCTTGGTTATAGAGACGCTTCTTTTGATATTCAGTTGAGGATTGGAGTGGGGAATGACCAGTCTTCTATAAATAAAGATATAACTTTTATGGTACAGCATAATGCCCTATGTGCACTGAGAAGAATTCAGAATTTTATTCCAGAGTCAGAGTTGAGGTTTACCAAAGAAGCAGATAGTGTTTTCTATTAATTTTAATCACTATATCTTGCCTGTTAATAAGATGAGTAGAGATCATGGAAAAAACCCTCTGTTATATTGCCCTCATAGGCTGCTGGTGGCTTTTTAGGCTGAATTTGTCTGATTTACAGAACCTTATACTAGGGCTGCATTTCAGTAAAAATTTTAATTCCAATTAATCGCATGATTAAAGGTGGTATTAATGTATTTTTCCCACTGCAGCGCCTTGCGACTCTGGGCAAGTCACTTAATCTTCATTGCCCAGAGTCACAAGGAACTTCAGTGAGACTCTTTCTCTCTTTCTCTCTCTCCTCCCCCCCCCCCCCCCCCCCCCCAGTATGTACCTTTTAATCACATGACAAGATATCATGTAACTGATGTTTGTGAAATTTTCTGGTCCTTTGCCTGGCTTAGAAGTACTGGGCATTGGTTCCTTGCTTTTGCTGTCATCTTTCTCACAGCTCTGAATACTTCTGGATGAAAGCACTGTAAATGTCTTTTGAGATTGGAAGCTCTTGTAGGAGCATTTTATCACTGCCTGAATATGTGCTGATCTTGGCATTACATTTGTCATCTGGGTCTTGTCTCATACACTGACACACAAAATATTTTCCATCTTAAGTAATGATGAAATGCTCAAATACAGCGGACTTCATGGGAAGCTTCTTTGACATTATGAATTTGTTTTAAAAATTGTCAAAAGCCCATTACTCAGGGCTGCAGGGGAAGGCAGGAACGAAAGTGTCCGTATCCTGCCACCCCCTGTAGCCTATTGGTTAGCTGTGTCTGACCAGTAGGGAGAGGAGGGAGCTACTGCAGCGTCAGATGCACGCCACCGTACGTGCGCAAGTGCCTTCCTGGCCGCCGCATGAATGCAGTCTCCTCAGTTCTTTTTATACTGCAGTGAAGAGAGGGCATGTTTTTTTTTTTTTTTTTTTTTTGCCATCTCCTCGCATCGCTCGGGTCCTAAAGAGCTTTTTTGGTGCCTTTCGGCTTTTTTCTTACTACATTTTTTTCCTTTCATTATTGTTTTCCTGTTGTGTAATCTCCTTCCTTTGTTTTCCCTTAAGTTTTTAGTTCTTTTTTTCCCCTGAGTTTGTTTCTTTTATTTTTTGTTGTCATCAGGCCACTTTTAGGCCTTGACTTTGTCTGGGGACTTTCCCTTTCTTCTTTGTCATGCCTTGTCCCTTTTTCAGGCACCATTGATTCGTTTAATTTAGCTGAGGAAGTTTTTCCTTCCATGTCCATGAACGTTCCCGGTGGCTTTAAGTGCTGTACCTGGTGCAATCAGACAGTGTCTGGGAAAGACACCTATTACTACTACTACTTATCATTTCTATAGCGCTACAAGGCATACGCAGCGCTGCACACCATACAAAAAAAAAGACAGTCCCTGCTCAAAGAGCTTACAATCTAGATAAGACATGAGACAGAACAATTAAGTGTCTTGGGCCCCACCATAGCCCCACTAACTGTGTTCTCTGTGTTCGCATGAAGAAGAGGACACAGATTTCCAGAGAGACTCAATGTAAGAAGGTTTTTGGAGCCAAGTCTGGTTCCTTGACATAGGCATCGAGGTTGGAGGTGTTGGCATCAATGTCGAGCGTCAGTAAGAATGGCTGCTGCTACACCCTTAGATATTGGGAGCAGTGAAGCATTGAGTGGGTCTTCACCTGCCAGGAGACCTCCTGCTGTGCAGGGCCCCTAGGACTGTCCATCATCGGACCTGACCCCGAGGCAAGGTGTGGATTCGACGTCATCCTTGTTGGTACTGAGGAGCCTTGGTAACACTCTTTGGACGAAGGCCAAGAAGCATAGACATCGGTCACCCTCGACACATGGTGCTGGGAGCTCTGAGGAGTCTAAGGATTTAGCACCCGAGAAGCATCAGTGTCGGGAGTACTGCTCCCCCTCCATACAGGAGGTGCTGATGTGCCAGTCTCCCAGCAGCCAAGACCCAGCTCCTGCATTGACATCAGTGGTTCTATAACCTGTGCCTGAGCTAGCACCCCAGCCTTTCCTGGTGTCTGCTCTCGATGAGCTCATCCAGGCTTTGCTCCCTGAGCTGCTAGATGGCCTCATTCAACAGGTTACATCAGTATCAGGAGTGCTTGCACCTACCTTTCCTACCATTGCAGCCCCTCTTGGCCCTCAGCCTGTGGTGCAGCCTCCGACACCATAGCCACATGCGGAGATTGAAGTGTTTTCCCAGCCTCATCTCGCTGAACGAGGGGTTGCTTCTACATCCCACCTCCAGTCTCTGGCTCTCACAGCTTGGATGTTGGGAGTCTAGAATTTGCTTCCTTGGGTCTTTTGGAGGGTGTCTCCTGTGTCTTGGTGGCTTCCAGGAAAGACTCCACTAAGAGCTGTTATCTTTCAAATGGAGGAGGTTTGCCATCTGGTGTGAGAGCAAGGCCCTAGATCTCCTTGTTTGCCGTACACAGACCCTGCTTGAATACCTTCTACAATTATCAGAGGCTGGTCTAAAGACCAACTCTGTATGGGTTCATCTTTATGCAATTAATGCTTATCACCATGTAGAAGGTAAGCCTATCTCTACATTCTGTCTAGTTTGTTTTATGAGAGGTTTGATTTTGTCAGAGCCCCCTGTCAAACCTCCACCATTTTCATAGGATCTCCACGTCGTTTTCACCCAGCTGATGAAAGCTCCTTTTGAGCCATTGAATTCCTGCCATCTGAAGTACTTGAAATGGAAGGTCATTTTTTTGTTGGCTGTTTATTCAGCTCGTAGGGTCAGTGAGCTTCAGGCCTTAGTGGTGGATGCCCCCTATACTAAATTTCATCACAACAGAGTAGTCCTCCGCACTCACCCTGCCGAAGGTGGTATCAGAGTTCCTTCTGAACCAGTTGATTGTCTTGTCAACATTCTTTCCCCAACCTCATGCCGATCCTGGCAAAAGCAGCTTGCATGCCTTGGATTGCAAGAGAGCTTTGGTCTACTACATGGAGCGGACCAGGCCTCACAGACAGTCTGCCAAACCTTTTGTTTCTAGTGGAGGAGTGGCCTAGTGGTTAGGGTGGTGGACTTTGGTCCTGAGGAACTGAGTTCAGTTCCCACTTCAGGCACAGGCAGCTCCTTGTGACTCTGGGCAAGTCACTTAACCCTCCATTGCCCCATGTAAGCCGCATTGAGCCTGCCATGAGTGGGAAAGCGCGGGGTACAAATGCAAAAAAAAAAAAAAATCCCAACAGGTTGGGGGTCGCCATCAGGAAACGCACAATTTCTAATTGGCTGGCAGATTGCATTTCTTTCTCTTATGCTGACCTCATAATGTCAGCCATGGCTGCATCAGTAGCCCACTTGAGGTCAACCTCCGTTGAAGAAATTTGAAGGCTGCGACATGGTCTTCAGTCCACCCATTCATATCACACTGCAGCCTTGAAAAGGATACCCAATGCGACAGTTGATTCGGTCAGGCAGTGTTGCAGAATCTGTTTGGGGCCTAGAATGGCCTAGGCCTGTTTTATTCTGTTTCCAGGCTGCACTGTTTCAGATTGTATATAGTTTCAGGTTAATCTATGTTATTTTCTCAACATCGCGAGGCCCATTTGACCAGTGTTTGTTGTTTTTGGTGAGCCTGGATGCTAGGGATTCCCCACTTGTGAGAATTAATAAGCCTGTTTGTCCTCGGAGAAAGCTAAGGTACTTACCTGTTGCAGGTGTTCTCCGAGGACAGCAGGCTTTATATTCTCACATTCCCTCCCACTTCCCCTTAGAGTTGTCTCCTTTGTTATTTTCACTTTATTTTTGCTATAGTATAAAACTGAGGAGACCGCGTTCACACAGCGGGCAGGAAGGCACTCGTGCATGCATATTGGAGCACTTCTTGAGCTCCACAAAGCTCTGTTTATACTTATAAATCCCAAACCGGGTGATGTGGGTCGGCGTCACCCACTTGTGAGAATATAAAGCCTGCTGTGTTCGGAGAACACCTGCTACAGGTAAAGTACCTTAGCTTTACGCACTTTTCCAATGCCTGCCTAGATTATGTATTGAATTCAGAGAGAACCACAATTGTGTCTGACCATTTTGTAGTGGATGTAATTTTGTGTCTGAGCAGCAGGGTTATATTTGGAGGTTGAATCCCGTTCTATGCCCGGATGGAAAATTTCAAATATTTCTTAGGAGGGCCTGGCAAGATTTTGAGTGACAGTGGGGGAAGTGGAGAAGGAAATAAAAATCCAATTAATATGCTATCACATTGTGAGAAGCTGCCAAAGCGGTCTTGAAGGGAAAGATAGTATTGTCCCTCTTTTTCCTAGACAAATTTGGAGCTTCTGGCCAATCTTTAAAAAAAAGAAGGAAAAGAAAAAAGCTGTGCAAGACATATATTTTGAGCTTGTCTAGTGTGGAGTGAGAAGAGCTAAATAACACTAGATACTTCTATCACAATGAGCGAAAAAAGGTTACACATATGGGGACACAAAACAGGGAAGTAAATCCTGCATCACCAGGCAGAGTAAGAAATTACATAACTAGACTTAAAATGAAAGACAAGGTAGTGTTTAAGCAAATAGAGAATGGAAGCTTTTCAAGGATATTATAAAAAATTGTATCAGAAGACTCAAGGACGCTAGGGAAGAATTTTTTGCAAAGTTAGTATTATCTCAACCTTCTAATGCTGAGGCTGACTGTGTAGAAAGACTGATCACTGTAAAAGAGATTAGCATTAGTATTAAGAAATTGAAAAAGCTAAAGCTCCAGATCTAGACTTTTTTTTTTTTTTTGTAGATTGGGGGGACTTCTACAAAGTTGATAGATTTGGTAACAAATCCCCTAGAAGAGATGCTTCATGAGCTATTGAGTGGGGATTACAGGGATACTGAAGTGTATGGAATATGTAGAATCCAATCAATACCTTTAGTCCAAACCTTTTTTAAACCCTACTAAGCTAACTGCTTTTACCACATTTTCTGGCAGCGAATTCCAGAGTTTAATTATTTGTTAAGTAAAGAAATATTTTCTCCAATTCATTTTAAATTTACTACTTAGTAGCTTCTTTGTGTGCTCCCTAGTCCTAGTATTTTTGCAAAAAGTAAACAAGAGATTCACAACTATCTGTTTCACTCCACTCAGTATTTTATAAACCTCTATCATATCTCCCCTCAGCTGCTGTTCTCCAAGCTGAAGAGCCCTAGTCTCTTTAGCCTTTCCTCATAGGGAAGTTGTCCCATTCCCTTTATCATTTTTGTCACACTTCTCGGTATCTTTTCTAATTCCACTATATGTTTTTGGAGATGCGGTGACCAGAACTGCATACAGTATTCAATGTGTGGTCACTGGAGCGGTACAATATAGCATTCTCAGTTTTCTTTTCCATTCCTTTCCTAGTAATTCCTAACATTCTATTTGCTTTCTTAGTCACCGCTGCACATTGAGCAGAGGTTTTCAACGTATCATCAACGATGAAACCTAGGCAGTGACTCCTAATGTAGAACCTTGCATCACATAACTATGGTTTGGATTCCTCTTTCCCACATGCATCACTTTGCCTTGCTCACATTAAAAGTCATCTGCCATTTGGATGCCCTATCTCCCAGTCTTGTAAGGTCCTCTTTCAATTTTTCACAATGCTCTTGCAATTTAACAATTTTGAATAACTTTGTGTCATCAGCAAATTTAATTACCTCACTAGTTATTCCTATCTGTAGATAATTTATAAATATGTTAAAAAACAGAGGTCCCAGCACAGCCCCCTGGGGAACCCCACTATCTACTCCATACGTTCCAAGACGTATGAAGAGAGGCTTGCTGACCTGAACATGTACACCCTGGAGGAAAGGAGGAACAGGGGTGATATGATACAGACGTTCAAATATTTGAAAGGTATTAATCCGCAAACGAATCTTTTCCGGAGATGGGAAGGCGGTAGAACGAGAGGACATGAAATGAGATTGAAGGGGGGCAGACTCAGGAAAGATGTCAGGAAGTATTTTTTCACGGAGAGGGTGGTGGACGCTTGGAATGCCCTCCCGCGGGAGGTGGTGGAGATGAAAACGGTAACGGAGTTCAAACATGCGTGGGATATGCATAGAGGAATCCTGTGCAGAAGGAATGGATCCTCAGAAGCTTAGCTGAAATTGGGTGGCGGAGCAGTTGGGGGGAAGAGGGGGTGGTGGTTGGGAGACGAGGATAGGGGAGAGCAGACTTATACGGTCTGTACCAGAACCGCTGATGGGAGAGGGGGTGGTGGTTGGGAGGCGAGGATAGGGGAGGGCAGACTTATACGGTCTATACCAGAGCCGCTGATGGGAGGCGGGACTGGTGGTTGGGAGGCGGGAAATACTGCTGGGCAGACTTATATGGTCTGTGCCCTGAAAAGGACAGGTACAAATTCAAGTTAAGGTATACACATATGAGTTTGTCTTGGGCAGACTGGATGGACCATGCAGGTCTTTTTCTGCCGTCATCTACTATGTTACTATGTTACTATGTACTCTTCTCCGTTGAGAATACAGACCCTTTAACCCTACTCTCTGTTGTCTATCTTTTAACTAGTTTTTAATCCACAATAGAACACTACCTCCTATCCCATGTCGTTCCAATTTCCTCTGGAGTCTTTCATGAGGTACTTTGTCAAATGACTTTTGAAAATCCAGATAATATCGACCGGCTCACCTTTATCCACATGCTTATTCACCCCGTCAAAGAAATGTAGTAGATTGGTTGTGCAAGATTTCTCTTGACTAAATCCATGTTGGCTTTGTCTCATTAATCCATAGTAACATAGTAGATGACGGCAGAAAAAGACCTGCCCAACAAGATATACTCATATGTGCTACTTTTTGTGTATACCTTACCTTGATTTGTACCTGTCCTTTTCAGGGCACAGACCGTATAAGTCTGCCCAGCACTATCCCCGCCTCCCAACCACCAGTCCCGCCTCCCACCACCGGCTCTGGCACAGACCGTATAAGTTTGCCCAGCACCATCCCTGCCTCCCGCAACCGGCTCTGCCACCCAATCTCGGCTAGGCTCCTTAGGATCCATTCCTTCTGAACAGGATTCCTTTATGTTTATCCCACGCATGTTTGAATTCCGTTACCGTTTTCATTTCCACCACCTCCCGCGGGAGGGCATTCCAAGCATTTGCTCTGTGATTTTGTTTTTTATATTAGTCTCTACCATTTTTCCTGGCACTGACGTTGGGCTCACTGGTCTATAATTTCCTGGATCACCTCTGGAACCTTTTTTAAAAATCAGCATTACATTGACCACTCTCTTGGTACCATGCTTGATTTTAAAGATAAATTACATATTACTAACAATAGCTTTCTTCAAGTTCATTTTTCAATATCAGTACTCTGGGATGTATACCATCTGCTCCAGGTGACTTGCTACTGTTCAGTTTGTCAGATTGCTCCATTACATCTTCCATGTTTTCAGAGATTTGTTTCAGTTTCTCTAATTCGTCAGCACTGAATACTATTTCTGGCACCGATATATTTCCCACATTTTCCTCGGTGAAGACCGAAGCAAAGAATTAATTTAATCTCTGCTATGGCTTATCTTCCTTGATTGCCCCTTTTCTCATTCAGTCATCTAGCGGTCCACCTGATTGTTTTGCAGGCTTCTTGCTTCTAATATACCTTAAAAAGTTGTTCTATGTTTTTGCCTCCAACACAATCTACTTTTCAAAATCTCTTTGCCTTCCTTATCAGCGCTTTGCATTTGACTTCATTCTTTATGCTGTTTACTATTACTTTCAGTTGGATCCTCCTTCCGTTTCCTGAAGGATTTTCTTTTTGCTCTAATAGCTTCTTTCACCTCACTTTTAAACTGTGTTGGCAGTCGTTTGCCCTTCCTTCCTCCTTTTTTAATACATGAAATATATCTGGTCTGGACTTCTAGGATGGTATTTTTGAACAGCATCCACACCTGATGTAAATTTTTGACCTTTGCAGCTGCTTCTCTTAAGTCTGTTTTTTTCCTTTTTGACCGTTCCTCTCATTTTACCAGTCTCCTTTCTGAAAGTTAAATGCTAACGTTTTGGATTTCCTGTGTGTACTTACTCCAGAGCTGATATCAAATCTGCTCATATGATCACTGTTGTCAAGCGACCCCAGCACCATTACCTCCTGCACCAGATCATGCGCTCCACTAAGGACAAGGTCTAGAATTTTTCCCCCTCGTATTCTTTCCTGAACCAGCTGCTCCATAAAGTAGTCGTTGATTTCATCAAGGAATTTTAGCTCCCTAGAGGTTTTAGATGATAGTGGGGAAGACAAAAAAGATGCCCCCTCTATTATTTTAACTCTTGAGCCACCAGCTGATGATGTGTTGTTCCTGGAGAAGCTGAATAGGGATATCCCAATTCTTATGCAAATGATTGAATGCTTTGGGAGTTTTTCGGGATTGAAAATTAATTGTGACAAGTCCAAATTATGAGTAGGCATAACAAATGGAAGTGGCATTATAGATCTCCTGTTAAAATTGGTGGAATGGAATCTAAAGTATTTGTATGTTTACCTCAGCGGGGATCTGGCAACAGCATATAAATTAAATGTAATAAACTGGATAGTAAAAAGAATTGATATAAATGCTGGAAAGGTGTACTGCTATCCCTTATGGGATGTAGGGTACTGTTTGAAATGGTTTTGCTTCCAAAATTACAATAATCGCCTTCAGCCAGCTTTATTTTGGATGATAAGTAGGGATGAAAGTTGGTTTAATGTGGGGGAAACATGTTTAAATTAGCTTGGCTAAATTAACCTGGGTTAGGGATAAAGGGGATTTGTGTGTCTCAGATCTTAGATTAGATAATGTGGTAGCACTAATGCAATGGTGCATGAATTATATAGCCAGAATGTAAAATTTCTGTCACCTGAATTGGGAAAAATATTGGTAGGGTCTGGGGATCCATGGACTTTGTTACATGATATTAGGACACACAGAGTATGGTGGAATGGTATGTATTTTAATAATATATCCACCAGGGCTGTGGAGTCGGAGTCGGCAGCAATTTTGGGTACATTGAGTCGGAGTTGGAGTCGGCAAAAATGTACTGACTCCGACTCCTCATACATTTGAATAAAGTACTTCTCTGCTGTGAATAAAGCTTAGTACCTAGTTGTTTCACTAGTGTGAAGTCAAGCTGAACTATTTTGCTGGAGAGCTTCCCTCTGCTCAGGCTCCCTTTGCATTTACTGACCTGCTGTAGAGCACCTCCTCTCTGACCCCACAGTGAATTTAAGCTAGGAGAGAAGATAATTGCACACACAGATAAGGCAGCAGAGAGACTCCACCCAACTTCCTCTCTCTCTGCAAGAAGAGCTTTGTATTTTAGTGGAAGTGGCACAAGAATGTCAGAAAACATGACAAAGTCTGCTGTTTATGAACACTTTACAATATCAACAGATGGGAAACATTATCAGGCTCATTTTCAAAGCACTTAGCCTCCCAAAGTTCCATAGAAACCTATGGAACTTAGCCTCCCAAAGTGCTTTGAAAATATGCCTCTATGTATGTCAATGTATTATAGAAGATGATGATGGTGAAAAAGCATGTGATGCAAAAATTAGCAGTTTCAGTGGTTATGAAAAAAATGCACCTACAAGAGCATCAAATTTAAAAAGACACTTGCAGCGTTTCCATCCTAAAGTGTTAGAAGCTGTGAATGAGAAAGATAGCAATGAAAACATTCCATCTACTTCAGGGTCAATAAAAGATCAGAAATCTACTGGAGGCCAGACACAACTATCAAGATTTTTTACTGACAAAGTTACTATAACAATGACACCAGAAAAATTCAAAAACCACATCATTAAAATGGCAGTAAAGAATAGTATACCACTATCTTTTTTTTCACAACCAGCCTTTTTAGGCTTAAATGGAGAAATGGCTAAAAAGCTTGGAGTTTCTCTGGAACGAGAAAGTATAAGGAAACTTATACGTGAAGAGGCCAAATGTAAGAAGGAAGAACTAAGGAAAAGTCTGAAGGGACTTTTTGGCTTTATTAAAATGGATGCATGCACACGTCACAGAGTCCATTATTTTGCAGTTAATATTAGATTTGCTGATGAAAACAAAAAACCCGGACATTAGGAGTAAAGGACACTCAGGCGCACATCATACCAGTGAGTATCTGCAGAAGTTAGTGGAAGGTGTTTTAGAAGATTTTGAAATTAAAAAGGAACACATTCTATGTATTGTAACTGATAATGCTTCAAATATGTTAAGCACAATTGAAAAAATGAAGGAAGTTGATGAAGAAAGCAGCATACAAATATCAGAAGATGACAGTTCTGCAATTCAAGAAAGCTGTGAAAGTTTGGATGATATTGCTGAAGAAGCATCTAAGCTTATTACCATTCAACATATGCGTTGTGCTGTTCATACTCTGCAACTAGCAATAAGAGATGGATTGAAGGATCGTCATGCGGCTACACTAATTAGCAAGTTGAGGCAAGTAGCTGTTGCAGCCAGGATCCCTAAAACAGATGCTATTCTGAAGAGACGTGCTGGAAAAGGAGCCATTTTGGATCAAGCAACGCGCTGGGGAAGCACTTACTTGATGATAAAGCATTTGCTTGAACTAAAAGACTTTCTTGAAGGACTGGACAATGTAAATGTTTCATTAAAAGAAAACCAGTGGGCTCAAGTTACAGAATTAGGCTACTTTCTTACCCTTTTGCTGTTACCAAGAAGCTGCAATATGAAGATTTAACACCAGGTAAATTCTTCTTGGAATGGAAGGGCTTGATATATAACCTTAACAAAAGTGGGGGGTTAATTGCTGATGGCATTGTATCTTCAATGAGGAAAAGAGAGGAGCTCTTGCTGGATAATCAAATTCTCTTAGCTGCTATTTATGTTGATCCAATGAGCCGAATTTTGTTGAGCAGTGACCAAATTGCTACAGGAAAACAGGCACTCTATGACATAGCAGCTTGCATGAAAGGGTTGCTACCTGAAACTCATAAACCACTGGATGAAGCTAAAGCTATAAATACTGGTGGTAATGGTAACTCAGGTTCATCCTCTTCAAATGAAGAAGAGAATTTTCAAGCCTATTTGGACAAAATGGAAGCTTCAAAAGCAAAGCAATGTCGGTTAAGCATGGAAAAGCAACCTGTAAATGTCCATATAAAGAAATTCATGCAAGAGTTTTTTAAAGGATTAAAAGAAGTGGAAAAGTTTGACCGCTCATCAAAACTGACTATAGAAGAAGCCATCATTGTTTATCCAGAGATTGTCAGTGATGCAGCTAGAACCGTAACAGCAATGCCACCCACCCAAGTCAGTGTTGAAAGACTGTTTTCAGCACTGAAAATAATCAAATCAGATTTAACGGCTTCTATGAAGGAGGATCTGGCAGAAGCAATTCTGTTTCTAAGAACAATATATTAGTTAATTTTGGATTATGTTTAACAGCTATTCTACAGCTATATATGCCAAGTTTAAATAATATATAAGTTGTTTTAGGTTTTCCAAATGTTTTTGGTTTATGTAAGTTAACTTTGATTTTGTTCTAATTTCCAAAGGATGTTCTAGAATTTCCAAAGGATGTGGTTGTTCCAGATTTTTATACTTGCTAATGTTATGATGACTTTATACTTGATAAAAAAAACAATAAACATAACCTTGTTTTTTTATATGTGTTTTTTTGTTTAAACTTTAGGATTAATGAATATTTATAGTTTCTTTAATAAATAAAATAAAAAGTCACAATGACAGATTTTAAACCCAAACATTAACATGCAGCCTTGCATGCTGCACTCTTTCAGTCAACATGCAAAAAAAATACATATTAAAAACTGAGGAGTAGGAGTCGGAGTCGGAGGTACCATAAACTGAGGAGTCGGAGTCGAAGGATTTTTGTACCGACTCCACAGCCCTGGTATCCACTGAGGAAAACATAGTAGTGGTAGAGAAAATTGCCTAATGTCACCTTGAGGCATATTTTCAAAGCACTTAGCCTTCCAAAGTTCCATAGAAACCTATGGAACTTTGGAAGTCTAAGTGCTTTGAAAATATGCCGCCTCGTTATTTTCAGAGTATTTTCAGGGTATTGTCCAACTATAGACCTATTGCTGATATTCTGTTAAAATGGTTGAGGGTTGGGCTGCTGAACAATTGACAGACTATTTGGAAACACATGACATTCTGCATGACACACAATCAGGGTTCCGACAGGGTTTCAGTATGGATACCCTTTTAGGCTCTCTTGACTGAAATCTGTGCTATTTCTCTTTTTTTTTTTTTTTTTTGGACAACAGGTGTTACTGATTTAGTAGACCATGAGTGTCTGTGATTGGATCAAATAGAGATTTCAGGAAAGAGTTTGCAGTGCATTTGAGTTTTTTTATTCTGTCGTACATATAGAGTAAAAATGTTGAATATCTCTGCTTCTTGGAAGCTGTATTGTGCTTTCACCCATTTTGTTTAATCTTATGATGTGCACTTTGGTCGTGATCTTTTAGAACTTGGGATAAGTTTTTATATTTATGCTGACAATATGACTCCTCTTGTTCCTGCATCTTCTACTCAAGCTGATGTGTCTATTCTTTTGCATTACTGTTTTCAGCTTGTTCAGAATTGGATGAGGCCACACCATTTTAAATTGAACTTCCATTACGTAGCGTCCCACTATTCCATAACCTGTGGAATAGTTGTGCCAATAAACCAGCAGGTGGAGATAGAGAACTGAAAACTGAGCTGAGACATATCTCTTTTGGCATACAGTCAAGGTGCTCAGTATTTTCTGTTTCCAGCAGGTGGATGGACACACTTTTCAGCCTCTGGTTCTGAGTGCTTTGCTCCTGGTCCAGTTGGCCAACTAGTCCCCAGTTGAACTTTCTGGGTGGCTTGAGTCTGCAGAGTTATAATCTGGAGGCCTTCAGATCCCCGTCTTTGGTGCCCCGTGAATTTACTTCTTCCCTCCCTCCCTCTCTTTTTCCAGCACAGCAATCTTAAAAAAAAATAAAAAAAAGAGAGAAGGAAAGGGGTTTACTGGAGAGCGTGGGACAGAGTATCAGCCCTGATTCTTTCTCATTTAGGGTAAAATTTGTGGAGACTGTGAGCTTGGCAGGAGCTGCTAACAGCTGTAAGTTCGACTAACGTTTGACTAAAAACTGCTTTGAGGGCTGCAGCTTCTACTTAGTGCAGGGGAAGGATCCTGACTCACCGTTTGGGACTGAGGTGTGTTGCACTTGTGCCAGTGGCGGTGAATGGCAACTCCTGTGGAGGGAGATAAGTTGTTTTCCCGCTGTGGGACCCATTAGCTGGCATTGGGGCGTTGCAGTGTATTCAGGCCGAGAATCACGCAGGTCGTGGGAGAAATGGTCGGCGGCAGCATATCTTCAGATTTGGCACAGCATCCGAATATGCTGGGGTCTTGTTTAACATTTTATCTCTTTTACTACTACTACTTGTCATTTCTATAGCGCTACTAGACGTATTCAGCGCTGTACACTGGGCATGAAGAGAGAGTCCCTGCTCGATAGAGCTTACAATCAAATTAGGACAGACAAACAGGATAAATAAGGGATAAGGAAATTACTAAGGCGGGAATGATAAAACATGGGTACTGAACAAGTGAGTAAGAATTAGGAGTCAAGCAGCATCAAAAAGGTGGGCTTTTATCCTAGATTTGAAGACGGTCAGAGATAGAGCTTGAAGTCTATTCCAGGTGCAGTAAGATAACAAGAACGGCGCCTGGAGTTAGCACTGGAGGAGAAAGGTACAGATAGAGAGAGATTTACCCAGTGAATGGAGTTCCCAAGGAGGAGTGTAGAGAGTGATAAAAGTGGAGAGGTACTGAGGAGCTGCAGAGTGAATGCACTTGTGAGTCAATAAGAGGAGTTTGATCTTTATGCAGAAACGGATAGGGAGCTTTGGATTCTAATTTTTATGCACAGTGACACTGCTGGTTGAGATAGTTTTGTAGGCCTTGAAAGCAGTCAGGTTTTTTTGTTGTTGAATATATATTGTATTTTGCAGTTTATAATGATTACATTATGTCTTTGTGTTTATTTTTAACCATTGTATACTACTTTGGTTGGTCCTTATTGTTAGGGATGAAACAAAATCAGAGAGAAGTCTAGGGTGATCACTTGTAGAAATGGTCAAGATCTGGAAACCTGGGTGAAACAGGAAAACTGAATATAGAGAAAATTGACTCTCTAGAATTGTGAGTCTGTGCTCCAATGATGATGCTTAGTGGTGGGGATGAAGCATATTAGAATAGAATTATTGTTAGCTTTTTAAAATATTTTCTTTTTCAAGAAAAACTTTGACGTGACTCTGATTTACAAATCCTATGCACATGTCTTTGAAGTTATTCTATCTGGTTCACTGCCATAGAGCTGAATATTTTCTTTCCTGCCAAAAAGGTGATATGTCTACTTTAAAACTTATACCATACTATGTTTCTGACTACTTATAGCATTTTTCATCAGAAGAAATCTGCCATGGCTCTTGCTACAGCCAGTCAGATAGGCAATGTGATTCTCCTCCAAAGGGTTGGTCAGAAGAGTTGGATGAACATGGGCATGCCTTATATATCAGTGAACATACTAATGAAAAGGTACATTCTACTTTCTCCTTAGTATTTGTTTTAATTTGATAGATCCTTGTTTTGTAATTCGCTTGCAAAGTATGTTAAATGGTGCAAAAAAAGTCATATTAATGAAGTCTTCTCCCCCCCCCCCCCCCCCCCCTCCATTTAGCTCATTAGTTTCAGCTTTGTTTGTGAAGTGTTATAGGTCTACATATTTTTGGTTTGGCAGTTTCCTCCTCTTTGGGTCTGCAGCTCAGTTTAGTACTGTGAGCTTTCGTTTGCAACTACTTCAGGAATTTTCATTCTATTTTTGTTTTCCCTTCACAACTCGGCCCAGACACTATAGTGACAATCCTTGTCCAGGGTGCACAAACTACAACTTTCCTAAGTCCAATTAGTAGATTGTGCATCCAGAGTCTGAGGTAGATGTTGCCATTGAACAATGGCTGTATCTCTTTTTCTTTTCTTTCTCTCATTTCTAGGGGCTGTGAAAATTTGCATTCAGCCTGGATAGCAGAGACCTGGTTTTATGTTCAAACTCAGGCCTCCTGCATTGCGATGCAGAGCATTATAAAGTAACTACTGGACAAGCTTTAGTATGCAGCCATAAACAAGTAATGCATTTCACACAGTAGCCCTAAGACTTTTTCCTTCACATGTTTTGCTGTAACTGTGACGTTTTTGTACAGGTAAAATGTTGTGTGCTTGTACCCAAGTGAGTGCCTCATAAAGGGTTTCACCCTCCAAAAGACTCAGTATTTGCTTTACTTTACTGGGCAGATGGTACAAGCTCAAGGGATTTTCATAAATGTTCAGAAGTGTAACACTCAAGTTGCACTTGAGGGGAACTTAATAAAAGTCTGGAGAAAGCCTTTCTGTTCTAGCAGATAGCAGCAGCAAGTAGTATGTTTGTGTCCTCTCTGATTATAGGTTTTGGATGCTATTGCACCTTCACTGCATTTAATCCCGTTTGCTCATCTTTACATGGTAGAAAAGTTGCATCGGCAGCAGTGCTTTGCCATTGTCCTTACACAAGGATGATTTTATCCAGTCTTTAGCAGTGGCAAAAACCAGACAAACCTATTGAGAGAATAATTGATCCTGCACCAGCATTTTCAGGAAATTCTGACGACAGATTCGTAGGAGTAGCCTGGTGGTTAGAGCAGTGTCGGAGAACTAGGGAAGCCAGGGTTCAAATCCTGTTGATCTTCTTTGTGACTTTGGGCAAGTCACTGTCATTGCTTCAGGTGCAAAATTACCCCTAACCCCCATTTACTAACCTTTGTGGCAATGCCAGTACAGCCCATTCAAAGTGAATGGGGTGTGTCGGCATTAGAGCATCACCAGCCGCTAGTGTGGCTTAGTAAACAGGGGGGTTAGAGTGTAAGTCCTCATGGGGCAGGTTAATACCTACTGTACTTGAATGTAGCTCATGTTTATTTATTTATTTATTTGTAGCATTTGTATCCCACATTTTCCCACCGATTTGCAGGCTCAATGTGGCTTACATTTGCCGTAATGGTGGTTGCCATTCCCGGGTTACAGAATTACAACTGGTATTGCGAATAGGCGCAGACATACATGGTAACAAACATGGAACATAACGTATATGGAACAGATCATGGTATATATATATATACCATGTGCATACATACATGGTAAAGCAGAATACATTATGGTATTGCATGAAGGTTCCTCAGTAATAAATTGGATTCTGACATACATTAGGTCCTCGATTATAGAGAAACCCTATACAACATAAGGTTTAAGGTGGTAGTGTATGGTCATTAATAGCAAAGGGGTTAAACAGTCATGTGGTAAGATTTCGGGTTTGTATAGATCGTGTATAGTGTTATTATTTGTATGCCTGCTTGAAAAGATCTGTTTTCAGTAGTCTTTGGAAGATGGTTAGGTCTTGCGTTGTTTTTAAATCTTATTAGTACTGGCTGACACACAGAATGGTCCTAGTTCTAATGGACAACCAGGCAGCAAGGTTTTGCATCAACAGATTGGGCCAGGCTCCTTCAAACTAGGCATGAAAACAGTGATACTATTGAAATAAGTAACTTCACAAGACATTCCCCAGAACAATATTCCTTCAAAGGGACTAAAATCACTTAGCAAGCATTCTCAGCTGATGCCTGGAATCTCATGAATAGTTCCTTGATAAGTGGACAAAGGACAACCACAAAAGTGGAGAAACTGGATCCGCTATAGGATAGGAATGCAGAAGCAGGGAAGTAGTGTGATCAACAAGACACTTCCAAAAAACCAAGGAGACGGAAAGCGGAAAAATGTTCTTTAATAGTAGATAAGACTTGACACGGCACCGTGTTTCGGCAAACAGTGTCTGCCTCAGGAGTCTGTATGTGATGATCACTTAAAGGTGAAATTGGTGCCATATCGTTAAAACGCCTTAGTTTTTTTAATATATATATTTATATTTATTATTTTTTAAAATATATTTACATCCTAATTCATTTTGATGGAAGACATGATGTTATATATGATCAGCCTTTTCAGGCTATAGACAGTATCAGTTTGATCACTATAACTGTTTTCCTTTTTTTTGATTCATTTGTAGCCTTTGTTTACATTTCTCTACACTTATTTTTCTTTCTCCTTGTCAATACCTCTTGTTTATTTGGTGTTTTCTACACATTTTACATTCACACTTTGGTGTTTCCCCTACTACAAACGCCCATTCTTGACATATTCTGACATCACCAGCAGTTCTGATATCCACTGCACTGCTCAGTGTCCTCTGACATCATCACTGAACCCCTCCTCCTTTCTTTGGTGCCTTTTCTGATTTAAATACCTGACTGAGCATACTGCCCACTCATTGCTGAGCTTTCTGCGCCTGCAGTTGCATCCTGTATGCTCATCATTCACCAGTCTTTTTAAAGACTTGATTTGATTTGTTTGCTCTTCAGTTTCACCTGCAAGTGTCTTGTTGATCATGCTACTTCCCTGCTCCTTGATAAATGACACAGGGTATTTTAAAATGGACAATTCCCAGCAGGTTTGTTCACCTTTCAAAAGTAGAAAGTGTGTTGTTACTGCTCCAGAACAATACAAAAAAAGCACACAAGGGCCTTCAAGACTGGGACAATAGGAGATTTATTCTGAAAAAGACCCGACATGGGCTGTGTTTCAGCAGTGGTCTACCTGTCTCAGGGTTCTAGAAATGACAATTTAAATAACCAAACATTAATAAAATCAATAACATTTATGATGAATTCCCTAAACTAACACGTATAAAAGAATAAATATGTAAGTATCAATATATAAAAATATAACATTATATAACTAAAAACTCAACTTATAAGATATAAGAAATGCTCTAAAAACATACATATAGTACAATTAGATCACAAACATATGTATATAAATAAATATCCACATAGAAAGCTAAAATGTTATAGGTTCAGATTTTAGTTATATGTTTTATTTATTTTTTTATATATTGATACTTTATTATATGTTCTTTTATATGTTCTTTTTTAGGGAATTCATCCTAAATGTTATTGATTTTATTAATGTTTGGTTATTTAAATGGACATTTTATGTTTTTTAACATCCTTGTAGGCCCCTGAAACAGGCAGACCACCACCGAAACATGACCCGTGTTGGGGTCTGAATAAATCTTCTCCTATTGTCCCATTCTTGAAGGCCCTTGTGTGCTTTTTTTTGTGTTGCTTTGGTATGTGTACTCTTGATCCCTCTTTGTCTTCTGCATGCTACTGCTCCAGAACACAGACTGTCAGCAGAAGCTTCTACAGTCCACTGGGGTCAGAATGTAATATTTATTTATCTTTTGATTCCACTCTTCTCCAAGAATAGAGAAAAGCTAAGGCATGACTAAGGCAATATGATTTTGATAGCCCTATTCTGGCCTCACTGGACATGATGTCCATGGTTTCATCAACCGCCTCTCCAGGAGTCACCGAGACTAATTATCATTCTGTACTCCAGTCACAGTACATCAGACTGCTTCTTCATCTCAGTGGTCTCTAGTACTCACTGCATGGATAACAAAAACTGATATCCTCTATGCATCTTCCATTGAAAACTTATTGGGTTCAAGAAGGCAATTCACCAGACAGTTTTATAACTTTAATGTTCTTGAAAAGACCAGGATCCATTTAATTGTCCCCAGTCCTTTAATTCTGGAATAGCTCTTGAACATAACTAATTTTGTAACTTGAAACTTACGCAGTGAGTTTACATCCCTTCAACTGTGGTCTGTTTGTGAACATCTTAATCTTATAATGAAACTCTAGTTCTCAGTAGCTGTTATTCAAATGTTTAGGATTAATTCATTTATGATTTAAATATTTTTTATTTAGCCATCAACAACATTTTCAACATACAACGCTGCAAATAATCAAACACATTTTTCACAACTACTAATTATGATCTGCACGACCGATTTTTATTGCAGAACATTCCTCTCACTTCCCTTCCCATTGGTAGGATTAATTCATTAAAAAAAAAAAAAAAAAAACTTTTAAGAAGCCCTTTAGTGTTTTGGCACCTGAATGTTGTCCTTACTCAGTTAATCAAACTTCTGTTTGAGTTACTGGAGTCAGTGAGGTACAAATTTCTCTCACGGAGGTTCTGTCATGTTGGCTTGTAAGATAAGTAAACTTCAAGCACTGGTGTCTTGTCTTATGTATGCTTGGCATTTTTTCTTTTCATAAGAATGTTGTTAAATATGTACCCTAAATGCCAATGCCTTTTCAAGGTAAGGGGATGGGATTAGATGTACCTCCTTTCTGTGTTACAATCAAAGCGGTTTTACACATATATAGAGGTACTTTCTATGTCCCTAGTGGGCTTACAAGCTAAGTTGTGTACCTGGAGCAAAGGAAGGTTAAGTGACTTGCCCAGAGTCACAAGAAGCTTCAGCCAGGTTCTCAGGCCACTGCACTAACCATTAGGCTATTCCTCCACTCATACAGTGGATTGGAATGATGACTATAGTGCTACTAGACATATGCAGGACTAATTGTACATGTTATATGCAGGTACTTTGTGTCCCTAGTGGGCTCACAATGTGTTTTGTTCCTGGGGCAACAGAGGATTAAGTGATTTAACCAGGTCACAAGGAGCTACAGTGGGAACTGAACCCAGTTCCCCAGGATCTTAGCTTACTGCTCTATCCATTAGGTGGTTTCTTTAATTTTTTTTATTTATTTTTGTTATATTTGTACCCTGCGCTTTCCCACTCATGGCAGGCTCAATGCGGCTTACATGGGGCAATGGAGGGTTAAGTGACTTGCCCAGAGTCACAAGGAGCTGCCTGTGCCTGAAGTGGGAATTGAACTCAGTTCCTCAGTTCCCCAGGACCAAAGTCCATCACCCTAACCACTAGGCCACTCCTCCACTCCACTTTATTTAAACAGCCTCACTGTCTTTCTTACATTTTTGCCTAAGTCTTATTTTCATAAGTGTAACGTGTTATTTCACAAGTGGGATACAAAATGGCAACAAATGGGGAGGCTGCCTTTTGAGGTGCTCAATTCAGAGTCTTGTCCTGCTTTTACCTTCTTACTTTACTGTAGTATTGCACTTAGTAATTCTAAGGCCAAGATGTGGAGAATGCCCAGGGCCCTATCCTGTTGGGTGGGACATATACGAGATGTTCTCAGTGTAACCTCTGTCTTCTCTCTCCAGTTTTGCATTTGAATTTCTCCTTGCCAGTATGGGCTGTAAACGGGCCCGCTGCTCCAGTATGGGGGAGGAAGCCGCCTCCCGCGAATAGCCAGGACTTCACAAAACTGCCACCAGGAAATACTTCAAAAACATTCCTTTATTTTCCAGATTCATAAACAAAACTTCACTCCAGAGTAGAGACTTGCTTCTCAGGCAGGGCTGTTCTGCCTTGCTTAGTACATCAGCCAATTACACAAAGACTTTGCCCCCTTCCCGGAGGGGAATGCATTAGTCCTTTGGAAATCCCTGCTTTTTTTGGTCTCAGTCAGTAGCAAACAAATAGTACTTGTCCCACAAGCAGGATTTCCCCTCAAGACAGTGTTAATCACCAAGCAGCCTTTACTTTCAGGAGGTTCAATACTTTTGGGACTTCCTTCCACCCAAGGTATTTCAGCCTGCTTCAGTTCTTTAGAGACCTGTCTTGCCCAAGGATTTTCAGCCTGCACTGCTCCTCTCCTCCTGAACTGAACCCCTCTTCCCACCAGGCAGCCCTCCTTCATAAACAAGCCTTCCAACTTCAGAGGTTCTCACAATAATCAGGTTTCAAAACAGGGTAGTAATTCCCCCACCACTCAGGGTTTCCCCTAAAGAAAACCAGGCTTCTCTACTTAAGCAGGGTTTAAACCAAAATAAATTCCCAAAACCATGTAGGTTTCCAAACCTTCAGGGGCTGCCTTCCTCAGCTCTCAAGCTCCCATTCTGTTCTGCTTTCTTCCCCTGCTCAGGCTGATTAATTCCCTCTTCCATCCAATCCTCCTCCTGCTTCTCAGCCCACCCCTCCCTATTACAGGTGGGCAGCATGATATACAGATTGCTGGTCCCGGGAACTGGCTCCTTCATTCACCCTCCCTCTTGTGGTCAGAGACGGTATATGGCCAGCTTACCTATCCCCTGGGATCTCACTGCTAGGACTGGAAATGCATTCTGGGGTATGTAGTTCATGGTTCTGCTGCTTCACTCTATACATCGGGGATGTAGCCTTGTCACAGGGCATGGAGCTGACTGGATAAAATTTCTCTAGATGCTCATTTAGCACCACTGGAAGGAGGATTGGGCATCCTCCCGTAGGAAGGCTTGGACTACCTTTCTTTGGAGTAGGAGAGCGGACTTCAAATGCTAGATTAGGATTAACTTCCTGTTGGCAGCAGATTGGCATGAAGAGGTCGTAGTGGCAGTGGAGGAAGGGAGGGAGTCTCTGTGTTATGTTACCATTTTGACAACAATTACCAGTGAAATATCTGACAAATTCTGGCTCAGAAGGTTTTGCCATCACTCTAGTCCCAGAGACTGGATTCTTTGCATGAGCAGATAAAGCAAATCACTTTTCTTCAATGTGCTTTGATCCAGAATAATTCTGTGGAGAATTAAAAACAAATGAACAAAAAAACCCAACCTGGAACATTTGGAAAATGCTTCTAGAGTCTTGAATTTATAGATTCTAAAACTTCCTCAAGGTGTCACTGGTGTCTCCTCTAGATAGTTTCAGAAAATATTTTTCTGAGATTGTAAAAGATACCAGAGAAAGCTGTGCCACCTAATGGGAGAGCTACTGCTTTGCCATCCAGAAGAGCAGGAGAGAGGCATAGAAAAGGGATGGAGAACCCAGACTTTACCCTGCACAGTTTGGGTTTATCCAGGACTTTGGAAGATGAGATGGGGGGGGGGGGGGGGGGGGGGAGTATGGCAGGATCTCTTAGTATCACTTGTATTTTATGTAAGACGGAGAGCATATTTTCCAGCTGTATTTTTGAAGTGCATGGGTTATATACTTCTGGGGCATAGGATATAGACGCTTTGAGACTTCATTCATGTGACTGAAACAAGACTAAACTTCATTGCTTTACACCAGGGGTTTTTATGCCTTGGTGGGTGTTGGTTTTCCTTGCACATGTTGTTGAATAATGCACATTTTATTTACCATGAACCCTTTCTGTTAAGGTGGGACTCAAGTAAGTTTGTGGTTGTGTGCTTCCTTATCTGTGTAAATTTTCTATTTTGATTTCATTTAGGTTCACGTTTCTCTTTAGATCTCTCCAATAATATTGTCAGTTTTACTTTTGTCCTTTCTGCTTACTCTATTTTTGTGTAATACTTTTTTTTTAAACATTTGCTGGCATTCTATGACAGGTTTCATACTTGTAATAGATTTTATTAAATTTTTAAGTTTAAAAATAAAAGGTCACAACCATATTGCAAATCTACACAGATTCTCATTTGACATAAATTGCACATAATAGTTGTTCAAATGACTTCCTTCAGCTGAATATTAGTCCTGTGTTTTCACCAACCCCCTAATTCTGGAAACTTGCAGTGCATGGGTGTGCCAGGCACTTAACGCATCAGATTATAGAATATTATAATTTACATGCTTAACTGCCTACAGTTAGGTGCAAGCATTTACACCAGCCTTTGAGCTGGCGTAAGTGTTTGAGCGTAAATGCAGATTTAAGCTAGTATTCTATAATGGCTGTTGTGTGCATAACTGCCTTTCTAGAATTTGTACTTTGCGTACATCATTCCAGCAGCTACATCTTGACAACTTTTTAAGAATTTATCCCCATATGCTTTATTGCGGCCTTCCTAAGCCAGAAAAATGTCACTTGGAGGATTGACTTACAAAGGGATGCTCCCCCAGGAGGTTTAGTTTTGTCTTCATCATCTTTTTAACTGAATATCAGAATTTTGTTTTATTTTTTAATTTTGCTACAAACAAGCAGCAATGAATATAAAGGACAAGGTCAAAGCACACCAAGTTAATGCTGTGGCAACTTTTATTAGCTTAAGGTGGAACATTAGACAACAGTGAACACTGTACAGTAAAATATCAACTAAAGACAGAGTAGACAATGTTTCTTGTTAAAACAGTAGTTTTGAACAATGAGTGCTGCAACTTGTCATAGCTTTCTTATCAACCCTTTAGTTCATATGAAAGTGTGTTGTTTTTTTTTTTTTCAAACCAGTACTTTCTGGTATCAGAGGAAAGGAATATTGCTGGACTGAGGTGGGGAGAGTCACTTGTGTGACTGATTTCATCCTGTTGCTTATTGGCAAGGAAAATCAAAGCTGCTTGTGTCCATTGGGACTTCCCATAGATGGCAAGATAAATCAGCCACATATTCCCTTTCCCGAAAGAGATGAAGCCTAACCTAAGCTTTGTTATGAAACTGAAATGTGAGGACTGACACACTAGGTTTTTGAACTTTGAGGGGCCAATGCAGAAAGCTACTGTGCGCAGAACCACGCAGTCATGAGTGTTCTGCGCCTACGTTAGTGGTTGCACCATGTAGGTCAGCTTATGTGGTACATTTGGGCATACATGCAATTAAAATGAATTGTAGTGAGGCTATTCCTCTGCAATACACAGAAATAAATAAGTGATTTTAACGTGTGCACAATGCAAGGAATTCGCTACCAGGTCTGTGGCAGTATAGAAGGGATTAGTCGAGAGGATTTAATGCCGTTTTGGGGGATTTACTGCAAGTTTTTTTTTTTTCTGTAACCATATGTATCTGCACCTTTAAAAGACAGAATGGAAGTAAAAGCTGTGTGCAGAGGAAACAGAGGCTTCACTGTGTGTATGTGTGTGCGAAGAAAACAAAAGTACCAGCAGACATCTGCACATGTTGTTCTGCACATCAAATTTTTGTGAGGCTAATGTTTGTGTAAGAAATATTTGTGAGGTTAACATGCCCAGAACAAAATTCTGGTTCATATGCAGATGTGTGCTGGCACTTTTGCTTTCTTTGTACATGCACACAGTGAAGCTTCACTTACTGCAGAACCTTTGCATGTGTCCGGCAGGCTTTCCCTGATTAGCATGCAAGTTGTTCACACTTTGAATTTGCATCTCATTAGCTTGCTGCATTGCTGCAGAATATATTCTCATTAATTTCGCAGTACAAGCTGTGCACTCCGGCATCAATGCGTGACTCTACTGCATGGTTTTCTGCATCAGCCCCTGAGAAAGGTGTCTCTTGGTGCTGTGGTATGATGTCGCTCATTTGTTTTTCTGATTTTACCTTGCTGGCTAAGGAGGGATTAAACTACGTGCTTCTTGTTTTCTTATTCTTTGCTGATTTTGGATTTGTTTTCATAGACAAGTGTTTTTCTTTAATTTGTCTAGAGTTAGTAAAGTTTGAGTTTTATTAGCACAGTTGATTAGGGTTCAAAAATACAGATATTTAAAGTTTCACAGTTTTAAAGACGGTACTAAATTCCATTAACTAGAAATTCACGAAGGTAATGGCTGTTGTAATCTATCTGTCTTTCCTTGCTGCTGCTTAGAATAACTTTCTCAAACCTTTATGAATACAGTCTTTGTAGACAAAAGAGGGTGTAGTCCTTTTTACTCATGTAAAGGAGTAGGTGGAAACATAGGCAGCTGGTTCCCTGCATAGTGTCCAAGTTTCTTTTTTTCTATAGGTTACAACCAGCTACAAGTCAGGGTTGACATGCCATTTGGCCTCCTTACTTTCATAGCCTTTCTGTCCTGTTGGTCTCTCAGAAGAGACTGTTCCAAAGAGAAGTATGCAACCAGCTGCCTGTCAGGACCTCTTTGGTCATGGATTGTGAAAGTGAAAATGTTGGGGGGGGGGGGGGGGGGGTCAGTTTTTTGTCCAGAGGATAGCTAAGACTGTACTCGGTGTGAAATGGATTTGAGCCCAGGGCACCTCTTGTCTGCTACTTCAGTTGTCTAGATGCCTTTAAAGAGCTGGCATTGCCTATCCATATCATCTTCCAGGATGTATGGAAAAGGAACTAGGAAACCCTACACACTATACTTCCTATTGATTAGAAGGTTGACAAGGGCTTGGTGGAAAAATTAGTTGTCCTACCAAAATGTATGTTGTTCGAACCTTTGCCTTGGTATCCACTGTACATAAATTCTGAGATTCTAGACATCATAGTGCTTTGTCATATAGCTACTTTCCACACCTGCAGGATAACAATACTTGCATGCAGTCCTAGAATGGTGCCCAGGAACTCTTCCAAAGAGAGGGAAGTGAGTCTAGAAAGCATCTATCCTGCACAACCTGCAATGTTTTTGAAGTAGTCTTGAGAGTTTTTATCATGGAAATTGACATCTGCAGACTCCTATGGCTATGGGCCTCAGGCTTTTGTGATGACATGCAGAAAATGCTCAGATGTGCTCTGTGCTTGTGGAATTGCTTTTGAGAGATGGCAAAAATAGTATTGGACCTCACGAAAGACCTCTACTAGTACTACTGCTACTACTAAACAGCACTGCAGATTATACGAAGCACTGTACAGATACAGATAAGAGATTCCCTGCTCTGTGTTGCTTACAGTTAAGATAACTAGGCATAGGGGAGCATTGGGAGTAACCTAGTGGTTAGAGCAGCAAGTTAAGAAGAAGGGAAGCAGGGCTCAAATCCCTTTTCTCTCACTGATGCCCCTTGTGACCTTGGGGAAGTCACTTTATTCTTCGTGTCCTGTAGAGTTTAAGATTTTAAGCCCACTTAGAGAAATAAGTTTCCTTGAGCTTGGATTTGTAAAAAGCAAGTAACTTTAAATCTAAAATCCAATGCAAGGTTTTGCCTGTGTTTTTCCCTAGGCACAAGTCCTTAAAGAGGAAATGTCCCTTCATTTTCAGTATATGTATGCTTGTTGGTTCTTAAGTTATTGTGGACCTGGTAATCTGCTGATTATTCTAGGCCTAGTAGTGATAGTAGAGGATAGTTTGAAGTGTATCATAGTGGTTCTTTAAGGCCTTGGGACTTTGAGAGGTTGAAATGTACTATATAGGGTGGAGTAGGTGGTTATTTTATTTTTATTTTTTATATAATTGACCATTTTTAATACAATGTACATCACTTTGGATTATTAGAGAAAGTGATTAGGTGGAAAGTGGTCTTTATTTGTTAGGGTGGACTCAAGTTTATAGAAGGTTGACTTGAATACTGTAGAATTCACTAAAGAATTCTACAGTAGTGGCATTTAATTTTCGAAAGGGTAACTATGATAAAATGAGGAAAATGGTTAAAATAAAGACTGAAAGGCTCAGCTGCAAAGGTTAGGACTTTAAATCAGTCAAGGATGTTGTTTAAAAATACCATTTTGGAAGTCCAGACCAGATATATTCCACATACTAATAAAGTTGGGAAGAAGAGTAAACGACAGCCAGTATGATTAAAGGGGGAGACATGAAAGAGGTTATTAGAGACAAAAGAACATTTTTCAGAATATGGGAAAAGATCTCTGAATGAAGAAAACAAGAAGCAACATAAGCATTGATAAGGAAGGCCAAAAGAGAATATGAAGGGAAACTTAAGGGGCACTCAGGGAGGACAGGGCCATAGTGGAGAGGCTGACTGAATTCTTTGCCTCAGTCTTTACTGAAGAAGATGTAAGAGATCTACCTGTACCAGAGATGATTTTCAAGAGTTACGATGCAAAGGAACTGAAATAAATCTTGGTGAACCTAGAAGATATACTGAGCCAAATCAACAAATTAAAGATTAGTAAATCACCTGGACCAGAAGGTATACACCCTAGGGTACTGAAATATTTCTAATATGAAATTGCAGATCTTCTGTTAGTGATCTGTAACCTGTTAAAATCATCCGTCGTACCTGAAGATTGGAGTGTGGCCTATCCCATGACTCTCCAATTTTTTCTGGAGTCTTTCATGAGGTACTTTGTCAAACATATTTTGAAAATCTAGATACACAATATCGATCAGCTCACCTTTATCCACATGTTTGTTCATCAACCCCTTCAAAGAAATTTAATAGATTGGTGAGGCAAAATTTCCCTTCACTAAATCCATGCTTGCTTTGTCTCATTAATCTATGCTTTTCAGTATACTCAGTAATTTTGTTCTTTATAATCTCTACCATTTTGCTCAGCACTGATGTCAGGCTCACCAGTCTAATTTCACGGATTTCCTCTAGAAACGTTTTTAAAAATCGGCATTACATTGGCCACCCTTCAATTTTCCAGATTCATGCTCAGTTTTAAAGATAAAGTACATATTGCTAACAGTAGTTCCACAAATTCATTTCTCAATTCTATCAGTACTTGGGGATGAATACCATCCGGTCCAGGAGATTTACTACTCTTCAGTTTGTCAAATTGCGCCATTACATCCTCTGAATCATCAGCTTTGAAATACTATTTCTGGCACTGGTGTATCTCCCAAATCTTCCTCAGTGAAGACCGAAGCAAAGAATTCATTTAATCTCTCCGCTATGGCTTTGTCTTCCGTGATTGCCTCTTTTACCCCTCGGTCATCTAGCGGTCCAACCGATTCTTTTGCCTGCTTCTTGCTTTTAATATACCTAAAAAAAACAATTTTTACTATTTGTTTTTGCCTGCAACACAATCTTTTTTCCAAAGTCCCTCTTTGCCATTACTGTCACACCGACAGACCCTCGCCACATACTGAACAAGGGATGAGAAATTAGAAATAAAAATATTTGGACAAAAAATCAGAAATGCATTTCCTTTTCTACGGAACCCAATACAAAGACAATTGCTATGCACATTTCCGAAAACTAACATATTCTATTTAAAATATTCAAAATAAAATGCTTTTTTTCTACCTTTATCTGGACATTTTATTTTTTCCATCATGTTGGTTCCAGTTTTCCTTTTCTGCTTTCCTGGCTGTTGTCTCCTAATTCTTTTTCAAGCGGCTGCTGTCCATTTGTCTTTTCTTCTCTCCTGTCTGTTCCCTCACCACACCTGCCTCTGACACATTGATCATTCCTTTTTAGCTCTTTCCTCTCTTTTTTTTCTTTTCTGCCTGTCAATTCAAATTTCACCCCCTTTCTCACCCTTTTCCTCCTTTTAACTTTTCAGCTACCTATCAAATTTCCATCTTCTGTCTCCTGCTAGCTGTCCCCACCTTGCTCCTTCCTCTGTCCTCCATTCACATTAACATATTTCTACCCTCTATAAACACTGGCCTCATTCATTTCCTTGCCACACTCTCCTCCCCCTCCTGGCCTCTCCCACATGGTTCCACCATTCCCATCGTCTTCCGCCCTCCACCCTTCTAGCCCAGCATCTGTTCTCTCTTACTCCCCTCTCCATCCTTATAGCCTCATCTCCCTGTTCCTTCTCTCTTTCCTTCTGCCCTCTCCCCCATGGTCCAGCATTTCTTCCTCTCTTCCCTCAATTCCGTTGTCTGGCATCTCTCTATCACTTCCTTCTGCTCCTGGATCCAACATCTCCCTCTTTCTCCCCTCTCCACCTCCCTTGTATCTTTCCCTCCCTCTCTCCTGTTGTCCACCATCTCTCTCTCCCTCCCTTGTGCTCCAGATTCAACATTTCTCCCTTCCTCCCCTCCATTATCATGCCTAACATTTCTCCCTCTCTCCCCAGGCACCATCTCTCCCTCTCCTCCACCCCTATGTCCAACATTTCTCCCTCTCTCGCCCCTCTTCCCTCTCCATGCAGTACCTCTCTCACCCTTTGCTGCATCTCTCCCTTCCTCCCCTCCACCCCTTATCCAACAATTCTCCCTCTCACCACCCCCCACCATTGCCCACCATCTCTCTCTCTCCCATTGCGCCCTGGGTCCAGCATCTCTCCCTTCCTTCCCACCATCATGCTCTGTATTTCTCCCTCTCTCCCCTATGCACCATCTTTCCCTCCCCTCCAACCCTATGTCCAACATTTCTCCCTCTCTTGCCCCTCTCTCCTCTCCGTGCAGTATCTCTCACTCCCTTTCTCCTTTTCTCCCTTCTTTCTGTCCTCCCCTCCACCCCATATCCAACAATTCTCCTTCTCATCCTCCATCCCCCTATGCAGCATCTGTCCTTCGTTTCTTCCCATACCCAACCCACCCCACAACTCTCCCTCTGACCCTCTCATTTCAGTGGGTCCCAGGTAGCAGCAGTGATTCCCATACCCTGCCTGCCACTAACCTGGAAGCCTGTCCTCTCTTGTGTTCCACCACCCAGTCAGAGAAACAGGAAATTGCGACAGAGGACGGTGGGACCAGGTTAGTGGCAGTCAGTGTGTGGAAGTCGCTGCTTCTACCCAGGACCCATTGAATAGAGTGACGCAGAACCGCGAGAGCCCACCCTGTTCCCTCCAAGTCATGCTGTAAAGGTGCACCCACTGCTGGGTTGGCCTGAGCCCAAACTGGGTGGGCCCAGGGGCCCGTGGCTACAACCCTGGCCTAGGGAACTGTTTAGTACTGTTAATTTTTTGGTGAATGGTGTGAATGAGGATGTTGATGCTAGACTGTCTCCTGATGATTATGGTAAATGGTGGTGTGAGAAAGTTAGTTCAACTGGCTCTTAGTCTGACGATAGTAAGATAGACTTTGAGCATCTGGGAGGTGTGGCCTCTGATATTTTATGGAGTATTTTTGCAGTAGTGAATGAGGAGGTTGTTGCTTTGGTAACTAAGAAAATGACTCCAACCAGAGTGTATGGTTATCCATGCTCTTCAGTGCTGTTTTGTTCTCTTGTTGATGTGGTGGAGCATCCTTTGGTTATCATTGTTAATAAATCTCTTCAGGAAGGTGTGCTCCCTGATTCTTTGAAGCTGGCAAAAGTGAGGCCATTACTTAAGAAATTGACCTTAGAGCCAGCTTTGCCTAGAAACTATAGACCTATTTCTGTGTTACCATTTGTGGCAAAATTAATTGAGAAAGTTGTGCTTGACCAACTTTCAGAGTTGTTGAGACTAGCCATCTTTTAGATGATTTCCAGTATGGTTTTAGGAAGCACCAAAGAGTGGAATTACTTTTAATCTCAGTAGTTAATGCGCTGAGATTGGTATGGATCAGAATGTTGTCTATTGCTTGGTGATGCCAGATGTGACATCTGCCTTTGATATGGTAGACCATGGGTTGCTGCTTAGAATGCTTTGATTTAGGTATTCGGGGGCATGTACTGTGATGGTTCCAATCCTATCTGCTGGGGCCCTCTTTTCAAGTGCACATTCATGGAGCTGTTTCTGAACAATTTGCAATCTATCAGGGGTCCCTAAAGGGTCAGCTCTTTCGGCTCTTTCTTTTAAATTTGAATTTAAGATCATTAGGTGCTGTGTTTAGGGAATTAAATGTCTCATCGCATGTATGCAGATGACATTCATTTCTTTTTTCCCTTGAGACGGGTGAGTTGGACCACAGTTTAAAATTGGCGCATTGTTTGGATAAAGTTAATGGATGGACGGCTGAGTGTACAGCTCTCATTGAATTTGCCCTCAATGTTGACATATTAGGGAATCATATGATCAATATCCATTCCAAAATACTGTATATCACTTTTCACTCATAATTATTATTATTTCAGACCTCAGAGGTATTTTCCATGTCAAACTTTCACTTTGATGTTATTGAGCATCTAGTGATTAAGCTTATGCTCGTCTCGTCATTGGTCAATATATTTTTTGTGTATTTTTAATTAAATATTTTTATTATTTTTTATCTAAAACTTTTTCAATCGTCATAAAATTGATAAAGTAAATTTAGTTGTACTTGTTTTTTCAGTTGATACAAAGCTAAGTACAACTAAATTTACTTTTATCAATTTTATGACGATTGAAGAAGTTTTAGATAAAAAATAATAAAAATATTTAAATAAATTAAAAATACACAAAAAAATATATTGACCAATGACGAGAGGAGCATAAGCTTAATCACTAGATGCTCAATAACATCAAAGTGAAAGTTTGACATGGAAAATACCTCTGAGGTCTGAAATAATAATAATAATTATGAGTGAAAAGTGATATACAGTATTTTGGATTGGATATTGATCATATGATTGTTATACTGCTGAATATGTAAGTATCAATAGAGGGCATATTTGGACATATTAGAGAATTACATTTGCAATAAAAACAAGTTAACACAATCTTGGATTCATGCTTGATGCACACCTTTCCATGCAAAATCAGATTGATTGTGTGATCTCTACATCCTTATTTCAGATTTGTGTTTTGGGTAGAGTGAAGAAATTGGTGCCTGCTGCTGACGTCTGGATGGTTGTGCAGAGCCTGGTTGTCTAAGCTTGATTTTAGTAACTCTTTATATTTAGGGATGTCATCGGCCTGTGCCCAGGCTCTGCAGATTGCACAGAATGCTGCTGGCCTGCTCATATTACGCCTGTATTAAAAAGTTTAAATTGGTTGCCTGTCACGTACAGGGTGCATATGATGTACCTACTTCACTACGATATTGAAATTGTACATGCCAAGACGTACATTGCGTTCTGAATCTGCAAAGTATTTGTGTGGTCCTTCAGCTGCAATGTGCCACTACGTTTAGACTTGGAACCGTGCATTTTCTGTGGCTGCCCCTGTTTTTGAAATGAGCTTCCCAGTTAATTTGCGGTGTTGTGGGAATTTATAACAGTTTGTAAAATTATGCAGACTAATTTTTATGTATTGCTTTACTGGGTTGTATTTACCTCTCTAGATAGTTAGGGGTTTTGGGGCATATTATTACTGTTTTTTGTAGATTAATTCTGTTTGTGTATCTGTAACCCGTTTTAAAATTTAAAATAAATTGCCTTTTCTAAAAATCTCTGGAATATTGTCTGCTTGGCTCCACACACTGTTAGGCATACTTTTTTTAGAGACTACCTGTAATTGATAAACCACTAAATTAGCTGACATTCATATTAGAATGGGGTCTTGTTCTATCAATATTTTCTTAGAATACATTCTAATATTAGTTTATCAAACAGCAATCTTAATAACTTCTTATGCTTTTGACACAGCAGAATAAAATGCATAGTTACTGTTTCTCCGTTTTTATTATTCCCGACTGCATTACTGCATTTGTATGTAATTTTCAGTCTGTTTGTACAGTGTGTTATTTTTGATTCTTTACACAAAAGTTCACGCTTTTCCAAAGATATATACTATACTGAATTTTAACAGTCTATAGCAGTTTTGCCGGTATCCCTTTTAAGAACCATGATAGTACTCTAATAGCATTTTATCAAATTTAAATTGATACTCTACTGTTCTTCTTTTAACCATTAAATCTTTATATTTTCACAGTGGATGAAACATATAGATGATCAAGGTAGACAATATTACTACAGTGCAGATGGATCACGATCAGAATGGGAATTGCCAAAGGTGAGAGATAAAAGAACTTGTAGTTAAAACACTGAAAATGACGATCTCGAGACAGTTTTGTGATCAGATATGCAGAGAGTAGGGAAGCTTGGTTTAGTGCTTCATCTGTAAAATGACGCTCACAGTATATTAGTCCCTAGCATTCTCATCAGGGGATGAAGCCCAGGTGCGGACGCTACAAGCATTTTTTTAGCTTTAAGAATCCTTTGGCAGCATCCCACCATGCATGCTTGAGTGCCTTTCCACCCAGCTGAGCATGCAGGACCAGTTTTTCTGTGGAGCAGAGAGGTTGCGTGTCTGTGAGCTGTCCTCATGTCTTTGCCTTTTATTTTTTTTTCCCCTTATGAGTAAGTACCATTTTTTCCCCTCATTTTCCCCTTTTTAGTTTTCTGTTCCCTGTCTTGGTTAGCATTTCTCAGAATTTTGTAGCAATTTTAAGTTTCCTTTTGTTTTCACGGCTCTGAGGCTTGCTAAAGCCTGAGCACCAGCTGGGTGTTTTTCATGAGGCAGATTTTTCCCTCACCATTGAGCTGATTGATTTTGCACAAAAAATGTGCCAAGTATAACAGGGTCATTTCTAGTACTACTACTACTACTACTACTACTACTACTACTACAAATCATTTCTATAGCGCTACCAGTCGTACGCAGTGCTTCACAAAGTAAGGACCTCTACAATTAGTGTTTGGGATGTTTAGGCCCTGATCATGATGCCTCTGACTATTCTCTCTCTTTAAAAAGGGCACAGAAGACTAGGCAGGCCCAGTGAGAGAAACTTTTTGGGCCCTCCAAGTTTGGGTCCATCGACTTTAGCTTTGGAGGCATCGGTCCCCATGGCTGCTGGAGCTGTATCAGACATTGGGAGTGCATCGGCATCAAGGAGGTCTCCACCTGGCTCAAGATCTGGCGCTGGTAGTAGTCCAAGGTACTGGTCTGCATCGGACTCGACACAGAGGATAGGTATGAATTTGACATCATCCTCATCAGCACCGAGGGACAGCAATTCTATGCATTGGGCGAAGTCCAAGAAGTATTGACATTGATCCTTGAGGCACGGAACTGGGAGATTTGGGGCATCAGCATTGCTGGCACCTGAGAAGTAATGGGAGGAGTGCTCCCCCTCTGTGATTGTGGTGCTTACGCACCAGTCTCACCGTGGCCAAGACCCTGCTTCTGATTCAACACTGTCGCATTCTCGGTCTGCCTTGAGGAGCGGATCTGAGCCATGCTCCCAGGAGTAGCTGCCTCTTTGTAGTGTGTATTGCTGAGACATTGAGGGCACTTATGCCAGATAAAGAACCACTCCAGCCCATTCTGGAAGCTCATGCCCAGCCTGTCAGGTAGTTGTTAGTTCCAAAATCTCACTGGGCATTGGTGTCGGCACCCAGCGATACAGTGACTCTCTTACATTAGGGGAGGAAGCTGCCCTGGAGTGCTGAATCTCATCATCAAGGCCTGGACCTACTTCCAGTAGACTGAGACAGGCTCGGATGTTTTATTTTGCTGAGTCTGATATAGACAGCTTCTCTAGGCTTCTGAGGAGGAACCTGAGAACTTCTTGGAGGAGAGATCTTTGGGCATACCCTCAGATCCATCCCCTCCACAGAAAAGAAGAGTCTCCTCCAGAGAAGCTCTCCTATTTTGGCTTTCTCAGAGAAATGGCAGCTGCCATTCCATTTTAGTTGGATGTGGAGTATGAGCTCAGGACTGAGTTGCTGTCCTGGACTATGATTCTCCTTTGTGGAATGCACAGGTGAGAAACTGAGAGACCCCTCTTTGTGCAGGTAGAGTCTAAGAAGGTAGAGTCCAGAAATCTCTCAGATTCGAGAAGGCTCAGTTGCCCTACCATTCCATGATAGTCAAATCTGCTCTCAAAAGTGCCAAGAGTTTCCCAGACTTGTGCCTTGGTTACCCCTGGTAGAGAGGCTAGGACTCTGGACTCCTTTGGGAGGAAAGGTTTTCGGGCCTCAATGCTTATTTCTATCAACTTTACATGGGCCTGTACTTGTAATTCCTTGAAATCCAGTGTTCTCGCCTTTGCAGACACACTCCCATCAAGGAAGGGATTCTATTCCAAGTATTTCCTTGTGCCCAAGAAAATGGAGGGATTTCATCCTATCCTAAACCCTAAGGGCTTTGAACACATTTTTGGTCAAAGAAAATTTCAGGATGAATTCCCTAGGCACCTTTCTCCCCATGATTTAGAAAAACGATTGACTATGCTGTTTGGACTTAAGGGATGCTTACCCCTATATCCAGATACTTCCAAGCAACAGAAGGTATCTCAGATTTTGAGTAAGGAGGTACCAAGTCCAGTATCACATCCTGCTGTTTGGCCTCGTGTCTGCCCCAAAGCCTGGCTCTTCTCCCAAGCTTTGAATACATAGGGTGACTGAATATACACTCATTCTGCACCTGGACTAGCTTTCTACACACACTGTAACTTAGATCGGTTCCTTTTCTCTTGCTTAACTATTCAACAAACTTGCCTTGAGTTTAACCATTAAATTATCCCAACTGTCTCTGTACCATGCATCTTGTTCACATCATATATCTGCTCTTGGTCCCTCAGCTATATGGTAAGCCATATTGTAGAAAATCTTTAGCATCATATCTGTTAGTTGAATGTTTTAATGCATACTTTTGAGGTGTATCATTAGTATTATGCTAACATTGTATTATATCTCTGATATTTGAATTCCAGTGCTGTTAAATGTGTATATTTTTGATACTGTTTCATGGTGGTTCTGTTATTAGGTTTCAATTTACTGTTTTCAGGTTTACCTCATTTATTGTATTTGTTTATTCTTGGTTATTTTACTATTATGCTGTTAAAATTACAAGTTTGTTAAACTGTATTGGGTAAATCTCTTCATAAAGGCAGTTAATAAATCCCAGTAAATAAATAAATAATGGTAGAGAAAAGCTGGTTGAGAGGTAGGAGGGGGAATAGGGCTCAAATAATACCCCAAATTTGGAACTGTCTTGTTTGTAAGCACAGCATTGATTTGTATGCTTAATAAAAGTGTAGCTTAAAATTATATGAACTAGACAAAGAATTCATGCCATTGCACACATGACTAAATAAGTTAGTAATGTGGTATAAGATAAGTAAGGAAGCTTTAAAAAAAAACAAACAAACACACCTTTTCTCCGTAATAGTGAACTGAACAAGGAAACTACAAAAGACCTATCTCTCATAGACAGAGTGTGATTGATAGCATATATAAAATTGCTCTGCATGCACACTTGTAGAGAATACAAGGTAACATATGGAGAGTGGAGTGAAGATCAAAATGTGGAGCTGTAATGTGTATAATGAAAAACTCAGCTGGAAGCACTGGTACATGCCTCCTTGGAATCTATCAAACTGACAGGACTTTCATCAAAAGCAGTCAGGTATAGAAGTTATAAACTCACATGTGAACTGGACCTGCTTCTTAAATACTGTAACACTGGCCAACCAAAAATTTCAGAGATTAAGATAATTTCATAAGCATAATGATTTTTTTGGTCAAAATTTATTTTTAAAGTTTAGATAAGTGAAGATTAGCCTTCAGTTCAATATTGAAAGCAAGTGATGAACAGAATGGTCTCCTTTGAACATCATCCTTTAAAGAAGTAATAAATATGAATAATTGTTACATTAAAAAGTGCCTCCAAAACAGTGATTTTTGCTAACATGTTTTGCTAAAATAACTTAGGGCCTCTTTTACTAAACTGTGCTAGGGATTCCCGCTGCAGCGAATGCATAACAGCCATTCAGTGGGCTGCGTCGCATTTGTCTTGCAGGAATCTCTAGCATGCTTTAGTAAAAGAGGCCCTAAGTAATTTGAATTGAAATTGGAGGAGTGACAGTGTGTGTGTGAATTTTGTTGAAAATGAAGGATTGAGCTAGCCAGTGTAATTTAACTGGATAAGGAACTTTGAATATTGACCCCATAGTCTTTGGTTGCTCTTGTGTGTGTGTCAGCTTTTCCACATTGTAGCCCAGGCCCCTCCTATCTAAACTCTTAAAGCTCCATTGTTTACCAGAAGTCTCCTTAGATTTCCAATATTCAAAGAGAATCAAGTATGAAGTGTAAAAAAAAAAAAAAAAAAAAGCTCATTGAATAATAGTGTAGATAGTGATTGTAAGTAGAAAAAAAAGATATTTTCAGGAATCACAGAGCATTAACTTGCATGAAACTAGAGTGTCTTATTTTTATATAAGGTCTTTTAGGGAGAGTCACGTGATGCTTGGCTGAAGGAAGGACGCCGCATCCCACAGCTCCGAGGCCCCGTTTTAACATCTGGCCCGCAGCGCAGATAGCAGCTAGCGAGAAAGCCCACAAAAGCAGTAATCGTTAGCGGAAGATCCCCAGCGAGAGTGGCTGGCTCGGGAACTGGGTAAAATTTGGATATGACCACAAAATCAAGCCGCAAAGAGGGAGCGCAGAGCCGCGTGGGCAAAGGCAAGATGGCGGAGGCCGGCCCCGCGGGAGAATCGGTGAGTACGGCTTGGGCTGCTGAAGTAGCGGCGGAGGTCTCCGCTCTCCTGGAAGCATCGGTGGACAGAAAACTACAAAAAATTTCAGATCAAATCGAGCAGCTTGGTGGTAAATTTGAAGGACTGCACGCAGATTTGGCGGTATTTCAACAGCGGCTATCGGAAGTGGAAGATCAATGCCTGCAACATGAAAACCGCCAAAAAGCCATGCAGGGAAAATTGGAAGAGCTGACCGCAAAAGTTGAAGACCTAGAGAACAGGTCGCGAAGAAACAACCTCCGTCTCGTTGGTCTTCCAGAAGCGGTTCGCGAGGTGGACCTGAGGGACTTCTTAGAGTCTTGGATCCCTAAAGCTTTAAACCTTAAACGGCTAGAAAATGGCCTACAAATTGAGAGGGCCCACAGACTGGGGCGAACAAGGCAGGAGACTGAAAATCCAAGAGTGGTAATATGCAAAACACTGAATTACAAGCACAAGCAGGAAATCTTACGAGAATGGCGCTTGAAGGGTAAGGTGCAGTATGAGTCACACACGATTTTATGCTTTCAAGACTTTTCGGCTGCAGTAGCAGCCCAGCGCAGGCAGTTCACGGAGATCTGCAAGCTGTTGTACGACAGGAAAGTGCGTTTCGCCCTGATGTTCCCTGCTAAATTACGAATCCTGCATGAAGGCAGACAGCATTATTTCACATCGCATGAGGAGGCCCAACAATTTGTAAACCGTATGGGCAGGAGCGCGGAGGCGGGACAGAAGGGAGCAAGGGCAAGCAGTTCGCAGCAAACCTGAGAAGGACAGCGGCAGGAGGAATAGAGAAGGAGACCAGAAAAGGTGGATGCCAGATGTAGAAGTGGATATGGACATAAAAGACTAAATTAAAGTCCACTAAGGAGAGGTATCCAGTTTCACCACAGGGTGGGTTATAGGTCTGAGAGGGGTCTGGTGATCAAGTTGGGGGTTTTGCTCAAAAGGGGGTAAAATGTTAGTTTGTAAATTTAGTTCACTGATGTTAATGTTAAGTGACGATTTATTCATTGATGTGTGGGTTTACTAGGTATAAGACATAGGTGGGCGCTGGTCGGGCAGGGGCGGAGCGGAGGCGTGACTGGTTCTCTTGCGAGAACGACTTGTAGAAAATGGGGGGGGGGTCGGGGGAGGGGGATGGGGGGCGTCCCTTTTGGTTTATATTTTTGGTGTTTTTGTTTTTATTACTATTGTTTTCTTCATCTTTTCTTTTTTGTTATTGCCTGGTTCAGCATTGGAAGATCGGGTTGTTGGGGGGTGTATTCCAGAGTAAGAGGGGGGGTCCATTCAGGGGCTGGGGAGTGGACCTCACATTTAGGAACACATTTATCGGGGAGTATCATTGCAAAATTGAAGAGTAAGGTGCTCTCAAGTTAATTTCTTGGAATGTTGGGGGTATCTCCTCGCCCATAAAGCGCACTAAAGTACTGTAGGCCCTGCGGAGGCATAAGGTGGATGTGGCATTCCTGCAGGAAACGCATTTAACGACGGCTGAACATAATAAATTTAAGAAAGGCTGGATAGAAGTAGCAGAGGGGTCACCGGCGGTGGGGAAAAAAGGGGGGGTGTTGATGCTGTTCCGCAAGGGCCTACAGGTTGGAATAAAGACAGTTAAAAGAAGTATAGAGGGCAGGATCATATTGGTGGAGGTGGAGAGGGGTAGAAATACCTACATTTTCTGTAACATATATGCGCCTAATGTATATGACCCCAAGTTCATTGCCTCGCTGATTGAACTGCTGAGCCCCTACCAAGGGGGTAACATCATACTAGGAGGGGATTTCAATATGGTATATGATCCCAGTATTGATAAAAGCAGCCCTTCTGGACAGAGCAGAGGTCAATCCCGGGGGGGGGGGGGGGGGGGGGGGGGGCTGGCCTTCCTTAGTGATACTTTAAATTTGATTGATGTGTGGAGGGTGCTTCACCCAACACAAAGGGATTATACGCATGTATCAAGGGCACATCTCTCACAGTCTCGCATAGATTATTTTCTAATATCACAGGAACTGTTTCCTATGGTTCCCGCGGCGCAAATAGATGTATGCGAAATCTCAGATCACTCCATAATCTGGGTGCAGATTAAACTGTAGGGGGAGGGGAGGGGAGGGGGCGGTTGGAGATTCCCGGTGGATCTCTACCATGATCCGAACTTTAAGGCATACATGGGTGAAAAATGGCAGGACTTTGCAACTAACAATAGCGTTCATATAGAACAAGCAAGTCTATACTGGGAAACAGCAAAAGTAGTAATGAGGGGGGAGGTCATTGCATATAGAGCCCGAGCACGTGAGATCAGGGATAAGGAAATTCTCCGCCTTGAAAAAGAAGTCTATAAACAGAGGAGGCGGTTTGGGAAGGTAATTTTGGCGGAAAACAAAAAGCAATTGTTAACAACCCAGAGACAATTAAATGAGCTTCTTCATCAGAGGGCACAGAAATCACACATGTTTTATAAACACCAACTCTTTATGTATGGGAATAAAGCAGGAGCCTTGATGGGGAGGTTAATCCAGGGAACTAGAAGCCCGGTGAAGATCTTACAAATTAGGGACCGAGGGGGCAGGCTCCTCTGGAAACGCCACATATGTTGGCGCGCTTTCGGGACTATTTTGAAGACCTGTATAAGGATCCGGTGGAGGTTATGGAGGATAGTGAGGTCTATCTGAGGAATCAGGTCCTGCCAAGGGTAACGGAGGCGCAGAGGGAAGCACTTAACAGCCCTATAGAGGAGGGGGAGTTACTGGTGGCAATGCAGCAGAGTCATCTACATAAAGCTCCAGGGCCAGATAGGTTCAGTATGGCTTTTTATAAACTGCTACAGGAGCAAGTTATACCTCCATTGCTGAGGCTATATAATAATATGGCTACAACAGGATAAATGCCAGATGCGTTGAACTTGGCGAAGGTGATAGTGCTATTAAAACCTGGTAAAGAGGAGTTAAGTGTTGAGTCTTATAGGCCCATTTCTTTACTCAATTGTGATATAAAGCTATATGCGAAGATCCTGGCAAATCGATTAGCAAGGGTGCTCCCCACGTTGATAGCAACTCTGCAGGTGGGATTTGTGAAAGGAAGATCAGTAACAAAAAACATTAGAGCACTCCTAGCATCGTTAGAGACTGTAGAGATGAGAGCTGAGCCTTCACTGCTAGTCAGCTTCGATGCCGAGAAGGCATTTGATAGAGTAGTCTGGAGTTTTATGTTTGCTGTGATGAAGCAGATGGGGATAGAGGGGTTTTTTTAGGAGAGCGGTGGGGGCGTTATACAGGAACCCGCAGGCCTTTATGTGGATAAATGGGGAACGGTCGGGCTTGTTTCCCATACGCCGTGGCACGCGGCAGGGGTGCCCTCTGTCTCCCCTGTTGTTCGTACTGGCTTTAGACCCACTGATTAGGGAAATTGAGATGCATCCAGAAATTTGGGGCGTAACATGGGGGTCTTTCTCATTCAGGGTCTCCGCTTTCGCGGACAACATCTTAGTACATATTACTCAACCTAAACAATCTTTAGATGCGCTGCTGGAGCTGTTCCAGGAATATGGAGACTTCGCAGGGCTAAAAATCAATTACTCTAAATCCCAGGCTTTAACGGGAAATCCACGGGTGAGGGGCTTATGGGGGCATGCATTCCCTCTGAAGTGGGCTTCAGAATCTCTTAAGTATTTAGGGGTGCGGATTCCCATGCGTACCACAGCAGTTTACCAGTTAAATATCACTAGAAGATTAGAGGCACAGAGAGAGCAATTAAAAACATGGAAGGTCTTGCCACTTAACTTGCATGGGAGGATACATCTGTATAGGATGGTGGAGTTCCCACGGTGGCTTTACCTGTTGCAGACCCTCCCACTGCGATTAAGGAGTAAAGATTTAAATCTGATAAATAGGGGGATAAGGAAATTTATATGGAGTGCTTCAAAGCCTAAGCTGCCGTTAAAGTTGTTGATGGGTCCCTGGAGGGAGGGGGGGATGGGACTTCCAGATATACGTCGCTATAACCAAGCTTGCTTACTAAGGCACTTAGGTGACTGGTTCATGGACAGGCAGGACTTCACGTACCGAAGGTTAGAGCAGGAGTATTTTAAACCATACCATTTGTATTACCTGCTACAGTGTCCAAAGAAAATGTTACCGAGCCCGATGGGGAGCAGTTTACTGTTGAGTCCATTGAGAGAGGCGTGGCAAGACTTAGTTCAAAGTTGGGGTCTAGCAGTGGATATCTCTGACCTGTTGCCCATTCAGGGCAATCTGAGTTTCAAACCAGGGATGGAAAATATAGTGCTCTGTAGGTGGGCTGCAATGAGAATCACAAGACTAGAACATGTTTTGGGATCTAGAGGCCAGATGCTGGAGTTGGGGGCTTTGGGGGTAGGAATAGAGAATAGTTCCATGTTTGCGCACTGTCAACTCGCACACTATGTGAGGTCACTGGAGCCTGGGAAGTTGGGGGGTGGACATGGACGGCGTCTTAGAGCCTTTTTTCGGTCAGTACCTGGGGAGCACCTCTCAGTTTCGGGCCTACAGAGAGCTTTGGGGGAACAAAGTGGTGGGAGGGAAACAGGGAACATACTGAAACGCTGGGCCCCAAGATTTGCAACGACCCAATTTGAGCCTCGATTTTCAGAAATTAACTGCACGAATACCCACACTGTCAGGTAATGCGACATTGCGAGAATGTCAATTTAGAATCTTATACAGAGCATACATGACTAAGTGTCAGGTATTCCGATTTGGGGGTGTCCAAGATCCGACTTGTGCGAAATGTGGACTGGGAGAGAGAGTACATGGTTTCACTCGCTCTGGGAGTGCCCAAAAATAAGACGTTATTGGGGGGACATAATCAAGTATTTGGAATCAGTGTTACAGGGAGGGGTTCTCTCTTCCCCAGAGGGATTTCTGCTTGATAGATACGAAGTCTTTGAGCAGCATAAGGGGGGGACTCGGCAGTTCATTCGAAAGGCGGGAATTATAGGGAAGAAGCTCATTATGGAGGCGTGGATGCAGGAGGAACCGCCGGACTATTGGCACTGGAGGAACCGCATACATGAGCTGATGATGCAGGAACATAGGATGGTGGGATGCTCCCCTAGAAGACGGAAAGCGTTTCTGAGGATTTGGGAGCAGTATATTCAATCTCTGTCAGCCAAGGCTCGCAGCTTCATTTTGAATCGCCTTTGAAGTTTTTTTTTTTTCCCTTAACTTCGTCTTATTTATTCTTTGTGGTTTGGGGGGAGGGGGAGGGAGGGTAGATTGGGAAGATAAGGTTTGGGGGCTTGTAGGGTGAAGTACCTGTCAGGGAAGTTTGTCTTAATGGGGGGGGGGGGGGGGTAGGTTGGGCATGTTAAGTGTTAAAAGGTGACATTCAGGGGGTACGGGGTATGTATTCATTATTATTCATATGTAAGTTTATATTTGTCTGTACCCCATGTTGTAATACAGTATGGATAAATGTTTCTTGAAAGGGGTGGGGAGGGAAGGGGAGGGGGGGTCTGGGGAGAAAACCAAAAACTATTTGACGTCGGAAGAAACACCGACAGTTGTCTGTTGTACTAGTTCTGTTATTGATGTGCTGTTATTGACTGAAAGGTGATGAAAGCATTTTATTCTGTATGTTAAGTCAATAAACAGATTTAAACATAAAAGGTCTTTTAGCTGTGTGAAGGCACTTTCTTTTTAAGGATTGTCCTCCCCCCCTCCCCACCAAGAAAAATATAATTACATTTCAGTTTTGTGGGTTTAAAAATTCAGATTGTACTCTAAACATTATTTTGACTACCACAACAGACTGAGTATGCTGTATTTCTGTTAGGTATATGAAAAGTAATATATCTTGATTTTGTTAGCGACATGTCAACTTATTTGCTTTTCCTATTTTTAGTATAAAGCCTCATTACAACCTCAAAAGGAAATTATTAAAAGTAGGAGTCTGGATAGAAGGCTACAAGACCCAATAGTTCTGACAAAATGGAGGCACAGTACATGTATGTTGGACATAAATGACAAGGTAGGATGGAGTGGAATTATTTGTATAGTGAGGAAAATGTGTTTTCTTTGTAGTCCATTATTTGATTAAGTAAAAGCACCTCCCTTTATAACTTATTGACTTTATTGGAATGTTAAAGTCTTGCTGGGAATTGTTAAGACCTGTTATTTTGGCATACTTCTGCAGTCTTGAAGGAAGTCAGCACTTACATGAAATTACTTAGATAGATTTATTAAAGAGTTGAGTGGCAGTGTCATACAGTTCTATAGAAAACATTTGTAGTGCTGTGGGGCCCACTAGTTTTGGCAAGTTAAACTCCTTCAGAATACAAGGAATGAAACTTTTCCCCCCCCCTGTTCTTATGTAATTTTAATGATTACTATAACTGTTACAAAAAAAAAAAAAGAGCAGCATAGTATTCAAATGACAGTCAATATTTTTTTCTATGCACATGCCATTTTTTTTAAACACAGGTGGCTGACTTCAGATGTGGCAGTCTGTTTGGCCAGACAGTCTTGCAAAATTTGTTTGGTGTCTCGAATCCAATTTCACCCTCCTAGGCCCTTTTTTATTCTGTTCCAGGCTGCACCTTCTTACGCAGTTTGTATATAGCTTAAAGCTAATTGGATTCAAGTTAGTCTTGCTGTTGCGAGACTCTTGTCCTAGAGTTGTTTTCGGTGAGCCTGGTAGCTAGGGATTCCCAAGTGTAAGGATGCATCTGTCCTGCATGTCCTCGGAGAAAATGAAGTTACTTACCTGTAGCAGGTGTTCTCCGAGTACAGCAGGACAGGTATCCTTACACCCCTTGGAGTTGAATTATCTTTTTAACTATTCCCCGAGGACAAACAGACCATAATTCTCACAAATGGGTAACGCGTTCCCGCATTGTCCGGTCCGGATATTATGACAAACTTTAACAAGAACTTTGTGGAGTGTGAGACATGCTGTTCCGCGCATGTGCTAGTGCCTTCCTGCCCACTGCGAGAGCGTGATTACTACAGTTATTTTTCTACCATGGTGAAGAGTGGCTGCTTTTAGTGGCAGCTGTTCCCTCTTTCTTTCCCTGTACAGTTTTAGTTTCTTATTTTCGAAGTCTTAAGTTTCATTTGTTTTCCACATCATTAGGTCGCATTTAGGCCTTGACCTCAGCCTGTTTTTTTCCTTTTTTTTTTTCTGGTGTCTTGCCCCTTTTTCCTGCACCATCACTTTGATTTGGCTACAGAGTTTTTTTCCATCCATGTCCACTCAGTTCCCAGGATCTTCAAGCTCTGTACCCAGTTCAATCAGACCATTTCTAGCAAGGACACCCATTCTTGGTGCCTTCAGTGTTTAGGGCCCAACTATACCCTGCTAGCTGTATCCTCTGTCTTCGGATGAAGAAGCAGACCCAGGTTGCCAGAGAGGCTCAATGTGAAAGGATATTTGGAGCCAGGTCCAATTTCTCGATGTCGGCATCGATTTTGAGTGCTGCACCAGCATTGGGAACGTCGGTCTGCATGGCTGCTGCTACACCTGTTGACACAGGGAGCAGTAGTGCATTGAGTGGGTCTCTACCTGCCTCGATACCGACTGCTGTGCAGGGCCCCCAGGACCGTCCAGAGTCAGACCCGACCCCGGGGGGATGTGTGGATTCGATGTCTTCCTCGTCGACACCAAGGAGCCTCGTTGGTGAGCTTTGGGCAAAGGCCAAGAAGTATCAGCATCAATCGTCCTTGACACACAGTGCCGGGAGCTCTGGGACATCAAGGAATTCGGCACCTGAGAAACTTCAGTGCCAGAAGGACTGCTCCCCCCTTCATTCAAGAGGTACCGCTACGTCTGTCTCCTATCAGCCAGTACCCAGCTTCCGTCTCATCCCCATCAGTTTTGCAGCCGGTCTCTGAGCCGGCATCCCAGCCGTTCTTGGTGTCAGCCATCGATGAGCGAGCACATCCAGGCCTTGCTCCCCGAGCTGCTGGATCGACTATTGTAATGGTGTGCATCTGAGGTGCTTGTGCCTACCCTGCTGCCTGTTCATCCTGCGGTGAGGCCTCTGATGCCGGTGTCGCGTGCGGTTCTAGTATCGACTGCCACTCAAGCTGGTACTCCCTCGAGATTGGTAGAGGAAGCTTCACTGGAGTCAAGGTGGGAGCCAACTCCTTGATGCCGTTTTCGAGGACATGGTTCCTCTAAGTCGAGGCAGGCTTAGTCTCTGCCCTCCCATGAGGAGTTTTTGGACTAACACCGATGAGGAGCGCTCATGGGAGTCTGAGGAGGATCCATGGTACTTTTTGGAGGTTGAGTTCTATTTTTATTTTTTGTTACATTTGTACCCCGCACTTTCCCACTCATGGCAGGCTCAATGCGGCTTACATGGGGTAATGGAGGGTTAAGTGACTTGCCCAGAGTCACAAGGAGCTGCCTGTGCCTGAAGTGGGAATCAAACTCAGTTCCTCAGTTCCCCAGGACCAAAGTCCACCACCCTAACCACTAGGCCACTCCTCCACTATGACATCCCCTCTGAACCCTCCCCTCCACTTGAAAGAAGAAAATCTCCTCCAGAGCATTCCTTTTCCCTCTTTTGTGAAGTAAATGACTGATGCCATTCTATTTCCTTTGGAGGTGAAGGACATGGCTGAGACCATTCTATTTCTTTTGGAGGTAGAGGATGAGCCCAGGGCCTAGATGCTCAAGGTCCTGGACTATGAGTCTCCTCCTAAGAAGGTTATGACTGTCCCTCTCCATGAGGTACTCTAAGAGGGAATTAGGAGTCCCCTCTGTCGGTCCCTGTCCTGCCCAAGATGATCAACACTATGTACTGGATCCACAGCACACCTGGATTTGATAAGCCCCAGTTGCCTCATCATTACATCGTGGTGGAATCCACCCTCAAAAGAGCCAGGAGCTCTAGAGACTATGCTTTGTACCCCCAGGCAGAGAAGCCTAAGACCTTGGACTCTTTTGGGAGGAAGATGTTCCGGGCCTCTCTGCTCGTGTCCCATGTACAATCTTAACCAGCTCTTCAAGAGCATGTACTTGCTAGACTTGGCTGACTCTCTCCCACCAGAGCAGGCTGAGTTGGTACGCCAGTTGGCCAAGCAGCAGAAGGTGTGTCATATGTTCTTGGCCAGGGGCGCCTACGACACTTTTGATGTAGCATTCAGGATCTGTGCCCAAAATATAACAGACTCTCATAGCTGCATGTTTCTGTCAACAGCATGTGCCTAATGCCCCTGCTACTTCCCAGTCAAAGCAAGAGATGAGCTTTTGACTGGCTCCAGCAGAGCCTAGCCGTTGTCAGTCCTGGACAACTTGCTGGTTAGGTGAGGCTGAAGATTTTCCATGAAAGGTGGCCCCTTATAACCTGCAGCTGGTGGGTTCTCCAAATAGTTTGTCTCAGATACGCCCTAAATTGCCCTTGGAAACCTCCAAATTGCCCAACGAGAGCTCATTACTTTAGCTGTCAGCATGAGCAGGTACCTGCAAAGGAACTCTCCACTCCTCTAAAGGCCCATGCAGTCAAGTCCGTTCCACCAAGGGAAGAAGGGCAGAGATTCTATTCCAGGTAGTTCCTCGTGCAAAAGAAAATGGGGGATGCATCCCATCATAGACTTAAGGGTCCTGAACAAATTCCTGGTCAGAGAAAAGTTCAGCATGATTTTCCTGGACATTCTTCTTCTTATGATTGAGGAAAACAATTAGTTATGCTCTCTGAACGTAAAGGATGCATATAGTCAAATCCTGATACTTCCAGCCCACCGGAAGTATCTTGATTTTGGCTGGGAACACAGCACTTACAGTACTATGTGTTGCCCTTTGGCCTTACATCAGCTCCCAGGGTCTTTACCAAATGCCTAGCAGTAGTCGCAGCATCACTACACAGGCTGGGGGTTCATATGTTCCCATACTTCGACGATTGGCTGGTGAAAAGCATGTCCAAGGTCGGTGCTCAGGAGTCCATGCAGAGGACTACTCAGGTGCTGGAGCTACTAGGGTTCATTCTAAACTAACCCATTTTTACCCTGCCCACCAATTGGAATTCATTGGAGCCCTGCTAGATATGCAGAAGGTTCATGCTTTTTCCCCGGGACCGAGAGCAGATGCCCTAGTCGCACTGGCTTCTCAGGTTTGAGCCTCTCAGCAGGCCATGGCTCGGCAGATGTTGAGGTTGTTGGGCCACATAGCCTCCACAGTTTATGTGACTCCTGTGACATGCCTTCATATGAGATCTGTCCAATGGACCCTGGCATCTCAGTGGTGCCAAGTCCCGGGAGGTCTAGAAGATGTCATCGGAGTGTCCCTGGAACTTGCTCACTCTCTTTTGTGGTGGATTATTCGATCCAATTTGACTCCAGGACTTCCATTCCAAATTCCATCAGCTAAGCTCAATGGCATTGCACCAGGAAGTATATCAAACAGTCTAGACCAACGTTACCGTACTTATCTGCCACAAATCACAGAAGACCTGACATTCATGAGTGTTGCTTTTATACTTCTTCACTGAAGTCTAGACTGTGAAACAAGTGAGAAAGACACATTGCTCAGGGGGAGCAGCAGAAGAAAGGAAGTGTTGATTCCCCTGTGCAAGTCATTGGTGAGGTCCCACTTGGAGCATTGTGTCCAGTTTGGGAGACCATTTCTCTTCAAGACATAGCAAAAAGCAGATCCGTGTATGGAGTCCAAACAGCAATTTTATTAGAACAAAACCTGATGTGGTCCACATTTCGCCCTATCAAGGGCTGCCTCAGGGATATACTAAAAACAATAGCTAAAACATAATACAATCCATAAATACAAAATAAAACCGAAAACACAAAAAATGTGAGGGTTCCAGAATAACTTTTGTGTATGCCTGTAGAAAATCAAGTGAAATGCTCATGAACATTTTAACTGCAATAAATATGGATATACAAAATATAATAAGCGCACAAAAAGAAAAGCAATCAAAAGATATTAACATGCCTGTGCATGCCAGCTACATACAAAAATTATTCAGGAACCCTTACATTTTATGTTTGAGATTTTATGTTTTATATTTGTGATTGTATTTTTTTTTTTTTTTGGCTATTGTTTTTACTATACCCCTGAGGCAGCCCCTTGATAGGGCAAAATGTGGACCACTTGAGTTTTATTCTGATAAAGTTGCTGTTTGATTTCATATCTGGATCTGCTTTTTTCTACTGTGTTATTGATGCAGATCTGAAATGCCTCTCAGGTATTTTGTGGATGTATCTCTTTAAGGACATAAAAAGACTTGAGGCGGTTCAGAGGAAGGTGATAAAAATGGTACAAGGGTATGTGCCATAAGGTATATGAGAAGAGACTGGAGGACTTAGATATGTATATGCTAGAGAGACAATGTGATATACAGACATTTAAGTACTTGAAAGGTATTAATCTACAAACAAACCTCTTCCAGAGATGTAGGGGTGGTAGAACTAGAGGACGTGAATGGAGGTTACATGGAGGTAGACTTAGGAATAACGTCAGGAAATATTTTTTCACACAGTGGGTAGTGGATGCCTGGAGCACCCTTCCAGAAGAGGTGGTAGAGTCAAAAACGCTAAGCAAATTCCAAAATGCGTGGGATAGACACAGGGGTTGCCTAAATTGAAAGAGGATGGAAATACCATTTGGCTGTTGAGGTGTTATGTTAGGCAAGAGTAGTGGAAACTAAAGCAGAAGCTGAACAGACTTCTGTGGTCTGTGTCCCACAAATGGCAAAAGACCGAAGAAGATTCAGCAGCTCCAGCATAGGGGACACCAAGGCCGATGCTGAACAGACTTTTATATAGTCTCTGTCCTGCTAAAGGTAAAAGACTGGTATAGATCTCTTTCACTTGCTGCGAGTGAGGGTGCTGTCAGCTTGGGGGAGAGGAAGACATCTTGACTGGTAAGTTAAATACTGTCAGCAATACTTGGGGATGATATATGCATTATATAAATATAACCAAGACTTTGATCATGTTTGGCTGCCTATATGTTTGGTATGGTGGAAACCTGACAACCAGTATTTAAGCATGAATGTCTGGGGCCTGCACAGAGTGGCGTTATACGGCTCAGGCCAACTTGTTGGGCAAACTGGATGGGCTGTGTAGGTCTTTATTTACTGCCATCATTTACTGTGTTACTGTGAGAAAAAGGCACAAGTTCACTAGGCAGACAATACTGTGAGAGACGATACCTGCACTGAGACATGATAACCTTTCTTACTTTTATATGTTTTATAAAATGTTGGATTTTTTCTGTGGGTTGTGTGAATGTATGTGTCTTAGTAGTCTTCTTAGCTAATTGTATTATTATTTTTTATATCATTAGAGATAAGATTAAGCTGCTATGATTGAGCTTATATATTTTGCTTTTTCTGTTTTGCAGGATTCTCCAACTTCTTCAAAGTCCTACTTCCCTGATGATTCTTCTCCTTCCTCACCTAAGCATCTAAGCACAGTTAGTATAAAACTTGCCATTTTGCATACATTTTATAAACAGAGTCTGAAAATTAATTTTCAGTTCTTTGTCTTAATTAACAATCTTACTTCCATGTAATGTGCATTACTGAAAGAGATTTGAAAAACTAACGTTGATTTAAAGGAAACAGAGCTAAACATGGGAGTGTTTGTTGGTGGTTGGTCATGTAATGAACACATTGTGTTGTTTCAGCTGGAATTTAAGAGAGAAATATTTAAATAAAGCTATGAGTTAATCTGAACTATTTTTTTATAGTCAATTATGATTTTGATTTATGAAAAATTCTTTCCCACTGTAAATATATCTTTAAATCATTTTTATTGAACATATCCGGCAATGAACAGTAAAGCAGAATGACTTTTTATCAACATTGCCCAGTGAAGAAACCCCCCATGCCAGGCAGAGTGGGCAATGAAATGTCATAGATGTCAGTTAACAGCCTAGAGGATAGAGATACTCTTCTCGACCATTGGCTAGCCACACTATGAAGCGACTGTGTCCAAAAGCATTGTATGCGTGGGCACTCCCAAAACATGTGACTCAAGATAGCTGGGGATGTTGACATTTAGGGCATGCAGGTGAAGCACAAAAAGTAGCCTAATAAGCCTATTGGGCGATATATACAAACACAGCACAAACTTATAGTGTAATTCCCACTGCAGTGCACTGCTAAACTGACGTTGAACTCCCAACAGGCTATCTTCTAGTTGCTTAGCAGTGATGTCCACTACAAGCTCCACTGACCACGCCCTGGCTAACTGAGCATAATCTAAGTCCTCTGTCGTGTCCTGGACGTATCTGTCATGAAGCGCCAGTGACACCTTATTCTGTGAACCCAGAGTAAGCTCAGTGTTGAGAGTATCTTGTACATACTCATAGAGATTTACCCAATCTAAACTGTGCATGTAGTGTTGGCAGCTGAACATAAACAAATTGGTCTGTGGCAAGGAGAGAGAACTTTTTGTAATTCAGCAAGAGTACAGATAGTATATACCCGATGCTCCCCAGCAGGCAAATACTCTAGAGTCTGATCCAGGAGGAAAGTCCAGATTTGTTGAATAGGGAGTTGTGGGTCTTGCAAAACCAACAAGTCATCCGCATAGGCTAGAACTTTTAGAATACTCCCCTATGTGTATCTCCACTACTTCCTCATCCCTGCAAAGTGTGCATAACAGAGGTTCAAGAGACAAAACAAATAAGAGTGGGGAAAGGAGACACCCCTGCCTTGTGCCAAAAGCAATAGAAAAAGGGGCCGCACATACCCCTTTAGCAGAGATGCCTGAGGGTTGGAGTAAAGCATCAAAATTGTCTGGTGAAATGAGCCGTCAATATCCACACACATTAATGTTTGAAAAAGAAAGGGCCACTTGACCTGAGAAGATACACGCTCAGCATCCAAATTAGCCAGCAATAAGGGCTCCCCAGCCTGATAGCCCTGTACCATGGCCAGCAACAACTTCTAGACTTTGACCACAGGTTGGCAGCCCCTAATAAAACCAACCTGAGCATCACATACTAAGCCAAGGCAGACATACTGCCAATCTCTCGGCTAGAAATCTGGAAAGTATCTTAAGCTTCCGGAAGGTCGATCTGCCTGCCCAGTTTAAGCAGAAGACTGATAAGGGCTATATTGGTTTGTAGAGGGAACTGCTGTTTCTCTATCGCCTGGTCAAAATAATCTAAGAGGGAGCCTATCAACTTGGTGGACAGCATTTTATAAATTCCCCTGTAAACATATTGGGGCCCAGGGTGGAACACAACTTGAGGGCTTGGTTGGCAACCTGTACTTCCTTCGCTTCTAATGGTCTATTCAGAGCTTCTATTGCCTTCATAGAAAGGCAGGGCATACCCGAATTCTGCAAATAGTCCTGAATCTGTTCCACTCCAACTGCAGTGGCATCACCACCAGCAGCAGCATACAACTTGTGAAAGTGAGTAAGGAAAGGGAAATGGGACTTGATATACCGCCTTTCTGTGGTATTTTGCAACTACATTCAAAGCGGTTTACATATATACAGGTACTTATTTTGTACCTGGGACAATGGAGGGTTAAGTGACTTGCCCAGAGTCACAAGGACCTGCAGTGGGAATCGAACCCAGTTCCCCAGAATCAAAGTCCGCTGCACTAACCACTAGGCTACTTCTCCACTCCAAAGCCTCCATTATCTCTTCCATGCTAGATGTGAGTCTCCCCCGAAGAAGTTTTGATAGTAGGAATGAACCTGAATTTACTCTAGGACTTTGTGATATTTGCTAATAGTTTACCAGATTTATTTCCAGATTTGTGAAATTTACGTTTCTGAAACATACGTTCGCTTATGGAGAAGTGTATTCAGAGCGGTTTTAGTTGTAATTAAAGTTTCATAAGTATCAGGCGTAGGGTGCGTAATATATCTAGGTTTAAGCGCCTGCAATTTCCTTTCCAAATCCACAATGCCTTGCAAAATTCCCTTATTTATGGCATTGACATATGAAGTAATGTCACCACGTATCACCTGCCTTGGCAGTAGGCCATAAAAGCAATGGATTGTCTGTATGCTGCTGGTTATGATGAAATCATCCCACCTGGCATCTAAAGATTTGACAATCTGCTGTGGAAAATAGATAGGAAGGAAATTTCCAACCCCGTTTATGCTGAAAGTAAGGCTCAGCAGTTAGGTCTATGGTCAGAGACTTCCTCTGGCCCTATGACTGCCTATGACACTTGGGGAAATAGAGTGCTATGCACAAAAACATAATCTGCTTGGGACAGGGTGTGGTGTGCCTTGAATGTATGGGTAAAAAATCCCGGTCTTCTGGCTGTAATAAATGCCAAGGATCAACTAGATCTAGGGCTTGGCAAAAATAATCCGACTTCTGATCACTCCCCGAAGCACTGGGCTTATTGACAGAACGATCCAAATTAGGGTCTAAGACCAGATTCATGTCCCCAACTACTATCAGTGGTTTATCTGTATACTTATGACACATTTGTAGTAATTTGGGGAAAAACCTCCGGTTGTAAATAACTGGTCACTAGACCATCACCAAGACCAAAATCTGGTCCTGCAAGTTAAGTTGAAGCCCCCGATAGCGGCCCTCAGCATCTGTGAAAAGAGGCTCCATCTGGCATGGCAAAGACCTCCAGACCAGCACTGCCACCCCTCCTCAGTGGCCTGTTGCCGGAGAGCAATATACCTCTCCAACCCAATTCCTGCATAGTTTGAGATTTTCCTCTGTGGACAGCTGGGTCTCTTGTATGCAAACAGTGTCTGCCTTATGCCTTTTTATAGCAGTTAATATTTTTGCCCTTTTAGCTTGGGAAGTAATCCTACTCATATTCCATGAAATAATGTGTGCAGTCCTATTCTGCCCCTGACTCATTGGGAAAAGAAACATAGGGGGTACAGTAAACATGCCAAAGTGTACAAGGCTCTGGGGTGCCCAGCCACCATCCCAGAGCAAAAGCAGCAGTTGGATGACCACCCTGTACAGAAGAACGTGTGCTGCTGCAGCCCCTCTAAATACAAATAATATATGTCAAACTTGCTAAACTACTACTACTACTACTATTTAGCATTTCTATAGCGCTACAAGGCATACGCAGCGCTGCACAAACATAGAAGAAAGACAGTCCCTGCTCAAAGAGCTTACAATCTAATAGACAAAAAAAATAAATAAAGTAAGCAAATCAAATCAATTAATGTGAAGGGGAAGGAAGAGAGGAGGGTAGGTGGAGGCGAGTGGTTACAAGTGGTTACGAGTCAAAAGCAATGTTAAAGAGGTGGGCTTTCAGTCTAGATTTAAAGGTGGCCAAGGATGGGGCAAGACGTAGGGGCTCAGGAAGTTTATTCCAGGCGTAGGGTGCAGCGAGACAGAAGGCGCGAAGTCTGGAGTTGGCAGTAGTGGAGAAGGGAACAGATAAGAAGGATTTATCCATGGAGCGGAGTGCACGGGAAGGGGTGTAGGGAAGGACGAGTGTGAAGAGATACTGGGGAGCAGCAGAGTGAATACATTTATAGGTTAGTAGAAGAAGTTTGAACAGGATGCGAAAACGGATAGGGAGCCAGTGAAGGGTCTTGAGGAGAGGGGTAGTATGAGTAAAGCGACCCTGGCGGAAGATGAGACGGGCAGCAGAGTTTTGAACCGACTGGAGAGGGGAGAGGTGACTAAGTGGGAGGCCAGCAAGAAGCAGATTGCAGTAGTCTAAACGAGAGGTGACAAGGGTGTGGATGAGGGTTTTGGTAGAGTGCTCGGAAAGAAAGGGGCGGATTTTACGGATGTTGTAGAGAAACGCACCCACGTAGTACTTAGCCATAACCTTCCATCCCAAACCCACCTCCCATATCCCCTCCCCTTCCCATAATGTAAAGGCATCACTGTAGTTATATATAAAAATGACAATTTGAATTAGTTTTTATACCATAAGATATAAAAGGGACTTCCCTTCTCCGTGCAATCTGGAGTATAGATAGCTCACCCTCTGAGGACTTTCATGCCTTTTTAAATGTCTTCTGCCTCTGATCTAGATTGATGCGTACTCTTTACACATGGAGGGCCTCTGTGTCTTTATAAAATACCAGCACAATTAAGTACATAAGTATTGCCTTACTGGGACAGACCAAAGGTCCATCAAGCCCAGCATCCTGTTTCCAAACAGAGGCCAATCCAGGTCACAAATACCTGGCAAGATTCCCCCCAAAATGCAAAACATTTTATGCTGCTTATCCCAGAAATATTTTCAGGGATAAGCAGAATTTCAGCAAAATTATTGCTGAAATGGCTAAAATGCAGCCACTTATATTTACATTAGCTCAAGATCTGGTATAAATAAATGCGGCTGAAGTATGTTCATAGTTTTGTGTATTTTATAAACTAAGCCTCCTTTACTATGGTAAACAAAAAAACTAACTGGAGAGTAAAAAATTATAGGTGGTAATAATCCAACCTGACTACACATTTTTATAGGACCATCAGATGTAATCGTACAAAGTTGAGTAAACATCTCTCATACTCCATAACATAGCTGTTCATAGGTCCAATTTTTTAAGATTCAAAAACATGTAAGCTGAAATCAAAATATACAGTGATCACGCTTAACTTATTATGCAGAGCTGTCATCTTAGAGAACAGTCACAGAAGTGTAATCTTAGGCTTTTGAATTTTCCAAAATCATCTCTGATTCCTGCAGGACAAATATTGAGGAAGTACTTTTTAGAAGTTTTGAAGATACTGACTGAAGCATTACCACTTATTACTAGGGTGCAGAATTTGTCATTTAAGAAAAAGTTAACAGTAGCTGTCGTCAAAGTCCTAAAGCAAACTTCATCGGATAGTGTAAACATGAATGGCTTCCTAGAGAACTTTTTGTAGGTCGTTGTTGAAAGATTAACTGATCTAGTGACTTTTTCTGTAAAGCTTGGACTGGAACAGTATTCTAACATTGTATTTTTGATATATGAACTGGAGTTCCTTGCAGTTTGGCAGCTTGGGGCTCATGTTACTTTTCTACTCAATGTGCATTAAATGTACAATATTTTGTAGATTAAACTGTATATATGTTTGCTGAGTTCAATACATTTTGACTCATTTCATCTGTATGACAAAACGGTTGTAATGTTCAGTCAATGTGAGAGTCAAAAAAGCAAATGGAAGGTTAGACATTATTCAGAAAGGTGTGGAGAATAAAATTGAATATCATAATGCTTCTGTATCGATCAATGATAAGACTGTACTTTAAGTATTGTGTACAGTTTTAGTTGCCCCATTGCAAACAAGATATAGCAGGATTTGAAAAAATATAGAGGTGGCAATTTTAGTCCTTTTTTATTATTTTTGTTCTTATGAAGAAAGTCTAAACTTTAGGGAGTTCTGAGAAAAAAGCAAACCTCACTAGGTAAGTGAATAATACTTGGTTGGGAGATTTTCAAAGCACTTAGACTTACAAAGTTACGTGGAGGGGCATTTTCAATATGATGACTTAAGTCCAACTTTGGACGTTTTGCAAAAAATGTCCAAAATCTGAATAGGAAAGAAGGTCACTTTAAAAAAGAAAAAGTATCTTTTTTTTTTTTTTTTTCTTCAAAAATACTGTTTTGAACAAGGTTTTGTGATTTGGATATTTTGTTTTTTGGTCCATTTTTGAAAAAAAAAAAAAAAAAGTCCAAGTGCAAAACGCACAAAATCAAGCCATTGGGATGTAGGAGAAGCAAGCATTTTTAGTTGACTGTTCCCCCAGACATCCCAGGAAAGCAATAGGGCACCCTAGGGGGCACTGCAGTGGACTTCATCTCGCTATTGCTCCCTTATCTTGTCTGCTGAGTCCCCCAAAGCCCACTACCCGCAACTGTACACCACTACCGTAGCCCTTACGAATGAAGGGGAGATCTATATGTGGGTACAGTGGGGTTCTGGTGAGTTTTGAAGGGTTCATAGTTTCCTCCACAAGTGTAACAGGTAGGGGGAGTTATGGACCTGGGTCCACCTGTCTGCAGTACACTGCACCCACCACTAGTCTACTCCAGGGACCTGCGTGCTGTTCTAATGGACCGGAGTATAACATCTGTGGCTGGCAAATAATGTTTTAAATCACATTTTTGGGGGTGGGTGGGAGAGGGTTAGTGACCACTGGGGGAGTAAGGAGCGGTCATTCCTGATTCCCTCCAGTGGTCATCTGGTCTTTTAGGGCACCTTGAGGCATATTTTCAAAGCACTTACCCTTCCAAAGTTCCATAGAAACCTATGGAACTTTGGAAGGCTAAGTGCTTTGAAAATATGCCTCCTTGTGACCTTATTCATTATAAAAACAGGTCTAGCTCAAAACATCTTAGTTTTAGTCCTGGGTGGTTTTTTGTTTTGTTCCATTATGGCTGAAAAACATCCAAGTGTTATGAGTTCCCAGATCCTACCCTTAACACACCCCTGTCACACTCGCTTGTGATTTGAACAGACTTCTGATGGACTTCATAGGAAAACGTCTAAAAATTGGTTTTGAAAATACCAATTTGGATGTTTTTGTTTATGCCACTTTTTGGACGTTTTTCTCTTTTGAAAATGAGCTCCACAGTAACCCGTGGAACATTGTAAATCTAAGTGCTTTAAAAATAAGCCTCATAGTGACTTAAAGCAGAGGAAGCGGGATATGTTGGAGGGCACACTGAGGACATGGCTGAAGGCAGTCTGTCTTTAGACTGTTGCTGCTAGCAACTCGCACACAGTTACAGGGCCATGAGAGAGGGATAGTGAAGAGTTAGTGGTCCTGGGCTCATGGGGTGGGAAAAAGATGGACTCCATGTTAACCAAGGTGGAACCAGGTTACTGACATTAACATTTAAAAAGGAGATAGAGAAGCTTTTAAACTAGAACCTGGGGAAAGCCAACAGTCACTCAGGAGCCATGGTTTGGAATGAGGCATCTTTGAAGGATACTATTAACACAGAGAAGTTAGGGCATCTCGTTAGAGAGATTGCAACGAAAGCAAAGTAAGCCAGGAGATTTTAAGTGAAGAGCAGACAAAAGATGGTTTTTTATCAAACATAGATACAAACAAAAAGCACACTTTGACATGTCTGCATAAAAATGCTAGAAGTCTAAAAAAAAATATGATGGTAGAGTATATAGCACTAAACAAAGAGGTAGATGTAATCAGAGCTGTGGATTCCGGTACACTAAACCTTCGACTCTGCATCCTCTTTTTTTACTGTTCAACTATGACTCCTACTGATATTAGGCTTTTAATTTTTTTGTCCTGCAGTACTTTATATCCAGGACAAAAATATACATCTATGTATAAAATGATAAATTTACCAAATTTTATAATCTAAGTTTTTTTTTATTTATTTTGAAGCTGGAGCTAGTATGTTTTTACTGACTCTGATTCCACCCAAAATTGCTTCCAAATCTGACTCCACAGCCCTGGATGTAATAGGCATCTCAGAAACCTGGTAGAAGGAGGTTAATCAATGAGAGACTGAGTGAGTTACATGGTACAAATTGTATTGCAGTGATAGGGAGGATCAAATTGAAGGGGGGGAGCGGTGGTCCTATATGCTAAAGAGCTGAGAACAAGGCCAGTGCAGGCAGACTTCTACTGCCTGTGCCCTGATTGTGGCTAAACAGATTTGAATAGACTGGAGTGGGGCTTCAATGACAGCTTCAGAAGTCTTAGAACAAGGACAGTGCCGGGCAGACTTCTACGGTCTATGCCCTGAAAATGGTAAAGACAAATCAAGATCAGGTATACATAAGAAGTATCATATAAAACCTTGTGCTATGAGGCTATCTTGTTGGGCGGACTGGATGGACCGTACAGGTGTTTATCTGCATAGTAACATAGTAGATGACGGCAGAAAAAGACCTGCACGGTCCACCCAGTCTGCCCAACAAGATAAACTCACATGTGCCATTTTTTGTGTATACCTTACCTTGATTTGTACCTGTCTTTTTCAGGGCACAGACCGTATAAGTCTGCCCAGCACTATCCCCGCCCCCCAACCACCCGCCCCACCCCCCCTCCACTGGCTCGGGCACAGACCGTATAAGTCTGCCCAGCACTTTCCCCGTCTCCCAACCACCAGCCCTGCCTCCCACCACCGGTTAAGCTTCTGGGGATCCATTCCTTCTGAGCAGGATTCCTTTATGTTTATCCCACGCATGTTTGAATTCCGTTACCGTTCTGCTGTCATCTACTATGTTATTTTGTGCGTGTGTGTATATACATATATATATATATAGAGAGAGAGAGAGAGAGAGAATGAATTTTAACACTTGTATAATGTGGAAAATTTTCCACATCTGCAGTTACTGTGAGCTTATTTGGACCTGGGGTTTAGAGAATTTTTTTTTTTGGGGGGGGGGGAGTATAGTGCTTTATTGGTTTGTGTTTAAGAGTTTGATTCGTTAATTGGCTACCTTCAGTAAGCAGTTTCACAGGATCTGGCACTTACATTTGTAAGTAGCTCTTCTTACACATGGAAAGCCCAGTATAATGCCACTCTTTTTGAATGTTTTCTTTAGCAAAATGACTACTTATATGCTTTCTGCCACATACATGCTTTGTTGTCTGTGATGTACATATTTGTGACCGTCTATGGGAAAAGATAACGTAGCAGACCCGAAATGTCGTGAGTGGCCAATTTTTCATAAGCAGTCTTCAAAAGTTGCATGTTTGAGCCTCTAACTTTAAACTTTTCACAACAAGATAGGACTTGGACTGTTGTATTACAAGTTGTTTGCTTTAACGGAATTAATTAAAACCTCATTTTTGGTTTCTGGTGACTTTACCATCTTTTCCTAGAGATGGTCACATTTGATAAAAGGTTTCACATTGAGTTAGTTTTTATTTTTGAACATATGGATTGACATTCTATACAAAGTTATTCTCATGAGGTCCTATGAAAAATGTTTTTTGTTTCGATGTATGTCAGAAATCGCTTGCATGGTTATACTTTTCACTTCATATTTGTAAAGGAACCCTTATTGGTCTTATATGCACATCTATTTCAGCATTTATTTTCTTTACAATAAAGCTATGTGATTTGACCCAAGTTCATGGCCTTACTGGTAGGGGGATGCATGTGATAAATGAGTGATAGGACATGTGACGTCTTTTTCTATATTGCAGGAGGAAAAATATGGTGTACTAAATGTCACAAAAATTACAGAAAATGGGAAAAAAGTTCGGTGAGTAGGTGTTCCGTTATAGTTGGATTAGTATTCTACATTTCTTTAGAGCTTATAGGTTTTGTGTTTGTACAATGTGCAAGTGGTGGCATACACTTCCTGCTGTTTTTTTCATTTGAGATTGTTGCAGCTTTGTGATGGAAATCAGTTTTCAAATGGATTTATGAGGCTAATTGCAGAATTCACAGCATAAATCCTTATTTTTAAATTCTGAGGCAGCTATGCATAATGTTTGGTCACGTATCCCGATGTCTTGCAAATCATTGTGTGTTTAGGTAGGGGAGGGGGAGGAGACATTATGCTATTTAGGACTATCCGGATAACTGCAGAAATAGCTACCCTAGCTTAAATGGAGAGGGCTTTGAATCCAGCTTAGATAAGCAGGTAACTTATCTTTACATTGTGATCAGGTATGCTGAATGTTAGTCCTGTAGGTTTTTCAGTTTCAGTCTAGGTAAAGAAAAGAAATTACAAACTGTTAGTCCACTGCCTCCAGGTATGCCTACCCCCTGTGGTGTCAGGGAATGCTGAAGTAAAAAGATGAACTTTTAAGCCAGACCTAAATCTAGAATAGGAATGTTCCTGCTCTTACAGCAGAAGGAAGATAATTTCATAGGGTAGAGGCAGTACAGAAAAAAGCTGAGTGATGGGTGGACTCCAGACTGGTCAGTAGAAGAGCTCAATAAACAGCTAGGCATGTAAGGGGTAAGAAGAGGAGCCATTGCAAAGAACTTTAAAATATAAGGTTAGAATCTTATGTTTGATTTGTAAGGAGGTAGAAAACAAACAATACTTTGCTAAGAGAGGAGTAATACAGTGATGGTGTGATGCACATGTAAGAATCTGAATAGCTATATTCTGTACTGACCGAAGCCTTCACAGCAGAGATAAAGGAAGAGTTGCGTAGATTATATTGCAATATTCCAGGCATGATGCTACCAAGGTATAGAGTAAAGTTTCATATGATGCTACATCCAAATAATGACAGAGCAGATGTGACGAAGAAAGTAGAAACATAATTTTACCATTGATGTAATCTGGGACTTGAAAGATAGATGTGAATCAAAAACTACACCCAGATACCTGAAGGAGTCAACCAGGGTTATGGAAGATCCACAAAGTGTTGGGGTGAGTGTAGGAGATGAAGAGCAGCTTGTAACCCATAACATTCCAGTTTTGGTAGGATAAAGCTATAGGCAATGGGAGTAGACCACATATCAGTAGCATCAAGTCAAGCTTGTAGAGTTTGAATATAGTGCTGCCTACCTGAAGACCCTCCATACGTTGGACTGTCTTTGTGATCCATTCAACTCTTGCATCACAATCTAACTAGGTTGCACCTCAACTCTGGGAAATTTATCTGTTAACTGGAGGAACCCTGAACTTGGGAGTCACCCACTTGTGTGCCTGATTTAATTTTGCTTATAGACAGAGAAAGCAGAGTTGTTTACGTGTGGTAGATGTTCACCATATACAGAGAGATTATTCAGGCACATAACCCTCCCCATCTCTCTGAGTTGTACTTGTTCTTGACCTATAGAACTAATTGAAGAAATTGAGGAGACCATTGCATGAGAGAACGGTTGCAACTTTACATTCATTCTGAGCTCTGGAAGACCTGTAGTGTGCCTTTTCTAACCAAGAAGTTGTTAAAGACCTATTTCTTTGCCAAGACCTACTCCCCACTTTTCACCATTGACTGATGCACTCTCCTTGACCCTTACCCTGCTTGATCCACCCTGTTAGATGTTTTTCATCCTGTCTCCTCCTTGTATACTTTTCTAAGTTTCCTATTTTGTGATTTTATTTAACTTTTTGTAAGCCACATTGTGCCTGCATGTGTGGGAAAATGTGGGATATAAGCAGACCATAAATAAATAAATAAAATATAAAGGTGAACTTGTGTTATTGACTTTCAGCAAATATATATTAATGTAATTTCAGGAAGAACTGGACCTCTGCTTGGGCAGTACTTCAAGGCTCATCTTTATTGTTTCCTAAAATCCAAGGAAGTGGAGCAAGTTGGGTAAGGATCTTGATATTTGGCATTACAAATACAATTATGTTTTGATATTTTGCACAAGAGTATTGCAGCACTGAAATGTAATTTATTTTTTTAATTGTAAAATTAATCTCTTCAGTAATAGAAAGCAATTGCTTCCTTAAAATGCTTGCTTGTTCATTTGATTGATGCAGTTTCTAGGCATACTTCCTTTTTGTGATAGGTAAAACAAACAAACAAGAAAATGATGACAATTAAGTGTCATCAGAACTTTTGTATACTGTGTTCATATGTTATATTCAGGATCACTGGTTTCCCGTGATCCAGCAATAAGGACAAAACATGTGGCCCTTGCTATGGAATTGTTTGGTCTCTTTAGAAGTGCATGAAATTAGGGGGTAGAGAGTAGGGTTTTCCCTTACCAGCTCCAGTCATCTGTCTCCTTGCGTTACCACCCCATTTTCTTATCCTCCCCTGTCTCTCTCTCTCTTCTCTCTCCTCCCTCACATTCATGGTATTCTCACACACATGAATGCCTATCCCCAGCAGAACCTCTTTGCAATTCCCTAGCATTTATAAAATAATGAGTGGAGTGGAACGGGTAGATGTGAATCGTTTGTTTACTCTTTCCAAAAATACTAGAACTAGGGGCATGTGATGAAGCTACAAAGTAGTAAATTTAATACGAATTGGAGAAACTTTTTCTTCACTCAACCTGTAACTAAACTCTGGAAATCGTTGCCAGAGAATGTGGTAAAGGTGGTAGGTCTGGGCGGCTTCCTAAAGGAAAAGTCCATAGACCATTATTAAATTAACTTGGGGAAAATCCACTGCTTATTTCTGGGATAAGCAGCATAAAATGTATTGAATTTTTTCTGGATCTTACCAGGTATTGGTGACCTGGATTGGCCACTGTTGGAAACAGGATGCTGGGCTTGATGGACCTTTTGGTCTGTCCCAGTGTGGCAATACTTTATGTACTTACCTTATTCTTCCTCTTACATTCCTCCTCTCTTCTGTTGAGTTATGTTATAAAATTATAACCCACCTTCTCCCTATAAGGTCCAAAGCAAAGTCACAATTTAAAAGTCCAGTGAATAGCACTAGGAATATTACAAAAGATAAATTATTATGGTATTTTACAATTTTTGAAGTATATAACAGTATAACAGTCTTGAACTGCACAAAACACAAAGGAAGGTTTCTGGTTTTCCACAAGGTTCAAACTGCTAGTTTTCTATGCAGCCGCAGAGGATGATGTGGTCTGAGCTATTGCTACACACTTCCTCCTGTTAACTGGCTCAGAGAGTGGTGTATGTCCAAAAACTCTAATATTGTCTTTGTGCTGCTTCCTAAGTTTTGTTGAGGGGAGTATTCTATGCAAAGTCTGTGCCAGAAGACATACGAACAGAGGCTTGAAGGTATACGCTTTAGAAAAGGGATGGAGAGATACAATACAGATGTTTAAATATTTGAAAGGTATTAAGAACAAACACATCTTTTTCAAAGACAGGCAAACTGTAGAACTAGAGAACATGAAATGAAGCTACAAGGAGGTAACCTAAGAGCAACATCAGAAAATAATTTTTCACAAAAGGGGTGGTGGATGCCTGTAATGCCCTCCCTGTGGAAGTGGTGGGGATAAAAATAGTAATGGATTCCAAAAGGCATGGGATAGACACAGAAGATCCCTATGTAGCACAAGGATAGAATTAAAGCTAAACGTAAAAGACTTTCTCACTTCAAAAGAGCATTTTTGTGGAGGGGGTAACTTGCATGAAATGGAAGGTACAACTCTAGCTTCCTTACTGGACAAACTACATGGACCATACTGGTTTTTATCTACTGTCATTTACTATGTTACTATGTATGTACAGAGTTCAGAGGGCGTCTGGATTCAAGAGGCAGCATATTCATTATTCAGTGGTAGTCTCAAGAAAGGCAAGAATACTAGGGCCCACACATTAATGCTCCCAAGGAGAGATGCTCATACCTTCAATTCTTACCAGCTTTTCATGAGCCAATAAACAAGACTTTTTGTTTAAAAAATTTTCGCCTTCAGGATAAATGTGCAATGCTCAGGTCACTAATGCAGAAAGGGAAAGAGAGTAGAAAGCAATGGTCAAGTTGACCTTTGATACTTTTAAGAATTTCAGCAATAGGGTAGTTCTCTACGCCCATGCAAAGTTCCTTTCTAAGCTGTCAGCTTTCTGCCTTAATCCAGTCAATCGTGCTGCCAATAGTATTAAATATACTTTATACACTTTTGGATTGCAAAAGAGCCTTGGCTAACTAGCTGATCTCATTTCCTTTACTTACGCTTGAGCAGGCCACGTTTAGTAGAGCATTTGAAGGCTCATAGTGTCAGAGCCTTGGCTGCATCTGTAGCACATGTGAGGTCAGTCTCTATGGAGATTTGTAGAGCTACAACTTGGACTTTGATCCATACATTCACATCAGTATTATTGGGAATGAATTCCTGACATGACAGTAGGTTTGTTCAGACTATTCTGCAGAATCTTTGAGGTTTGGAATCCAACTCCATCCCTCTCCAGGGCCCATTTTACTGATTTCCAAGTTTTCTTTGAGCAAAACAAACAAACCTAAATAAATACAAAATAAAAAGGCTTATTGTCACTAAAAACACTTTGGCAGTATATTTTTCCAATCAACTCGTCAATAGGGGCTACTGTTAGCTAAACTGGAGTAAAAACGTTACACCTGTTTACTAAAATGTACTCCAGAAGATTATTTTAACTGTGTTGAATAAGCTTTATTCATTATAAACATAATCAAAGTGTAAACCTTAAAAATAATCATTCGAGCCTCACACATACCACTCACTCCACTCATTCATTGCATTTAACACTGCTTTTCCTGAGGCTGTTTCTAAAATAACCTTGATGTTCTATAATACAAAAATATGTAGTCCTTCAAATGGATCAAAGATTCCATCAGTTAGACCAGCCAGTATAGTCTCTCCATTATATGTTCCCCCCATATGGAGCCATATTTCAATATCTTCATCAGGAGGAATAAAATAACACCGGAGGGGTCACTACCAAATCTCGCTCATTGCTGTAATCCTGGTTTACACTTTGATTATGTTTATAATGAGTAAAGCTTATTCTCAATAGAGTTAAAATAATCTTCTTTAGTATATTTTACTAAATAAGTATGTTTTCCCCCTTCCTTTTAAAAAAATTTTTTTTTATTAAAGGTGACTATAGCTAGGGAGTCCCACTTGTGACTACATGCTGCTTCACCTCTGAGAAAGCCAAGTTACTTACCTGTAGCAAGTGTTCTCCATGGACAGCAGGATGCTGTTTTCTAAAATAAGCTATTAGATAACTGGAGAAGTCTTTTAGTGGTGGTGATGTATAGGAAGTGATGCACAAAGTGCTTCTAAAAATGTTATCTGAGGGCATCGTTTTCTGAAATGGGCTCTGTATGACCTCTCCCACTTTACGAACTTGCATCCTACTGACCCATGGAGAACACCTGCTTTAGGTAAGTAACTTGGTTTTCTCCACTTTAGGTATAACAGCAGCTTGCAGTAATAGCAGTTCAAATTACTTGCGAAGCAATCTTTTAGTCCTTTAAATCTTCTTGTAAACCTTAGCTTAGGAGAATTCTTGTAAACTCTTGGAGGAACCCCCAGATTAAATAAATTCTTCTCTAGCAAAGAATGAGAAACATTTGGTTCTAAATGGGCCATAGACACCACCTTCTCCTAGAGCTCCATAATAACAAATTAAATGAAATGTATTAATATACTGTCATGACTGGTAGCTCTAGGTAGTTTACAAAAGAATAAAAGATTGCAACTCTAATAAAACATAGGAAAAAGGAAAATACAAAAGTTAGAAGTAAATAAAATAAATGAACAGTCTCTCATTAAAATTACACATATATGAAGAGCTAATTATAAAACTTATTAAACATGTTTTTCATTATCATCTGAATCACTCTCAAGAAACAATTCAATTGACAATGAATTCCCAGAGCAACTTCAGAAAAAATTGCCTACTGGTTAATTTTTTCTTAGTGCTTGAAGCTGTGGGTAATCAAATTTGATACATGTAAATAGAATGAGAGGGGCGGGGACTTTTCTGAAGTAACAATCAAGTTGACAAATAATAAGAACTAGAACCATGTAAAATTTTAAAATAAAATTCAAAATTGAAATTCAGTTTTTGTGACTATTGGGAACCAATGTAATGTCTTCAATAATGGTGTCACCCTGTGAAATCTGGTTGCTGGGTACTGTTTTATGACAACTGAAATGTCCTCCCCACTAGGGATTTTTAATATTGTCAGCAAAGCACCTCTTACCTCAACCTCATCCCAGTAGTAAACGTTGGGCTTGGGAATCAAACACAGATCCTTACTGTGTGGTAATGTGCAGCACTGCCAGTGTGTCTTTATGCCGGACTGACTAATTTTAATCTTTAATTTTTCAGGAAAAAAAACATAATTACACTAAACTAAAATGAACCTGACTTTAAAATAAGAGCTGGTCCAATAGTTTAGTGGCAGTGATGCAGTATAGTTGCCCTGGGATTGATTTCTGTATCCAGCTCCTATTGTCCAAACCAGCAAAGACTTTGTAGCTTGTGCAAGCAGTATTCATTCACAGCTACTGGGAGCAATTAAATTTTGGCTATCACACTTGTATGATGACAGCCAGCAAATTTATTGGGTTGAGGAGAGTTATAGCTTATGGGCTTTTGTGGCACTTGGTCAAAGCAGTGATTGGCAAGAAGGCAGATGGCTGAAAACCTATTGGTTGCTGCAAAGGAAAGCTTATGGCACTGCAGAGCCAAAGAGGCAAGTCTGAAATGGAAACCCAAACAGCAGAAAAACGTTTGATGCCACAAAAACTAGTTTGGCCATTTTTTTTTAAATGTTGTCACTCTCGTGTCATACATCTATATAAATTTATAAATATCATTTTCATTCTTTTTATAAATAGTATTTAAATTGAACAATATCAGGAATAATCAGTTTAGAAACTTCAGGATGAAGCTTTAAGTTTAAAACAAATTAATAATTTTTGTATTATCGCATTTATATCCTGCTTTTAATCCAAAGCTAATATACATAACATCAACAAACACAAAAACATGGACTCTTCTCCCAGTGCATGCCTGGGAGGAGAGTCCATTTCTAATCTGAGATCAATCATCCCTAAAATGTTTCAAGAAAAAGTAATAATGAAGGAAGGAAGGGCAAACAAAGCTAATCAACAACTCCAATCTACATTAGACCTCAGTGTAGTGGAGGGGGAGAGAGAAAATTAAGAATAATTTGAGAGAGCTTGACAGATATTTTTGAATCTAATATCCAGATTTATTTACTAAGTATTTTTTTTTCTTTTTTTGCAAATTAGTCTGTTGTGCCACTGCACATTTCTGATAGAAGCCAGCTGCCTCCCTTCCCTAAATATGTTCTCAGTACTTTGATGGCATCCCCCCCCCACCGTTTAACTTTCTGGAAGTTTGACCATGTGGTGCAGGAATGTCGGGTTAGTTTCAGGGTCTTAAGTCTGGGAAGACTGGCATGGCTCAAATGTGCTGAGAGTTTAACCCCACAATGTGGATTGTGGGAGCGGTCCTGGTACCCAACAAAAGAAAAACCCATTTCCATATAAGAAGATATGGAACCTAAGCATGAATTATCTGGATAGTATTCTAGGAAGCCATTATTAAACATTATCACTATAAATTTACATTCTAAATGTTCAACTGAATTTTGAAAACCAAGTCATCTGTACAAATATCATAAGTGCTTGATAGGTGGGGTAAATGAATTGAAATCTATACACTGATAATACAAATGTCCAAATTGTGATTTTCTCTGTATTGTTTGCAGCTTCTGTTCCAGTATACTTCTTTTGTATGTTGCTTGATTTTCTAGTTTGTCTTGTACATCTCCTTGCTGTGTGCATTGATTTGTGACTTCCCTTTTTCTTCCCTTTTTTCATCAAGTCTTTTTGCACATGGTGTTCGATTCCTGAGCTGCTGTTCTCACTGCTAGCTACCTGGAAAAATTCTGTTAGCCATCGGCCAGCCATCTCCTATGTAAACTGCAATCCTGTTTCTGCTGTCACTGTATGTGTACTTGCATGCTAGTTGCCACCATATCATTTTTATTATCATAACCTTTTTGTTTATAGTCCTTATAGTAGTTTTAGGTCACTTCAATTGAGCATTTTCTCCATAAACGCAAAATGAGAAAACCATGTAAGAACATTTGACTCTTAGACAATGATAATGTACTGACTTGGGCATTTAACACTTTTTACATGTCTAAAATGAGCCTTTTTTGAAACTAATTACTGCTACTTTTGTGTGGTGTTTGTTTTATACACTTTCTTTTTATACCAAAATATAGTCTACTAATTCTTTAATTTTTATATATGGACTGCTAACGATATATTCCTTAACTGCTAAGAAAATTTTAACCTCTGTTTATGGAATCATTTTAATCAAAGCCAGTTTACCAATTAATAACTAAAGAAAGCTAGAGGGTAATAAGGACTAGCCGGTGGTGGGAGGCGGGGCTGGTGGTTGGGAGGCGGAGATAGTGCTGGGCAGACTTATACGGTCTGTGCCAGAGCCGGTGGTGGGAGGCGGGGCTGGTGGTTGGGAAGCGGAGATAGTGCTGGGCAGACTTATATGGTCTGTGCCAGAGCCGATGGTGGGAAGTGGGGCTGGTGGTTGGGAGGCGGGGATAGTGCTGGGCAGACTTATACGGTCTGTGCCAGAGCCGGTGGTTGGGAGGCAGGGCTGGTGGTTGGGAGGTGAGGATAGTGCTGGGCAGACTTATACGGTCTGTGCCAGAGCCGGTGGTTGGGAGGAGGGGCAGGTGTTTGGGAGGTGGGGATAGTGCTGGGCAGACTTATACAGTCTGTGCCAGAGCCGGTGGTGGGAGGCGGGGATATAGTGCTGGGCAGACTTATACGGTCTGTGCCCTGAAGAGCACAGGTACAAATCAAAGTAGGGTGTACACAAAAAGCAGCAAATATGAGTTATCTTGTTGGGCAGACTGGATGGACCATGCAGGTCTTTTTCTGCCGTCATCTACTATGTTACTATGTTACATTTGATCTTCATCTGTCTTTTGCCATCTGTGGGACACAGACCATAGAAGTCTGTCTGGCAACGGGCCTTGGTTCCCAACTATTCTTGTCCAACATAATACCTCAACAGCCATGTTTTGTCTCCGTCCTCCTATTTAGGCAACCCTTGTGCTTATCCCACACATTTTTGAATTCCTTCACTGTTTTTTTGATTCCACAACCTTTCCTGGAAGGACATTCCAGGCATCCAGTACCCTCTCTGAGAAAAAGTATTTCCTGACATTGTCCCTAAGTCTACCACCCTGCAACCTCAATTCATGTACTCTAGTTCTACCACCTCCACATTTCTGGAAGAGTTTTGTTTGTATATTAATACCTTTTAGGTACTTAAATGTCTGTATCATATCTTCTGTCTCCCTTTAATCTAGTGTATACATGTTCAGGTCTTCCAGTCTCTTCTCATACATCTTAGGCTCAAACCCTGTACCATTTTTGTCATCTTCCTCTAGACCACCTCAAGTCTTTTTATATCCTTGGAGAAATATGGCCTCCAAAACTGAACACAGTACTCCCAAGTGGGGCCTCACCAAGGACTTGTAAAGGGACATCAACACCTCTTTTTATTTCTGCTGTTTATGCCTCTCTATGCAGCCTAGCATTCTTTCTGACTACAGCCACTGCCTTTTCACATTGTTTTGCTGCCTTGAGAGCCTCTGACACTATCACTCCAAGGTCTCGCTCCTGATTTGTGCACATCAGTCTCTTACTCCTTAATCATACTGTTTTTTAAATTTATTTTTACACCCCAAGTGCATCACTTTTGCAGTTCTTTGCATTAAATTTTAGTTGTCCAAACTATGGGTTGTGACCCCATTTGGAGACACAATCCTTGTTTGGGATCGCAATTTGTCTGCATAGCAAAAACCACAACTTTATCCTCTTTCCAGCTACCACCACAACTAGGCCTGCTGCCTTTCTGGGTTTGTGGCAGTCATGGCAGTGACAGCAGTAAAATTAATAGGAAGACACGCGGGACCATCTCCCTGCATATGATGCTGCTGGTTAGATTGACTGAGGCAAGGAATGAATCTGGTGAAAGTGGGGGCATGGCTGTATTTGGCAGAGATAATTGGGGGTGAGGGAATGGAATAAGTCTTTGTGAATGAGAGAGGATGAGTCTGGGAAGCCTAAAGAAGGGGGCGAGAAAAGGAATGAGCCTAGAAAAAAAAAAAAAACAGAAATGAGGAGCTGTGCCTTGGGCTGTGAGAGAAAAGGGAGCAGAGGGAATAAGTGAGTCAGGAGGTGAGAGTGGTTGAGTCTGGTTGGAGGGTGAGGGCAAGAGAGGAGGGATATAAGAAAAAAAAGGGTGTATAAAGAAGTTGAAAGGAGACAAAATTAAAGGAAAAGAAAGGGGATTGGACAGAAGGTATGAGGAGAGGGAGAGAAGATGGTGAAGGAAAGGCATTACACCCTCTCAAATACATCACTCGCTCACACGCATGAGTACACACACCAGAAATCCATTCAGTGAGACACTCCACCACATGAACTTCCTCACACCCAGCATATACATATGCTGATCCCACCTCCACAATTGCAGACTTCCCCAATCACTCAAACGCACAGCATCCAAACACACACCCCACCTACTCAAACACCACATTTCATCATTCTCCATGCAGTTACATCCCCTCCCCCTGCAAATCCATTTACCTAATCACATATACTCACACATCTTTGCATTAGTTCATGTACATGCCACATGCCCCAACAATGTATTTGTAAGCATGTTCCCACCCTTCTCTCCGTGGCTCCTGTCTTCAACCTATCCTCCACCCATCATCCACATGTACCAACTCCCATTGACAAAATGAGCTTGGAAATGAGGGGATAAGAATGCTGGGGTCAGGTTTAGGAGGAGAGGGAGAGTTCTGGGAAGGTGGGGAAGAGAGGATAAGAGTGCTGGGTTCAGGCTGAGGTAGATGGAGAGAGTGCTGGGAAACTGAAAGCAACAGTAAAATTTATTTTAATGACTATCCTTGATATGTTGTCTCTTGTCTTATACCCATCAAAGAATCAGTCTAACTGTGCACCTAGACCTGGCTTTTATGGGAGTAGAATGGGTTGTGTTGGGGCAAAGATTAAGGGATTTCAGATTATTCTTACAGAAAGTGGAATTTTAATCAGTGCTCATGTAAGTTTTAACTAATCAATTAACTCTCTGCCATTTTTAGAATGCTATTAACTTTTTGGTCTTTTTATTTTCTGGTTTAAACTAAACAAATACTAGTTCTGTTAGCTTAATTTAATATCATGAGAATAAAGGAAAATAAGAGCAGCCTGTGGCAAAAACCAAATAACAGAATAAATTGTGAACCTGTCCAAATATGAACTTCAGTATTCTTATGTTTCCACAGATATACAAATCTAATTATGTTGGCACTTAAATTTTTTTGAGGAAAGAATTATTTTAAGTATACATGTTTGTGTACAATAACAAGTGTTAAAAGTTTATGGAAACACTAACTTGTTAATCCCTAGTAACATCTCATCTGCTCTGGATTGAATATCTAATAAACATAAGTGTTATGATTATCTCAGGGCATCCCAACTGTAGCCTGGGTGGGCACTCATAAAAACCTCATTGGGTTGTGCCTCTGGGAGCATTGCATGCTTTGTAGCCACATGAGTAGGGTTGTGTCCACAGAAAGATGAATTAGCTGGTTATGTAATAGATATCTGTCACTGTTTTATATTCATGCACCCTGCTACCTGTGTCATTAACCTTCATTAACCTTGTGACCATTGCTGTGGATCAGCACACCAAACCTTCAGCTCTGACTCCTCTATTTTTCTATTGTCCGTCTCTAACTTCAGCTCCAACTCCTACTGATATTAGGCTTCAAATTTTTTGTTCTGTATCTAAAGTACTGGTAAATATAACTTTAGATCCAGGACAAAGATATAAAATGATACATTTTTACCATATATTATGTTGTAAGATTTTATTTTCAAGCTGGAGTCTGAGTCGGTACATTTTTACTTGTCTACTCAAAATTGCTTCCAACTCCCGACTCCACAGCCCTGCTTGTGACAATGAAAAACCAGGATTTTTTTGTAAACTAGCTTTCCTGGTTATCAGTTTTAAAACAAATTGCTATGAGGATTAGAATGCATACCATATTGTTCATACCTCTAGAATTTAGCATAGCCTGAGTTCCTAATAAGTGTCATGTGATCAAATGTAAACTAAGTTAATTAACTAAAAAAAAAAATAAACACTTTTTGGCCTCTTATTTTCAGAAGTTTGGCAGCAATCAATCTAAACCAGAGTTTACAGTGGATCTCAAAGGAGCTGTTATTGAATGGGCTTCAAAGGACAAATCCAGCAAAAAGAATGTCATTGAGGTACAGTCATCCATTTAAGAAATTTTTTTCAATTCTATATTAAAATATCCAGTTATTTATTTTTATTTTTTTTTAAATAAAGATTTTTTTAGCTTAGCAATGTGGCCTAAAGTGATGAAAGATGATGGTCAATTGAACCCAGCATTTTTTCTCCCAACAGTGGTCAGTCATTTGGAAATCGATTGATTGATTGTTATATTTGTACCCCGTGCTTTCCCACTCATGGCAGGCTCAATGCGGCTTACATGGGGCAGTGGAGGGTTAAGTGACTTGCCCAGAATCACAAGGAGCTGCCTGTGCCGGGAATCGAACTCAGTTCCTCAGTTCCCCAGGATCAAAGTCCACCACCCTAACCACTAGGCCACTCATATAATTGGCAGAATATCTATTTGTTTCGTACTCCTAGACATAAACCCCTGTAATTCTATCAACTTGTGCGCCAAAATGTATGCCTAGTAGGCAAATTTGTCTTCACAGTTTATAGAATAAAGTCAGTTGTGCATGCAACCAAATTTAATAATTGGATTAAATTGTGTTAATTGGTGCTAATTGGCACCAGTTAGCAATTGCACACCCAGCTGACTTCAAGGCCCTTTTCCTGAGCAGTACCTACTATTGTGGAACTCAACATGGCATATATTTGGTTGAGATTATTTTCTCTTGGGGGCAGATGCTCAAATCTCTGGTGCTGTTCAGTACAGTGCCAGAAAAATACCGCCACAACAGCACTGCAACACAGCTCCCTAATGACAGGCAAATTTAGGTGCGATGTTGGCGCTGAGCATCAGGGAGCTATTTTGAGTTCTGCGGGAGAATTGTACCTGGGCACGTGCTCAAGAGCTGTGCACAGCTCTTGAGTGCATGCTCAGGTACAATTCAGAGAAAAGCCCTGACTTGTCAAACCTGGTGGTGTGCTGGACCCTAGACACCCTCACCCTCCCCCACCACCAAACACTAAACCCCGGAACCCCTACCGCCCCAAGGACGAAGGGGCCTGGTGGAGGCATATATGAAAAACTTTGGGCAAATTGACAGATGAATGATTTACAGCTTTACAAGGTATCTTTGATTAAAGACAAGGCTGCTGTTTACTTTAAGTTGGAGGCACTAGAAAATCAACTAAAGCTTCTAAATTTAAGATTTGTGAGCTTCCCTATACTTCCTAAGGTCTCCAAATTCCCCTGATGCTGCTGCTACTCTAACCCGGGTTTATTTGAAATCTGGAGGCCAAAATGGTGTTAGAAATGAACATCAAATATAAACTAAGGGGAATACATTTCAGATCTCAACTATAAAGTAAACAAAAAAAAATGGAAAAAGGAGGATGAATTGGTCTAAATATTCATAAATACTGTATCTTAAGTGTAGGATTAAAAAATATCACTCCTGAAATTTATTCATGCAGAGTCCAAATAATAAATGTTTGTTAATCACTAAGGGCTCCTTTTGCAAAGCAGCTCTACTGAATAGTGTGGCTGGAATGCAAAGAATCCCATGGGAATTGAATGAACTTCTTCATATTCAGCATATGCTAATCGATAGCACCGCTTTGTAAAAGCAGCCCTAAATTTAATTCTATTATTTAATTTTTTAAGTTTTTAGGGGTCTTTTTACCAAGCTGCAGTAAAAAGGGAGCCATTTTTGTTGCGCTAGTGGCTGGGACCATTTTTTTGGTGCGCCCCTTTTAACCGCAGTGGGTAAAAAGGGCTGAAAATAGCCATGGCCATGCGGTAAGATTGCTCTTACTGTGTGGCCATGCGGGGAGAGCACTTACCACCCACTGAAGTGGCGGTAAGGGCTCCCACGCTAACCCGGTGGTAACCGGATAGCGCACTGTGCTGCTCGATTACCGCCAGGTTAATGCCATGCTAATAAATACGGGCTGATTTTCCCTAGCATGGGAAATGGCATGTGCTTGGACCGGCGATAAGCTCCAGATTAGTGTGTGCGGAAAAGGGCCCCTTAGTTTTTAGAGGAAGACATCCAGAGACTGAAATACTCAAACAGCAAAAGGACTTTCTACAAGGGAAAAACTCCTTGAGTGTGTCCAGATCAATGAATCATTCTCAATCGTGTGCCCTCCTCTGTGATACGATAGAGGTTTACAAAATAATGAGCGGGATAGAGCGGACAGATGTGAAGCGTTTGTTTACGCTTTCTAACAATAATAGAACCAGGGGACACAAGATGAAATTAGAATGTGGTAGGTTTAAAACAAATCGGAGAATGTTTTTCTTTACTCAGCGCGTAGTTAGACTCTGGAACTCATTGCCGGAGAAGGTAGTGACGGCAGCTGGCCTTGCTGAGTTTAAAGGGGGTCTGGACAGATTTCTCAAGGAAAAGTCCATTGATCGTTATTAAATTTTGGGTTTTTTGCCAGGTTCTTGGGGCCTGGATTGGCCGCAGTGGGAGACAGAGTGCTGGGCTTGATGGACCTTTGGTCTTTTCCCAGCGTGGCAGTGCTTATGTGCTTAGTAGTTTTTATATAGACACTGTTGATTGAGTTCATGTTGAATTATAAACACAGAAGAGGGCACATGCTTGAGAACAATTCATTGGTCTGGACACACTCAAGTAGTTTATTCTTGTAGAAAGTCTTTTAGACCTTTTTGAGTCTCTGATTCTCTCCTGTAAAACCTAACAAAAAATTAAAAATTAAGTAGAATTAAAAATGTAGTAATTAATAATCATTTATTATTTGGACTCTACATAAATTTCAGGAGTAATATTTTTTTAATCCTATACTTAAGATACAGTATTTATAAATAATTGGACCAGTTCATCCTTCTTTTTGTGTTTAGTTTATAGTTGAGATGGGAAGTATATGAAACTTGTTGGAGAATTCACAGTTTGAAGTCCTGACGTGGAACTTTGATAACTACCTTCACTTTGGAACATGATAGAAACTGGGTTTTGAGGCTGTGTTTTCACCATAGTGATATATTGTTTGTAGGTCAACATGCTTCAGTTTTCCCAGATTTTCCTAGAAGTACACAAGCTGTGCACAAAGCTTTTTTGGCTTTCTATCAATAAGTCCTGGCCTTGGGGGCAACCTTTTATTTCTACAATTGCCTTGTAAATGCTTAATTAAACTAGATGGTAATGATTTGATTTAAAATTTTTATTATAACTAATCAGAAAATTGTGTTGAAGCTAGGCTTAATCTGCTTGGGTTAGTGGTTTGTTTCTTTCTCCAGAGAGTATTGTAAAAGTGGTTGCCCTTCAGCATTTGCTCCTGTTCTTGGTTTGTTTGTTTTGGGGGGGGGGGGGGGGAGGTTAAAAATCTTTTTTCCTTTTTTTTTTTTTTTTAATTCTCCAACTCCACAGAGTTTGTCTCATGTTGTAACTATACTGGCTAACATTTGTATCTGCATTAGAGGGAGTTTATTGGATTCCCTGAAACAATTCAAAACTAAGGGCTCCAAGGTATATTAGAATCCAGGCTCCTGAAAGCATTGGACATGAATTTTGCAGCACTGGGCCTGCAGATTAAAAGAGAACACAACTGAGGAATGAGGGGGCTTAGAAACCACAACTGGGGATAATGTGTGTGTTTTAAGTCCCTAGCAAGATACAACCTCCAAAACTGAACATAATACTCCAAGTGGGGTCTTACTAATGATTTGTACAGGGGCATCAAAACCTCCTTTCTTCTGCTGGTTATAGCCCTCTCTATGAAGCCTCACATCCTTCTGGCTGAGACCACCTCCTTGTCACATTTTTTTGCCACCTTAAGACACCAACACCCCAAGGTCTCTCTCCTATGCTGTGCTTATCAATCATGAATAATGCTCATAAATCTTTATTTTATTCAGTGAAAATGCATACTGACAACAGTATATGGAGATGAGACTATAAAGCCCAAAAACAAGATCAATGAAAAGAATATTCCAGGGATGAAGTAAATCTGGGAAAATTTAGACATCTATAGCCAGGTATACTTTTGTGCCTGTGGAATGAATGCATCTGGGTGGGGTGGGGGTGGGGGGTCGATGCAGAAAGGTGCTGAGAGCCTAACTGTGCAGTTACTACTGGAGGTACACGCATTTTACTTGCTGCACGATGCAAGGAGGTGTTGAGCGTGGGAATAAGCTTATTCTGTACAAATGACTTGCACACTGCATCAAAACCTTTTTTTTATACCCTGATACGCTAACCACTGTAATCACATCCTCTGGCAAAGAGTTCCAGAGCGTAATTATTTGTTCAGTGAAAAAATATTTTCTCCTATTTGTTTTGAAAGTATTTCCATGTAACTTTTGAGTGTCTCCCAGTCTTTGTACTTTTTGAAAGAGTAAAAAATTGATTATTTTTACCCATTCTACACCACTCAGGATTTTGTAGACTTCTATCATATCCCTTCCTCAGCCATCTCTTTTCCATGCTGAAGAAGCCTACCCTCTTTAGCTTCCTCATATGAGAGGAGTTCAATCCCTTGATCATTTTGCTTGCTCTTCATTGAACCTTTTCTAATTCCTCAATATCTTTTTTGACATACGACGACCAGAATTGAATGCAATACTCGTTGTGAGGTTGCACCATGTAGCAATACAGAGGCATTATTTTCTGTCCCTTTCCTAATAATTCCTATGCTTTTTTTGGCTGCTGCCACACACTGGGCAGAAGATTTAAGCATATTTTCTACAATGACACTTAGATCTTTTTCTTGGCTGCTGACTCCTAAGGTGGACCCTAACATCATCAGTTAATTATAATTCGGATTATTCTTCCCACTTTGCATTTGTCCACATTAAATTTCATCTGCCCTTTGAATGCCTAGTCTTCCAATTTCCTAAGGTCTTCCTGCAAATTTTCATACCATGTGTTTTAACAACTTTGAATAGTTTTGTGTCATCTGCAGATTTAATTATTTTACTTGTTGGTCTGGTTTCCAGATTACTTTTAAATGTTAAATAGCACTGGTCCTAATACAGATCTCTACAGCACTCCACTGTGCACCCTCCTCCATTGAGAAAAATGGTCATTTAATCCTATCCTCCGTTTTCTGTCCAATCACCAGTTCTTAATTCACAACAGAACATTGTTTCTTATCCCATGACTTTTTGATTTTCTCAGGAATCTCTCATGAGCAACTTTTTAAAAATCTTTCTGAAAATGTAGATATACTACATCAACCGGCTCTTCATTATCTACATGTTTGTTCACACCTTCAAAGAAATGGAGCAAATTGATGAGGCAAGACTTCCCTTGACTCTGAATCCATGCTGACTCTGTCCCATTAAATCATGTTTGTCTGTGTGTGTTCTATAATTTTATTCTTTATAATACTTTCCACTATTTTGCCTGCCACTGAAGTCAGGCTCACAGTCTGTAATTTCCTGGATCATCCTGGAACCCTTTTAGAAATCGGTGTTACATTGGCCACTCTCTAATCTTCAGGTAGTACGAATGATTTTAATGACAGGCTACAGATCACTAACAGCAGATCAATAATTTCATGTCTTTCAGTGCCCATAGGATGCGTGCCATCCAATCCAGTTGATTTACTACTCTTTGTTGTTTTGGCTCAGTACATCTTCCAGGTCCACTGCGATTTCCTTCAGTTCCTCCGCATCGTCACCCTTGAAAACCATTTCTTGTACAGATAGATCTCTTATATCTTCCAATGTAAAGCCCGAAGCAGAGAATTCATTCATTCTCTCAGCTATGGCCTTGTCAACCCTGAGTGCCCGTTTTGCTCCTTGATGATCTAACAGGCTTTCTGCTTCTGATGTACCTGAAAAAGTTGTTACTATGAATTTTTGCCTCTGTGGCAAGTTTCTCTTCATATTCTTTTTTAGGGGCCCTTTTACGAAGCAGCGGTAGAACTACTGCTGCTTTGTCGCATGCCAATTCAGCACTACCGGCAGCTCACCGCCCCCAACACAGGCCATTTCCAGCGACACTGTAAAAAAATGTTTTTTTTTTTTAACCGCCAGGGCTTTACCCGGTGGTAATCACTGCCTGGTTACCCCTGGGTTAGCATAGGAGCCCCTACCGCCTCCTAAATAGGTGGCGGTAAGGGCTCCCCCTATAATGGCCACATGGCAAGTGTTTACTTACTGCACAGCCACTTCCTTTTTTTTTTTTTGCTTTTTACCCACTGCGGTAAAAGGGGCCTCACTGCATAGCAAATCCATGCGCCGACGCTGCCGCAGCTTAGGGAAAAGGAAGTGGGACTTGATATACCACCTTTCTGAGGTTTTTGCAACTACATTCAAAGCGGTTTACATATATTCACGTACTTATTTTGTACTGGGGCAATGGAGGGTTAAGTGACTTGCCCAGAGTCACAAGGAGCTGCAGTGAGAACTGAACTCAGTTTTCCTGGATCAAAATCCACTGCACTAACCACTAGGCTACTCCTCCACTAACAACATTCCATGTAGAAGCCTGCCCTTGCAGATCAGTGATGCGGCCACATAGGCTTCTGTTTCTGTGAGTCTGACGTCAGACTCACAGAAACAGAAGCCTGCGCGGCCGCATCGCTGATCTGCAAGGGCAGGCTTCTACATGGAATGTTGCTAGTGGAATAGCAACATTCCATGTAAAATCTCAAATAATAGCAACAGAATCTCCAATAGTAGCAACATTCCATGTAGAATCTGAAATAGGGAAAGGGAAATGGGACTTGATATACCGCCTTTCTGTGGGTTTTGCAACTGCATTCAAAGCGGTTTACATAGTATATTCAGGTACTTATTTTGTACCAGGGGCAATGGAGGGTTAAGTGACTTGCCCAGAGTCACAAGGAGCTGCAGTGGGAATCGAACTGAGTTCCCCAGGATCAAAGTCTACTGCACTAACCACTAGGCACTTAGCCTTCTTTATCAATGCTTTGCATCTACCTTGCCTTCTTATATTCTTCATTTGATAAAATTTTTGCCAGGTCTGGGGCAGTATAGAAGAGAGGATTTAATGCCCTTTTTTTGTTATTTAAATGCCTTTTTTCCCCCCTGCAGCCAGAACAAGACTCTGCAACATTTAAAGACAGGAGGTAACAGCAATAATGTACGTGTATCCAAACAAAAATGAAAGTGCTAGCTCACATTTCTTTTTGTAAGGCTGATATTTATATGCAGAACAGCCTTTGCAGATGTGCACTGGCACTTTGTTTTCTTTGGACCTGTGCACAAGAAGCAATACTTACTGCTGAACCTTTGTGTGCGTGTGTTCAACAGGCTCCTCCCACAGTTAGCCTGTATGTTCTGCATGCATGAAATTTGCATCTGTTTAGCTTTCTGCATGTTCCGTTTTAAGTTCACAATAGATATGTGCAGCTGTACAGCGTGGCTTTCTGTATCGACCCCCTGGTCCTGAATTCTTAAACTAGTCTTTGCCAGTAGGACATGGGCTAAATGTAAGCCCTGTGGAGACAAGGAAATACCTAGAGCTCATGATGAAAGGCCTGAACTAAATATAAATATATATTATTTTGGTTTCTTCACATGTATGGAACACACACTTGGTATGTGAAATTCACTTATGCACAATTGTTCTCAAATGTAGATAAAGGTTATGGTGGATTATAAATAATAAACCATAGTAGAATTTGTTGAATTAGCTAAATACAAGATAATGAAAAATGGTTTTTTTTTTCAGCTGAAAACGCGGCAAGGAATGGAACTTTTAATTCAATCTGACAATGACGGTTTAATCAATGAATGGTTTAAAGCACTTTGTTACACAATCAACAATCAGGTATGTAACAAAACCAAAGATCTTGATTTCTTTTGTCAAAGTACAGACCAGTTGAAGAACAAACAGGATTAAAGCTTAAAAACTGTTTGATCTTTACTTCCATGGGTAGAACTAGTAAAGGTTGGCCTGTGCTTGTCCCATATATCTTCTTTCAGCTGCCGAGATTCTCATTGCTGTTAGAGGGAAACACTTCTCTCTCAAACCACTCTTGTCGCGCTGTTTTCTAGTTTCCTCTTATGGTGCATCTTGGAAATAATGTACAGCAGCAGCTGAGGAAGCTTGTTTGACTGTAGCAAATATCTACTTACTTCATTGTACTGATACTGGCCAACCTTTGCTTGTCCATTGCTAGCAGAAGATGAGCAGGTCAGTCTTTGAAATAACCTCTGGATGACTTGACTGGAAGTAAGAAAGAAGATGTGAACATAATTAAAAAAAAAAAACCAAATATTTATCAAACTTGTGTACTTCCAAACTCCTAGTTCAGTTTTCATTTGAGCCAGTTAGACGGTCCCCAAGTTATATAATTAGTTATATATGATGTGATGCATATCAGTAGCAATCAAAAATATGAAACCCAAAGGTCTTCTGTAGTTAAAACAGCTAATACCATTCTTCTTGGGTTGCATTGACAACCTCAGGATATTATTCATGTATTAGTATATTCTATGCGAGACAAACCTGCACAGAGTGTGGTCTAATTTAAATGTGTTTGTTGAGCAGTCACCAACTGGCACCCTGATCTGTGGTTCAATATAGGTTTTATTTGAACTTTCTGGGAGCTCCCAGAAACATAAAATAAAACATTTTGCTCCCTTTAGTTTTGTCATTATAAAAGAGGTCTCTCAAAATATTTTATCACAGCAGTAGATACTGTAAGTTGATGTAAAGTAAATTTGACTAAGAATGCTGGATAAATATAAACTCTTAAGTATTGTTTGGGAAATTCTGACTTAAAACCTATGTGGGGAGAAAGATTGTTAAATCCTTCTCTTAGTTTACTTATTAACTTTAATAATTTTAAATGCCTCCTCAGCTCCCACCCTCCCTAGCCACTTTCTTTGCTTTATAGTGTGATTATCTAACACTGATGAGAGGCTGTATGTATGCACTTGGTAAAGAGAGCTGCCAACTCTTAAAGAATGAGTCCAGTCTCTGGATGCTAGAGTGGCAAACCTGCAACTGCTGAGGCAGGCATAGAAATTTGATAGGGATGCCTGCAGGAACATAGCAGTAAGGGCCCAACTCCACTATGGCAGCCCCTGTGTTGCCTCGAAAGAGCAAGGTCATCAGAAGTAGAGCAATACCTTGATGTTACAAGATTTGATCCTGTAGCTGGTACCTGCCCTCCAGGTGATTCAGCATCCTCTTGCAGTAAGGATGGGTCTCCAAGGGGTTGCTCAAGAGTGAATGGTTAAGACACCCATTTTAGTTGGTGATTTGATCATTAGAAGTATAGATAGGTGGGTGACTGGTGAACATGAAAATCATTTGGTAATTTGCCAACCTGGTGCAAAACCTCGTAAATTGCCCCAATAAGATTCTAGATAGTACTGGGGTGGAGCTGTCTATTGGTACATATGGATAGGAAGGTATTTGTGAGAGGTTCTGGAAACCAAATTTTACTTTTTTAAGTAGAAAGTTGAAATCTAGAACCTCTAGGGTAGCATGCTGCCCATTCCACGTGCAAGACACAAGAGGAAATAAGAACTTTGAAGGCTTTAGTGCAAGGATGAGAGAGTGGTACAAGGAAGAGGACTTTGGATTTATTAGGAACTGGACAATATTTTGGTGCAGAAGGAGTCTGTTCTGAAAGGAAGGGCCATACCTTATCCAGAGGGAACATAGCTGCTAGTGCTAATTTTTTCAAACAGAAAGAGCAGTTTTTAGATTAGAACATACTACTACTACTACTACTATTTAACATTTCTAGAGCGCTACAAAGTGTACGCAGCGCTGTACAAACACAGAAGAAAGACAGTCCCTGCTCAAAGAGCTTACAATCTAATAGACAAAAAGTAAAGCATTTAAATTTAAAATATTTAAGCAGTCAAGCACAAGAGAACAGTCACAGAAGGACAGAAGATGTTGAAGGGTGGTCAGTGTGATTAGGTGTAACTCTGGTTGGAGTAGTGGGAGAAGGTGATAGAAGAATAGAAATGGGTGAGGTAAAGTAATGAGTGGGTTGATAGGGAGGTTATATAAGACATGTCACTCTAGGGGTGGGTGGGTAGAGGGGTAGGGTGGGTGGAAGCAGGAGAAGGTATTCTCTGCAGCCTATCTGTGAGATGGAAAATGCTCTCTGAAGCTGCTGCTATAAGTTGTTAGTTTTCTCTCCCTGAAAGAGATCCAAGCCACACCCACGAAGTTCAAACTGTCAGTGGGGAGGGTGAGGGGAGGAAATGGCAGTGCTTGATGAAAAAGAGAGCTCAGTTTGATAGGAGATATACTATAGGATGTCATTCTGAGGCCAGGCTAAGTCTAAAGCAGGAGAAGGTATTCTCTGCAGCCTATCTGTGAGATGGAAAATGCTCTCTGAAGCTGCTGCTATAAGTTGTTAGTTTTCTCTCCCTGAAAGAGATCCAAGCCACACCCACGAAGTTCAAACTGTCAGTGGGGAGGGTGAGGGGAGGAAATGGCAGTGCTTGATGAAAAAGAGAGCTCAGTTTGATAGGAGACATACTATAGGTTGTCATTCTGAGGCCAGGCTAAGTCTAAAGCAGGAGAAGGTATTCTCTGCAGCCTATCTGTGAGATGGAAAATGCTCTCTGAAGCTGCTGCTATAAGTTGTTAGTTTTCTCTCCCTGAAAGAGATCCAAGCCACACCCACGAAGTTCAAACTGTCAGTGGGGAGGGTGAGGGGAGGAAATGGCAGTGCTTGATGAAAAAGAGAGCTCAGTTTGATAGGAGATATACTATAGGATGTCATTCTGAGGCCAGGCTAAGTCTAAAGCAGGAGAAGGTATTCTCTGCAGCCTATCTGTGAGATGGAAAATGCTCTCTGAAGCTGCTGCTATAAGTTGTTAGTTTTCTCTCCCTGAAAGAGATCCAAGCCACACCCACGAAGTTCAAACTGTCAGTGGGGAGGGTGAGGGGAGGAAATGGCAGTGCTTGATGAAAAAGAGAGCTCAGTTTGATAGGAGATATACTATAGGATGTCATTCTGAGGCCAGGCTAAGTCTAAAGCAGGAGAAGGTATTCTCTGCAGCCTATCTGTGAGATGGAAAATGCTCTCTGAAGCTGCTGCTATAAGTTGTTAGTTTTCTCTCCCTGAAAGAGATCCAAGCCACACCCACGAAGTTCAAACTGTCAGTGGGGAGGGTGAGGGGAGGAAATGGCAGTGCTTGATGAAAAAGAGAGCTCAGTTTGATAGGAGATATACTATAGGATGTCATTCTGAGGCCAGGCTAAGTCTAAAGCAGGAGAAGGTATTCTCTGCAGCCTATCTGTGAGATGGAAAATGCTCTCTGAAGCTGCTGCTATAAGTTGTTAGTTTTCTCTCCCTGAAAGAGATCCAAGCCACACCCACGAAGTTCAAACTGTCAGTGGGGAGGGTGAGGGGAGGAAATGGCAGTGCTTGATGAAAAAGAGAGCTCAGTTTGATAGGAGATATACTATAGGATGTCATTCTGAGGCCAGGCTAAGTCTAAAGCAGGAGAAGGTATTCTCTGCAGCCTATCTGTGAGATGGAAAATGCTCTCTGAAGCTGCTGCTATAAGTTGTTAGTTTTCTCTCCCTGAAAGAGATCCAAGCCACACCCACGAAGTTCAAACTGTCAGTGGGGAGGGTGAGGGGAGGAAATGGCAGTGCTTGATGAAAAAGAGAGCTCAGTTTGATAGGAGATATACTATAGGTTGTCATTCTGAGGCCAGGCTAAGTCTAAAGCAGGAGAAGGTATTCTCTGCAGCCTATCTGTGAGATGGAAAATGCTCTCTGAAGCTGCTGCTATAAGTTGTTAGTTTTCTCTCCCTGAAAGAGATCCAAGCCACACCCACGAAGTTCAAACTGTCAGTGGGGAGGGTGAGGGGAGGAAATGGCAGTGCTTGATGAAAAAGAGAGCTCAGTTTGATAGGAGATATACTATAGGATGTCATTCTGAGGCCAGGCTAAGTCTAAAGCAGGAGAAGGTATTCTCTGCAGCCTATCTGTGAGATGGAAAATGCTCTCTGAAGCTGCTGCTATAAGTTGTTAGTTTTCTCTCCCTGAAAGAGATCCAAGCCACACCCACGAAGTTCAAACTGTCAGTGGGGAGGGTGAGGGGAGGAAATGGCAGTGCTTGATGAAAAAGAGAGCTCAGTTTGATAGGAGATATACTATAGGTTGTCATTCTGAGGCCAGGCTAAGTCTAAAGCAGGAGAAGGTATTCTCTGCAGCCTATCTGTGAGATGGAAAATGCTCTCTGAAGCTGCTGCTATAAGTTGTTAGTTTTCTCTCCCTGAAAGAGATCCAAGCCACACCCACGAAGTTCAAACTGTCAGTGGGGAGGGTGAGGGGAGGAAATGGCAGTGCTTGATGAAAAAGAGAGCTCAGTTTGATAGGAGATATACTATAGGTTGTCATTCTGAGGCCAGGCTAAGTCTAAAGCAGGAGAAGGTATTCTCTGCAGCCTATCTGTGAGATGGAAAATGCTCTCTGAAGCTGCTGCTATAAGTTGTTAGTTTTCTCTCCCTGAAAGAGATCCAAGCCACACCCACGAAGTTCAAACTGTCAGTGGGGAGGGTGAGGGGAGGAAATGGCAGTGCTTGATGAAAAAGAGAGCTCAGTTTGATAGGAGATATACTATAGGATGTCATTCTGAGGCCAGGCTAAGTCTAAAGCAGGAGAAGGTATTCTCTGCAGCCTATCTGTGAGATGGAAAATGCTCTCTGAAGCTGCTGCTATAAGTTGTTAGTTTTCTCTCCCTGAAAGAGATCCAAGCCACACCCACGAAGTTCAAACTGTCAGTGGGGAGGGTGAGGGGAGGAAATGGCAGTGCTTGATGAAAAAGAGAGCTCAGTTTGATAGGAGATATACTATAGGTTGTCATTCTGAGGCCAGGCTAAGTCTAAAGCAGGAGAAGGTATTCTCTGCAGCCTATCTGTGAGATGGAAAATGCTCTCTGAAGCTGCTGCTATAAGTTGTTAGTTTTCTCTCCCTGAAAGAGATCCAAGCCACACCCACGAAGTTCAAACTGTCAGTGGGGAGGGTGAGGGGAGGAAATGGCAGTGCTTGATGAAAAAGAGGAAAGCCTAATTAGTTTGTTTTGCAAAATGTCCAAAACCTGATTTGGACGTCGTATTCAAAATGCCCCTCTACATGTTCTCTGGATCTGATATAAGGCAATTTGTTCAGGAGAGTGATTTAATCTCAGTTATATTTGCATCATCCTTGATTTCTACAAATAACACAATGCCACTCGTATCACGTATGATGCAATATCACATTTGACTGCAGCATTCATTGCTTTGCTTAAAAAGCAACTACTGTCCAAATCTAGTCACAGATTTATTCATAGATTCTGTCAAAAATATATTTTAGCCATTTCCAGTTTAAACTAAGATCCCACCCCTTTTTAACTCACTCTCGGGTGCATTTTCGAAAGAGAAGGGCGCCTATCTTCCAACACAAATTGGGAGATGGACATCCTTCTCGCAAGATCACCCAAATCGGTATAATTGAAAGCTGATTTTGGGTGCCCTCAACTGCTTTCTGTCGTGGGGACGGCCAAAGTTCACAGGGGCATCAGCAGTGTAGCGAAGGCGGGACTGGAGCGTGCTTAGGAGATGGGCGTCCTCGGCCGATAATGGAAAAAAGGACATCCCTGACGAGCACTTGGCTGACTTTACTTGGTCCATTTTCTTTCACGACCAAGCATCAAAAAGGTGCCTGAACTGACCAGATGACCACCAGAGGGATTCGGGGATCACCTCCCCTTACTCCCTCAGTGGTCACTAACCCCCTCCCACTTGTGGTGGTAAATGTGAGCCCTTCAAAACCCACCACAAACTGACTGTACCCACATGTAGGTGCCCCCCTTCATCCCTAATGATTATGGTAGTGGTATAAAGTTGTGGGGTTTGGGGGGCTCAGCACCCAAGGTAAGGAAGCTATGCACCTGGGACCTTTTTCTGAAGTCCACTGCAGTGCCCCCTAGGGTGCCCGGTTGGTGTCCTGGAATGTGAGGGGGACCAGTGCACTACGAATGCTGGCTCCTCCCACGACCAAATGGCTTGGATTTGGTCATTTTTGAGATGGGTGTCCTCGGTTTCCATTATCGCCGAAAACCGGGGACGACCATCTCAAAATTGACCTAAGGACGACCATCTCTAAGGTCGACCTAAATTTCATGATTTGGGCGTCCCCAACTGTATTATCGAAACAAAAGATGGACGCCCATCTTGTTTCGATAATACAGGTTGGCCCGCCCCTTTATGGGGCCATCCTGCGAGGACGCCCTCATGAAAGGGGGGGAAATGGGACTTGATATACCGCCTTTCTGAGGTTTTTGCAACTACATTCAAAGCGGTTTACATATATTCAGGTACTTATTTTGTACCAGGGGCAATGGAGTTGGTTAAGTGACTTGCCCAGAGTCACAAGGAGCTGCAGTGGGAATCGAATTCAGTTCCCCAGGATCAAAGTCCACTACACTAACCACTAGGCTACTCCTTGGGCCCCGTTCGATTATGCCCCTCTCTGTTTCCGCTATTTGCAAGTCAAGGGTTGTATATTCTGACCCAATAGCATATCTTGAAAACTAGAGCCAATCAACAGTTTTAAAGCAGCATTTTTGTTCTCATTGACCCATAATTATCAAAGTCACTACATTTATTTCGGAAGCATTTTGGCTGTAGAATAATAGCAGCAGTAGTAGTAGTAGTGCCTGCTAGGTGTAATAAAATGAAATCTAAGAAATGATCCAGCTTTAAAATGGAGAGAGAATAATTTTATTGTATGTTTCTCATTTATCTTGATCAGAAGTGGGTCTCTAAGGGCCCTGTTTACTATAAACGCTAAAGAGACCCATAGGATTATATGGGTGTCTTTAGCGTTTAATGCATGCTAAAAATGTTAGCACGCCCTTAGCGCTTCTTAGCAAACAGGGCTCCAAGTGTTTAAAACTGACTTGGATAGCATTGTATAGTGTTCTGTAATTTTTAAACCAATAGGTTGGGGACCCAGAGGAAGCAGTTGAGGATGATGTTCCAGATTCTCCAGGAGCTGAAAAACAAGACAAAGAAAAGGATCAAAGGGACTCAAAAAAATCTCGTTGTAAGTACATCTCAATAAATCTTGTATTAATCCTATCAGAGTTAGCTAATGTTTTAAAAGTGTATTCTTCATCACTTTTCAAAGTCAATTTCCATTTGGAAATTCACCATTACAAGAAGTGTAGCAAACACATTTTCGTAAAAGTAGCTTACAGATTTTCATCCCCAGAATAAATTTAAACAAAACAGTACAAACCTCCACATGCATACTAAAGGGGTGAAGGGAAAGATCATAAGGAAACTAATAAAGCAAAAAATTGAAAGGAAAATAAAAATTACTTCTGTTCAATAGCTATATTACCCCATATCTCCAACCAGGCAAATAGAAAATAAAATAAAAAACTTCAGATTAAACTTGGTAGAGGTTCTTCTGTGCCATGTAGAAAACTATCCAGCTGAAAGGCTCAACACAAACAGATCTCCTTCCCTTATATTTTATGAAACCTGATGCAAGCGGTAAGGAAGGAGTTTACTCTGGTTGTGACTCAAGGCCATGGTATCAAGGATGAGTTATTTTTTGACTTATCCTAGGAAATGTCAGGTTTTTTTCTTTAAGTTCACGAAAATCTGCCATTACCAACTGCTTATGCTCTCTAGATAGCAGTCTTGGAACACATTGCATAACTCGTTTACCAAACTAATAAAATAAATTTTAAAATGGTTTAACATTTAATTGTGAAGGCTTCTTTGTAGACTGGTAATTGTGTTAAATAGCTCATGGCAGTGATTCCCATGCTGTGAGTAGTAACCCAAACTGAGATCACAGAGCCCTGGTTTGGGTTTATATCAATGACTTGAAAATAATAACCCACCAGATAGGTGTCATTCACCTGCATAGGCTGATAGGGTGCTATAACTTGGTCTCAGTGGGTTTTATAGAAGTCAAGCACTATAGTAGCATCATCAGTTGACACTGTAAGTCATCTTGGATGCATGTGATTTTTTGGAGTATCAATTTATGGTTTCTAGGACTGTCAGGTGTGAAGGCTGTAAAAGACTAGAAAAGTATGACTCAGTTGTGTTCTTTTGCTTTCAAGCACTTTGCATTGAGGGATATTTCATTTATGCATAAGTCCTCTGTAGTTAAATAAAAGAAAAAAAATCACTTTACAACTGAAACTGTTCAGATGTAACTTAAATCCTTATTAATGATACCGTGTAGAATGTCAAGATATTTATTAGTTGTGTGCAAATGAATTACTAAGGGGTCATTTTTCTAATCTACGGTATAAAGTGGCTTTCGTGTGCCCTTAAGCTGGGTATTTCTGTGCATTAATTCCATTTTTACCGCAGCAGTAAAATGGGCTATTTTCTTTTCTTTTTTTTTTTTTTTGCATTAATGTCTATACGCTAATACCACCGTTGATACATGGCCATTAAAAATAGAAAATTACCGTGCCCAGTACCTATTTTGTAGGTGATAAGGGCTCAAGCAGTAATCCTGCATTAATTGGCACAGTTTCCCATGCAACACATCCCCAAAGTGTAATAGATAAACCTCATTCTTAATGATTGATAATGGATGGGTGCTCATTTTCAAAAGAGAAAAACGTCCAAAAAGAGTCATAGAGTACTTACTGTTTGGACGAATTTCTTCTCAAAACGTCCAAATTAGTATTTTCGAAACCTGTTTGCAAACGTCTATCTATGCAATTCAGGTGCAGTGCATCAAGATCACAAAGGGGGCATGTCGGGTGTTTCAAAAACAACAACAAGGAGAGTCCAAATCTCCCGCAAAAAACACAAGAAAACAACAAATCAAGCGGAAGATATCCAGAAAGACCAGACTGAAGTCATGGATGTTAAAAGCCAAAATGATTTATTAGGACCCAACATCTGTCACATGGTGTTTGCTGATCAGTTGGCTGGTCTTTTGTTCTCTCTGTGGATTAACTTGTTTTTATAACCATGTGCATACTTAAAGGAATTATTCAAGCCAATCAGCTTCTTCTCAGAGACCCCTGAGGAAGGCCTTTTTGGCCGAAACATGGACCGTGTTGGGTCCTAATAAATCATTTTGGCTTTTAAGATCTATTACTTCAGTCTGGTCTTTCTGGATATCTTCTGCTTGATTTGTTGTTTTCAGGGGTGTTTCAAAGGCAGGATCAGGGCAGGCTTTAGGGCTTGCTAACACTTGGGACATTTTGCAGCCATAATGGAACAATTAAATGTCCAGGACAAAAATCTAAATGGTTTGGTGTAAACCTGTTTTTATAATGAATAAGGCACAAAAATGTGCCCTAAATGACCTGATTGATCACTGGAGAGAATCAGGGATGACCCCCTTCCACCCCTCAAAAACGTGAATAAAAATAGTACTTACCAATCTTTATAATAGATTCAGATGTTATGGCCAGGTCCATTAGAGCAGCATGCAGGTCCCTGGAGTAGTGTAGTGGTGGGTGCAGTTCACTTGTGGTGGAAACTGTGACCCCACAAAACTCACCAGAAACCCATTGTACCCACTTATAGGTGCCCCCTTCACGCATAGGTCTGTTGTAGTGGTGTACAGTTCGAGGTAGTGAGTTTTGGAGGGCTCAGCCGACAAGATAAGGGAGCGACAGTGAGATGTGTGCTTGGGAGCATTTATATGAAGTCCACAGCAGTGCCCCCTAGGGTGCCCATTGCTCTCTTGGGATGTCTGGGTGACCAGTCTGCTAAAAATGCTGGCCCATCTTACATCCCAATAGCTTGATTTTCTACATTTTTCACTTGTACTTTTTTTTTTTTTTTTAATGGCCTGAAAAGATACACATAGAGCATAAAAAAAAGGGATGTCTTGCAGTTTCGAAAATGGCCATATTTCCTTTCGGATTTTGGACGTTTAGCATAAAATGTTCAAAGTGCAACTTAGACGTCATATTGAAAATGCCCCACCACGTGTTCTTTTCTTCAAATTCTTCAACTTTCTTCAAGTTTAGCAACGTATTCTGTTGCATATTTTGGTTCAGGGGTTCTCAGCCCAGTCCTCAGGACACACCCAGCCAGTCAAGTTTTTAGGATACCTACAATGAATATGCATGAGAGAGGTCTACATACAATGGAGGTTGTGTATGCAAATTTATCTCATGCATATTCATTATGGGTATTCTGAAAACTTGATGATTAGGTGTGTTCTGAGGACTGGGTTGAGCACCACTGGTTTAGGTGGTATCATAGTAAATGATGACCGGAAGACCATTACGGTCCATATAGTCTGCCTAGTAAGGTGGGTAGAGCTGTACCTGCCACCCAGTGTAGGCTGCATTCCTTTATGCCCTTGTTTGAGGTTGTATCTGCTGCTCTGGACAGGTTATACCCCTCTGTGCGTTGTTTCAAGTGTCACCTAAGTTTTGTTTGGGTTTCATCCTCTTGCAATATAGGGATACTCTGTATCCCATACCTTTTTGAATTCTGTCGCTGTTTTTGTTTCTACTGCCTCCACCGGGAGGACATTCCAAGCATCCATTACCCTTTCCATGAAAGAGTATTTCCTGATGTTACTCTTAAATTTACCTCCTTGCAAATTTCAATTCATGCCCTCTAGTTCTACTGCTTCCTTTTCTTTGAAAAAGTTTTGTTTGTATATTAATGTCGTTCAAGTATTTAAATGTCTGAATGGTTAACTGATTTATGAATTTTGTATTGTTTGGGTTAGGAAACAAAACAAAATATGCAAGCTTCCAAACTCTCACTGCTTTATAGAAACAAGATTGGAAAGAGGTACTCTGCAGAGAAAAATCAAACAATTTTTAGTAAAACCTTTTCAAAGAGATAGCTGTGTTAGTCTGGTGTAACAAAAATGACAGAGGAATTTTCCAACAATTTTAATATAAAATGCCTTCTTTTTTTGTTTTTCATTCTGAAGCAATTAAGACTTCCAATAGTGTAGATTCTTCAGAACAAAAGAAAACCAAAACAAAGTTGAAGAAGTTTCTCACTCGACGCCCAACACTACAAGCTGTCCGTGAAAAGGGTTACATTAAAGGTAAGTGATTAAGCTTTCAAAAGAAACTAGTTTTATGAAAACCCATTTCAAAAACTGTTGACGGGAACATGAGCTTGTTAGACATAATTACGAGACAGCTGTCTTTGAGATGATCAGTTCAGTAAAAGCTCTTCGCCCAAGACAGTTATTCTGGAGCAGTCTAGGGATTACTTACATTTAGTGATAACTAGGAGTATGGAAAACTGTCAAAGAAATTAGTTGTATAAGATTCTCATTGTCTTTGTAGAAAGCGTATAGCGTTTTTTTTGTAGAGCTTTCATATTAGTAGTGGTGATCCTTGTGATGTAAATTCATTCTTTTTCTCCTCCTGCATGGTGAGAATTGTAACAATTACAAAAAAATGTGTCTAGCCTTTTCCATTTTGCTTCTTTTGGTTGCCTTATATCCTAGGCAGGAGGATGAACTCCTGTGAAGCACCTTCTCCTTGGATAGACAAACTAAGTTAGTCCCACAGGTCTGAACATAACAAAAGCCATACTGAATAAGACCAAGATCAAGTTCATTAAACCCTGCATATTATTTCTGACAGTGGCCAATATGGGATCCTAAAAAGATCTACTTGTTATAGCTCATTTCCAGCGAGGAGCAGTGGCCCTCCCAGCTCTATCTGGCTAGTAATTTTGTATGGACTTTTCCAGGAACTTGTCTAAACCTCTTTTAAATCCTGCTGTATTATTCATCTTGACCACATCCTCCATCAACAGATTAATTATGTGCTGTTTAGAAAAGTTAAACAACCATTTTCTATTTAATCATTCCACTCCAACAATGATTTTGTAATCATCTTCAATATCTCTTTTCAGGCGTTTTTATGACAAGCTGAAGAGCCCTAACCTATTTAGCCTTTCTTCATACTGCAAGTGTTGTATCCCTTTTATCAATTTTGTCACCATTCGCTGTACCTTTTCTAATTCCACTTTATCCTTTTAAAGGTAGGGTGACCAGAATGGCATAGAATACTCGATCTACATTGCGACAGTGACCTGTACAGTGTACTTATAATAAGTTTTGTTCTCCATCCTTTTTCAAAAAAGAAAATCCCTAACACACATCATTTGCTTGTTTAGTAGCTGTGGCACACAAGGCTGAAAATGTCATTGTATTTTCCACAAGATTTTTTTCTTGTATGGTGGCTCCTAAGTCACAGCTGTTAACAAGTTACACTGTAAAATCAGGATGTGTGGGTTTAAAAAAAAACTTAAATGTAAAGAATAATAGCAGCAAGCCGCAACCTCTGAAGAGATCGCGGTTTGATGCTATAATACTTTACGTTTAAGTTTTTAAAAAAAATAAATCCTGATTTTACAGTGTAAGTTGTTAACAGCTGATTAATAAGGACCTCCAATGAAGGTTGGATTGCTGAAACACTCAGTTTGCCAACTTTTTCCTATATTTCTGAACAGTAAAGTTTTTGGCTTGATTCGCCGATGACACAAAATTATTCAGGGTCGTCAAGTCGCAGGAGGAATGTGAACGATTACAGGAGGACCTTGCGAGACTGGGAGAATGGGCGTGCAAGTGGCAGATGAAGTTCAATGTTGACAAGTGCAAAGTGATGCATGTGGGTAAGAGGAACCCGAATTATAGCTACGTCTTGCAAGGTTCCGCGTTAGGAGTTACGGATCAAGAAAGGGATCTGGGTGTCGTCGTCGATGATACGCTGAAACCTTCTGCTCAGTGTGCTGCTGCGGCTAGGAAAGCGAATAGAATGTTGGGTGTTATTAGGAAGGGTATGGAGTCCAGGTGTGCGGATGTTATAATGCCGTTGTAGCGCTCCATGGTGCGACCGCACCTGGAGTATTGTGTTCAGTACTGGTCTCCGTATCTCAAAAAAGATATAGTAGAATTGGAAAAGGTACAGCGAAGGGCGACGAAAATGATAGTGGGGATGGGACGACTTTCCTATGAAGAGAGGCTGAGAAGGCTAGGGCTTTTCAGCTTGGAGAAGAGACGGCTGAGGGGAGATATGATAGAAGTGTATAAAATAATGAGTGGAATGGATCGGGTGGATGTGAAGCGACTGTTCACGCTATCCAAAAATACTAGGACTAGAGGGCATGAGTTGAAGCTACAGTGTGGTAAATTTAAAACGAATCGGAGAAAATTTTTCTTCACCCAACGTGTAATTAGACTCTGGAATTCGTTGCCGGAGAACGTGGTACGGGCGGTTAGCTTGACGGAGTTTAAAAAGGGGTTAGATAGATTCCTAAAGGACAAGTCCATAGACCGCTATTAAATGGACTTGGAAAAATTCCGCATTTTTAGGTATAACTTGTCTGGAATGTTTTTACGTTTGGGGAGCGTGCCAGGTGCCCTTGACCTGGATTGGCCACTGTCGGTGACAGGATGCTGGGCTAGATGGACCTTTGGTCTTTCCCAGTATGGCACTACTTATGTACTTATGTACTTATTCAGTGGACACTATTTGGCATCTTCCACTCTTGTGCAGATGTTGAAGATATTGTCGTCTGAGAGAATCACTAACCTAGGGAAGGTCAGGAATACCCTTGTTACTAGATCCAGGAGTACTTGCACAGATAATGTGGTGGTGTGAGGTGCTCTGGAGACCATGGATAGGTAGCCAAATTGGTTCCTTACCTCCTAGTTGGACTAGGAGACATCCAAGTCAGGATAAGTGAGGGATGGAGATTCTGTGCAATTTAATTGTCTCTTGGATCAGGACTGTTACCCCTCCACCCCACTTCCTGGGTTTGGTTGATGTCTAGTTGTATTCACTGATGAAATGATAGAAGGAGAGAAAGTAAAATAGGAGAGCCAGGGTGAGTGAAAGAAGTTATAACACAACTTCTTACACCCACTTCCCCCCCCCCCCCCCCCCCCCCCCATACCTTAACAGTTCAAGGCGGGTTACACAAACAAAGGAAATGAGCAACAATCATTCTGGGAGTTACAATAAAACATTCAAGTTGTAGGTAAACATAGTAAAAAAAAAATAAAGGGAAATTGATGATGGATAGTAAGAAAGACTTGGCAGAAAATAAATTGAAGAAAGCTGAAAGGAAAAGGAGGAGATAAAATTGATAAATGGACAGGAAATCTGGTGAGATGAGGAAAGCAGAGACTGGGACCAACAGAACTGAAACAAGTATATGACCAGACGACAAAGCTAGAAAAGCTAATTTTATTTTTTATTTTAAGGTAAAGTAGTGTGATAGCTGTTTTAATAAACATTAATAAATAAAAACAGAAAATGATAATAAGGTGTTATCTTTTCATTGGATTAATTATAATACCTTTTTGACTAACGTTCAGAGACCAAAACTTCCTTTCTCAGGTCAGGACATAATACCAAAACAGCAGCATACTGTCTTGATCTGAGGAAGGAGGTTTCGGCCTCTGAACGCTAATTGAAAAATATATTTAATCCAATAAAATGTATCATAGTTTCAATTTTTTTATTTTATTTGCATTTGTTAATTTGTAATGTAGTGGCTGGAATATGTCAGTTTTAGAAATTTACATCTGCTATCATTATATTTTGCACAGTACGAGGGACATGCATTGCTTTCTCTTTCTTTGGTGATACACTATATGAAGAGTCTGGCTTCTTGGAGTTTCCGTTTAATTTTTATTTCTATTTTGTGGTTAATTATTCTACAGAATACTGGGTGAGAGTCTGTGTTCTGCATTTGTGAAAGAAATGTGGTTTTCTGTTAGCATTGACTGTACAATCTGTTCTAATCTGATTTTTTTTATCATATATAGGTAACCATGAACGTTTGAGCCCATTACAATTGGTTTTAGAGCACATCTTACAGAGAACTTGCTCTATTAGCGTTTGTTTCAGATGCTAGACTTTTTATATCTAAAGAGAAGCTCTTATTCTTCTGTTCAGTCTCACGGCTGCATTTGACACAGTAGACCATGGTATTCTTTTTAAATTAAATTCCATCAGTATTTCTGGTAGTGTGTTCTCATGGTTCAAAGAATTTTTAGCAATAGACATTATAAGGTTAAAATGAAGGAGGTCCTTTCAAACTCAAGGATTCCACCTTGCGGAGTCCCACAGGGCTCTCCTTTATCACCCATTCTATTTAATGTGTATATGACATCTATGGATTTTGGGTTTTCCTCTGTAGCGAGGTCTTGAATTATTCTATATCTACAGTTACTACCTGTATTTCCAAGATTAAATACTATAACTCAATTCATGGTTTTAAATTGAGTGATGACAAGACCAAATTGCTTTGGCTTAACCATAATGTTAATTCTATTCCAGATTAATTTCAGGTCTCCAAAGATCTGTCTTTAAAGGTCGAACGATCTTCCAAGGTCTTAAGGTTTAATCTTGACTCCACTCTCTCATTTCAACCCCAAGTAAATCATCTTCAATCAGTATTCTTTAAACTTCATCAATTACGTCGTATTTGTCACTACTTTGACTGCTGTACACACTTTGCTATTCTGGTCCAGGCAGTTGTTTTAACCCATGTAGACTGTTGTAATGGAGTAGCTTAGTGGTTAGTGCAGCGGACTTTGATACTGGGGAACTGGGTTCGATTCCCACTGCAGCTCCTTGTGACTGTGGGCAAGTCACTTAACCCTCCATTGCCCCAGGTACAAAATAAGTACCTGTATATATGTAAACCGCTTTGAATGTAGTTGCAAAATACCACAGAAAGGCAGTATATCAAGTCCCATTTCCCTTTCCCCCTTTCTCTGTTTGTCTTTTACTGCTAAACTCTGTTCTAAGCTCCAGATCTTACAGTACATTGCAGCTAAACTCATCTTTGGCCTCAAGAGATCTAATAGCGCTAAACTGCTCGCTCTTCTCTCCATTGACTGTCAGTTCAGGCCCAAGTTTTGTTTAAACTGGACTCTGTATAGTGTTCAAAATGTTTGATGGCCTTGTCCATGTTTACCTTTTTAATTAGCTTTCTTTTCCCCCTGTTTGTTGTATCTCACAAGCTAGAGATCCATTTCAATTATTTCTGTCTTCCTTTTTTGGATGTTTAGTTTAAAATAATTTTAGAGGATTCCCTATGTTCTTTGCTCATCTCTCTCTTACTTTTTTCACAAGAATCTGAAGACTTATCTCTTAAAAAACAAAACAAAACTTTTGACTAAGTGATTTTTATATTTTCTAGTGAATCTTTCCTCTTTCTGTCCTGTTTTGAACCACTATTAGTGGGAGTTGGCAGGATACAAGAATCACATTGCATTACATTTAATTTTCCAATAGGCTTATTGATGATCTAGTGCTCGCTGCAGTGTTTGTGGTACTGTCTTTTCCTAAGTAGATGCTTATTGTGTGACTTGTGGAAGTTACTGCTATTATGGTATGTTGGAGTTGCTCTGTCTGTCCTGAGTGACATTTTTAGTGTTTTGGACTATTTCATACTATACCAGGTATTGGATTTTGGATTTGGATTTAGACCACACCTTTCTTAGTAATAGCGCAGCGTGTTTCCCTACTCCTCCCCCCGCCTTGGAATCATCTGTCACCCCCCCCCCCCCCCCCGCGCTATGGCCCCCTCGACCCCCCCCCTTCCGCGAACCTGTCGACCCCCCCCCCCCCGGCCCGCCGAAAACCGCCCCCCACCGCCGTTGTGGACTGCCTGTGCTGACGGGGGACCCAAACCCCCGACAGCCGAAGTGCTGTTGTTTCCTTCGCGTTGCTTCCTTAATCATCTTCTCTGCAAGTTTCTCTGCGTGTCTGACGTCAGACGCACACAGGGGAACTTCCAGAGAAGATGATTGAGGAAGCAACGCGAACTTCGCGAAGGGCACAACAGCACTTTGGCTGTCGGGGGTTTGGGTCCCCCGTCAGCACAGGTAGTCCACAACGGTGGCGGAGGGTGGTTTTCGCCGGCACGGGGGGGGGGGGGGGTCGAGGGGGCCGTAGCACGGGGGGGGGGGGGAATTGCCTGCCTAGGGCCCGTTTCCTTGCCTTCATTGACTTAAAATTATTTGGCAGAGAATTCCACACTTTAAGGATTTCATTTTCAGAACTAACTGTGCTGTCATTTGTCATCCCTTCTATCTTCTCAAGTGTTACACGCAGGTCACAGAATTTATTTTTCAAGATAGAGCTTTCTTGAAATTCCAATAGCTCCATTTCCAGATTTCCTAAATCTAAGTAAGCAGGAAAGATCAAATTCTTCAAATTTGGCTCTCTCTGGAGAAGTTAGAAAACACAGGGTTGTCTCCATTTTACGGAACTGTAAAAATCTGTTACTAAAATTCACCTTTGTACAACGCCAGAAAATTCCTTGTAGATTTCCTGATGGCTTGTATGACTGTCTGCAAATGTTTTAGAATTTTCTAAATGCATTTTTAGATTTGGAAAATATTTTAGCTGCCCACTTTCAAGGTCTCTTTCAAAAACCTGAAGTTTTCTCTCAAATGTTTTGATATCACAAAACAACCTTTCTGCTGTTTTCCCTACAGCTACACCTTGTAGTTGTTTGTTCAGTACGTTGAAGTGTAGTGTAAAATCTGTGAAAAACATGAGGTTGGTAAGCCAGGCCATATCAGTGAGCTGTGGATATTCCTGCCTTTTTTCATTCATAAACAGCCTAATTTCATCCAAGCAAGCTACAAATCTCTCCAGGACGCGTCCTCTGCTCAGCCACCGGACATTATTGTACATAAGTAAACAATTATACTGTGCCTGAACCTCATCAAGAAGTGCTTGAAATTGTTGAAAATTCAGAGCACCAGCTATGATATAATTATCCATCTTTGACATCTTTGAGGACATCCTCAAATTTTTTGCTGCTTTCCCTGGCACAGAGAGCTTCTTGATGTATAATACAATGGAACTGAATGACTTGATGTTTTATTTCTTTAACAAAGAACTGTATGAAACCAGATGTTGTGCCCCATCACTAGTAATTGAAACCACTTTTTCTGGTCTTATGTCTTGTGACAAAAAAGCCTCCATGACAGCATTGTAGATATCTATCCCTTGTGTTCTTTCAGGCAAAGACAACAGTTTCACCAGCTCTTCTCTCATGATGTCACCAACAGCATAACGCAAAATTACTGTTAGTCTTGCGTGATTATTTACATCTGTACTTTCTTCTAAGCGCATGGAGTAACAGGCTGCCTTTTGTAAGTCAGTGGTGAGCTGCTGACTAACATCACTTGCCATGCGCTGGACTCGATCTTTAACAGTATTTCTGCTAAGTGGCATCTCAGAGATGGCGTTGAATAATTTTATCTTTGTTTGGCAAATCATGAAAAAGAGAATTACACCCAGACAACATGGCCGCTTTGATAATATTCCCATCAGAGAGGGGTTTACCATGTTTTGCTATGCACAGTGAAATTTGAAAACTGGCATTTGTCAGATGATTTGTTCTAGAAAGATAGTTGCAAAAACTAAGATACTGGGAATTATATTTCCTCAATTTGCCTTCAATAAACTCTTTTCTTTCAGTTTCACTTAGTTCGGTAACATTTTTGTGGTTGGTGTCAAAGTGTCATCTGACACACAACACTTTCATTACACAGAATACATAACGCTTTTCCATTGCGTTCAATAACTCCAAATGACTCTGTCCAGGCCTCTTGGAATGATCTTCCACTATCTGTTTTTGCTTTTTTTGCTGCACTCATTTTTGGGTGTTCAAGACTGAGTCTACAAAAAAACAAAATAATATGAAACTCCCAATACAAATCTATCCCCATACCAAAAATAGCTAACACTATGATATTCATACAGACAAGCCTCCAATGAACAACAAGGCAGGGCCAGCGCCGCAATGCCTGTGCTGTGGCCTGAGCGCTCTGCTTAACTGCAGCTATGTCACACAGTGATCAATTCTATTATGTAAACAATTAATTGATTTTAAACTTACCTTTGCAGTCTTCTCTTCTCTTCAGCAGGGGGACAGGTTACGGCGGCCAGCAGCAGCGGTAAAATGCGAGTTCCAGGGTCGTCCTCCCTCTCTCTGAGTTCCAGGGTCGTCCTCCCTCCCTTCCTCCCTCCCTTCCTTCAGTTCCAGGCTCCCTCCCTCCAAATTTTAAAGGTCATCTCTTGACTTACCTTGTCGGGGACGGGTTACGGCGACTGGCAGCAGCGGTAAAATGCGTGCAGGCTCTGCCCTTCTCTCTCTCTCTCTCAGCTCTGGTTTCGTCCTTGCAGAAACAGGAAATGAGGGCAGGACCAGAGCTGAGAGAGAAGAGCCGAGCCTGCACGCATTTTACCGCTGCTGCCAGCCGCCGTAACCTGTCCCCGACAAGGTAAGTCAAGAGATGACTTTTAAAATTCGGAGGGAGGGAGGGGGCCTGGAACTTGAAGGAAGGGAGGACGACCCTGGAACTCGGAGGGAGGGAGGGAACGACTTTGGCTGAGGCGACGGCGTGCGTGCCCTCTCTGGCACTCGTGCCATAGGTTCGCCATCAGTGCTCTAGGGGATGGGTAGTTAGCCTTGTAGATTTGCTTATTCATCCACAGGAGAAGAAATCTCTATATTATCTTGAGAATAAGGTAAAAGTCTAGCATCCCTGTATCATTTAACAAGGCACTAGAATCATAAATCAAATGACTGTATTTCACATTCCTATGTGAATTTCCTCTGGAAGTTTAATGCATTGGGGTTTCAGATTTCTACTCACTACTGTAGTTTCAATTTGCAGTTGTGGTTGTTTTTTTTTCCTGCTTTTCAGTGTCAAATCATCCTCACTTTCCTTATATATTGATGTCTCTAGGAAAATTATTGTACAGTTTCATTCGATTTGTCTACCTCTTGTGTTCTATTATTGTCCTGTTTTATTGATTTACTGGATGTTTTGTATTAATGCTGATCTGTTTTAGCATGTTTTATAAATCACCATGATATTTTATCAAATGGTGGTATAACAAATGTTTAAATTACTAAATAAACGATATGCTTTGGTCCAGTTGATGCAAGTCACTGGAGGTTTTTTCTTTTGTTACCTTGGTATGGGGAGGGGGTGAGGTTGTAGATATAGGTCTTGCTCAGATTCAAAGCAAGCACCTTTCTCAGCTCCTACGATGTGCAGGGAAGGTAAAAAATTGCTTTTAGGATTAGTGCCTCAATATAGACTGGTCAAAAAATGACTATGGCTTATATCATCTCCTTAAATCAACTAAACCAATATCAAAATGTAAAAGGAGGATATCTCTCAAAACACTTGTATAGCTTAACTGAGGTGGCGTCTCATATCATTAGACACTACTACTATTCACATTACTCCCGTGGTGAATCTATATGTATGTGTCAAGATATAATCATTGACTCTATCCGCCACCCACCTAAATCTTCAAACTTTGTATTTTTTCTTTATAATATATCAACATATACAGCACTTAGCTTAACGGACTGGTGCGTTATCTCACAGGTGTGCCTGTATGCTCCAACAGGTGTCTGTTTCGCAACGCTTCTTTAAAGGGTACTTTCATACCGTTTAGCTGTTATGTGTCTCAGCTTAACTCTCAGCAGTGTATTTCAGATCAGGCAACTGATAAATAAACTAGATGACCTTGGTATGGGCTGTAACGTGACTGACTGGCTTAGAAGCTGGTTAAGCGGAAGAAGACAGAGGATAGTTGTAAATGGAGTTCACGTCAAGGTAAAGGATATTACCAGTGGTATGCCGCAAGGGCTATCTGGCAAGGTTTGCGTTTTGTGGATGATACCAAATTCTGTAATAGGGTAGACAACCCTGATGGTGTGTGGATAGCATGAGGAGGGATCTAGCGAAGCTTGACAAATGGTCCAGTTATTGGCAGTTAAGATTTAATGCTAAAAAATGCAGGGTCATGCATTTGGGCTGCAAAAATTCGAGAGCATGATAGGGGTAAAGTGCTTCTCTGCATGAAAGATGAATGGGACTTTGGGGTGATCATTCCTGACTGTCATTCCTGACTGTGGCCAGCAGGGGAAAGGAGGTGGTAGTGCCTATGTTTAAATCTCTGAGGCCCCATTTTACATTACTGTGTGCAATTCTGGCGACCTTCAAAAAGGTATAATGAGGATGGAGTTTGTCCAGAGGGCATCAGAGTGGTCTTTGTCATAAAGGGTATGGGGACAGACTTGGTGATCTCAATATGTTAATGTATATTTTTGAAGAAAAATGAGAGAGAGGAGGCATGATATTTAATTATCTCTGTGGCATAATGCACTGGAGGCAAGTCTCTTTCAGCTAAAAGAAAACTCAGGAATGAGAGAGCATAGGATAATGTTAAAAGGGGACTTGGGAGTAATCTAAGGAAATATTTCTTTACAGAAAGGGTGGTATGGAACGGCCTTCTGGTGGAGGTGTTGTCTACAAAGATTATATTTGAATTCAAGAAAACGGACAAGCATGTAAGATCTCTTAGGGAGAGGCTAGGTTAATAGATGGTATGAATGGACAGACTGAATAAGCCACATATCCCTTATTTGCTGTCATTTTCTATGTTGCTAAAAATATTTAGTACTTAATATATGTAATTGTAATTATGTAAGCTGTAGCTTTGATGACTTACTGTCTAGCAAAGAACAAATCAGGAAAATCTGATACAGCAGTTGACATCGGACTTCCTGAGAAACCAAATAAATAAACAGCTGTTGAGGTGCATTTGGCAGAAACTGAAGAAGTGTGTTAAATTAATTAGCAAGTTGGAAGGGCTGATTTCACAGCTATAACAAAATTGTGTCAGATTTTATTTCTTCTGTTTGTGACCATTGAATATTACATCAGACTGCTTAACAAAAAATGTTGGCTCTCTTCCTATTCTGAATTTGCACGTACATCCATGACCAAATTTAAAAGCTTTATCTAGTTCCATTTCCGTCTATGTTTGCACTATTGTTCAGAGCAGCTGCAATTTTCTTTAGGGGATGGTTGGGAGATATTTTTATATTTTTGTGCTTTGTACATTAATTAAAGTTATTGTATATGTTTGTGCCCTACTGAGGGAGGGATTTTCCTGGATTAACAGGTAGTAAATTTTGTTTATATGAAGTATTTGTATTATAAGGCCCCTATACTTCAACAGACACTATCAGAAGTAGCAACATCTTGTCTCTCAAGATTTTTTATATATATATGATTGACTTCTACATGGTACTTGGGCTGTTCAGATTCCACCTCTGTTCTTTGTGACTTTGCACAATTCATTTAACCCTCCAGTTCCTTACATTCAGGTGCAATAGACCCCCCTGTCTCCAGAGGGCTTACAATTTAACTCATCTTGAGGTACTACTGCTGCAGATTGTGCAGAGAACTCTTCCTGTGGTACTATTTAAATGGAAAAAGGTGTTTAAATATTTCTCTAGTGTACTGTTTGTAGATGCTTTGTAAGAAAACTATTGTAAAAATTATTATATAAGGCTTTTAAGTCTCACACATTTTGTTTTTTTTAATATGCATAAGGTAGCAGCAGCTGTCATGGATCAGCCTATGCAATATTTAGGGATATTGCCTAATTAGTCTTATATAGCTCAGTTTCTCATTGTAAAGAGCTTTCTTCAGACTTCCAGACTATGAGCACGTCACCCCAATAGAAAAAAAATGATACAACAGAATAGAAGGCTAAAGGATGAGGGTTTTATGTCGGAAATAATTGCCTCAGCCTTCCCTTATTCATATAGATGGTAGGAAAAATATTTTTTGGAGAGAAGGTTTGTTGCGAGAGGGACAGACCTAAAGATCTAAAGCAGAGGTGTGCAAACTCGGTCCTGAAGGGCTGCAACTCGGGTGTTCAGGATTTCTTTAATGAATATGTATGAGATCTATTTGCATGAACTGCTTTTCTTATATACAGATAAATCTTATGCATATTCATTGGGAAAATCCTGAAAACCCAACTGGGCTGCAGACCTCAAGGACCAAAGTTGTCCATCCCTGTCCTAGAGGGTAAGAATGTCAGATTGAAATCGATTTATGAGGTTTTGTTTTTTCCTTTTTGGGGGGGGGGGGGGGGGCAAGATATTTGAATTTACTACCTTTGAATTTGGAAACCTTCCCTTTTTGCTTATCCATCAGGAAGGGGCTGAAAACCTATCTATATAATTAGTAAATATCACAGTTTTATATCTACTATCTTAGGGCCCTGTTTACTAATCCACACTTAGAGGCACGCTAGCATTTTTAGCGTGTGCTAAGCATTAGTGTATGCTAACCATGTAGATGCCCATCGTCTGCACAGTGTGCACTAATTTGTAGCATGTGCTAAAAACACTGACACATCTTGGTAAACAGGACCCTTAGTTTGTACGCAAATTTTATCATAATTGTTCTCTACTGATGAAAAATATCAGACTGTGAACCGCTGTGAATCCATTTTGGAATAACGGGTGGTATACAAGACTTAGAAAAGAATAGGATAGAATAAAATAGAGATAACTTGGAGGTATTTAAATGTCACTATTTAAAATGCACAGGAGGTAACCCTTTCTCCGTGAAAAGGAGGCAGTGGAACAAAGGAAGTCATAGGATGAGGGTGAAAGAGGGTAGAGCCCATAGAAATGTAAGGAAATATTTCTTTATAGGAGGTGGTAAAGCAGAGGACAGTGTCTGAATTCAAGAGATTATGGGATAAATGCAGATATCATCTGAAGGAGAGGGGAGGGATTGTAGAGTTGAGCAGTTGGTTTGGATGGGCAGACTGAACAAGGCTATCTTTGTTATGCCGTCATTTTTGTGTGTTTAATGCATTCAGTCCTACTTATGTCTCAAATGGCACATAATGCTTCCATGGCAGAACGCCTTTCTTACCAGTCTAAGCTGGTTGATGAAGCTGTCATATGTCAGTCTGCAAAGCTTCATCGCAGCCTGTTTTTTCATCATGTTTCCTTGGAGCTGTCATTTTTATTTTAACCTTTGTCTGGTGTTCAGCATAGCGTAGTGTATCAGGTAATGGCCAAGATTAATGTCCAAACAATAGTCATCAAATCCGTTATTACTTTTTGGACAGAGAAGGAAACTACACTGGCTCCCACTTAAAGAACGTACCGCGTTCAAGATCTGCACGATTGTTCATAAAATCATTTATGGAGATACCCCGACCTACATGCTAGACCTAGTGGACCTACCACCCAGAAACGCTAAAAAATCTTCCCGCACCTTTCTCAACCTACACTTCCCCAGCTGTAAAGGATTAAAATACAAATTAACGCATGCGACCAGCTTTTCTTATATGGGCACACAGCAGTGGAATGCACTTCCAACTCACCTGAGAACGATCAATGAATTAACCAACTTCCGCAAATCTCTGAAGACTTACCTCTTTGACAAAGCCTACCACGAGAACCCATAGCTAACTATAACACACCTTTCCAACTTTAGTCAGAATGTATCTCTCTACAACTGCTTGATCAAATCTTCTTGACTTCTTTGTAACACCAAATGTATATATTATCCTGTTATGGTGATGCCACAACAGGTCTTTGTAAGCCACATTGAGCCTGCAAATAGGTGGGAAAATGTGGGATACAAATGAAATAAATAGATTTTGAATTTGTCCTCTGTTGCAATTCTTGAATTGATTTCTCTTCTCAAAAATTCCAAGAATCTTTTGAAGATACTTGGTTTGGAAGATTTGAGCTTGTGCGGTATTTTTATGGGTTTCCATCACTCATGAGCCATATAACTGTAAAGAAGATGTTGCCGTTAAAAGCTATTAGCGTTTCCTTTCTTCCTGTTTGCTTTGATGTAGCATGAAAAGAATAGGCTAGCTTTTTTTTCATTTCTTAACATGTATCTGTTGCAACCTCAGTAAACATGTTGATGATATTCTTTCAGTCCAAACTTTTGAGTCATCTCAGTCTTTCTTGTATGCCTTTCTGACTAGCAGTGTAATGTCATTCATGTAATACTTCCAAACTGAGGTGGGAAATCTGACTAGTGTAGTCTCCTAGTAAATGACAGCAGATAAGAGCCATTTTTCCAATCTAGTCTGCCCCATTAAGAGGAGGCATTCCAGGAGTATGTTTTCATCAGGAGAAAAAAATAATGCACACAGATTGCATTTTCAAATCTACATATTTTTCTTGGAAATATTATGGACAGAGCTAGCAGGTGCAAATGCATGTAGGTACTTTGCTCTTGTATGTTTGCTTTGAAATTATAGGAAAAACCTATGTCAAAGTATTGCAAATTGTCACAAAGCACATAGTTTGAAAATTGTCCCCTTGTGTGTTTTTATAGATACCTTTGTTCTGCCTGTGTTTGTTAAGCAGTCCTTCAGTGAAAGCGTTCTATCAATTCTTGTTCTTTTTTTCACTTCCTTGTCTTTTTCTATATATCTTCTGTATCCCTGGGTCTTAATAGCCAACATATGTTTTTCTATCTGTTTCCTATCCTTAGTTGGTAGTCTGGGATGTCATCTTTTCCTTCAGTAGTATGTTTAAAGGGATGCTCTTCTTGCAATGGACTAATTGTTCTTGAGAACAACTTTGAAGAAGTATTTTTGCCTGGGCACACCAATTTTACATCAAAATGATTTCTTCCTAAGTTTCTCTCCTCAGTTTAGTAAATGTATCAGAACAATAGGTTCCTTATCAATATTTTTTTCTCAAAACTTTTAGAAACTTCAGCAATTTGGAAAGCCAGTGTTTAATCTATACCTATGTATAATCTACCAAAAACTTGCAAAATAAAAATTAAAGATGCTAATCCCTTGCCACAGCCAGAGATTAAAGTAAAGAAAATATCAATAAATTATCACTCCTGCATATTTTATGTTTAAACTGTTTTATTAGCGATTATCACAATACAAAGTAATGTAGAATATGCATATAGCATTGCTTGATATACAAAACAGCATTCTTGCAACATATTCAACTTCGCCAAACACTTTTCGTCCCCATTTTTCTCCCCCCTCCCCTCTTAACGATTCCTTGGCCCATGTTAACATTAGATTTTAAATGACTCATGTTCCTAATATCATACACTTGAATACTTCATTAGGTAAGATAGTGCTTATCACAAATATCAGAAAATGAAACATTAAAGCTCTAGAGCACTGCCAGGCTTTAGCCATATACATCACACTCAACCCCTCCAGCCCCCCACCCAGTCCCTCCTCCCCCTTGCAAGCAGATCCACTCTAGACTAATTTGCTACTACATGGTGCCCTAACTCTCCAATATACCGCTATTTATCAGGCATTGACAAGCAGACTACGTCCCCTTGGGCTGAGTATTTGCAGATATGGTGTCCAGATCTGTAGAAAGCGCACTCTACGTTTAGGCGATTGTTTTGAATCCCTAGCCTCCCAAGAGGCCAGAAGATGCACCTGATTGCGCCAATGCCAGTAAGCTGGTCCTTCCGATGAGACCCAGTATTGCATAATGCATTTCCGCGCTACCAAGCTCAGCTTCCTGCATAACATTATAGCAGGGGCGCCTAATGGAGCAAACGCTCTTGGTTGATCCAACAGAAACTGCCGCTCCGTTCCTTGAACTCTGTTCCCCAATCGAATCAAAAACCCTCTTACCCTCTGCCAAAACATGCGCACCTTGGGGCATTGCCATAATGCATGATATAACGAGCTGGGACCCCCTCCGCATTTAGAACACCCCGAGTTGTCCGGCCCCAACATATGAGCCAGTTGTGTTCTAGACATATACCCCCGTAGGACCACTCTATAACCACACTCCCTCAGCCTCTCATCTGTTACCAACACCCGGATGCCCTTCAAGGTGGCTGACACATCCCATGTTGCCAGGGAAGTCCCCAGATCTTGTTCCCATTTTCGCTTAAGATCAACATATTGCCTCTGGGACTTACGCCTAGCCAGTGCCCCATACAATGCTGATACAGATTGTTTCTCTATCTGTAACTCCTCAAAAAAAACCCTTAGCAGCTCCCCCATCCGCCCTCTCAGGGGTACTTGGCTCAGGGATTTCACATAGTGTCGGACCTGTGCATAGGCAAATCTATTGCCCCAAGCTGATCCCACTTTATCTTGAATGGCGTCAAATGTTATCATTTCCCCATTGTCCAATAATAGGTGTTCCAATCTTGTGATGCCCAGCCCTTGCCATCTGCCAAATGTCGGGTTATCTATCCCTGCTTCAAAAACAGGATTGCCTACGATTGGGATTTGATCTGTAACGTGTGGGTGGCCCCCCATTTGCCGCATCCACCACTGCCACGCCTCCCGAAGGGGCTGCAGTATTATACTTTTTTTAAATTTAGAAGGGAGCTGACTACGAGGTAAATGGAGCAATGCTAATATGTCATAGGGAGCAAAAAAAGCTTCCTCCAAGCCCATAGGTGTGTAATATTGTGTGGCATTCACCACATCACCTAAGTGGCGCAGCAAACACGCCTGATTATATAGGAACACATCCGGGATACCCATTCCCCCCTGTCTCCAGCTCCCTATTAACAGATTTTGGCTAACTTTGGGCTTTTTGCCTGCCCAACAAAATCTACCAAAAAGACGCATCATCCGCCTCAAATCAGACCGCGATAGGCGTATGGGTAAAGTTTGAAGAACGTACAACCAGCGCGGAAACAACACCATTTGTACTACATGTATCCGTCCCATTAATGACAGTGGCAAACTCATCCAAGAGTCCAATTTAGCTTTAGTATATTCCAGTAAGATTTTAACATTCAACTGATATAAATCTAATGTATTCATTGTGAGTCGGATTCCTAAATATTTAAAAGACTCTCTAGCCCATCTCAACGGAAATTCAGGGACCCAATCCCTCTGGTTCACCTCTGGCGAAGCCAGCGCTTCTGATTTGTCTAGATTAATACGGAAACCTGAGTAATCGCCATATTCACGAAAGGTTTCCAGTAACGTGTCTAAGGATTCCCTTGGGTTTGTGAGATGTACCAAAATGTCATCCGCAAATGCTGCAATCTTAAACATGTGGGTCCCTAAGCCAACTCCCCGGATCAAAGGGTTTGCCATGATATCTCTGATAAGGGGATCTAAAACCAAAACAAAGAGAAGAGGGGACAATGGGCACCCCTGCCTTGTGCCCCTCCTAATACAGAAACTTTCCGATTCTATCCCGTTTACTCTCAGGGTGGCACATGGGTTGGCATATAAAGCATGAATTGCCTCAACAAATCTCCCTGAAAATCCATAATGTTCCAGCGTATCAAAAAGGAACTTCCAGTGAACCTTATCGAAGGCCTTTTCCGCATCAAAGCTGATCAGCAATGATGCTACCTTCGCCTGCGAGCTGTGTTCTAGTGATGTCAGTATTGCTCTCAAGTTTTTACTCACTGCTCTACCTCCCACAAATCCCACCTGACTTTCATGAATCAACCTTGGGAGCAGCCTCGCCAGTCTATTAGCCAAGATTTTTGCCAACAACTTGGTATCATAATTTAATAGGGAGATAGGCCGGTACGATGTCGGCTCTAGAGGGTCCCTCCCCGGCTTCAACAAGACTATTATTTGAGCCCTATTCAAGTCTGGGGGTAACCTCTGTCTCTCTATCAGTTGGTTCAAAAATCTAGTAATTGCAGGTATAACTCCTCCTTCCATTAATTTATAGAATTCTCCCCTTAAACCATCAGGTCCCGGGGCTTTTAGTCGCAGGCTGCGGGCAATAACTAGACTGACTTCATCCTCAGTAATTAATTGATTGAGACTGTCCAACTCTTGTATTGTAAGCTTTGGTAAAGCCAGATTTTCTAAATACATCTGATTTAACAGACCGTCTTCCTCTGGGGAAGCGTACAGCCCTTGATAAAAGGCCCGAAAAGTTTCACATATTGCTTTATCTGATGTGTGGAGCCCTCCCCCCCTTTGCCTCAGTGCCAAAATGTTCTTAGTCCCTCCCCGGGGGTTAATTATTTTTGACATTAACTTGCCTGCTTTATTACCGTGTTTATAAAGCATATATCTATAGTAGAGCTGTGACTTGTGTGCCCTTTCTTGCAAAAGTACATTTAAGGCGGTTTGAAGCTCTAACACTTGTTGTTTATCACCTATCGCGTGTGTCTCCCCATATCTCCTCCGTGTCTTACAAAGTTGGTTACTTAAACGCAAGATCTTTCTATCTCGTGTCTTCCTCACAAAGTGCGTGTGACTTATAACTTCGCCTCTAAGAACCGCCTTAGCCGCTTCCCAAAACAAAACTGGGTCTTCTATGTGTTCTTGATTATGAGTGCTATATTCCGCCCAGCGAGCTTGTAATCTACCTTTAAGCACTGGATCTGAGCTGAGCTCCAGGGGAAATTGCCATTTATATTCCTGTGGGGTTGTACCACTTGGTATCCATTCTATCTTAACCCAGGCATGGGCTCCTGCATATTTTAAGCAGTACACCCTCCCAGCAAGAAGCAGGCAGTTTTCATAATCACTTCCAGAAATTGTTTATTACAATGGAAGGAATTTGTAGTGTTGTTTTTATAACAGCTCAGCACATGTAAAACAAACTAAACGTGGTAAAAGGTAATTGGCACACATAGCTAATGAAAACTGACAGGACTATTGACTTCACATATTCAGGAGCTGTTCCACTGCAAATTGCACCATTGCTTATATTCTGTACTCAGTCAGTTCACAGAAATAGATATAAAAATATGCATATACATTGTGTTGCAGTATTTTTCTGGACATGAAATGATAGCTGTTAAAAAATAAACGTACATTAGGATTTTTAAGTTACTTGAGATTCAGCAAACTGCATAGAAAATGTATCTACCATCCCTTTATTTATGTCTGTACTTACTATTGCCCTAACAGTTTGTTATTTATAGTTCTTGTTTCACAACTTAGCTCTTAATATAAGATGAATGCCTTATATAAATATTGTCCTCTAACAAGTACTAATTTTTTTTTTTTTTTCAGATCAAGTGTTTGGTTCAAGTTTAACCAGTCTGTGCCAAAGAGAGAACACATCTGTGCCAAAATTTGTGAAATTGTGCATTCAGTATGTTGAAGAACATGGTACGCAAAATGAAGAAAACTTGTATGAATCTGTGCTGATTGGACTGAACTTGAATGGAAATATTCATGGTGGACCTGTAGCTAGCACTGAAATTCTCTGTTGGTGGAAAATTAGTTTGAGAATAGCTTTGAGGTGTCTGAGAACACTTGGGAGCAGTCCCAGTTGCTGTGGTGATGAGATTGGCATTTCTCTAACTCTGTACAAGGGTCCTGTACAACAAATTTCAAACAAATTCAATGCGTCCTCATTGTAGGTAGCTTGCAGTTTAAATGGGTACCTGAAGCTAGACTGTCACTGTAGGTGGTCGGAGGAGGGGGGGTGTTTTCTACTGTGCAGGGAAATGTTCCCTTTTGACATAGTATATATAAACCAAAAGGGTTACCCATAAATCAGTATATATTCAAAAAGCTATTAAGTAATTCTTCAGATTTTGTTTACCTCAGCAATGCAACTCAATGATTTCATGCATTATATCTTTACTGGTCAATTTTTAACTTTATATCTGCAAATAGATTTAAAGGATTTTCCAGATGTTATACTCATCTAACAGATGCATCAAGCCTGGGCTGGGTAGCGCTCATTCTCCCTCTTTATATACTTGTGGTATGAATAAAGAAGAAAAACTGTCAAGTCAACCTTCTCCAGCTGACAGCAGTATTAGTGTTTGAAAATCTCTGAATCTGAAAATAGTCTCACAAGTCAAAAAAACCTGGACACATCAGAAAAGTAGTTTAAAATAATCTCCAGAGCAGGCATAAATAGATACATATTTTACCAGCAAGGTTATACAAATTATGTTTGTAAACTCCCCAGTTTTCACCTCCTGAAATGCCTTCTGTGTGTACACACACAAGCATAAGTGGGATCGTTCCCTACATATACTGTTATACATGTAAAAAGATGGCAAGTTTTGCATAACATGTTTTCTGCAAGTAAAACTGGGTCTCACATAGAGGAAATCTTGGAAACGTATTCTCTAAGGCATTGAAACACTGCAAAAGGAGTTGATGAAAATAAATCAGAAGTTTGTAAAGGTAGCTGGGGCACAGAAAGGTATTCTTAATGAATGATGTGTTGTTCTCTTTTAGCCACTCAATTTAAAGACATCTAATATGAAGAAAGTTTGGTATCAATTGTAAGAGAAAAATGTTGAACCTGAAATATGAAATGTTTTTGCTATCTCTTTATAGGATTAGAAGTTGATGGTTTATACAGAGTAAGTGGCAACCTTGCAGTAATACAGAAGCTAAGATTTGCTGTTAATCATGGTATGTATATTTGATAGAAATGTTCATTAGATGGTAAAAAGATTTGCACACAATTGGCATATTTGTCTAAACTAAGTCAATCCTGTATTACTCCTTAGCAAGTTATAGTTTATAATTTATTCAGATTTGTTATGCTGCCATTAGCTAACTGAACAAGAAATATAGATATCCTATTGTCTCTGGTTTCTTGATATATATATGTCCACTGCTAGAACCAGGATCACTGCTACCTATACAAGAAATACTTCAATATCTCGTATATTACTGCCATTCATTTTTTATAGTATAGCAGTACAACTGACTGCCCAAGAGAGTGGGTAAATCTGAGGGTACTGTGTAGAAATATAAGAAATATATAAGAAATGAATGGCAGTAATATATGAGAGATATTGAAGTATTTCTTGTATAGGTAGCAGTGATCCTGGTTCTAGTAGTGGCCATTAGCTAACTTGCAGATCACAGTGATGCACAATCTTAAAAACGAAGCAAGTCAGAAAAGAGCTACAGTGGTAACAGGAAAGGTTCAAATAGCACAGCCAAAACAAGAGAGGACAATCCAACAAGGGGAAATGAGGGAAAAAGCAAGGGGGGAGGTGAGGAGACGACCAAGAAAGAGTTGGACTGAGGGAAAAGATATTGTAGGAACAGTGGTGGCAGACTGTGATGAAGTCTTACATAGGGTGAAATGCATGACGAAACAAGCAGCTTTAAACTTCTTGAAAGAAAATTCAGCATAGATGGGGAGTGACATGGAATTCCAAAGAGAAGTTACTGCAAAGAAAAAAGCCCGGTGCTGAGTAGATTCCAGTTGGGCAAAGCGGGGGCTAGGGAGGCATAGATGGTGGTCATTGATCGTGTGAAGGAGGCGCGCTTTGGGGAATAAGAAATGGTGAGACTGGATAATTACAAGGGACGTCCCAATCTGAAGGCTTTAAAGGCTAATGTGAGAGACTTAAAGATAATCCATTGTCAACCAAGAGCCAGTGATAAAAAGCGTGGAGATGTGATCAACCCTTTCATATACGCAGATGATGTCACAATTTACATCCCATACAAACATGACGTTACAGAAATCACCAAAGAAATCAATCTCAGCCTAAACATCATGAACTCATGGGCAAATGCATTTCAACTAAAACTTAATGCAGAAAAAAACACAGTCTCATCCTCTCATCCCAATTTAACACGAACAAACCCACCAACATAACTACCTCAGACTACACCCTGCCCATCTCAGACAGCCTGAAAATTCTCGGTGTCATAATCGACCGAAACTTCACACTAGAGAGCCATGTGAAAACTACAACAAAGAAAATGTTCACTCAATGTGGAAGATCAAACGAGTGAAACCTTTTTTCCCCCGAGAGAAATATTTCGCAACCTAGTACAATCGATGGTACTAAGCCATCTAGACTACTGTAACAGTATCTATGCGGGATGCAAAGAACAAATCGTAAAGAATCTCCAAACTGCTCAAAACACAGCAGCCAGACTTATATTTGGAAAAACGAAATTCGAAAGAGCCAAACCCCTACGAGAAAAACTGCACTGGCTCCCAATCAAAGAACGCATCATGTTCAAAATCTGCACCCTGGTTCACAGAATCATTTACGGAGAAGCCCCAGGATACAAGATAAAAGGAACAGAGTCTGGAGTTAGCTGTGGAGAGATTTACCCAGTGAACGTAGTTTCCGGAGAGGAGTGTAGGGAGAGATAAGAGTGGAGAGGTACTGAGGAGCTGCAGAGTGAATGCACTTGTAAGTCAATAAGAGGAGTCTGAACTGTATGCGGAAACGGATAGGGAGCCAGTGAAGTGACTTGAGGATAGGGCTAATATGAGCATAGCCACACTGGTGGAATATGTCATACAGCAGAATTTTGAACACTGAAGGGGAGAGAGATGGCTTAGTGGGAGACCTGTGAAGCGGTAGCAACATCGAACCATACCAGTAGTCGGACACCACAGACCCTGAGGCAGATACCAAAACTTGGGCCGAAGTCGGGCCGTGGAGGGTGTTACACGACTGCAAGAAGAACGGAGATATAAGTGAATCATTTAGAACCATTAAAAAATAAGAATAATAATTTGGTTCTAGGAGCACAACTTTTGTGATCTAGGAGGTTTTTATGCCCGTGATGATTTAAGGGGTCTCCCTAAGGTTGTAAAGATCAACAACGGAGTATTCCCTTTGCATTTGAGGCTTTTCCTCCTTAAAAAAAAAACAAAAAAAAACAATTTATAGCACATCATTATTTGCTTGGATGTCTTTTTTGAATTTATCAGAAACTGATTGTTTTATGATATTCCAGGAGCTCTGTTCTGATATTTAGTTAAAATTTAATGTCAAGAAGTGCAGAATGATGCACTTCGGGGTGCAGAAACCCAAAAGAGAGATATACCGAATAGGAGGAGAGAGATTAGTAAGCTCGACTCAGGAGAGAAACCTTGGGGGTGTTGGTGTCAGAGGATATGAAGGTGAAGAAACAATGTGACAAGGTGACAACTGTGGCCAGAAGGAAGTTAGGCTGCATAGAAAGGGGTATAACCAGCAGAAGAAAGGAGGTGTTGATGCCCCTCTACAAGTTGTTGGTGAGGCCCCACTTGGAGTATTGTGTTCAGTTTTGGAGGCTGTATCTTGCTAAAGATGTAAAAAGACTGGAAGCGGTGCAAAGAAAAGATACAAAAATGGTATGGGATTTGTGTTACAAACCGTACGAGGAGAGACTTGCCGACCTGAAGATGTATACCTTGGAGGAAAGGAGAAATGGGTGACATGATACAGGCGTTCAAATATTTGAAAGGTATTAATCTGCAAACAAACCTTTTCTGGAGACAGGAAGGTGGTAGAACTAGAGGACATGAATTGAGGTTGAAGGGGGGCAGACTCAGGAGTAATGTCAGGAAGTATTTTTTCACAGAGAGGGTGGTAGATACTTGGAATGCCCTACCCACGGGAGGTGGTAGAGATGAAAACGGTAATGGAATTCAAACGTGCATGGGTTAAACACAGAGGAGTCCTGCTTAGAAGGAATGGCTGTACGGAATCTTAGCAGAAATTGGGTGGCAACACTGGCAATTGGGAAGCAAAACTGGTGCTGGGCAGACTTCTACAGTCTATGCCCTGCTAGTAACTGAATAGATATGGATGGGTTGCAGTGTAAATTTTAAGGGGGCTTCAACGTTGGCTGCAGAACTTTTAGTACAAGAACAATGTTGGGCAGACTTCTACGGTCTGTGCCCTGAGAATGACAAGGACAAATCAAAATCAGGTATACATAGAAAGTATCACATACCTTGTAAAATGAGTTTACCTTGGGCAAACTGGATGGACCGTTCAGGTCTTTATCTGCCGTCAATTACTATGTTACTGTATGTTTAAGCGAGAGATGATGAGTGTGGATAAGGGTTCCAGTATTGTGCTCAGAAAGGAAAGGATGAATTCTGGTGATATTATACTGAAAGAAATGACAGGTTTTAGCAGTCTGTTAAATATGTGCAGAGAAGGAGAGAGAGTCGTCGAAGATGACCCCAAGGTTTCAAACTGATGAGACAGGGAGGATGAGAGTGTTATCCACAGAGAGAGAGAATGGGGGAAGAGGAGAGGTTGGTTTAGGGGAAAAGATAAGACGCTCAGTGTTGGTCATGTTTAGCAGATGGCGGTGAGACATCCAGGCCACAATGTCGGACAGGCAGGCTGATAATTTGGCCTGGATTCCTGCTGAAATTTCTGGTGTGGAGAGTTAAATCTGAGAGTCATCAGCGTAAAGGTGATACTGAAAACCATGGGATGAGATCAGAATGCCAAGGGAAGAAGTATAGATGGAGAAAAGAAGAGGTCCTAGGACAGATCCCTGAGTTACACCAACTGATAGTGGGATAGCAGTGGAGGAGGGTCCTCCAGCGTATACACTAAAACTACGATGGGACAGAGAACAAGAAAACCAGGAAAGAACAGAGCCCTGAAATCCAAGTGAGGACAGCATATCAAGGAGTAGGCAGTGATCAACAGTGTCAAAAGCAGCAGATAGAAGGATGAGGATAGAATAGAGATCTTTGGATCTGGCCAGGAACAGGTCATTGGAAACTTTAGCAAGCACAATGGTTAGAATTTTAGGTGGTTAGAAATTGGGCGGTAATTTGCTGGGACTTGAGGATCCAGAGAAGGTTTTTTTAAGTATAGGGCCCACCACTGCAGCTTTCCAGAGAACAGGAACTTGGCTAGAGTTAAGGCTATGATTGATAAGTAGGAAGATTTTGGGTAAAAGCTCCAATTCTGGGGTTTTTAGCCACTGGGAAGGGAATGGGTCAAGGGAATAGAAGGTATGCTTCATTGACAGGAAGGCTTTGGAGAGAAAACAGATTGTCTGGGGCTGGAAGGATGATAAAGAAGACAATGGTAAATCAAGAGAAGTGACTCTAGGAGGGGACTGAGGAGAAAAAGAAGTCCGGGGGGTGGGGAAGGGAGGAAGAAAACGGATAAGGGGAGGGAGAGGTTGGAAGAGTTTGGAGCAGATTCAGTACTTTGGAGGTAAAGAAATGAGCAAGGATCTCAGCAGAAGGGGCCAGTTTATCCTGATGACTCACTGAGAGAGCAGTCAAAATTTAAAAATGGAGTAAAGTTTTTTTTATGGATTTGGCACCTTTAAACAGTTTGAAAAATATTGCATCTTAGTTTTCCTCAGGTGGAAATTGAAGTCCTTAAGTTGTAGTTTATAAGATGCTAAGTTGCTCGCTGATCTGATTTTCCTCTCTAAGGAGCTGCTGTTTAAGCAATTGCATTCCACTGTGGAACCAATATTTGCTATGATGAGTTAGAGAACAATTTGGTCTAGAGCATTTATTTCAAGAAAGAGTGTCAAAATCGTCTGGAAAGGGGAAAAAGGGGAGGCAAGAGATTCTTAGGGTCAGCCTTAGACATACATCTCACCCACATTTGGACTAATGGGGCAGCTGGTGAAGGAGTGGCAAAGGACAGAGTAAAGAAAATAGCAAAGTGATCAGACCAGGGGATGAGTGAAATGGGAAGTCAGATGGTGAAAAGACAAGGTCAAGGGAATGAGCAGCTTGATGGGTAGGAAAAGACACCCATTGAAAGAGATGGAAATCAGTGAAACAGAACAGAAGGTTTTTGGAATGAGGCAGCCAACATGGGTATTAAAATCACTCAGGATGAGTACATGAGGAAAGCGTGTTGTGGCTTCAGCAATGGCTTGGTAGCAGGACTCTCATTGTGACTGGGTAACCCATTTTTTACAGAAGCTAGAAGGATGGCTAATGTCTTTTGAACATTTTTCAAAGTTTAAAACCTCTGTCTACTCTAATCTTCCTGTCAGTGAGCCTGCCCTGCTTCCTCTAGCAGCAGCATATTTGCTCAAGAAGCCCCAGCATGCTGCTCAGAATCAGAAACAAGCAGCGAAGAGCAGCGGTAGTCCATTTATTTGGCGGTACTTGATATTCCTGCCAGCAAAGATAAAGGAGTTCAGAGATGACCCATCTCAAAGCTGGAGATTTACCACCGCTATTCTGGAGATTGAAGGCCAATGAGTGAGGTTTTTCTTGTGGGTATTCATACACATATTGCAAAAGTAAACAACTTCTTGTACAGAGTACATCCAAAAACTTTATTTTCTTATTTCCATATTCCAAATTTTCAGATAGCAGATGTACAGATCAGCAGGACCCAAAGCAGTCCAAAACAAGTAAAGTCTGAAACAGTTTATACCTAATTATTCAGCCATCCTTAGTACTCCCCTTTGGGTTTAAAAAGCAAAACCATGTGAATGAAGGACTGGATAAATGAAGTAAAACAAAGTTTAAAGCAAATGGCCTTAATATATCGTTATTGGCAGCAATAATGAAACAATAATGAAACAGTGATAGAATATTCACATAGCAAGCAGGCTGAGCCAACAGATTTATTTTCCATTGAACATAATTAACTTTGTATGAACTTGGCAGCAAACAGTGTGCTGAATTGGACAATGTTGGAACATTTAGACTGACTCCGGACAGCGCTTCTGCATGATAATAAAAATAGAAAAGTGCGTTCTTATAATATACCCCTGCAATCCTCAAAACAGAAGGAGCAAGTTCTCACTTGCCATCTTTTTCTTTTGATGTAGGCACAGGAATAAAAAAATGTTAAAAGCTCCCAGGTTTCAACCTAATTAATTTTTTTTAATTGTACTTATAAATTGAAAGCACCTGATTCTCAAAACATGTTTTCTGTTTTGGTGGCCCTTTATTAGGTGAAAGCATCTCTGCATGAATACAGGGAGTCCCTATAACCAGCCCCTCCAAATGACACAATGATTTAAAATTTAGAATTACTGTTCTAACCAATGAAACCAATACTTCTATGTACATCCGTATGCTGCACAAGCTGGCATGTTAAAAAATATAAGTGAAATCAAATAAAAATGCTACCAACAATAAAGAATGACAGCGTGGCTAGAGCAGCTCATAGGTCTGTTCTCAATCTAGCCTCCATGGGTTCCCCCACCTCCCTTGGCCCGCACCCCACTTCAGATCCACAGCTCCTTCCCACAGTGGTTCTGAGCACTAAAAGAAAGAGCTGCCTGTACTGAGCTGTGTGCAGTTCACTACTTGTCAGCTTTCCAAACACCCAAATACGGAGGCTGCAACTTGTACAAAATACCGCCATTAAAACTTATTCACAGTAAGAAGAAATTTGATCCTGTTTCTCTCCTTTTTATAGCCAAGAACTGGATCCCAACAGACTACAGAATATCATATAAGATCCTAGTCCTAGGCCACCAGATACATTCCTTCGGTCTCCACTCTTTTTTGGCTTCTTTCTTCATCCCATACTTACCCTTAAGGAGCCTGCGTTCATCCCACCAATGTCTACTGATTGTCCCTTCTTTCCACCAAATACACCATGACACTAACAGGATGTTCTGTTCAGCGAGTCATTCCTGCTCTCTGGAATTCTCTCCCCATATATATCGGGCTTGAACTGTCACTGAATAAATTTAAATCCCAGTATTTTTCATCCAGGCCTTTCCATCTGCATCCCAAAACTGATTTGTATGGCTGCTAGCCTCCACAGTTTTTGGGCTGCTTGAGGCATGAGTTATGAAGGATGGCAAGTGTCCTATGTTGTACCAGCCCTCCTTTTATCCCCCCTCCCTGTTCAATGTAAGTTGTATCTTTTCTTCCCTGTGCTTCATTCTGTGCAAGTCTCTTGTCTATCACGTTGGGTATCTTATGTGTGACAAGATTTTTTGTCCCCCCTACCCTTTATTTTTGATTTTCCTTGTAAACTGCTTAGATTTTGAATATATTTACAGTATATCAAAGGAACTTGGAATTGAACAACTCCCGATAATACTCCCAGCAGTGCATGTTAGGTTAGAGTTCTCAGTCACTGCATTTGTGCAACCAGAGAAACTGTACAAAAAGAGAAAAGAACTTCCATCTAAATCATTTAAATTGGAGTAGTCTTCCATACAATGCAAACTTTGAAATCCTGTTTTATGTATGAGCTAGTCTTGGTCTAGAAACAGACATCCTGAAATTTTAACACCCCTCCACCCCCTTGGTTTATTGCATATTCATTTACAAGTTTTCCTTGTTAAAAAATTAATACATGAGGCTGTGAATAGGGCCTTTAGTGTTTTTGGTGAAAAACAAGATGAAAACAGACAAAATATTTACTGGAATATGGTTTTCTATTTTATTTACCAACATTGTTTCCTTTACATTTCAGATGAAAAACTGGACTTGAATGATAGTAAATGGGAAGATATACATGTAGTCACTGGGGCACTGAAGATGTTCTTCCGAGAATTGCCAGAGCCTCTCTTCACTTACAATCACTTCAATGATTTTGTCAACGCAATTAGTGAGTAAATGAACCATTGCAATGACTGTTTTTTGTTTGGGTTTTTTTTTTTAATAAGGCGTAATCCTGTTTTAATATACTGTATAACATGCTTTTATATTATACAGAGAGGCATTTTCTATGTGACGACTAAATCCAAAATCTGAATAGGATAGAAGGTAATTTTCAAAAAGAAAAAAGTCTCCCCCCCCCCCCCCCCCCCCTCCCCTGAAAATACTGTTTTGTACAAGGTTTTGTGATTTGGATGTTTTGTTTTTTGGTCCATTAAAAAAAAAAAAAAGTCCAAGTGCAAAACACGCAAAATCAAGCCATTGGGATGTAGGAGGAGCCAGCATTTTTAGTAGAGTGGTACCCCAGACATCCCAGGAAAGTAATAGCACACCCTAGGGGGCACTGCAGTGGATTTCATAAAATGCTTCCAGGTACACATCTCACCATTGTTCCCTTATATTGTCTTCTGAGCCCCCCAAAGCCCACTACCCCCAACTGTACACCACTACTATAGACTTATAGGTGAAGGAGGCACCTATATGTGGATACAGTGGGTTTCTGGTGAGTTTTGGAGGGCTTAGTTTCCTCCACAAGTGTAACAGGTAGGGGAAGATATGGGCCTGGGTCCACTTGTCTGCAGTGCACTTCACCCACCACTTAAGGGACCTGCATGCTGTTCTAATGGACCCGAGTATAACATTAGAGGCTGGTAGGAGGGTTTTTTTTTTTTTTTGTTACATTTGTACCCCGCGCTTTCCCACTCATGGCAGGCTCAATGCGGCTTACATATTGTATACAGGTACTTATTTGTACCTGGGGCAATGGAGGGTGTTAAGTGACTTGCCCAGAGTCACAAGGAGCTGCCTGTGCCTGAAGTGGGAATCGAACTCAGTTCCTCAGTTCCCCACGACCAAAGTCCACCACCCTAACCACTAGGCCACTCCTCCACTGGGGGGAATGACCACTGGGGGAATAAGGAGAGGCCATCCCTGATTCCCTCCAGTGGTCATCTTGTTATTTAGGACAACTTTTTGTGCCTTATTCATTATAAAAACAGGTGTAGCTCAAAATGTCTTAGTTTTAGTCCTGGACGGTTTTGTTTTGTTATGGCTGAAAAAAGTCCAAGTGCTAGGAATGCCCAGATCCTGCCATTAACACACCCTTGTGATTTGAACACACTTCTCGCGGATTTCATAGAAAAATGTGTAAAATTTGTTTTTGAAAATACCAATTTGGACATTTTTGTGAGAAAAATGTCCAAGTGCAGATTTATGCCAGTTTTTGGATGTTTTTCTCTTTTGAAAACGAGCTCCACAGTCTACTATAACAGGATTTCACCTTATTTCTCATTCCTTATTTACCAAAGAATTGTAACTGCTGTGTGTGTTCACTAGGATATGTGGAAAATACGGGTCATCAACCAAGTTGTAAGTGATGCATTAAGTTTTCTAGTTAAAAGGTATCTTTGACAAGCTTTAGAGTTATCCTCTCCATCAGGCCACTAGAGAAACAGCGCCATTAAACCCACTGTAACTACAATGTTTTTCTACTGACCTAATGAAGAAATGACACACTTCAAAAGCTTGTCAAAAATACATTTATTTATTGGGATTTATTAACAACCTTTATGAAGAGATTCACCCAAGGCGGTGTAGAGCAGGTACTGTTAACAGCATTGCAATAGTAAAATGACCAAGTATAAACATAAATACAATAAATGAAAACAGCAAATTGAAACTTAAAAGTAGGACTACCATAAAACAGTATCAAAAAAATATACACATTTAACAGCACTGAAATTCAAATAACAGAGATATAATACTAATGAAACATGCAATAAGCATACATTAGAACATTCAGATAACTTGGATACGATTCTAATGCTTTTCTGCAGTGCAGCTTGCCATTCAGCTGAGGGGCCAATGCAGGCAGATGGGGATGAGATGTGTGGTACAAAGTCAGTTGTGATAAATAGATGGGTGGCTAAATTCAGGGCAAGTTCATTGTACAGTTAAACAAGATATAAGGAACTGGTCTAGGTTACAGTGTGTGTAGCAAGCTAGTCCAGGTGCAGAGTGAGTGGATACTCAGTCACCCTGTGTATTAAAGGATTGGGAGAAGAGCCAAACTTTCACCTGCTTTCTAAAGTTGAGGTAGTCTCGAGTTATACATAGCCCCTGAGTACGTTCCAGAGCCTGAGGGCTACTCCTGAGAAAGCTTGCTGGCGGATGTCACATCGTGCATTTTCTTTTGATGAGGGTACAGGGATAGTGATGCTCCTTGAGAGGACCTAAAGGTCTCAAAGGTGTATAAAAGGCTAACTTATTTTTTAAGTAGTCTGGCCCATTTAGTCTGAGGACCTTGAAAATCAAGCATAAAGTTTTAAATTTAATCCTGTATGGTACTGGTAGCCAGTGTAGTTTTTGCAGGAAGGGTGTGATGTCGTTCTGCTTGCAACCTTCTGTCAGTCGTGCTGCAGCATTGTTATCCAGTAAAAAGGTATTGCCTACAGTTTGGTTGTTGACCTTTATTTGCCAAACAATACATTTTTATTCTTACCTGTAAGTAATTTAAAAGATTCATGGTATAAATATATAAATGCTTACTACATTTGTGCACGTTTTAAAGCAAGGTATAATTCTGTTTATTTTATTTATTCATGACATTTATATCCCACATTATCCCGAAATAGACTCAAGTTCAATGTGGCTTACAAGCAAACAATAAAGTGAATAAAACATAATAATGTACAGAATATAACACAAATTACAAGAAGTTCAAGAAGCAAATTAATACATGTGCAGTAAGTAACCAGGGGTTTAGACTATCTCAAGGACAAACAAATAATTAAGGGTGGATAGGTGAGAGCATAGTTAGGCAGGACTAGATGGGAAAGGGTGTGGTTAAAATTCAAGTAGAGTTCTTTGTATTCAGAAAGGTCAGACTGAAGAAATGTGTTTTTAGAAGACTTCTAAAAGTTAGGTAATCATCTGTAAACTTGATTGATGTAGGAAGAGAATTCCAAATTTTGTTGCCTTGATAGGAGCAATTAGTAGAATGAATTTTCATATATCGCATTCTTACAGGTAGAGAAATGTAAGGCAAGATACTCTCTAGATGATGAAACAGCATTATGAGGGGGTAATGCAGTAAGAATATTCATATATGATTGGGCTTGACCAAACAGAATTTGGTGAATGAAAACACATAATTTGAAAGATATTCTATTTCTTATTGGTAACCAGTGTAGCTCATATAAAAGAGGAGTGGCTTTGGTGACGTGAAGAGATCAACATATAAGATGAGCAGCAATATTTTGAGCTGTTTGTAATTTTTTGAGAAGACCACGGAATTGCAGTAGTCGGATTTGGTGAGGACAAGGGATTGATCCAAAGTACGAAAGACAGATTTAGAGAAAAATGGCCTCAATCTCTTTAGCTTCCAAAGTGATTGAAAAACATTTAAAGTCAACTTAGAGACTTGGTTTTCAAGGGTGAGGAAACGATTTTCATTGATGACTCAAGGGAATAGGTTTTGTTCTTAATAGTAAAGTTACTAAGATCCATAGGATGTTGAGAGTTAGTTTTAATTAGAAACTTAGTCTTATCCATATTAAGTTTTAGTTTGAAATTAGAAGCCCATAATTTCATAAGTTTTATGCCTAGACTAATCTTGTGAGTTATGTCAAATAATTCCTTAGAGAATGGGATATAAATGGTGACAACATCAGCATATATGTATGTTGAAAGACCGTGTTTTTCTAAATGACCAAGAGGTATCATAATGTTAAACAAGATGGGGAAAGAGGAGAACCCTGAGGGACCCCACAGCCAGGAGACCAAGTGTAAGAAAGTACACCTGATTGATTTGATACGACCTAGATCTTAAGAAGCCAGAAAACCATTTCTGGACAACTCCAGAGATTCTGTAATAGTCAAGAATATTTAAAAGAATATTATGATCAACAGTATCAAAGGCACTGGTTAGGTCAAATTGAAGTATCAATATTTTGCTGCCAAAACTTAAATCGCTCCTAAAGTTAGTTGAGGGTGGTAAGCACAGTTTCTGTACTGTAAGAGGGCCTAAAACCAGATTGTGAACTATGCAAAATGGCATGAAGCTGGAGATATTCCATAAGTTGGCGCATGACAAGTCCTTCCATTACAAAATAACAAGAAGAGGAATTGAGGCTACTGGTCTATAGTTGGAAACTAAACAGGCTAGTTTGGGTATTTTTAGGTATAGGAGTCAAAATAATATTGCTGTTGTCAGAGAGAAAGAATACTTGAGACACCATCAAAGTTAAGATTCAAGTGCAAATGATGAAAGAATAAATCAGGAGCTGACTTGAGGAGGTAAGTAGGGCACATATCAAGCAGACTGTGTGAATTTGCGTATGTGCGTAACGCATGATTGACCTGATCAGTAGTAACTGGATAAAAAATATTTTCTAACAGATTTATAGAAGGCCACAAATTATGATTATGTATAGACATTTTAAAATAAGCTATTCATTGTGCCAGTATTGGTAAGTAATTTGCCATTCAGCTGGCAATTAAATCATTACTTCCTCTTTTGATTTTTTTTTTTTTTTTTTGTATTCTGATGTGGAGTAACCTAGTGTTTAGAAAAGCAGTCTGAAAAATGGGGAGACCAGGGTTCAAATCCTGCTTCCCCAGCATATGGTTGTCATCAGTAAAATGGTATATAAAACTTTTAAATAAATAAAACATATGCGGTTTGTGACTTTAAGCAAAGCCTCTCTCTGGGGTCCTTTAAGGCGCACTAACAATTAGCATGTGCCAAAGGCTAGAGACACCCATAGGAATATATGGGTGTCTCTAGTGTTTAGCGTGCACTAAAAACACTAGCACTCCTTTGTAAAAGACCCCCTCTGTGATCTCAGTTGCAAACGTAGACCATAAGCCCCCTAGAGACAGGAAAATATGTTCTATACCCCTAAATGTAACATGGCTTGAGGTATCAGTGAAAAGGCATGAGTGTATTAAAAATATATATAGTGCATTTAAGTTTCTGAAAGTTTCACGTACTTAACCACTTCCACCATTATTAATCTGAGTAAATCAAGGCACTAGTGTGCTGATCTTAATACAAACTGCATGCCAGTCTCACATGACTTCACATGAATGTAAATTGAACTATAAATTGGCATCAGAAAAAAACGTTAAACACGAGATGCATCCATAATACAATGGCTTTATCTTTTTTTTTTTTTTATTAAAAAAATATATAAAACATACTATTTAAAATAGAAGGAGCATTAACAGAACTAAGAAATGGCGAGTTTTATATTTTGAGGAATCTAGCCAGTAACTGACTGAATAAATTTCTGCAGTAAGATCACTTGGCCACATGATGGTGCTGTTTATTGCCAAATAGAATATGACTTAATTTGACACAACTATTTTTGTAGTTTCATGGTATGTGTTATTTTGTTTCAGAGCAAGAACCTAGGCAGCGTGTTCAGGCTGTCAAAGATTTAATTAAACAGTTGCCAAAGCCAAACCAGGAAACCATGCAGGTACTTTTCAGACATCTCAAGAAGTAAGTACCATATGTATGATAATGTAATATAATGTTAGGTTTCTGAAGCAAAAGTTATTAAAACTAAATCTAGTTGACAGGAAGTTAGTGTTTTTTCGTCATTTCATTTTCTTGGATTTTGTGGTTGAACAGAAAAGTAGGATATTTTTTTCACAGGACCCAAAGAGATGTCTAAACATTCGTTGTTTTGATTGGCACAAATCTGCATTATACTTTGAGACTCTCTCTATGAGACTTTTCACCTTACTCCTTCCTATCATAAAATATGTACAGCCCTTGTCTTCTTACACATATCCTTCTAGCTGTGGATCAAATTAGGTTCTCACGTCTAATCCTCGTCATCCCCTTCTGCCAGTTTGGTTTTGCAGTGTTAGCAGATACAGTAAAGATAATTATGTGTATTTCAATTAATATGCCTTTCTTTTGGAATGCAAAATGCTTAGCAGTATCAGGTACAACTAAATACAAATACATTTTGTATATAATTCATATGTATGAGGTAAATTTTATATATGTAGACATAAGCCTAATTTTAAATCCAGTTTATGTAGTGATTCCTCATTTTCATTCATTAGAAATTTCCTGAACACCAGAGGCTGGGTTTGGGTGCTAAAGTGTTATACATCCTCTGAGGACAAACAGTTCACCCATCATGCCAGCTGGTCAGCCTCTTCCATAGCTTTCCATGAGACTTAATCCACTAGGCTTGCACAGCACTTCTCTCATTCTAACAACGTGCCTCAGTCTTGGGGGTGGGGGTAAGGGCTTCTGCGTTCTTTTTGTTTCTTGTTTCTGTACCATCGGCTTTAACAAGTGCCTGGGCAGCGCCCCAAGATGTGGAGTACAGATGAAGCCTAGTGGTTAGAGGAGGAATTCTCAGCCAAGTCCTCAGTCCACACCCAGCCGTCAGGTTTTCAGGATATTCATTCTGGATATCTTGAAAACCAGACTGGCTTAGTATGTCCCAAGGTCTGGGTTAGAGCAATGGGCTAAGAACTGGGAAAGCCACTTAGCCCTCCAGTACTTCAGATTGCAAGCCCTCCTTTTAGAAAGGCAGGTTTCCCAGGAATACACATATAGGTGACAGCAAGAGCAGATGCTACATGTGTAGTATCAACTGACAGCTATGTGTGGAGAAGGACCAGTTTTAGAAAACTAAATGTACATGGAAAGCACAAGGTCTTACATGTGTGTGTGCCAACACTTAAATATGTAGTTTGCAAAATAGCAGCCCATAGGTATATGTAGTGGCACATAACATATAAGGCAGCCAGTTCTGCAAAACTACATGTTTATTTATTGGGATTTATGAACCACCTTTATGAAAAGATTCACCCAAGGCGGTGTACAGCATATTTGTATCTCCGGGCAGTTTAATAAGCCCCTGGTCTGATTAGTTTCCACTTCCAAGCATCAACCCACTTTATTCAGGCATCTCTTCCCACCCCCCCCCCCCCTCACCCTGGATCCCACCTGGAGGAATGCCCCCTCCCAACAGAGGCCCTCATCTTATATGGTGGCCAATGACCATCATGTATTAGTCTCCCACTTGAAAACCAACACCTCCCCCCCCCCCCAAAGGATATAAACATACAGGATTTCCCACCCCCAAGCCACTCCATGGGCTTAGTGGGGGGGGGGGGGGGCGGGGGGATGAGTGATGCCCACTCACCCTGCCTTGAGAGCACACAGAATAGGACAAAATTTCTCACCATTTTGGAATTCCACTGCTAATCTTTTGTCACATATAGCATGTAACAGGATACTTGATGTGTTAGGGGATCACTGGATAGTGTTTGAGATTAGCCTTATTTCCGGTATGGCCTTGTGAATGGGAGGGGATGGGGAGGACCTGGACTGGTAGAATCCTCATTTTTCCAGATGTGTCCTAATCTTATTATTTAGTTTGAAACAGTTAACATATCTGCTACCAGAACATGGGTATGAAATGAGAAAAGTACAAGAAAATTTTAAAAATAATAAAATATATAAGGAGGTTTTTTAAGACTTGTGAGGAAGCTTGTGCTGCTGAAAGTCCCATACTAATAATTAGGCAGGTTGCTGAACTTCTAAAGTCTTTTTCCTCGTTTTTTGAGAATATATTTGGACTTAGTAATAGATAATATAACTTGTACTGTTGAGTATTAAGTTAGAAAAATACAATGTTGAGCATAAATCAAATGAATCTTTAAAAATGGAACAGTAAAGCAATTGTGAAATTAAAAACACCATATGAAGCAACTAGAGCGAAAATGTCACAATTGAAATGTGATTAGAAACGGCACATAAACTTTCAACATATCTATACACAAATACAAAAGCCTAATGTTAAAAAATAAAATCTTAATGTTAAGAAAACAATTTTTAAAAAGTGGTAGACAAGCTTATGTTAAAATAAATTTAAAAGCTGTACAGCAATCCATCAAAGTTGTGTAAAACTGAAACATAACCACAAGAATAAAAAAATAATAAACTACTTGAAAACTTTTATATGAGCAAAAGACCCAAAAAGTTAAAAACCTGATACAATAAAAAGACATACCCACTCTCATAAGACAGTCTGAATACAACCTGTACAAAAGGTTATATATATATATATAAATCAGGTTTATATTAATAAGTATATGCCATGAACCAAAACAAACACATACAACATGGCAACATATATCTGAAAAAGATATGTAAAGAAAGTATACTTTACTACATAGAAAAATTATCAATGTGTACGTAAGTATGGAATGTTTTCTAGTCTTTAAGCCTTCTCCATAAAAACATAAATATATGGAGCCTTGCATGAGTCATAAAAATAGAAATACATGGAGCCTTGCATGAGTCAGAATGTTGCTAATTTTTTGTTTTTACAGTATATAGACTCCTGAAGCAGGCCTCACAGCCGAAACATGGCCCATGTCGAGTCTTGACTCTATTGATACAATAAATTGTTGAGTACCTCTGGTTTGCTTTGTTTCTCCAACATCCCTGCTATGTGGTTGCTCCTGAATATAACTCACCTTAAGCTACTACTGAAACAAGTGTGAGCTAAATCCAAATAAAGAATTAAATTGCAGTTTAAAATATTTAAACTGTAATGGTAATGCTAACTTTAAAAATAATTGACAACCCATTGATTGCTTTTTTTTTTTTCTGAACCTCTGCATGGCAGACATGTAATATGGAAAATACAAGTCCTTACTCACTAGGTGTTCTCTGAGAACAGAGGATATCATTCCTCACAATTGAGTGATACTGTCTGATGGAGAAACGTAAACAAAAACTTTTTTTTTTAATTTGAGCGCTGCACTGATCATGTGTAGGACTTCTGAAATAATGCTTTAGTGTAGGTCTACTTCAGTTTCATGTAAAGTTATTACTAGAAGAAGCCAGATAAAAAATTTGGTGGGCTTTGTGAGAATTTATAGCCTATTGTCCACAAAGACCACCTGTTGCAGGTAAGCCCGCTTTGCTTTCTGCATGAACAAGCAGAATATCATTGGTCTTTAACAAAAAAGTGGAAAACAGAGAATCCAAGGGATCAGCTAGCAAACAACTTTGTTTTTGACAGGAATAGATTGTTTTTGTCATGTGCTTCATTTTTTAACCAAAGCAGCCTGAAAATCATTAAAATGCACCCTGTGAAGAATAGAGTTGGGTTCAACAGAACAAATGACATCTCGTAAACAATATAGGTCAGTTTGACAGTCTGTTTCCTACACTCCTTTCCTATGTCCTAAAGGTCATCCAGAATGTTTCACATTTATTGGCTCATGATGAGCTAGTGAAAAAACTATGCAGGATCATCCTCACAAGAAGATCTTAGGGCAGCGCTTCTAAGCCCTCTCCTAGAGGTACCCCTAACCAATTGGGTTTTCATGAGTGCCATAATGAATATGCATGAGATCTACATACAGTGGATCTCAGATATATATCTGTCTCATTGTGGTAATCCTGAAACCCAAGTGGCTAGGTTTGCCCCTGGGAGAGAATTGAAAAGCCCTGATTAGTCAACTTTCTTGTTGACAGGTTGCTTAGAGGGGTGGGGCAGGAAGCTTGAGAAATTGGGGATGTCCATTTCCAACAAATGGATGATCTCTGCCTTCTGCCACGAAACACCTAGCCACTCACCTGGGGCTAACCCTGCGGCCACTTAGAGGGTCTATCCCCAGCACAGCTCAGGTCCACCTGCACCTGGGCATGTGCTCTACACTAGCACCCTCCTCCCACCGACTGGGTCCCAACTACCTCTGGGTGAGTCTCCTGCTCTCAAGTTATCCCCAGTGATTTCTAGGTTACTGGGACCACACTCCCAGTGGTACCACAGTTCCTAGAAAGCACTCACAGACCCAACACACACATCACCGGGATTCTTAGTCAGTCCAGAGACGCAGAGTCAATAAACTAAAAAAATTATTGTCATAAAAAATATAAACAGTGAACTATAAAAACAGATGGAAAATAACAGGCAAATAATAGGTAACTGAATAAGGATCAATTATAAAGCTATCTAAACATTTTATCACTACCTGGATAGTGCCTGGGAAGTACAAGAAGTATAGCTGCTCTTGGGTTACAGAATATAATTGCTTACAGGGTCTCAGTAAAGAGATCTTTCTCTCTCTCTACTTCCAAACTGAGACTGGATAAAAATCATTATTTCCAGACTGAATTTGAGCTCCTGGGCCAATCAGAGCCCAGAACAACATTTTTTAAAAGTAGCTAGCCACATTACTGCAGGTTACTTCCTCTTTGTGTTAAACTAAAGAAGGAACAGTCATTTCTTTGTAACAGCTTTAAACATAAAACATGCACCACCTGCTGGCCAAACTAGAGAAATATATATCAAGAAATAATATAGTTTACAGGCTTACAAAACCCACTGTTTTTTATCACACCTTCTCCTTGGCAAAATTGGTTAGACATCCTCTGATAGAGTCCGCTTCCTGTGGAGGAGAGGGTTCAAGGGGAGACCTATTGATTCCTCCTGATCCGAACAGTCCTCAGATCCATAATTGTGTCCTCAGCACTACTCAGAGTCCATTTCAGAAAAAGGCTCTGTTGGAGAAGACTACTAAACATATACCTGGTTAGCAGAAAAGGCCTCTTTGAGGATCCCCCATCTTTTGTGGCCAAGGCTCCAATGTAGATAAGTGCCAAGCTTTTTCTCCTACTGGAGATGGATGTCATAGTGGCTACTGCAGATGTTTGTGTCTGTTAAGGATGAAAAAGACTTGAAGCAGTTCAGAAAAGTATGACAAAATGGTATGGGGTTTGCACCACGAGACTTATGAGGAGAGACTTGATGGCCTGAAGGTATACACATGGGGGAAAGAAGAGGTGGGATGATATGATACAGACATTCAGATATCTGAAAGGTATTAATATACAAACAAATCTTTTCCAGAGACAGTAAGGTGGTAGAACTAGAGGACATGAATTTAGATTGCAGGGGGCACTACTCAGAAATAACATTAGGAAGTTATTTTTCACGGAGGGGGTGGTAGATGCCTTGAATGCCCTCCTGTGGGAGGTGGTGGAGATGAAAAAAGAGTAACAGAATTCAAAAATGCATGGGATAAACACAAAGGAATACTTTATGGAAGGCATGGAACCAAACAAGCTTACAGGTGATTAGATGGCAACACCAGTAATTGAGAAGCATGTTGGTGATTAGATGGCAACGGCTGTAACTGAGAAGCAAAGCCAGTGCCGAGCAGACTCCTACAGTCTGTGCTTTGATCATGGCTAACAGATTCAGCTTCAGTAGTTGGAGAACAAGGCCAGTGCTGGGCAGACTTCTATGGTCTATGCCGTGATTGTGGCTGGAGAGATTTGGATAGGGTGGAGTGGGCTTCAATGACAACTTCAGTAGTGCCAGGCAGACTTCTACGGTCTGTGCCCTGAAAATGACAAGGACAAATCAAGATCAAGTATACATATGTAGTATCGCATCATACCTTATGCTATGAGTTTATCTTGATGGGCAGACTGGATGGACTGTACTGGTCTTTATCTGCCATTATCTACTATGTTACTACTGTACAGTATGTTCATCAGTACCTTGAGAGTGATCATACCTGCAACTACTGAAATACAGAAAAGCAGAGGAATCACAGCAAGTAGAGAAAATGTGTAATGAATAAATACATAAAATATATGAAAATGAATAAAATTGAATTAGAAACAAACATACGTATCCTATATAATAAAAAGCACCTCCAACGTTCTGAAGCTGACTCCGTGGCACTATAGGGTTTGTAAGTCTGTAGTTTAATGTTTCATTGGCTCTCACTGTCAACGAAGAACCAATCAGACAGAACGGAACTTGGAGGAGGGAAGTGGAGTGGATTGAATCTCCAACAATCATATACAGGGAGGTACGAACATCAGTGGAGGCAAGTGCACAGAAGGGAAGACAAACATTTAATCACTTTGTCACTCACACACATCACACACACACACACACACACACACACACTCAGTCACTCTGTGTATCTCTCTCTTACACTGTCTGTAAAACACACAGTCTCTCACATGGGCAACTGTATGTTGCATTCTCACGAGTAAGGAGCTCTTCTGATGTGATTGTTAAACTGATTGAAGGGCCTGAACAAGGAAAACTTTTACCACATTGTAACACAGTTTACACAAAAAATATTGTATATAAAGAAATCTTACACATGTAAACAACAATTATATTCAGAATACAACCGTGGAAACATTAATGGCAGGAACTCATTACATTGCTATCGCCCGTTTCATTGCGTTAAGAAACTGGCCTTTTTTACTAGTATTATAAATAAAACATAACTTGGCCTTAGATACCTGCATCTGTATTTCAGGGTAACTGCAATCAGTGGCTTGCAGTTGTAGAAATCATTATCAAGAGTGAATTAAAATAATCCAGACAAAATTCTTTAGAAAGGAAAAGATAAGATTTTATGATCTCAGTGTGTCATTGCAGCCAGTGCCTGTGCAGTAATCCTTGTTAGATGGTCGTTCCAAACCATCTATCCAAGGCCTCACTGAATATTGACATTGCCAGCGATGCATGGAGTGTGAGAGAAGTGACATCCTGTTGTGTCAGTGTGGGTGTATCTGTGGCTGGACTCTAATCCCTTGAAAGCTGTTGCAGTCCCCCAGGTTTATTCATGGATGAACCATTCTTTCTGTGTGGAAGCATAGGAGATGAGATGGCAGCTGCCTCAGACCTCTGCATTCAGCTTTGTGAGGGTCACTGTTGATGTTTTCTCATCTTTGCTTGACATTTGAGTTCCTTGATGCCAATAACAGTGCAGGGAAGTCCTTCACATGTATCAGGTTGGACTTTAATGATATTGATGTTGTACTTAAAAAAGAGAGTCCCACAATTCACAGATAGTAGCAATGTCGAGTGGGAAACACCAGGAGATGAATAGTAGATTCAAATTGAACAGTTCTTTATTGTAGAAGTTTACAAGTGAGACTCATCACAAGTCATGTTTTTGCATAATTGCTTTCCTCAGGAGTCCATAGAACAGAATTTAATGCTCTGATCATTCTTAGAATTGAGGCGCTGTATCAAAAAGACTAAATAATAGTGCTTCCAACATGTAGCATAGTGTTCTCAGTACAAAAAAGGGTGCTAATGTTTCCTTGCTGTTGATCAGTCAGTCGAAAACTAGAGTAGGGAAGGCACTTCTAAAAACCACAGGGATGACGATGTAGAAAACAACCAAGGATATTTATTGGAAACACATCAAATTGACTTGAATTTGTTGGATTGTTACTCCCTCACCCGTCTTAGGTGTTTTTCCTTCCTCCTTGATGTTGCAATTACATGGTTCCTGGAGGTCATTGCCATTGATCCTGATGAACTTAGGTTGAATTTGAACAGAAAGGTTTCTCCATGTATTCTTGACAGTCATGAAGACCCCTGGGTGTTATATTTTGACAGGTGACACAGCAAGGCTTGTTGTGTTTGGGCCCAAGTCACAGTAGGTGTAAATCACGGGTGTTGGTGTTTGACATTTTCCTGATTCTTCAAGCTATTGGAGAGATTCAATTTCTGGGAGGTTAGAACTAAAATAGCCATCAATAAAATCAGATGACTCAATGGCAGATATTCTTGTCTGATGCTACTCTCAGTACTCCGGTGTTGGTGCAGGCCATGACCATGCAAAAAAAGCAAGGAAACTAAAGGATTGCTAAGAGGAGGAATCACAAATTTGTGGGGACCCAACACAAAAATTAATTTTTAAGTTACTCATAAAAAGACTGAGACAAAAGCTCACATTCAGTGGGCTCTACAAAAAAAAAACCCTGGAACTGAGGTGACCTTGCACAGCAGTGCCAATGCAGAAAATCCTGCATATGCTCAGTTCACTGTCTGTCAGATGATGATGCTCACTTGTAATAACTATGATATTCTATTTGACCTTGGGAAAAATAATATTGAAAAAAACGTTCTGCTGTAAAAGTGTTAAAACAGTTTTTCATAAACACCATAAATGGTTAAAATGACGTAGGTAATGGAATTTAAAAGTAAAATAAAGTGAAGACTTGTGCACACATTTCTTTGTATTTCGGTGTTTTAATTTGGAAAACAAAGTTCCGGTATCCCATTCTATTGAAGAGACTCTTAAATTGTCTCAAGCAATTTCTTTTTTTGTTTGTTTTTTTGTGGGTCATTCTTGAAACTGGAATTCTTTTTCTTCATTTTTAGGAACACATCCCTAAATGTTTGTGCCACAACAGAAATACTTGAGGGAAATTTAGTTCTGGTTGAAATGGGTTTGTTTTTCCTCAGAATGCCATCTTTAACATCCTAAAGTGGAATACTGTCTAAACTGAAACTAGTATTTGCTTGGCTTCAATAAAAGAGAGCCGGGCCACACTCCATTCAGAATATATAAAGCTCTTGCTTAAGACTAAAATTGTTTCTCCTAGTTAGTGCATATATATTTCAGGATCATTCCATGTACTGGAAATATGGAATGGCATGCTGATTCAGTTTCTGCATTTGACACATAATCTACCATAACTGTAATTTACCAAACACTTCACAGTACTACAGTGCATATTTGACCAGCTGGAAAGTTTACTGTTATAGAAAACAATGTTTCTGCGGGCAGTTCAGCAGGGACGGACTATACCGATCTGTGGTTGATTGAGCAGTTCAAGGAAATACAAGAAAACTATGGGGCCCTTTTACTAAAGCGTAGCATGCTAAGAAGCACATTTTATACCTGTGGGCTTTTTAGTATTAGCATGCGCTTATTCCATTAGTGCAAGTTAAGCTTTACTAAAAGGGACCCCTATGTGATTGAAGTGTGTGTTTAGTAAGCAAAATTATGGCACCTCATTTAGGTATTAGATATTTGGAGAAACTAAGGGCCTCTTTTATCATGCTGCACTAGTGGTTTCCGCATAGCAATGCCAACAGATCCCGTTCAAAATAAATGGGCATTGTCAGCATTATGACACCAGAATCCACTAGCGTGGCTTGATAAGAGACCCTGAATGCCCTCCACCCATCAGAAAGCATGATAAAATTATTTTCCTGAACAGCCAAGATTTATTTGTTTGCATTTATAAATTTCAGGTTAAGGTACAAAAATGCCTTAATATTTTATAATAGTGATACAGAGATCTTGGCTATACAGCATGTGGAGTTTTACTACAGTCATGTAGTCTTTTCTTTCTAATCATGGCATTCCGTTTCAGAGTGTTTATAATTATAAAAGTTCACACGCATTTTTATTCTGTTTTCTAAAGAAAATGTGACCAAATGTCTTAATTTAATCTTTATTTTCCTTTCTCTCTCCTTTCCAGGGTTGTTGAAGTTGGAGAAAAGAACAGAATGAATGTTCAGAGTTTAGCAATAGTTTTTGGGCCCACTCTACTGAGACCAGAAAAAGAGACTGGTAACATAGTTCACACAGTATACCAGAATCAGATTGTGGAATTAATTCTACTGGAATTTTCTGCCATTTTTGGATCTTAAATTTTCTGAAAGAAAAAGCCTGTGTTAAGGTTGTGGCCACTTTACTCCCTTGGAAGACAATTATTTCCCTACACAACTGGAAATGTGCAACTGACATTTGTGGACCAAGCATCAGCGCAGTGAATTTTGTACTTTTTTTTGGTTTTGCAAAAAAGAACTGTTGGACTTTTGTTTTAGTAGCAATTCTTGATATGGTTTCTTCATAAGTTTATTTTATTGCATTTTTTGATTATTTCAAAATGCAGTTTGGACTGACATGCCACAATACTGCAAATCTAGTAAAAACACTGGATTTCTTGGCGTAAAAACAATTAAAGCTATCTCTTAATCTTATGCTATGAATAAAAGCTTTTATCTTTTGAAATTTGCTTATTTGGGAGAACAAATTTTTGTCAAGTATGCTTTGGGGGTATTTTTTATGTGAAATTCAAGATTTTGTGTCCTGGTCTTGTTTCTTGACACAGGTCTAATTGTGTGTAAACTGTGCAGGGTTTCTGCATGCAGTGACAGTTTAAAACTAGTTTCGAGAGTGGTCAGTTTGGTTTACAGTAATCAAAAACTAGTTCCTTGGTAGAGGATTAGTATTTTACCTTTATTGCACATCGTTGTTTTTGGGTTTCTTTAGTTTCTTAAAGCAGCAGCATCTCTGCATCTAAAGTTTGATGCCTTTCTTCAACACCCCAGAAGAATCTTTTTTTCTTCAATTTTTATTTTTAATATCAGTTTATCTTTACAATATCTCAGCCCTGCTGTCCTGTTTTCTTTCCAATAGCTTTATAACAGCCCCTATTTAGCCAATAGGAAGTAACATTCTATCAGGTGGAGAGAGGTATGGCTACAAACTGGAAAAATTGAAAAAAAAACCTTTTCTATATAAGTGGAATGCTCAAAACATGCTAGTATTTTTTTTTCTACTGATTCAGAACAACAGGGGAGCCAGAGGGTTAGATGATGATTTAATTTTATTATAACAAACCTTTAAAGTATATGACCCTGCTGCTTTGCCAGAAGTGCATACAAGTATTCTTTTCTAACAATGAACTGACAGGAGTATCGTAAGGTATTTGATGTACTGGAGTGTTATCAAGCATATATCTCAGTTATGCAGGGTATTTCTTGAATTACCAGCCAAGCTGTACCAAAATATAGTCAATACAGAATGAATCCTGTGCTGACCTTCTCTAATTTTATGTAAATTCTTTGTATGATCCTGTGATGGTAACATTTTGCTCATGTAAATAGTCTAATAAATAGTTGTATAGTCTCTATAGTATCTTACACTCACACATTTCTAATCATGGATAGACCAGCAACAGGAAACCCTTCCATTGGTAATGGGTTTCCTAGATAAACAGGTTTTTATTTGGGAGAACTAACTGTGTGCACTTTTATATTTTCATTTGCAGATGAGGAGTGTGGTACTGGAAAATACTGAAAGACTTGTGTTAAATGCTTTATGGCAACATGAGGAACCTTTCTGTTTATTTAATTTGTATAGAACATTAGGTAAAATAGATGTCAAGGCTGCATAACGTTCTAACAAATACTGTATAGGTGATGGATAAACATTGTATGAACTGGTTGATAACTTCCAGGAAACAAAATTCAAACTTTAAGCATTTCTTTTTACATTAATAATGTAAACTGTACAATAAAATAGTTTTGGAAGATTTTGTTACAGGGAGCATTATCTGCTGAAGATTTTTGTAAATGTATTTTTCTTGACTAACTGCTGTATTTTGACATATTTTGTTATGTCTAATCTGAATAAAGAAAACTGACATTCAGGGTTTGCTTCATTCCATATTTGTATTCATCATACTTCTTGTTGATGCTGTATTTGGATTTATTAGCCACCTTTATGGAGATTCATCCAAAGTGGTATACAACGGGGATGACTGGACATTATCAACAAAATTAAACAACCAAATGGAAAGATAAAATACAATCGGGTACATTTCAGCATAAGCAAATTAAATCTTTGTAGTAGTAATGACATGGTACAGTATCATAAGTGTACTTACTAAAACAAGTAGAATATTCATATAATTGATATAAATTTCAGCAGAATACAAATGATATACCATAATAGGCAACATAGGACATTCCTATAATATGGATATGATGCTAATTATGTCAGCACAATACAAATCATACACCTTAATAGGCAACCAGGGAGTGGGGGTGGTGACAAGTCCAGTTCAGGCATCAACAGACAAGAGGGGGTAGGACAATGGCATTGGGAGAAATAAATGGATGGTGTATAATTATGGTACAGCCAGAGACCCCCCCCCCCCCCCCCCCCCCCCCACTGGAATGGTGGAGGGCCCAGTCATAGAGCTCAGGCTATTACAGACCTTGACTGAGTCAGAAATCTGATGGCTGACATAACTGGGAGCTTACTGGAAAAGTATGGCCTAGTTTGTAGCCTGGATTGAGGCCTAAAAGTTAGGTCAATAGATATGGAAACAAAATGGAGGATTTCAGCACAAAATGGAAGCCCGTATCTGTTGCAAAGTGGAATTTTCTCTAATGTAAGTTAGAAAAACAAGTTGAGAAATGAGTGAGTCATGCCAGGTGCAGAGAAAATAGGGAACTAGCTGTCCAAGAGAGGAGGGAGACTTTCCTGTGAGCAGGGTCTTGCTTAAGATTTGTGGTCAAGTGAGCTAAAGACAAAACCATGTTAGCAAGATAGAAGCTACTCATTAGCATGAGCCAATCAGTGACAACCATGACATTAGCATAGATCCAATCAGGTATATCTACTGTCATATTATCCATATCCTGAGGGCACCTATAAAAATCAGGGTTTTTCCTGGTTTAAGCTAGAGAGAGAAGGGTTGGCACTCTCTCTCCAAGGGAAACCAATGTGTCCAGCAGAATTGACAAATTACCTAATTGCTTTCCCTTGTAAAACCTCTAATTGGTAAAAGAAATTATAAAAGATTAGCAAATAATTAACACCTGTTTGCAGCTTATTATATTCCTATAATTAATTGATTGTACGTGCCTGTTGTCAATCACTTATTTGACTTATACCTTGGTAAATAAACTCCTCATTCCAAATGATGATTTGTGGGCTTCACTTAATGATGAAAGGCTGTAAGTATAAATGCTTTTGCTGTATCAGGCTATCATTCGCTGCATTGTATAACCTGTAGCCTAAATCCAGTTTGTCATAAGGCTGGTATCTATTCCTTGCCAGTGCTGAGAGGCGGACTAATGCGGGTCCCTTAGACCTAACATCTCTCTCAGTGGCAATTCCTTTTAGAACTTCATAACTCCCTGATTACCCCAGTACTAATGCTATTTAGAGATGGAGTCAGATTAAGGTCACTCCAGCCTTCTTGGGGGGGGGGGGGGGGCTCGGGACCCCTCAATTCAAAACAGTGGCTAGATTGAAGGCAAATTATATATACAGTTGAATAAGATATATGGAACTAGTCTTAGTTAAAAGGTATATGGTAAGCTAGTCCAGATGTGGAATGAGTGGCAGAGAAAGGAAGTCCTGAGTACTTAAAATAGGTATTCTAGAACTAATTTTTAAAAATATTATTTTAGGTTTTACCTGGTTGAGTACACTGATGATAAATTGAGGAATCTAAGAGAAGACTAACTAATGGTGCAGTATCAAAATATTAGACAACTTTTGAGAATCCCTCTTGCCAAATGCAAGCAGCCTTAATGAGACTGTGAGCAGGACAAGAAAGAACTGCTGTTGCTATTGTTATGATGCAGCTTGAGTGGACTATATATACATTACATTGGTAATAGGAAAGCTTGGTCTGTGCTAAGGCTTTTAAGATGTTAGTTAAATATTAAGTGCAATTACAGGGGCTTTCCAACCATCAAGAGCCAAGAAGGCCTGTGATAAGTTGCACTCATCACATATATGTACTAGCTTGGCATGACAGGAGCAGATGCTGAGATCAAGGTAAGGTCAGGCCGCTCTGTCTCTTCAGGGCTAGACTAATCCTGAAGTGCTAGCAAGGAACTGCACCTAATCTCACCTGACTGCAGCCAATGATGGGCAAAGACAGCAACAATTAGCTGTTGGCCAAAACCTTATACAATGTGGTTTTTGAGAAACCAGCCAGATGAAGAACTCTAGCCTCCAGCAAAGAGAGCGAGCGGAAGGAAGTGTCATTGAGTAGAAGATCCCAGGAGACTTTCAGCCCTTGCTACAAGTGAGAGGCTTTCACTCAGAGGAGGCAGATAGTGTACTATCAATTTTGTTCAGAATGGACAAGCATAAGCATTTTGTGGTAAGCATGTGCTACATCATATTCTTTATTTTTGTGATAAATACAGCATCCTTGTTTGTTCCAGTGCTAGAAGCTCTCGTAGATTCTTGCTTCCGTACACATGTAAACCTCAACCTACCAGACTTTGGTTAACTAACATGCTGGTCATTCCTTAGACAATTTCCCTACATGGTTTGAGACCGCTCTTGTTCATTGTGGAGAGAGCTACTGCTGTGGCCTACATTGCCAGGCTATCTTTAAGATTATCATTTGGATAAAGAAGGGGAAAATAGTCATCAATTGTGGTAACTATGCGGATGTTCCTCAATCAAATGTCATATATATATATTAAGAAAGAAAAGATACAGTGATGTGAGAAAAATAGGGGTGGGGACCAGCGGCATCAGATATGAAACAGTGGCCAGGCTATTAGGTTTCCTATAGCGCTCAGCTATTCCAGACCTTTGAGCCTACTGCATGATATCAATCGCCAAGCCAGACCCGAGAGTTCTATGACAATACAAAATGTAGTACTTTATTTGAAAATCATGTGTAAACGTGCTTTAAAATAGTTTATAAAAATACAAAATTTCAGCACTGTCTAAAGTTGAAATGCTACCAAAGTCTTGAACAACCCAATCAAAGTGAGAAAAATGTAGATAGTGACTACTTATCTGCATGTGCAGAGTCAGCGCTGATTAAAAAACTTTCTACTGCATTATTGCAGTGACAGCCAGCCTGCAGAAGAGAAAGAGAGATGCTGCTGTGGCCCAGGGCAGCGATGTGACACCAAGCCATAATAAAGAAGGAGCCGGCTTGTAGAATAAATGTAATAAAAAAAGCTAAAAGTGGAGGAGTGGCCTAGTGATTAGAGCACCAGTCTTGATATCTAGAGGTGGCCGGTTTGAAGGGGGGCAGACTCAAGAAAAATGTCAGGAAGTATTTTTTCACGGAGAGTGGTGGATGCTTGGAATGCCCTCCCGCGGGAGGTGGTGGAGAGGAAAACGGTAATGGAATTCAAACATGCGTGGGATAAACATAAAGGAATCCTCAGAAGGAAGGGATCCCCAGAAGCTTAGCCGGCGGTGGGAGGTGGGGATAGTGCTGGGCAGACTTATAAGGTCTGTGCCCTGAAAAAGACAGGTACAAATCAATGTAAGGTATACACAAAAAATGACATGTGAGTTTATCTTGTTGGGTAGACTGGGTGGACCGTGAAGGTCTTTTTCTGCCATCATCTACTATGTTACTATGTTAGAGGTGGCCAGTTCAAATCCTGCTGCTACTCCTTGTGATCTTGGGCAAGTCACTTAACCCTCCATTGCCTCAGGTACAAACTTAGATTGTGAGCCCTCCAGGGACAGAGAAATACCCGGTGTACCTGAACGTAACTCACCTTGAGCTACTACTGAAAAAGGTGTGAGCAAAATACAAATATATAAATAAAATAAAAGAAAGGAAGAAAATGGCCAGAGGAAGGAAAGGGGAAGACTGAAGAGACTAAAAGGCATAAAATGAGGGTGGGGGAGAGAGGGAGAAGCTGGAGAAAGGAAAAAAAAAGGGGGGAAAGATTCTCATGGGAAGAGGCTTAGAGAGAAGAAGGGGACAATGAATAATCTGCAAGGAAGGGGAGAAAACTAGAGTGGGAAAGGACACAAGGGGTACAGGCCAAAAGAAGAAACAAACTGGAAAGAAGAAGAGGCTGTAGAAAAGAAGCAAGGAAGAGGATTGAAGAAAATACAACAGATGAGAAAAACAAGCCTATAATAGAAGAGATGTTTGTTTTTCTGGCACTGCAGAGTGTGTATATGTTTGGGGTGGGGGGGGGGGGGGGTGCCTTACATCTCACATTAGTAGAGATTGAGATGTCTACCAGGATTTTAATATGTTTAGAGTAGACATAGGATGATTATTAGGAGTTTCAAGAAAGCATATGTGAGTGAAATAACTTTCATACAAATCAAAAGCCAGAAAAGTAAGGGCTAAACACAAGAGAAACAATGTGAAAGTACCATAACACTAAGAGCCCCTTTTACCAAACTCTGGCAAAAGGGGGCTCGCACTGGTGTCACGCTGGGGCCCCCTTTTACCGCAGCTGGTAAAAGGGAAGTCTCGCCTGTTCTGGGGCAGAAACTGGTCCTGTGTTGTTTACCTTTGTTGCCACTGCTGCTGAGGGAAGCAGTGGCTTGGGTGAGGGAGGTGAGGAAGTCACGAATCGGGAATCCTGATTTTTTTTGTTGCAACAAATCAATTCAAATTGATTCACCTAAAATGAATTGGCAAATCGATTCGAATTATGAACTGATCAGCGCTAGAAGAGAGAGTTTAATAAGAAAATGATCTGACCTTTTTTTCATTTAAATTTTCTACAATGTACACAGCTCATATACAGAAAGAATATGAATGGTGTAATTGAAATATTAAAGAAATAGTAATTTCCATCATAACCATCTAGCCCACATCAAGGAAAAAGGAAATTACAATAACAAAAAAGAAACCTATATTACATCATGGCGTTGCTATAAAGCATTTACTCCACTAGTCTAAGACATCATTTGACATGACCTTCAAGAAATTGCTCCAATTGTAATGAATCTGTAATGAATTCCCAAAAAATATAATCTTTACTTTGAAAAGTAAGCAAACACAAGGGTATTTCAGGAAAAAAAGACCCTAGGGCCAATACTATAAATTTAAAAGCTAAAAAAAGCTTTACATCAAAGTTGAGTTGTTCTAGAAACATCAAGAAAAACATAAAATCTTTGCACCACAAAAAAAGTATCTTTTTTTCTGAAAATAATGTTTCAAAATCAGGAACTTCTATTCACTGCTAAAAGTTACCAAAAGGCAGTAAAATCTATTTCTGTGGAAACTAATTGATTTAACACCATGATGATACAACTTAGTCTTACTTTTATCCGATAAATAATAGCAATTAGAAACTGGTATAACATCAGCTGTAGCTAAACCAACAATCTCCTTTAAATACTTCCTAAGCAAAATCTCAGAAGATAACAAATATATTCAAGGAAATTTCAGGAAACGCAGATTCCTTACTCTGGGCTTCTTTTACAAAGCTGCACTAGTGATTCTGATGTAGCACATGCGACGAAGCCCGTTCAATTCCTATGGTCTTTGTTGCATTTGCCATGCTGGAATCGCTAGTGTGCCTTTATAAAACATTTTCTATCATTTCTAACTTTAAATGAATATTATGAGAGCCCTTAATAGCTGAGACAGAAGTAGCTTGCAGAGAGGTAGACTGTGTTTCTACAACTAACGTTTATCAAAATATATCAATATTAGAGTCCACATTAGTTAATTTCTCCATCACTTCCTTAGAAAAGGTCACAGCTTGAAACATCCCCTCCACTCACTGGTTTGCGTTTCATATCTTTAAAGCTAATTTCTTGATTATGCCCCTTAGGTTAAGGGAACTGACAGGGACAAGTAGCTTGTAAAATTGAAAGTAATTTGATAAAGAAAATCATTTGAGAAACCAAGGTTGTGTTTCTAAGTTCTTCATTTAGACTACTGCAACTTTTATGTATGGCTTACAAAGAAAGGAAATAAGCATTGGGGTGTGTGTGTGGGGGGGGGGGGGGGGTGACAGCAAACTTTAGGGGTCCTTTAAGGCATGCTAACAATTAGCACATGCTAAATGATAAGACACCCGTTATATTCCTATGGGTATCTTATCATTTAGTGTGTGTTAGTTGGTAAAAGGGCCCCCTTAGTTTTATAGACTAATTTTAATTTTTTCAGGCCTGTGACTCTGTGCCAACACTGTTCAATTACATTTTAAGGCTTTTGTCACTCTCCTCCAAATAATGACTCAGGACAACCTACAACATACGAGCAAAATGTGGCTACCTCTAATAATATATACATGTGTATCCCTTCCCCATTCTTCCTCATGCAAGGCATCAGAAAACCCACAAACTATCCCATCCCGTCCCAAAAAAGAAAACCAAAACCACCTACTTCCTCTAAAAGGGGCAACCCTTTGGTTTGTCCGTTCAAGATCATCCTGTCTTCAAACTGTAGGCTCATGACTGTTGGATTACATCACAGGAGGTGCAGGTCATGGTGAGAACCAGGACCAGAACTAGCAAGCAGGAATGGTGGCCTGGTAGAACATCTCATCTTCTCTATTTCTGGGGTAAGCAGTGTAAAATGTTTTGTACATTTTTGGGATCTTGCCGGGTATTTGTGACCTGGATTGGCCACTGTTGGAAACAGGATGCTGGGCTCGATGGACCTTTGGTCTGTCCCAGTATGGCAATACTTATGTACTTATGTACTATGTCTCCTGCACATACACAGCTGAACTGTTCTCTCCCCTGGCAGCAAGCACTGAATTACAGCCTCGGCCACATGACATAATAAGTCCTCGACTAGAGCCCTAGCCTCTGTGATGTCATCCACTAAAAGCTATAATTTGGAGTTCACTGCCAAGGGACAGGAGACAGAGGTTGAGATGTTCCACCAGGCTCCCCTCCACTGCTAATAAGCACATGTACAGCCTGACAGCTCCAGTCCTGGTTCTTGCCTATAGCTCTGCCCCCTATTATTGACTGTAAATGTTTTCACCCATTTGCAATATCGCCTGTTCTAGTGGTGTGTTGATACTAAAACAGCATTCTGCAATTTTCTGTTTTGTGGACTGAACAAGAAAAATACAAATTCAGGATTTAGTAGGAAATTTTGTTCAAGGTAAAGAAAATTCCAAAATGAAAATTTTGGACAGAACAATTAACATAAAAGTATTTGGAAGACTGTGATAGAAGAACCAAAATCTTAGCTACTGATGTCAACTACACAAGTATTTTCAGGACCTGGGTCTGATATTTTATTGGTATGGTGGCCTTCATGCTTAAAATATGATACACAGTTCATGGCAACTACTGTTAAAAATATCACATCCGAGTTTATATTCAAATTCCATACTGGATTTATTATTTGGTATAGTGAAATCATGCTGTACAGGAGAAAAGCATGCAACAGAAAAAAGTGATGTTCAGTTACTAACTCTTATATAGCCAAATTCAATAACTCATTTGAATTCTTGTTTGGTTTTCATCACAGAAGCGTTTACACATTGAAACAAAAACGACATTTCTGCATAATAAAATACTGAGTATGTGCGATCAAGAGCAGATATAGATTATGAAAATGCAACATAACAGTTTCCACTGCACAGTACTTGGAAATGATATATGGGATAATGATTGCCACTTTTTTCTAGTTTGTATATTTAATATTTAGTAGTCCAGGAGTGGACAGATACTGAACATGGAACGTGCAGGATAAGGTTAAAATCTTCTGTAGCGACAGCCTGCAGAGCAATGTAACACTAGTAGACCCAAGTGAGGTCAATTAGAGTTCTATTTGGAGAGCAAGATTCATTTCTCTTGTAAACTCTGAAGGAGAAAATGTTAGACATGGAGCTCCCTGCCAGGCTGGAAAAGAGCAAACTAAAGCAAAGAGATTCCTTAGCAAGAAGGTGCCTTACGTTTGTATTTGTCTGGGCAAAAATCTTCGGTTGTCTAGCAAGAAATGTGTTTTGTAATTCTCTTCCCCAGATTGCAGCAAGGTAGTGCTGCCAGTCACAAGAACTCTATAATACTGTGGAATTAGACTTTGCCACATTGTGGTAACATAAAAAATAATTTTATTTTAATATCAATGTGTTCCACTCAAAAACTAAAGAGAACAAATCTCTATGACAGCAACAAAACTGTTTAAGAAGGAAAAGACTCGAAGACTCCCAAGCCAAAAACAACCTGTAGAGCTGAAGAGATCATTCTGATCTGCTCTTCATCATCAACAAAAACTTTCCATGTCATATAAAGTTTAAAAAAAAACATCACCCAAAGTGTCAAAAATTAGATAGTGCAGTAACTAAAGCATATCTTAGTAAATGTTACACTTATCTCATTGGACTTCTTGCAAGCCAGCTTCGCATCCACATGAGTTCCCCCAGGACCAACGATGGCCAGCATTTCACTCTGATGCTTCAGGGTCCACAAAACTGGGGCTATCATAAAATAAAAAACGATCAGGCTCTAGATCACGATAATAAAATATCACAATTGCAACATAGCATACTTCTCTTAACAGCGCTAAACATTCAGCTGCTGGTGCATGGCTCTCACAAATTTCAAAATGGCTACCCTCTTTAGAGGATGACATCGGACACCATCCCAGGCATCATCCAATCATCAACTAAAACATCAAGGACTTGCTCAAATTAAAGGGCACCATTCTATTCAAGAATTCAAACCCACAGGTTCCAACGAATGCAGTCGGAAAATTTACTTTTGTTCTTGCCTTAATAATATCTTCCGTTGATCTCCACCTCTACACAATAGAGCTATCCACTGTAATACTACACATTGCAAATTATAGAAAGAATGGTTTAGACATAAGCAATGTGCTGCCACAGGCAATCCCTCTCTCTGTGTTTGTATTGAACTCTTGAACTTAATCAATCGTGTAGATAATTTACGTGTTGTCTGGTCAACATATACTTTCTCACAATAGCAGATCAAATAATATATTGCATGATCTGATTAACATGAAGTCCTATTCTTCAAACCATAATTTTTATTTGTTACAGGATCAGTAAACACAGAAGTCTCTAACATGACATCACAGAGTGTGCACACACCACACTTAAAATGACCTGGATCAGCCATTGTACCTTCAGTGTCTCTTTCCTTACTTGGTTGCCTCAACTAAAAACTGGATGATCCAGCCAAAGCAGGAATAGTAGTAGCCAACTCCCAATGCTTCTCTATTGCTTTAACAACACTGGATGAAGAAGACGTATATTTCATCACATACATAAGGCAACCAGAGAGGGTCAAACAGTATACACAAAATAGCAAACAGAAAAAAGCACAACTGGGCCTTCAAGACTGGGACAACAGGAGTCCTTTATTAGTAAATGACCCGACACGGGCTGTGTTTCAGTGTATACAATGCCTGCCTCAGGGGTCTATTGATAAAACACATACATATCAATGAACATAGCTATCAAACATAGCAATAAATAATAATAAAGTAAAATAAAAATAATATAATAAACATATAAAAAGTATATCATATATATAAAAATGAGCAGCATAACCATAATCAATATTCATAAAAGAACACATAAATGACCAACTGAATGAGGGCAAATAATATAAAGAGAATAAATAAATATACCATACATGCATATGTAAAATAATTTGATAATATATATACACATATATGAACTAAATTCATGTGAGGGCATGCAGCAACTCAAATAGGATCATAATCCATATCATAACAGAACATACAATATAAAGGCAAAACAGACAGCTCTGAAATACTTCAATTATATAAAAAAGATTGTCCACATTCAAAAGGTTTTCATATATAGCAAGGATTCGTTAATTATTCACATAGGTATCATATGTATAAAAAGTATTATGAGAACTGCATATCGTATGCAATGTGGATAGTGAAGTTAGAATTATCAGTATCCACTTACGGTGCCAGCAGAATGGTAATAAAAGATTTTTTTATATAATCAAACCTTTACCTTACGTCTCATCCGTTCTCAGTTCGTCAATCTGAAAGTCAGACAGATTGACGTAGCATCATTGTGTTATTTCTTAATCAATAGATTTGAAGGCAACCAATACTATATCTCATTGTATGAAGTATCTATCAATATTAACGATGTTTGCACAGTTAGCGTTCATAGAAGTAAATTGACATAATCCTTAAAAAATCTGAAGCCATTGAGAAGAATGTACTGAAGCTATCTTTTGATAGTTAATTAATTCAAAAAACTAATGAATGCACTCTTGCTATACACTCTGTGAAAAATTGCACAATACTGATATATATCATATACTTTATAAACTAGCCTCAATAGCCCAGGGAACCATTAATTAGGACTCCACTGAATTGGCCTGTATCATGGGCTCCTCCTCCTTTCCGAAAAAACATCCACAAGTAACAAAAAACTCCCTACATAAGGAAGAAAAGGATCTTGTGAATAAAAAACGGATGGAGGGGTATTTTAATGATCTACTTCAAATATCAATATGACTATAAGTGCATTATATCACAGAGAGTATTGAATGGAAGTAAAGAAAAAGTATGTATGATCACTTCGCAGTCCTCTTAAGGCTATATACTGAAGCAATATTCAAACAGAGAACCTTCATTCATTCATTCATTGCTTGATTAGAATCTTTTTTTCATGTTGAAATGAACCACTTATCTTAAAACCTGGGAATATTGTCACTTCTATCCATCAGAGACAATCCATCCAAAGTAATTGTAACCGGTTCTCAACTCTAGTTTAAATCCTTCAGTCCGATATAGTTCCGGTTGCGAAGTGAAATACTCAAACGTGGGAGCTGCTAGAGCAGTAAAATCTGCTCAGCCATGATGTCTTCTTAATTTTCTCGACAGCAAGGGACCCCACTGTTTCGCGTTCTTCGTCAGGAGAAATATACAAAAACAATTAAATGTATTTCTTTTCTATCCATCGCGAACCTCGGTTCAGAACATGGCGGCTATTAATATAGAACGCCAACATTAGTAGCTCCACCCAATGGGAGTTCCGTGATTATTTCAAACAACCAATCACTGAACTAACCTACTTATATCCTATTGTCCAATCACTTCTGTTGAAAGATTTAAAGTGATACAATCATCATTACGGAAGGTTAATATAAATTTTGTTATACTGTATAGTTTGAAATTGCTTTAAAAAAAAGTCTTAAATGTCCATGAGGAATTGTCACTCTTTATGATTGTTAACAAGTTACAATAAAGAATATATGTACACACATGTATGGAAAAAAATTTTTTCTTTTTCTCTTCGGATGATAATATATTCTGAGAATACACCTTTTTAACATTAAAAAAATGCTTCCCATTCCATCGGTCCGTTTAAACCTTCTGGATAAACAGTTTGCAAATAATCACGGAACTCCCATTGGGTGGAGCTACTAATGTTGGCGTTCTATATTAATAGCCGCCATGTTCTGAACCGAGGTTCGCGATGGATAGAAAAGAAATACATTTAATTGTTTTTGTATATTTCTCCTGACGAAGAACGCGAAACAGTGGGGTCCCTTGCTGTCGAGAAAATTAAGAAGACATCATGGCTGAGCAGATTTTACTGCTCTAGCAGCTCCCACGTTTGAGTATTTCACTTCGCAACCGGAACTATATCGGACTGAAGGATTTAAACTAGAGTTGAGAACCGGTTACAATTACTTTGGATGGATTGTCTCTGATGGATAGAAGTGACAATATTCCCAGGTTTTAAGATAAGTGGTTCATTTCAACATGAAAAAAAGATTCTAATCAAGCAATGAATGAATGAATGAAGGTTCTCTGTTTGAATATTGCTTCAGTATATAGCCTTAAGAGGACTGCGAAGTGATCATACATACTTTTTCTTTACTTCCATTCAATACTCTCTGTGATATAATGCACTTATAGTCATATTGATATTTGAAGTAGATCATTAAAATACCCCTCCATCCGTTTTTTATTCACAAGATCCTTTTCTTCCTTATGTAGGGAGTTTTTTGTTACTTGTGGATGTTTTTTCGGAAAGGAGGAGGAGCCCATGATACAGGCCAATTCAGTGGAGTCCTAATTAATGGTTCCCTGGGCTATTGAGGCTAGTTTATAAAGTATATGATATATATCAGTATTGTGCAATTTTTCACAGAGTGTATAGCAAGAGTGCATTCATTAGTTTTTTGATATATGTTTAGTGCACTCTAGACAATTGAAGATATTTCCATAGTTAATTAATTAAAATATGGGAGTCAAAAATATTTAGAACGCTGAAAAAATGTGGCAAAAAGATGTAACAAAATCTATGCATGGGTATAGTACTTTCAAATACACGCCACAAGGATGTGTAATCATACCTTTCTAAAAAAAAAAAAAAAAAGTACAGACATAATGTAATCATTGCTAATCTGCTCCTTAAAACAGCAATATGAAATGCTAGAGATGTTTAAGTGGAGCAGACATGCTAAAACACATGTTAAATTATTTGGAAGCTGTAAATACATTTTTCAAATATATCTGTTCCCTTTGGGGAAAATATATGAAAAAATAAAAATTAAATAATAAGAGAATTTAAATAAGTATGGCGTGCTCACATATGGATCTGGTCTTCTGAACTAAATATATCGGTATTTAAAAGTAGTGCCAATAGTAACCTGAAATAATAGCTGTACTGATTTAAGAAAAAACTTTCTACTGTGTGGATCTAACCTGTTCCGGGGCAGAGGGAGCATGGAAATGAACGACGCTGACCGGCACGCGGCACCCCCTCAGCAGCGTGCACCTGGGGGGGTTCTTTCGCCTGGGTGGGGGTGGGGGTCGCACTGCACCTGAGGGGGCGGGACGCATCGGCAATCCGCCCTGAGTGTCAGCGCCCCTCAGAACGCCTCTGAGTCATGCCCTTCAAGTATGTGCCAATGTTTCCTTAGTATCTTATTTATATCTGCTGAGAGGTTGGAAAATCTTAAGCTGCAGACCAGATCAGGCTTTTTCCTGTCCACATGATTGTTGAGTAGCACATCTCTATTTGCCATTCTTGCCCTATTTAAGCTTCTTGTAATGCATTCCTTCGGATAGCCTCTAGTGTGGAATCTTGTCGCCATAGGTTTTGCTTGGTGCTCAAATTCAGTGTAGTTACTACAAAGTATTCTAAGTTGAAGAAACTGCGAGTAGGGTAGATTTTCTTTCAAGCTTCTGTTATGAAAGCTTTGAAAATGAAGGAAATTATTTTTATCAGTCGGTTTTCTATATATTGTGGTAGTGAAATTATATGTGTTCTTTTTGATGAGTATGTCAAGAAAGGGGATTTCCTTAGTTCATGGAGAACTTAAGGTGTGGGTTGAGACCATTTAACCATGAATGGAAATCTTTAAGTTTGTCTGTGCTCCCCTTCCATAGTACTAGTATGTCATCTATATACCTCTTCCAAAATCTGAGTTCTTCCTTGTATGGATGGTCTTCAAGGAATCGGTGCTCAAAAACGGTTACATAGAGGATAGCAATATCGGGGGCCATACTTGCCCCCATTGCTGTACCTCTGATTTGTTAATAGAAATTGACCTGGAAACAGAAATAGTTTTCTTGGAGTGCTATCGAAACTAATTGAATAATGAAGGCAGTGGAAACCGTAGTCTGCTTGTTTCTGTCATTTAGGACACCCATAATTATGTCCAAAGCTTGTTGGTGAGGGATTCCAAGTCAAAGGTCACTAGAGTGATGTCATTCAAATCCCCGTCAAAATCCTGCAGAAGGTTGATGACATGAGAGGAGTCATGAATGTAGGACTTCACCAGTGGGATGAAGGGTCTCAAGAAAGTGTCCACAAATATGGAGAGGGGCTCAAAGATAGACCCTATACAAGATACTATTGGTCTTCCAGGGGGGTTTACAAGAGTTTTGTGGATCTTGGGTAAAATGTAAATAACTGGTATGATGGGGGTGGTTAGTACTCAGGAAGTCTCTTTCTTTCATGGTTAGAAAGCTTGATCGATAGCCAAAATCAACCCAAAAGTTTATCTCTTTTCTTAGTTCATCTGTCGGTTCTTTGTCTAATTTACTGTAAAATTGTTCATCAGATAATTGTCGATTAATCTCGTTGACATAGTCACTGGTGTTGAGAATCACAATTCCTCCCCCCTTATCTGCTGGCTTGATTGTAATGTCTGTGTTTCTACTAAGATAGTGAAGTGCTTCATTTTCCTTTTTGGAGAGATTGTAAAATTTCCTTTTATTCTTTTTCTCCAGTTGTTCTATATCCAGTAATACACAGTGATGGAATGCAGCTATTAATGGGTCAGTAGGCCCTGGGGGAACCCATTTGTAGGGGTGTTTAACCAAAGAGGGATCCGAATTGGTGGTGGTATCAGTGCCAAAAAAAATGTGCAATCTTGAGTTTTCTTTCAAATTTACTCAAATCAATTCTCATTTGTAGAGGGTTATAAGCACTAGTGGGAACAAATTTAAGTCCCTTCTTCAGGACTGTGATTTCTTCATTCGATAAGTTAATTATTGGTGTGTTGACTCTCCCTCTGCCACGCCCTCTCCCTCGGAATTCCATTCTGGTGTAGTAATAGTGTTCTTTCTCCTGGTTCCTGTGTTCCACCCTGTGTTGGGGAAAGTAATGCCCTTTCTCCTCTTTCCTTTTGAATCTCACGTTGCAGATCTTGTCTAAAAAAGTGGATTCAATATCTTTTCCAGGGATTACAAGATACTGGAAGGATAACTATGTAAAGTCAGTTTGGCAGAAAGCTCTCTTTGAATTCTTAAATAGAATGGTGCCGTTTCATTTGAGCAAGTCCTCGATGCTTTAGTTGGTGATTGGATGATGCTTGGTATGGTGTCTAATGTCATCCTTTAAAGAGGGTAGCCATTAAGCTGGCTCTCAAGAAGTCCATTGAGGTAAGTGTGATGATTACAAGGATATTTATTTAAAAATTTCTATTCTGCTTACAACTAGGCAGATTACAAATCAACATGCACAATAAAAATAATGAAGACAGATCAAGAAATCATCACTCATGAAAAAGACAAGAGTACCAACTCCATGTGTGTTCAAGTAAATATATCTTCAAAAATTTACAAAATTGATCCCTGCTAATAGTAACCTGGCAAATTGTTCCAAATTTGTTGGGCCTGCTATTGAAAAGGTGCATTCCGGGTACCAGCATATCTTGCAGTATGCAGTTTAACATTTGCTAATAACCTCAAATTTTCAGACCACAAAGACCTCGACACAATCTGAGTATAGTATGGATCAAATGTGCCACCTTGTACTGCACCCGAGACTAATTTTTGACACTGTTTGGGTGTTGTTTATTTGGACTTTATATGAAATGGAAGGTTTTTGCCGATGATAAAGAACAGATCATATTGATCTTTTCAGCTCTACGGGTCGTTTTTTGCTTGGAGCTCTTTGAGGCTTTTCCTTCCTATTTTGCAGCATAAGTAAAATGGTTTTGTTACTGTTGTAGAATTTGTTCTTTTTAGTTTTTGAGTGGAACACATTCATATAGAGTTTGTGATTTTTTTTAATGTTGTTACACCCCTTTTGATTTTTTTTATTTTAATATGTACTATACGCTTACTACGCTCTATAAATGATTACCGTTTGGTACTTCCAGGGCCAAAACTAGCTCAGCTTGAATCCACCTGTCACCATGCCTTCTTCACTGCCCCTTTCTTCTGGAATTCTCTCCCCTTCTCTATCAGGATGGAGCCATCATTCAAAAACTTTAAAGTTGCAATAAAAACCTGGCTCATCAACCAAGCTTATAGCACTATCATCTGATAAGCAACCTATTTACAGGGTCGTCCCTTTTTTCTTTCCCTCCCCAAATTACCACCTCACCTCTTGTTTAATTAGTTTGGGTGTTGTTTACGTTTCCTACATTGCTCATTCTTTATATTGTTTTATGTTTTATGTTACATTGTAATAAATTATAAACTATTTCTTTAACTTGTTTTGTGCAGTATCACATGCCCTCTTTCCAGTGGACTTAGTCGTCGTCAGTCTACTTGGATATGTAGAAATAAAAGTCAGAAACAAGCTATAGGTGATAGCTTTCTTCTGGGCTAGCTCAATCCATTTGTGACTAGCTTTCAAGAGTTCTATTTCCTTCATCACCAGCTAAAGTAATCACAAATGTACTTTGTCCCAAAAAAAGGTACCACATGTTTTGCCTTTATTTCAACATCTGTCCTAAAGCAGATCCTTATAGAATTACTCCCATAATGCACCCCATGGAATTTATGCGCTGGATAGAACATCCTTGATTTTTTTTTTTTTTTACAGAAACCAGCAGTACTCTTCAATAGGGTAATGACTGTCTATACTACAAGAAGCAAGCTGAGGTTCAGATCAGTCATCAGAGGAACTCCCTGTCCTCTATGGTGTAAAAGAAGCAGTTTGGCCAACTAACAGTATTATTTGCAGATTTGCAGAACAATTTATTAATTTTATAGTGCATGGCCCTGTATTTTTTTTTCTTTAGGATTAAATCTTAGCTGCTGAATTCTAGACCATTATTTACGTTTCACTACATCCCTCTTCATGTTTTCCAAACATTCTAGAGTGCCTATCATCTGATTAGTACCCAGCTATGCCCCCTACACCACCTCAAAGCTGCCCTGCAAAGCAACGGGCTTGTCAGGGAGTTGAACCCAGTACTTCTTTCACCCAAGGCGAGAATTATGCCCCTATACCAACAAGTCACTGGAAATGAGGAGAAATAGCCTAATAGTTAGTGCAGTGGGCTTTGATCCTGGCAACCTTGGTTGAATTCCCACCACAGCTCCTTTCGATCTTGGGCAAGTCATTTAACCCTCCATTGCCTCAAATACAAAAACTTAGACTGTGAGCCCTCTAGGGACAGAGAAAGTCCCTGCATAGAATGTGCACAGCACTGCATACATCAAGTAGCACTATAGAAATGATTAGTATTAGTATCATCTGCAGAGATAAACCTTACCCAACAGCCCTTCTGCAGTATTGATTACAAAAATGTTAAGAACCAGTCTGATGACTGATCTCTGTGGCACACCACTGGTAATGCCCGTATCCTCTGAGTGAACTCCATGTACCACTACCTTTTGACACCTCCCACTAAACCAGTTTCTAACCCATTCAGTTTAAAGCCATGAGATAGAAGGCAATTTCCTCTTGTGAACTAGGAACTGGTTTTAAGAAAGAAAACAGAGTAAGTTTACATGCTCAATGAGGAAGGTAGATAGTCAAGTACCCCAGGAATCTATACTGGAACCAGTGCCTTTAAATATTTATAAATGATCTGGAAATGGGAACAATGAATGAAGTTACCAAATTTGCAGATGACACCGAATTATTCAAAGTTGTTAAAATGCATATGGATTGTGAGAAATTCGGTAGGACTTTGGGAGACTGGGCGTCCAAATGGCAGATGAAATTTAATGTAGATAAGTGCGAACTGATGCACATAGGGAAGAATAGCACAAATTATAGCTACACAATGATAGGTTCCACATTAGTATTCACAACCCAGGAAAAGAATCTAGACAGCATCGTGGGTAATACATTGAAATCTTATACTATGGATAATAGCAGCCATCTTGGATCCTGGTACAGTCCTGGGTGGAGCAGAGGGGTACTGTTCCTGCTTAGGCTCACTGAACCGCTGCATATCCACTGAGAGCAGCCGGTAATTGCAACTATGCTATCAGCAGTCATGAAGCTAATTTATAGTAATAAACCATGCACTAGGTGTCACAGTAGGTCACTTCTCTGCACTGTGCCATCATGTTCACACATTGCCCATTCCTATGTTAAGCGGTTAGCATGGGTTCTTCTATCTTGCTGGCTGTTTTAATAGCACATTAGTTGTTAGCATGGGTCCACACTAACATCTACTGTGCAGTAAAACCTGTACTAGCTGCTTATTGCAGCTTAGTAAAAGGGTCCCTTAAGAAGGTACACAAAATTAATGCATCTACAGTTCCATGATCTGCTTGTTAGTGTTCTCAGTGGTGTAGTTAGAACAGAGGTAGTGTTGCAATGTACATAGGCATTTTACATGGCGGTTTACGAAGCTGAAGGCGTTCTACAGACGAGTTGTTTAAACAGCGGGAAATATATCCTGATTATTTATGATGAAGACCCGACACGGGCCGTGTTTCGGCGTAGAAACGCCTGCATCAGGGGTCAAAAGACTCTTATAGGTCAGCTATGGACAAGTGAACAAGGATGTGAAATAAACAAAGGACTACATTTTTCTCAATCCTGAAGGCCCAGTGTTTGCTTTGTTTGTTTGTTTATAAAATACATGAGCACATATGTACATGTATACCTTTTGAGGAAATGATGGGCATTTGTACTCTGTTAGGGCTGGTTCTGGGAGCACTGTTCCCTCTAAGCTGAAAGGGAGTGCCTCACCTATAGTTCTACCAGTGGGGGGTGCTGTTTCACCATCACAGTTTCAATAGTGAGACAAGCTCTGTAGAACTCCAAGGAACCTGTCTGTTCCTAGTAATTGAAATCACAATATTGAAGCACTGCTCCCCCCATTGGCAGGAATGCAGTTGGAGGACTCCTGCTCAGCTTAGAAGGAACAGTTTCTGGGAGCCTCTTTTCTAATGGTACATAGATGCCCATGTTGCCTTTATAAAGTAGTTTTAGAATAGTTTTCATTTTGGACTTCTTACATAGATGTCCTGTTAAAATTACCCCCAACATGTTCCGAGTTAAATTGGGCAGAGTAGTACGTGGATGATTCCACAAATGGACCACCTTCTACATATCCAAAATGTTTTTCAGAACTACCAAAGATTGATATACTAAAAGGAGTTTCACATTTTGTGTCTAAGGAACATATTTGTCTCCATCTTTTTCCTTATTCCTTTATGATGGAATGCTTGCTTATAAGACAATAAACCAGCTTTTGTTAGGTCTGTTAATAAAAGATTTGTTCATGCTGTTGTCTGAAATAGGTAAGACTTCACGATTATTTCAAACCAGGGGCTTTGTTTTGTTTAGTCTACAGTGTCATATCTCTGGTTAGTTCAAATTCTGCTGATGTATGTGCTCATTCAGAGCAGCAAAGTAAGAAAGTGCTTCTGAGATAATTATAAAATAAAGTAAAGGAACAAATGCTTATTAAGGTCTGCCACATCCACTTTGACCCTATTAAGGTACTGGGTGAAAATGAGCTTTTATGGGGTTGGGGAGGGGGGCATAGACATTGAGACATGCACCATGGATTGCTTGCTTCTATATCGGACCGTATAAAACACAGTCCTATCTTTATATGGTGTCGCTTAAGCGGTTAAGTGCTGAATATTGCACTTAACCACATAAGAAATAGCCAGTTGCATAAACACGGATATTCAATGCTTGTGTCTGGACATGGTCCAACATTAAATATTCAAGAATAACGCTGGTGGCGGCTAAAAACAAATGCTCACTGCCACCAGCTAACTACCTATCCCATTCTTTCTAATTTTCTAAGGGGTCCTTTTATTAAGCTGTGGGAAAAAGGGTCTAGCGGTAGCAGTGGGGGCCATTTTCCCCGTGCGCCAAGGCCCCTTTTTACTGCAGCAGGTAAAATGCCCCTAAAAAATGGCCATGAGGTATGAGTACTCTTACCGCAAATCCATGCGGCGGGGGGGGGGGGGGGGGGTCTTACCGCCACTCATTGAGGTGGCGATAAGGGCTCTTGCAGTAACCCGGCGGTAACCAGGCAGCACCAGGTTAGTGCTGCACTATTAAATTAAAAACTATTTTCTGGCATGCCGGAAATGGCGCATACTCAAGCCGGAACTGGTGCCTATGGCCAGGTTGGGCCAGCGGTAGCTCCAGAATAGTGTGTGGTAAGCCTGCATTGACATTACCAATGTTTTGTAAAACGGCCCCTACGTCTCTTTGTAAGGTCATTTAAGTTGGCAGAGAAATGAGTATTTGTGTTAAGTTGGGTATAGATTTTATGTAAGGCTGAACTAGTAGCTCCAAACCAATCCTCTAGTAAGTATTCAATTTCTCTATCAGGTGTGGGATTTTTTGGTTTTCAGGTCTCCTCTTCCCAGTCAGCTACCTTTACTTCACTCTGGATTCTTTTCAGACCTTAATATTGCTAATACAGCTCTGTTTTACAGTGTTAAGTCTGTATTGAAATTGGGCCAAAAAGTGGTCTTATCAGGAATACAGGTTGCTTTTAGAAATGTGAAGCAATGTTGATTTAGGACATATCAGAAATAAATTTAAGGTCAAATTGGTGACCTTTCAATTCTGTGGCATCTTTCTATTGTGTTAAACTTCTAACCTGAAGCATTGAGTTCAGAAAGGTAGTATAATCATCCTTTGTGTCATCAACATGAACGTTTAGGTCTCCCAATACAATGAGGTTATCACATTTTAAGCATAATTGGATTAAGAGATCAATCACTGTATCCCAATTGTGTGCTAGTATCATGTAAATGGTGAAAGTAAGAAAAACTCAGGTTTACAATAGATTTTGTCAAAAGCTGAAGACCTGAATGTTTGAGAGAGTAGGTTGATGCATCTAAACTGGGGTTTTAGTTAGATAGGGCTAGATGTTTTTATTTGGTGGATGGTTATTGGGTAGGGCTAGGTTTATATTTTATTTTAATTGTGTTTAATTTCTTTATTGTTTTCCACTTTGTCCTTTCATCTACAGTAGATTGAAAAGTCAGAATATATATACTGAAAATTAAATTAGTTAACTTCTCAAATATCTTAAAATTGAATTCTGTACAAGTGTGGGGGTTTTCCCCCATCTTTCTTCTGAATTGTTAGAGTTGAAAATTAGAAAGCCTAATCCCTTAGGGCAAAAAAAATTGGGATTCCCAAGATTACTAAAATAAACTTTATCATAGTCTGCGTCTCCTGGCTTGTAAATCTTTACATTCTGGAAATAGCTTCTAATAGATTATGGTTCATGTCAGATACTGTTGCCTGACTGTAGTTCCATTCCTCATGCAGTTGAACTAATTATCTATGGACAAATTTAATTGTGGCAGAATGACATTTTCCATAATGCAACTTTAATTTTATATTGGGTCATAAAATCCATTTGATATTCTTGGTGATAATTCATACACTAGTATTTTTTTTCCGTGTTAGAGACTGATCTATTGTAATTGTAAAGTCAGCATGTCTCAAAAACTCGTACACTGACTGAAAAATAAGATTATATAGATATATCTTTGACTAGGTAGATTTTTGCTTTAATGTGCAGCACCAATTTAGATAGGTGGTGGATGAACAAATATTGATGTGTCTGTGTAAATGTGCAGAATATAGGACATTTTTTACATGACCAGGGCTGTGTATTTATGTGAAAGTAAAATCAACGTATTTTTGCCCTCAGGCAAAGACATATTAAAAGTCGACTAAATATAGGAATATGAATATAGGAGGGAAGGGAGGGGGTGGGGGGGTTAAAGTTTAAAAGATTGATGACGAAATGTATTAAGTTAGTGTACATATGTACATCTACATGTTTTGGATCGTTATATGTTTATATTGTTGAATTTGTTCATATGAATTGTCATCAATAAAAATGTTGAAATATAAAAGTCGACTAAATGTATACTTTTGATTGATTTGTTCAATAACCCAGACATTATATTTTTAGGGGGGATTTTTATTAAAATGTGAATCAACCATTACCGCAGTGGCATTACATTGCGTACTAATTTCCAATTTATCTGCATGCTAAGTGGAGTGGCCTAGTGGTTAGGGTGGTGGACTTTGGTCCTGAGGAACTGAGTTCGATTCCCACTTCAGGCACAGGCAGCTCCTTGTGACTCTGGGCCAGTCACTTAACCCTCCATTGCCCCATGTAAGCCGCATTGAGCCTGCCATGAGTGGGAAAGTGCGGGGTACAAATGT